>NC_142051.1:14558363-15758363 GCF_982192425.1 Myodes glareolus | reverse complement strand
GAAGCAAAATGTGACTTTCTCTTTATGTTTCAAAAACCCTTGTGATCACCATGGTATAAGGCCCATTGAGGGACTCTGGTCCCACAGTGACAGCAAAGGTAGCAAAGGTGTCTCTGACTGCAATGTTAGAGCGACATTTCTTAGTGAACTTTTGAAGCCCCAGTGAGCCATTATCGGAGTCAAGAGGCTGGTTTCTGTTCCCTCCACTGTGTCCTGCTGACTCGGCCATTAATAACTGCCTGACTCTGGGAAGCCCGCTGATGGAGTCCAAGCCAGAATCATTGTGTGCCCTTTTCCAAGTAGGAGAAATGCCTAGCTGCTGTTGCTCTTTGACAAAAACTAAATTGCATAGGAAGAAATGAATAGGCCTAGAAAAAAAAGATGAAGTTCTATACTATAGTCAATGCACGCACCTAGGAAACTTCAGGAACCATTAGAGAGGCACACGTAATAGAGGCTCACGTAGTTCTTGCAGGGGTCTTTCATCAATTGCCACATGCAGGTGATCCTGCCACCTACCAGCTCAGCTACGCAAATAGCGCACAGCACGGATGAGGACTGCCTAGTTTTGCCCCATGGATGGAGGCTGCTGGTGGGGCTGAAAGTTCCTTGGGGTGTGCAACAACACAGAGATTGGAACGCTGTGCCTTTAGCAGTCCTAGAAGCCATCGCTTCACTCCCTTAGAAAGGGTCCATCTTCAGCACCTGTTCTGAGCCGCGTCTCCTCTCCCCACCCTTCCCAAGACTGCATCATCTTTACGCGTTTTTGTCCCGAGATGCTGTCTCCAGCTACCTGGATGCTTCTCCAGGTAACAAGTTAAAGGCAGGGCTCCACATTCCTCCGCCCGTCAGCCCAGCCTGTACTGGTAGCGTCAGTAGGACACTGGAGTCGCAGGCCACACACTTTTCCAGCTTAGAGACCTGGATGGCCTTCCGCTCTTCCTTCTCCTCACTATCACACGGGCTCCAGCCCTACCTCCCTTCTATTGCCCTCCCACCTTGCCTTTACGTTTCCCTCTCTCCTACACCTCCACCTGTGCGCGTCCCAGCGATGGTGGTGGCACACTCCTGCCCCCAACCCACCTTCTTCACCCACTTTCTTATCAATCGAATGTAAGCGGGACTCTGACCCTACCATATCAGCGTGGAGCCTTAAATGAAGTCATATCACATGCAGGTAAAAGCCAGGGGACTCTTCAGTCGCGTGTCTTGTTATTCCCCGTGTGCACGCCCCACTCTGATAGGGTCGGTAATTTGCATGTCTCCAAAGGAATCTTATTTTCTCAAGTTCCTTCTGTCTGGAATCTCTTTTCTCCAAAATACTTTAAAATTTGAGGTAATGTTTTAAATCTGAATTTTGTACAATTAAAAAAAAAAAACCACCGACTTTTGAACCATCAGTGCAAAACACAGCACTTGCTCCCAAAGAAATGATAGGTCATTTATTCTGAGCCAAAGGTTAGTGACTGTGTTCCTGGAACCTAGAGTCAGGTAATCCCGAATTACCGGCACCATTGTAGAAATGGCGACAAGAACTCTACCACAGGATAAAGAGAGGATATAAGTCAACATGTGCTGAATACACTACCAGGGACACCAGGAAGGGAGTTTACAGTGAAGCAGCGCACTCCCTTCTTTAAGTCTAGATGCTCTCTGCTGGCTTTTGTTCTGGCTTACTGAAGCCACAATAAGCCTATCTAATAAAAAGGTTGTAAATCGAAAGGATGCTAGGTCAAATAAAGAGATGGGTGATAACTGGATATTGGCGGGAGGTGGGGGAGATAAAGATAGCCCGAGACAATCCAGCTGGGAACTAGGCACATTCTTTCCTACTGAGCTACCTTCTAATCTCTCTTTTTACTTCTTAAATCTGGGCACAAAACCCACTAAGTTGCCAGACTGTCCTTTAACTCCATAGCCCAGGCATTCCTTAAACTTGCCACCCTCCAACCCAGCCTCCCAGATAGTTTTGGCTCTTGATCTGGGACATTCCAACTCAATACAATAACAGTGTTCTAGTCCACTGATCTGCAGAATCGTCAAGGCAGTCAGAAGAGGGAACCTCAGCTTGTAGAACTCCCCTTGGAGAGCCAGGTCTTAGTAGCTTCCTGTCTGCTTTTTCACACAGAAGCATGCAGCTGAGGCTTCAGGGCAGCAAACCCCTGCAGGCAAGATGCTGACCTTCCACTTACCAACATCACTTGCATGTTAATGTTGACATTTGAACTTGCAGCCTCTGATGGACAGACGTGCTATGTAAGAAAATCCCCTGCCAATGAATTGCAGAATGGCCGGCATGTATGAGGGAACCTGAATTAGTGACCATACCTCAGTGAACAAGAAATCTTGCTCCATTCTTCTGAACTATTCCAGGTATTCGGAGGAACAGATCTGGCAGGATGCAGTTATATTTATATAGGCCTTAGAGGAGAAATCTAAAGTTCAGGAGGGATTTTGTTCCAGAAGGTGAACATTAAAACTGAATACAGTGTTAAGCAGCCAGCCCCCAGCTTTAACATAATTAGGGTGCTCCAAGAAGAAACCTCTGTTGAAGTGGCAAGTTCTGCACTGGCAAATTTCCTGACCTTAAGAAAGACTAAGCTATCTAGGAGCAATGAGGGTGAGTCAGCGGCTATAAATACGACCAGAGACGAGGAAAGGCTTTCTTCGGAAATGAGGAAGCTGCCTGTGACAACACGCAGGTAAGCCAAAGGGCAGGCCTGAAATGACAGCTTGCCTTCTGTCCTCCTGGGCTGGCTCTTCCAGAACACCAGCCAGAGGGGAAATGGCAACCAGCGGGCAGGCTGCTCCGTTTTGCAGCATGTGTAATAACAGAACACTTCAGGCTGAAGGAAGCCACAGGCTGCACAGCTGGTGAGAGATGGAGCCTTGATTGTCCCTGATTATGTCTTCCTCTCCACCTGCAGACTCAGCACAACCCCCCCCCCCCCGCACTTTCCTTGGCTGCCCCGGTTCTTGTTTATTGAGAGGAACAAAATGGCTATCTGAAGAGCTTAATTGGGTCTTTGATGACTGTGACTATCAGTAAATTAAGAGTACTGGGTTCAAAAGAGCGAGACAATGTGTTCGGATGAATAGGCGATAAAATGCTTTTAACCTTCCTCCTACCACCATGTTCCCAAATGAAAATGAGCACTTACTACAGTCACTAGTCATTGCTTAGAACCCAATGTGGCGAGGTTAAAAGTGTGGGTTTCTTGGTACAGGTCTCTGCTCACTGAAGTCATGCATGAACTCGAGCAAGTCACGTGCCCCCTCTAGTTCAGCTGTTTAGTAACAGGTACTTCTTTTTCATTTTGGATTGCTGTGGCTATATAAAGAGCTAACATAAGAAATTCTCAAAAGTGACTAGCAGTAGGCTATCTACTCTCAACATTAGATAAGTCACTGTACGCAGTCCTGCTGGGCCCTCACCATCCAATGGTGAACAACATGAATAAGGTCCTTACCTTCATGGAACATGAACTGGTGTCTGGCTATGGATATTCCATAGCTACTTTTTGCTTTAACTCTTCCAGCTACGTCATTGAAATGCACAAAGCAAACCAATGATCCCCATGGGTAACCTCCATACTGTCTTAGACCTTGTGTCTGTGACAGCATTCTTGGTATAGAGAACATAGAGGATGTTCGATAAATTTCAAGTGAAAAAATATCAGGAAGCAGAGAAGTTAGCTTCCATGTTGAGTTCCTAAGTTACCATAGATGTACCTATGCATTTGTTAGAGACAGAGCATTATCCAGAGTTTGAATGAATGCAGAAGCTTAATCACATTCTTTTAAGGAAAAATTGCATGAAGTACTTTGTTCGTGCCTGACTTGGGCAGGGTAAGTTTTGGAAGGTGGCACAGTTAACATGTTTCTGCCATCACTTAGCCTGACTGTTGTAGAAATGTACAAAGATTTTTTTATATGTATATGTATATATATACATATAAGTACATAGCATTATATACATAATCCAGTAGATATATGATCCAGTATATACATATATATATCATCTATATATAATCCAGTGTGTGTGTGTATATATATACATAATCCAGCATATATGTGTGTGTGCATATAGTCAGTGTGTAATTCTTTCCATTTGAGAATATGGTATTTATGTTCTTATCCTATTCTAAGTAAATGAATGAATAAATAAATAAATAAATGGAAAGAAAAGAAAGAAAAAGTCTACTTATGTATAATCTTTGAATTATATGAGCTCATATAAAAACCACCTAAGAATAGAGAAGGGTTGTTCGGATAAAGTAATACTAATCAGTTGAAGTTTGAAAGATTAGAACTATAAATTAAAAAATGGAGGTTCTCAGAGAAGAAAGGGGCCAATCAATGGGGAGCAAAGAGAAGACAGTAAGAGGGCTTAGTAGTGCCATTCCCATGCTGAGAGCCAGTAGCCTCTTGACTCATAGGCTTATTGTGTACCTATGCTGTGTGTAGTTACCACAGGAGATAAGGCTCACCTTTGTTTAGTTAATGTCATAACCACACCCATTCATAAGTTCAAACCCGGTACTCCTTGTGATGGTATGCAGATGGGGGATTTCCATAGCCACTGAGGCCCTGAAGTCAGAGTCACCTGTGAATGGGATATGTGTCCTTCTCAAGAAGGTTCTAGAGGGCTCCCTTGTACTTTCTCCTACATGGAGGTTACAGCCCACTCTCTATGAACCAGTAGGTATTTGATAATTTGCTGTATTAGCCCCAGCAGCAAAGACAGATGTCTTCTCTTTATTAGGTCCCTATGTATCTTACATCAAACTATATTTTGAGATCTAGATAGACATGGATCTTGCTCTTCTGTAACTTGCATTCTGGGGCAGAAAATATAAAATCTACAACTAAACACTAGAATAAGATAATGACATTATTATAAGCATCTTAAAGGTGGCATTAGAGGGTCTACATCTGGACAATGCTAGTTTAGGAAGAAAAAGGGGACAAGGGAAGGCTTCCTAAAAAGCTTGAATGGAAGTCAAAGCCATGAGAAGCTTATCATGGAGAGTTTCAAGCAGACCATTTTATATTGGGAGCTGAGGGAGTGGCAAAGACCCTAAGGTGTAACAGGAAGGCTGCTTGTTCGTTCCAGCCACCCAGAATGGAAATAATCACGCAGAAACTGTATTAATTAAATCACTGCTTGGCCCATTAGTTATAGCTTCTTATTGGCTAACTCTTACATATTAATTTAATTCATTTCTATTAATCTGTATATCACCACATGACTGTGACTTGCCAGCTAAAGTTTCAGTGTGTCTGTCTCTGGTGGCTCCGTGGCTTCTTTCTGACTCCACCCTCTTTCTCCCAGCATCGAGCCTAGTTCTGTTCTGCCCTTGCCATAAGCTCAAAGCAGTTCTTTATTCATTAACCAATAAAAGCAACACATAGACGACACATAGACACTAGGACCTCCCACACCACTAAGGCAGGAATAAGTCTGGAGTATCCGAAAGAGAAGAGAGGATTGTATTGTTGGAAGGCAGGATTCCGGTGTAGAGAATGTAGGTTTCAGAGCCCGCAGGGCCTTGTGGATGCTGGCAAGGTTTGGAGGTTTCCTCCTGGAGCAGATGAGTCAGTGAAGAGCATTGGAAAAGAGATCAGTGAGAGCTACCACAAAGGGCTAATGGATTCCGGAGTTGTAATCACTCCCATTCCTAGTTACGACATCAATTTGCATTTTCCAACCAAAATCAAGGCACATGACTGACAAGTCTGAGTGCCATTAGATATTGCAAAGCGGAACTCTTTCAAGGGCAACCTGGGGTGAACGTTCCTTCTGCTTCTAATTGCACCCGGCTTAGCTGGATATGGTTTGCAGAAAGCATCTTCTAAGAGTTATTAGAAATCTGAAGGAGCTTGGGGCAGAGGTGCTGGAAGCAGGAGGCGGAGTGGAACTCATTAGCACAAGTTGTGCCACACCAGCTCCTGCTCTGGAGTGTGAGCTGAGTGTGAATGCCCTGCCTTCCCACCTTCTTCTCACCTCCCCCATTAATGCAGTCCATTTGCACCTCGCGCCTTCTCTCTCGCCTTATTAGCACAGTTCCACTTCTAGATCAATTGAAGGAGAGGTGTTACGAACAATCTCTCAAGCGGCTACAATTTCCCTTCTTTCGCTTTCCTCTCCCTCACCCCTCATTTTCTAGCAAAGCTTCACTCAGGATTTCATAAAGTGCTGATAAAAATATATTTTAAATCCCTAATAATAAATAGTTTCCATAAAAGGAGAAAGCAAACGTATTTAGGTAAGGTAATATATTCTTTTCTTTCTTCTTTTTTTCACAAGTTTTTTTTTTTAACATAACATCTCCCTATGTATATTAAACCAAACTATCCTGGAATTCAGAGATCTGCCTGCCTGTGCCTCTCTAGTGCAGGGTTCAGAAGTATGCAGTACCATAGATCCAGGAGGTCAATGCCAGACCAAGAGATACAGTCTTAAAAAAAAACTTGAAAATATTAAAATAAGGAATATTCAAACGTTTCCAACTCCCAAAACAATAAAAGTGATAAATACCAATTGTGATGCGGCAGCCACTGTTTTGCGTGGTTATTTTATATCCAGTTTCTTCCACTATTTGCTTAAGAATTTTTCTGTACTAGGCACAGTGTTAGATGTCAAGGGATTCAAAACTGTTAAGGACAGGGTCCTACCCTCTAGAAGAGAGCATCCAATGAGAGCATAGAACCAGAGAAACCGTGCATGAGGGGGTCTTTGCAGAGGGGATGCATTTCTTCAGTAGGACACACAAATGAGTGAGACTGTAACACCAACACAGCTTTGGAAAGGCATAATGAGATTTAAGGACAGACTAGACACACGATACCTAAACACTGTAAGGCCGACTTCTGCCTCTTTTCTCCCTTAGCACTAACCCCACATTTGGGGAGATCCATGGTTGTTTTTATTGTGTAGTTTCCTGGTGGTCGTTTAATAGGTGCAATTCATATTGAAGCAAGGCAGTCATAGGGACTGATTAGTGCTCAAGCTGTCTGGATTGCAATTCTACCTCCGTCACTCTCTAGGAGAATTTGAGCAATCACCTCACGTTTTGACTAAGTTTATTTACTTCTTTATAAACTAGAGTAAAAATTCTGCCCACCTACTGGAGCTATGAAGAGGGATAAATATAGGCAAAGTGTTGAATAGTCCTGGAGAATCTCCCAAAACCAAATGATGTCAGCAATCACTAATTCTACAAACTCATAATCAGAAGAGCAGGTGAAAATCATCTGTGGTCCTAGTAGAATGGTGTTTTTTATCTTTAGTCTTGCACATAGGCCCCCTGGTCAAGTCATTGCCCATTATTTGCAAACAAACCCTTGCTCTCTGGCACTAAGTTAGGAAACTAGAAAGAATCTGCACCTAACATCACCAGCCACATTGTGTTTTCCCAAGGACCAGCTGACTGCTGAGGCCAGGGCTGCTCAAAAGAGCCTTAATCCAATTGCAAAGCAAATATTGTCTAGCCCTTGCTCAAGCATACATGGATGGTGTTTTCACAGGAATGGATGTTCTAAGATAACAGATAACTATGTTTCAAAGCCCTCATCATAGATTTGGGGCTCCCCTTTTTAAAGAAAAACGGAGATGCTAAAATTTAATGTTTAATGAACCTTTTCAAAGTTTTTGCAGGCATTAAATGCTAAAAATTACCAATTACTCCAGTTAAACCACATACTTGTTGAAAAACTACTATATGTTAAACCGGGAGACAGAAAGAGTTAATAAAACATAGAGGCTGCATGAAAGGCTTCTCATTTTACTTACAACATCGATAATTGCAATGCTGTGAGAGAACAAAGGAAGTGACACCACAAGGCCTCGGAACTGCATCCAGAGGTTCTTGCCTGGGTGAACTTCTGGTCTGCAGCAGAGAATCAACCCAGGCATCTCATGAACGCCAACTGAAGAAGGAGTGTTTCACCTACCTTCTTCCCCTCACCTCCTCTGCCGCTTTCCCCTTCACAGAACCCTGCCAGCTACCAATGTGACCACTCATAACCAACTCACACATTGAGGACTTCAGGAGGCTCATGGCCTTAAGAGTGTTGAACCCCACACTACGGGCACTGCAGGGAAGGAACTGGAGTTCTAAAGTAGAGAGAATTCTAAGCAGAGAAGTGAAGAGCTAAGCAGCAAGAAGCCTAATTGGTACACGCTGGAGAAACCGTGGTAATATTAAACATGAGGCAAGATAGAAATATAGAGGAAGAGCTGATAATTTAACCTCTGGTTCTGAGTTTGATGCCAAATAGTTTTTCCTGCTAGTCGCTGCTCTCTGTGAGGCACAGGATCACAGCAGTCTCAGGGCTGCTGGATGGCTTGATTGAAGTAGACTGTTATGGACAGTGGTATCCAGGTTTCCAGATCACTAACCCTTCACGCTTCTGTCCTGCCATGGGCAAAATGTACTCCAGGGTGCCCTACATCATTTCTTTCATTTTTAAAGTTGTATATAGAGAAATAAAATCGTGTATAATAATAATACTAGATTATAGCAATAGTTCAATTTTCCGTTCTGTCTCAAACTTAACTAAAAGATGGTCAAAAAGTTCCCAAGAGTCAGGCATGATGGATACTGTTGTTTAATGTTGGCATGTTCCCCAAGCGGCCTGCAAGCCAGGCAGAGGCTGCCACCAGAGGGGTGTAGGTTCCCCGCAGGAGCGGCAGAGCAGGTTCCACCATGCAGCCCGGAGGCGGATAATAGTAAATAGACATAAGGCTAAACATAAAGGTAAACATTTATTACTTAAAGAAGAGGGAGACAGAGAGACGTGGAGACAAATATAGAGACACACAAAAGACACATGTGCATGCATCGAGAGAAAGGGATAGAAAAGGAAGAGTAAAGATGGCGACCAGGAGGTCAGAAGTGGCTGGGAGTGGGCGTGACTAGACCTTAAAGGGAACAAAGCAAAAGAATAACATTCCCGGATCCTTCTTATAATAAAAAGTAGAAGGTTAGACATTACAGTTTGAAGGAATTGGGGCGACAAATTCTCAAGATTGCTTCTGGTTGATTTGTGGGCGTTGTCTTTGGTGGGGGAGATCCGAGAGAAGGCTGGGTGCTGGTCACATTCTGGCATAGTTGGTCTCTGCTCCCGACAGGTGTCCCAGCACTTGGAAGATAGAAGCAGAGTCATCAGAGTCTGAGGCCATCCTATGCTATGCAGTGAGTTTGAGGTCAGTTTGTAAGCTACATGAGACCTTGTTATAAAGGTAAAGGGAGCGTGAGGGACCTCTAAGGAATTACATAGTATTTTCTATGATTTAACAGAAGGAAAGTAATTGTATGTGTGTGTGTGCATGCTCATGCAGGATTTTTCTTGCTAGAGGGGAACACAAAGGGAAAGTTTAAGAGAAAAGAATGTCAACAAATGTTTGGTTCTACTTGTTTTCTGAACTGAGCTTTAGGGAAATATCCAAAGATTAAACACACACACACACATACATGCTTAAAGCTAAAATATCAAATTTACAGTCTTTATCAACCTTCCCAGCTCTTAGATTCCAAACATAGGTTTCCACACCAGGCAGGCCTAGGGCAGTACATGTATTAACACAAACTCCCCAGGACTGGTGGGTTAGAAGATGAGAGGTCACCTCAGTCAGAGGCAGAAAAAGTCTCTGCCTTTTGAAACTGGTCAAAAGAGCATTTGAAAATGCTTTCTTTGGGGGAACATTTATTGGAAATCCTGCCTTCCCAGCCACAGATGGGCCCAATTAGTTTCCTTCCTCTATATTCATTCAGTTCCTGTCTGGAAGGTGGGAGGGGCTATTTATATCTGTGTGAACTGGGAGGAAGGAGGCCTCCACAGCTTGCCTTCTAACTGCGTGTAGAATTCTGGCACCTTTTGCTTGGCCCTTGGCTGCTTCACCACATGGTGTCTGGTGCAAGCGACATAAAATCATGAATAAACCAATAATTTCCCGGCTTCTACAGAGCAGGACACGTGTTTTTCATGAACATTAAAATTCAGTTTTTTGAATTTGAGAAAGAATTAAGCTGGGGTTCTGACATTGATTTCCACTTGTCTGCCTCTTGGCAGAATAGGTTGTTTATTTCTGTCACGGGGAAGCATTAACTCTTTTTTGCAAACTTCACTCCTTTTTTAAAAATTGAAACCTTTGCTGTCTTTGCCATGCATTTGTATGGATTCCAGTTGATAATTCCAGCCGGCTTATGTTTTCAGTAATTTTTTGTGTTCTCTATTTTGGGCTTGTGCTAAAAGATTCAGCTGTTGAATACAACCTTGCCTTTTTTATCTTGCAGTTCTTGGACACCGCAGTCTTATATACATTGGTGCTCAATAACACTTATTTTTAAAGCAACTTCCCTAGAACTCTAGGGTTGATTCCTGCTATTAGAGTTTGAAATCCTTCACATTATTCACAGAAAACAGACATGTCGATATCCACTTGCCTCACCCCTTACTCTCCCTCTTGGCCTAGGCTCCAGGCATACTGCCTTTGCTGCTGGCTTCTAGTATGTCAAACTTCAGTTTCACATCAAGTTATTAGAAGTAAAGACCATTTTAAATATATTTTGTAATTATTTGAGCAATTTTGGCAAATGTATTCCTTGAATATACTCCTTTCTTAAAAGACACAATCCCGTATGGACAACTGCTTGGTAGTTTCCCTATCCACTGACATTTATTTACTTTGGAAGGTTAAGTAGAGAACCTTGTGACACTTGTAGAAACTGTGGGGATTTCATTTAGGACAACTGATAGATCAACCTCAACCCTAAGGACAACAAAATTTATAGACAATAAGTAGAGTGATAGGATAGAAAATGACAGAGACAGGACATCAAGATTGGGTGTCTGTTGTAGTATCACTACACTGACTTGCCAGGATTCTTGTTGAAGGAAGACTGTAGTGGTTTGAATGAAAACAGTCCCCATTGGTTCATAGCAAGTGTCACTCACTACTAGGAAGTGGAAGTATGTCACTGGGGGTGGGATGCTAGTTTTCAGAAGCTTAAGCCAGGCCCATTAACTCATGATTCATTCTTTCTGCTGCCTGCCAATCCAGATGTAGAACTCTCAGCTCTTTCTTCAGTACCACATCTGCCTGCATGCCACCATGCTTCCCACCATGACAGTAATGAACTAAATCTCTGAACTGTATGCTAGCCCCAATTAAATGTTTGCCTTTATAAGAGTTGCCATGGTCATGGTGTCTCTTCACATAATAGAAAACTCTAACTAATACAGACTAAATATGTAGATATCGAGGTGGAAGAACTTGATCAATACAGAAGGTGATTAGACACCCAAGGAAGAGGATTTTCTCTAATTAACATTATAGAGTTCATGTTAAACTTTGGCTTGCCAGGATGAAAACAACACCCAAAAAGGGAACCTAGTTGAAAGAGCACTCAGAAGAACCTAACCAGTTTGGTCAAGAAGAAATCAAGCTGATATTGACCAGGAAGCTTCCTCCCTGATGGTTAGTTTTTATGACACCAAGAGGTACAATGTAGGCTAATGGTAGAAAAAAGCCAGTAAGTCTTACCTAGCTGTAAACCCTGTGAGCTACAATAAAGACTGAACGGTTACTTTAATTATTCTTTATCAAAAAAAAATACAGGAGTCAGATATTGGGGTAAAAACCTGAAAGATCAGAGAAGCAGAGAAGCCTCCAGTCTTCCTTACCTACTCCATTCATTCCTTCAAACAGAGCACATGATCCCGTTTTTTCCAACTTACTACTTCCTCTCCTATCTGTCCTCAGTCTTCCAAAACCTCTGTGGTTAATTTTGGTCGGGTAGTGGCTAACTCTGCCCTCTGACTCCAAGCAAGCTTTAATTGTCAAAACATGACCATTTTCCTCCTTTTGTCTAAAAAGAAAGAAAGAACAAGAAGAAAAGGTGCTGTGGGACAATGGTCTGTACCCTGTCACTTGTACTGTTTTAATAAAACGCTGAGAGATAGAGAGAACCAAAAAACACCTAAACAACCATAAAACACAAAAACACTTTAACAAAATAGAAGTTTGTTTATATTCCACAAACTTAGATTGCCCTAACCCTAATTAGGGTATTTCTCTTCATAGATACACTTTATGCTTAATTAAGGAAATATCTTTAACTAGTCCTACAATACAGGCAGTGTACATGGTTTTATTTGACTATTAGCATCACTATACTAACATGAATGACCGAAAGTAAACCAGTAAGAGCTAATGAGTGCTCTGGAAAATCTCTACATTTTGTTTATTCTGGGGCTCCACAGTTTTCCATCCCATCTCTTACCTGTGCCTCTCCTCCAAGTGCCTTTTAGGAATCCTCTCCTAGAGATCATACACAGAACCAAATAAATATGTTCCCCCACAAAATGAGGACAATATTTGCATCTTACAAGATGCTCAGGTTCTGTAACAGTAATCTCGGGCAAGGTAAAACAAATATAAGATTGAAATGACACTTTTTGAACAATTGACATTTCCCAACAACCCCTCAAATCATAGCTCACTGGCATGGCTAAGCTAATGTGACTCAACTTGATATCCTAAACATACTTTAAAAAATAAATAAGAGGAGATGGAAGAGCTCAGTTGTTTAAAGTGTGCACTAATTTTGAAGAGGAGCTTAGTTGTCTTCCCTACATTTGTCAGGCAGCTCACAGTCACCAGTAGTTCCAGCTTCTGGGGATCTGATGCCTTTGGCTTCTCAGGCACTTGTACTTGTGTACTTATATCCACACATAGACATGTAGTTAAAATTAAAAATATAAAAAAACTGTATATACATAATTTGACTAGTACGATCAATGACATTACCTGAAAACTTCTTGAAATTGGGATTCGTATTTCTTCATTGTATGTGTCCAATTCAAACATACCTAACTAAATATTCATTTGTAGAATCAAACCAAGTATAACCTTAAATATCTTTTCTCATTTGAAAGTAGAGAAAAGACAACCTAAAACTCATGCTTCAAGCATAATCCCAACACTAAGAAGGCTGAAATTGTGAGTTTGAGGTCAAACTAGAGAGTGATAATATCTTTTCAAATTTTTTTAAAAAGTTATCTTTTGACCTACCACAATTTATAATAACACTATGGAGGCAGAGTAAATTCCTTCACCTTTTCTGAAAAGAAATTTATGTGTGCTGGATGTATGTGATGCCAGCTCTCACGTGTGTAAGATGTGTCCCTATGTGCAGGGTTGGAAGCCAGAGAAGAATGCCTAGTGTCCTGCTCTACCTCTCTCAGCCTTATCCTTGAGGCAAGAGCTCCCACTGAACCTTAAATAAGTTTTCAGCTAAGCCCCCGAGTGCTTGAGTAACTGATCCAGCTCCTTGATTTGAATTCACATCTTCATGCTTGTTCAGGAAGGGCTTTTATATGCACTGTGCCATCTCTCCAGCCCCAGTAATTATTTTAATATGAATTCCTTCTATTTTATTCACCATCTGTTACTTCTGAGGTGATTTCATATAGAATCTTGATAAAATATTTCGTAAGAGGAAATGAAAGCTTTGAACCAAATATAACTTAAAATCACTTTAAAATAGTAATTCCTTGCCAGATAGTAGTGGTGTATGCCTTTAATCCCAGAACCCGCACCCAGAAGGCAGAGGCAGGCAGATCTCTGTGAGTTCAAGGCCAGCTTGGTCTACAAGAGCTAGTTCCAGGAAAGTCTGCACTGTTACACAGAGAAACTCTGTCTTGAAAACCAAATAAACAAACAAACAAATAAATAAAAAATATAAATTTCTAAATCTTAAATCTTTACACCCATTTTCCACAACACCTTTCCAGATTATCATTTTTATTTTTTTCTATAATTTTTTTCAAATAGCTTCTAAATTTCTTAAAAGTATGAGAGTAGTTTGCCTTTTATTGGTATTCTGCAATGTCCCTTTTTCTCCCTCCCTCCTCATACCTTTTTCTCCCTCTCCTATTTCTCTCTCACCTGTTTTTTGATAAACTGGTGTGTGTGTGTGTTTATGTGTGTGTATTTCCCATATATGTCAATGTCCCAACACAAATATATCATTTAGTCCAGAGAACTATAAATAGTTCCTAGTAACTAGAGTGACATAGTAACACTTGTGTGTAATAAATACTGCTGACAAATGAAATGTACCCATTCCATTTCTTAGAGGATACAGTACTGTATGAAGTATTGATATTTCCTAAAATTAGCATTTTGAACTGGCATTTTCTTTGGAGTCATTGTGTTTTTCTCACCCTTCTGAGCACTACTATGTAGAAAAACAATACAATAGTCTAGTGATTCTTTTATTTCCATTAGAAAAATTTATTTTTTGCTTAAAGAATACATACTGAGTTCTAAAACAACACTGATAAGCAGCCCAGAATTGGTAAGGAAGTCTTCATAGACATTACAGGTATCTGGCTTTTCCTAATCTTTTCTAGTAAAGTTAGGATAGAGAAACTTAGAATAATGCTAACACCTATGTTGCAACTGCACACTAATCAGTTGTACCACACACAAATTCCCTGAGCAGGAAAGTAGTCTTTACTTCAACAGAATCTAGTGTTCTTTGTTTTAAGACAGATCTATATAAACCAGTGTGTCCTGGAAGCTGCTATGTAGCCCAGGTTGGCCTTGAATTTATGAATCATTAGGCCTCAACTTCTTAAGTGCTGAGATTACAGGTATGGGCCACCATACCTAGAAATTTCTTTCTATTGTTGTAGCAAACATTTGAATAGTTTAAACATATGCAAACTAGCTGTAGGGCCTAATAAGCTAGACTGTCTCTCTTTGTTAAGCACAGCTAAATGATCTGAGAGAATCATACCAGAGAATACATTGAGTTCTCAAACTAACCGAGAAGTAAAGCCCCATAATCAATTGGGATCCTTTCAGTTATCAAATTTTTATACTGCCCTTTTCTATATGAGTGTGTTCTTGAATCACTACAATTAGCAAACTGTTCAAAGAAAAAAAAAAAACCTGTTAATTCAAGATAAGGTAACTAGAGGGAAATATACAGTTTCACCAAGTCTTCAGTCTAGATGATAGAGTCAGGGTCTTCTTACTTCTTCAAAAAATATTTCAGTTGTTCCTGCAGGAACATTATCTGCTCAAGTTTCTGCTTCTTCTGCAGCTTGAGCTGTCCTAGCACAGACTGGAAATGACTCTTGAGGGTCAGGTTTTCCAATTTTCTGAGAAGATCTTTCTGTCTTTGTGCTTTGCCCTGAATCTCTTGGAGTTTCTTCTCCTTGTGATGAATCAGCTTCTGAATTCCCAAAATTATTGAACTATGGCCTTCCTTAGCTTTGCACAAACTAAACTCAATAAACTTGGCTTGTAGCTCCCTTTCCAGATCCTCTTCATAATCATCTTCCTCTTCCTCCTCCTCCTCACCTTCCTCCTCCTCTTCATCTTCATCCTTCTCTTCTTGATCATCATCGTGACAGCTAGACTCATGGAATGTGTTCTGAGATACCGCACATTCTGATGAGACAGGACCACCTATTGCAGTGGGGACAGGACGCCCTGAGACACTTGTTTGACTTTGGACTGTCTTGATTTCATCATCAACGATTTCCCATCGGCTGCTGATAGCTTCAGCATCTGAACAGAGCAGTCTCTTTACTTCCTTTTCCACGTCTTTAGAATCAATGGCGCCACTACCACCTTCTTCACTCTGCTTCATATCAGGGAACTTCCTTGCTGGCTTCCGAAACCGTTTCTTTCTGACATTCTTAAGCGGTGGGGTAATGCCATGCTTCCAAATACATTTTTTCTCGGTTTTCCCTTTGTTTCCCATTGCTGGAGCAGCAGCAGAAGGGACGAGCTCTTCGGGAGAAGAGCGGGGATCGCCGTCGGCACTGCACAGAAGCATCTGGGAAATATCCGCTGTCTGATAAAAGGTCTTCCGATCATGAGTTTTCAAGCTTCCGATAACACAAGGCAAATCAACAACCCTGGCCGAGAGCGACACATTATCCACCTGAACGACGCCGTGCCGGGTTTCAGGAGATAAGTCGATCTTTAGTTTCTCTCTCATGGTGGCACTGCCAGAACGGATGATTTCCCGGAGAGCAGAAGCATGTTCTGAGGGCAGGCGCAGGATGAACTGACTCTCGAGCTCGTGAGGACGTTCGTCCTGGTGTTTACTCATCTTGGCTCTCAGGCCTGCGTGAGACTGGGAGGCCTGAGAGGGACAAGAGAGGCTTCTGCTCCGGTCTGTTTCTGCAGCAGCGAGCACGAGGCCTCAGGGTGTCTGTCCCCAGCAGCGAGGCTCCCCCAGATCCCAGCTCACAGGCCGCTGGCCTCGCGACTCTGCAGGCCTCGGACACCCTACTGGTCCGAGGACGCCCTACTCGGAAGCTGCTGCCACGGCGGGCCTCACGGCCACTGTAGGCCTAAAAGTCCTCTCTGAGCCTCAGGACATCCCGCGAACCTCTTTAGGCCTCCCTGGTCCTCCTAGGTTCTCCGCAATGGCCACGGTCGCCCCAGGCCTCCACAGGCCTCTGGCTGCTGCTCACCCGACAGCACAGAGCCTCGAGGCAGAAGGTAGCGCGTGCTTCCACACCTGACCGGAACTGACTTGAAAAGGGTCCCTCGGGCAGGGGGAAGGGTGCACAATAGGCACTTCCGGTCAGGAGCCCAGCGACCCTCCTTGAGGAAAACAGGAAATGGTTGGAGGGTTTCCGCCCTTTGGTTGATCAGGGTGTTTGCATGTATGGCTGTCTCGTTTTCTGTTTTTCACTATGATTAAAGTACCATGAGCCGTTTGATTGTCATCTGGCCAGGACAGCGCATGTGCTACTGGAATCTTCGCCATTGCAACAGAAATCCCTCCCTACTCAGCCCATCTTTTATTTCTAGTCTTTGATTGATTGATTGATTGATTTTTAGAGACAGGGTTTCTCTGTGTAGCACTGTCTGCCCTGGAACTACCTCAAATAGACCAGGCTGGCCTCGAACTCAGAGATCCACCTGCCTCTGCTTCCTGAGTGCTGGGATTAAAGTCAGTCATGCGCCACCATCGCCTGGCATATTTCTCATCTTTTACAGAAGGGCAGGAGGCTCTGGGCTCATCACTACACATGTCCAGGTCTAAACAGCTACTGGTTATTCCAAAAGCCAGAAACATGGGATGGGGGTGGGGACTGTTCTTAAACAAATACTTCACCGAGGTATGAGTTATAAATTCCAAACTGAAAATTGCATTTAAAATTGGGAGCCATTGCCAGTAACTGTTGACACGGTACAATGACTTTACCCCTAAATAGCCTAATGTTGGTTCACAAAAACAAGAATACAGAATTCCCTTTTCATCGTCAAAAAACAACCCCTCAACTCTGGAAAATCACACTGGTGTAATACGATTATCCAACCTACAATCTTTATATAGTTTTTCCTAGACAGGCTTTAGAACAAAAAAGAAAATGAGAGGGCTAGCATGAATCTATAATCCAACAAATTTATTATTACCGCTGTTGTTTTCCTTGGAAAATGAAGACAATCTACAAATATGTGACTTTTCATTTTTCATATACCTCGAGTCTTTAAATAAAATTTAAATTTAAGGATAAGTACATATTATAAATGCTGACAAGATACACAAACACATTATTAGTGTTGCCACTGAATGGAATTTTGAATAACCCCAGATTCTCCCTCTGCTAGCTTTGAAGTAAAAAGCAGTACAGCAATCTGAATATTCATTTTTTTCACTTACCCACATAGCAAGGCAAATAATTTTGAAGGCCTACTATAGCCCTGTTCTTGGTGAAATAAGGTTTGAATAGACTACGATCATTAATGGTTCCTTATCTATGAGTACTATAAAGCACAAGAATAAATCAAGAAATTATCTATAACCCTTAATTTTAAAAAATCTGAATCAATTTTACTATTGAGTTTGGAAAACTCAAACCACAGCTGAGGAGATGGAGAGGAGAGGATCTCATGTAGCCCAGGCTAGCCTCAAGAAAACCAAATAGTAGCTGAGGATAACCTCCCAATCTATTGTACTGAGATTACATGATGATACATAATGAGATTATTGTATGAGTGCTGAGATTACAATAGTACATTACTATGTATGATTTCATCAGTTGCTAAGCATATTGGAAATAGAAATAATTACTCTTATGATTTTAAAGTTTTTGTCATAGTCATATTTTCGTAAGTAATATATCTATATACATATCTGTGTGTGTCACATGGAGCGAAGCAGCAACCCAAATACAGAAAGACCTCCTATATATACCATGTGTGACTATATGTGTGTGTGTGTGTGTATACAGTGTAACTATTGTCTATATCTCTATATATACGTGTGTGTGTGTGTGTGTGTGTGTGTGTGTGTGTGTGTGTGTGTGTTAAGGCCCAGTCCCATCCAGCATCAGAATTTGGCAACTTTGGACACTTGGTTAAGTCTTTAGAGTCAAGCATATAAGAAAGGGATTGTGGAATCTCCCTTCATGACTAAGAAAAGTTGCTGAGGTCAGGTGTTTCAGGGGTGTCCCTGCATGGAGGTCTAGAGAGGCCATTGTGTGAAGTTGTGAAGGTGAAGCCTGGATTGTATCAGAGGCCCCAAGATTTTGGAGATGCTGGAGTTGTTTGGAGAGCTGCAGACAGGGTGTGAAACTAGCCCAAGAGAAAGAAGTGTGCTGCAGTCAACAAAGCTGGGAGGAGTTGGAGTTCTGAAGACTGCTTTAGCATCAAGCATGGAGATGCAGAATTTGCCATGCTCTTTTTCAGCCTGACATTGGTAGTTCCTCATTATGGCCCCTTTCCTCCCTTTCTGGAAAGTAATGCATATTCTATACCACTGTGTGCTGGAAGTTTGTGATCCGTGCTCCGATTCTGCCCCCTGCCTGCTTTCTTGCCACCATGCTTCTCGCCATGAAGATGACAGACTAAACTCCTGAAACTGTAAGCGAGCCTCCAATTAAATGTGTTCTTTCGTAGCAGTTGCCTTGGTCGTGGTATCTCTTCACAGCAACAGAACAGTGACTAACAGAGACTATGTCAGTATCTTAAGCAGATGTAAAATTTACTCAAAAAGAAAATTCTAAAGAACAAAATGAGAATAGACATAAGTAACTTCTCTACTGATCTCTTTCTTCACCCCAATGGATCCTATCATATGCGCATTGTACTGTTCTGTTCTCAGGCCAGTACTTGCCTTCAAGACTGAACTATTTCATGCTTTATTATCTATTCTAGCCGACTGTTTTTGGGTGCTGTTTACTACTATCATAATACGCTTACTTAAAGTTTGTTTTTCTCCTGAAATATTCCTTCATTTTCTTATTTGCATGCACACCTCAGTAAAGGTCATTTTCTTGGCTTGTATGATTCACTTCATATTTGTTTGTAAATATTTGACTGCACTGCACAGCGGAGAGTTTTATCATTTGTGATGAAATTCTAGATAAGGCACCTCAGGAAACATTTGTGCTACGGCTAAAGAGTGGTGAGTTACAGAAGTGACTAAGTGGGAAACTATTTTTACCACAGGCAATACCACCCACCCAGTCCTCCTGGAGAGGAGGATGTCACAAGCTAAAAAAAAAAAAAAAAGAGATAATTCAGGAAAGAGCATCCTTCTAAATGAGTCGTAATTTCACATTCAATGCAATGTGATAACGAAACAGGGAAGAACCAGCTAAGCATCTTTGTGTGCATCTGTCAAGCAGTTATAAAGTTGCTTCAGTGATAACATGGAGAAGATAACCACATCATTCACTGCTAGAAGGCAGAGCTTGTGAACTTTTCCAGATACTTCAAATAAACATTGCTAGATTAATTTATGGGTGAGATTTTTTTTCTTTTTTTGAGTGTGTGTGTGTGTGTGTGTGTATGTGTATGTATGCATGTTGCATGCATGCTCAAGTGTGTGCATGCAGATGCTAGAGAATTTACTTTTGTTTATTTATTGGAACTGTGTGTGCACCTGAGTATACCATACATGCATATAGAAGTCAGAGGACACTTTATGGAAATTAGTTTCCTCCTTCTACTATGTGGGTCCCAGGGTTGGTGGTAAGCGCATTTACTAGATGAACCATCTCACCCACCTGCCTCCTTTTTAAAAAAATATTTTCAAAATTTTTGTGATTATATTTGCATTATTTCCATTTTCCTGATCCCTTTCCTCCGTCTGGACACTTCCATGTACCACCTTGCTTGTTTTGTTTCAAATTCATGGTCTATCTCTTTTTTAAATTGTTTTGTGTAGTATGTGTGTGTGTGCATGTATTCCTAAACTTACAACTACAATATGTTAAATAATATTGCTTATATGTATATTTTTCACTGCTGAACATTTAGCATTGGATTGCCAACTAATGTACTCTTCCTAGGGAAGAAGGCTGTCCCACACCCAGCATTCCTTAATTGCCTGTAGTTTGTTGTTGGTGGTGTTGGTGGTGGTGGTAGTGGTGGTGGTGGTTGGGCTTGAAGCTTTGTGAAATTTCATCAGGCATGTCAATGGGTGTCATCCTTATTTGGGTCATGCTTAGGGAACTATGTTAATGAGACTCTATGGGTATAGTTTCTAACCTTTCTAGGAGACATGACCTCACACAATAACCTTAAGGGTGCAGAAAGGGCACACATAACTTGATGGTAACCAACAGCTCATTAATTAGACTTAAGGCCTGCTCAACAAGAGGGAAGGAAAGCATGCCTGATACCAGAAACTTATCCAAGTACCCAGACCTGGTGAAGCCATAGAACTGAAGGAGATCTACCACTGCCACTTAACTAAGTCAGCACAATGCCTAACTACATTCAAAGTATTTATCCTTATTCCCACAGATGAATGTAATTCTCACCCTTCATCAAGGATATTTTTCTTTGCAACAAAAAGAGACCATTACAGAAAACTACAACCAATCAAAATGCAGAATTGTGGAGTTCAGTCCCAATTGATTCATCTACAACACAACTCCTGTACCTAAGGTTCAGGGATCATTGCATAAGAAGGGACAGAAAGAGTCCCAAAGCCAGAGGAAGAGATTTCTCTGCGATTGTATTGCCCTATTTCTTAAGACAGACTCTTTCATGACCTGGAAGTTCTGCGTTCCTATTGAGGTTGGATGATCAATGAGTCCCCAGTGTCTGCCTGACTTTGCCCTCTCCCCCAGTGCTAGGGTGGACAGGCAGTTTCAGTCATGCCTAGATTTTGACATAGATGCTAGGGATTTGAACTCAGATCTTTGTGCTTACACAACAAGTACTCTTTTCCACTGAGCCATTTCTCCAGTGGATACGTTTTTACATGTTTTTACTATTTTATTCTTTGATAAGTATATGCATACAATATATTTTGATTATTTTTATTCCACCCACCCCAAGTCCTCCTGGTTTGAATTTCCCCATGTACCCCTTCTAACTTCAATGTGTGTGTGTGTGTGTGTGTGTGTGTGTGTATTATATATGTATGTACGTGTATATTTGATTCTTCCTATCCTAGCAGCCATCAGCTGTCAATAGATCCTCCTTGACAGGCAGAGATCCTGTGCCCCTCTCCCATCTGTGCTCTAATGTTGACTAGCTGGATTTTGTGCAGAAAACTAAATCTGCAGGGAGTCCTAAAGAACCAAGTTCCCACTGTCCCAGATTGCTTGTAAATAATTTCAATCAGAACTAAAGCTGAACATTTAACACACTTAAGCTACGAGAAATTCTAGATTCTCTTTAGCATCTTGATTTTCATGAGGCCAACCTTGAGAAGTCTCATCTGTGTAATCTTCATGGTAATGGAGAAGAAGATTCTAAATCTTGTGTCCTGACAGTTTTAAGCCCATTTTGTCTATGAAATTCTACACAGTAATTTCCTTCATGTTTCTTCTATAGATTGGTTGCATTGGATTTCTTAAATATGAGCATATTTCTGTATGCTCTTTTTTTGAGACAGCACCTTGTGTATCCCAGACTGGCCTTGAACCCACCATATTTCAGAGGTTAATCCTGAACTTGTGAGTTTTCCGACTCTGCCCCCCAGTGCTAGAATTTCAGATGTGCACCAAGCCTGGTTTATATAGTTATGGGATGGAATTTAGGGATTTGTGCATGCTAAGCAAGTATTCTCCACCCATAAATTTGACAGATTTTGACCCATTATTTCTTTTTATTTTAATATTTATTTATTTATTTATTTATTTATTTATTATATATACAGTATTCTGTCTGCTTGTATGCCTCCAGGCCAGAAGAGGGTACCAGACTTCATTACAGATGGTTGTGAGCCACCATGTAATTGCTAGGAATTGAACTCAGGACCTTTGGATGAGCAGGCAATGCTCTTAACCACTGAGCCATCTCTCTAGCCCTTGACCCATTATTTCTTAGAGAATTTTTGTACCTTCTATATCCCAAGTTATTAGGCTATCTGAAGTAGGCTATTCTACAGGTAGCTAAGGCCCTGTTCATCCTTTCTTAAGTCTTTCTCCGCTGTGTGTTTCATTTTGGATCATTTCTGTCACTTGTTAAATCCCACTCCTCCATTGTTCTGAAACTTTAAATCTATCATTAACAGCATCAACTATTTTTTATCCAAGGAATTGTTCTCTTTACTTGAAGAAACAATACTTGAGTCATTTTAAGTATCTTCTATCTCTCTTTACAATGTTCTTATCTTTAGGTCCTTTATCCCGGACATAGCAAATATAAGTGTGATGATTGTTTCAACACCCTTGTCTATTAATTGAGACATCTGTATCATTTCTGGGTCTTTTTTTTAACTGACTCTTTCCACTTATATAATAGATAACAGTTCTCCGATTCTTTGCAGACCTTACAGATTTTATTAGATTTCAAACATGGGAAATTTTTACCATGTTTGGTTTTGGTTAATTTTTGTTCTCCACGTAACTAGGCTATTTAAAGCCAATTCAGTTCTTTTAGTCTCTCATTATGCTTTGTTGGTGGAGCCAGAGCAATATTCTACTATAAGCAAGGGCTGTCAAACTAGAACCAAGGGCTAAGGCCAGCTGTCTGATTTCTGGATGCTTTGAGGCTTCCATTCAAACCCTGAGAGTCAGAGATAAGTCTGGGCCATCACCGTTTAACTCCAAGAGACTTCCATTCTGCCAGTGATCATATGTTAGCATACAGTATAGATGTAATGTGAGGTGACCCAGTTCAGTCACCTTAGTGAGGAAGATTTTTTTTGTCATTATACCTATAAACATATTCAACTTTGTTTCTTGGCTCATAAGTTCTAAGATATTTGCTTGAAGATTCATTATAGAAAAAAAAAGTCACAGACTTCTCTCTAGAGGCAATTTTGCCCTGCTCCTGAAAAGCATGCTGTTCTGAGCGAAATACTCAATGTCCTGGGTACACAGGGTTCTGACACTGATTAGTAGGATTAATTCCTATTCCCAGAGTTATCAGAGCTCTGAAAATTATTCTATGTTTCCCTTAAAAGTTCTGAAAAACGCCTTTCCCTTTAGAAGTTCTGACCTGCTTCAGGGACATCCCTCTCATTATTATACTACTCTGAACATCTTTCTTTCTCTCTTTGCCTCTCTCCTCTCTCTCTCTCTCTCTCTCTCTCTCCCTCCCTGTCTCTCTCCCTGTCTCTCTCTCTGCCTATCTCTCTCATGTATGCTTGTATATATCTCTGTCTCGCTGTCTCATGTATGTGTGTCTATCTCTCTGTGTGTCTCTCTGTGTCATTCTGTCTCTGTCTTTCTCTGTGACTCTGTCTCCACCTCTGTGTGTGTATGTGTGTGTGTGTGTGTGTGTGTCTGTGTGTCCTCCCTTCCCTTCTTACTTTTTGTTGCCTCCACATCTCCTTGATCTTCCTGCCCTGAGAATTCTCACCTCATAACTTCCCTGATTTCTGAATGTAGGAGGTTGCCAGAGATTTTGGGAGGCCCTCTCTTCTCTAGCCAGAGCTGAGGAAGGCGCTGAAGGAACCCACCCTATTTTGTTCTTCTTTTTAAGCGTCAGCTGTATCGTGAGACCTGCTGTGTAACGTGTGAAAACCATTGTTTGGTGTATTTTGTCGGGTTTGTTGTTTCTTTAAAGCAGGAAAATCATTTGGTTTCTGTTGCTCTGTGATGCCTGAAAGTGGAAATCTTAACCTCACATTAGAGAAAACACAATACCAATGAGGTTTGAGTTAATGAATTATTCAAAAAGAGGTAAGAAATGTCTTTTCATAGATGCGTTTATTTTCTTTATGCGTATATATGTGTCTCTACATGGGTTTGTGCGCAGCGTGTGAGTGAAGGTGCCCTCAGAGGCCAGAGCATCTGGACTTACAGAAGGTTATGTTCCTCCTGCTGTTGGTGCTGAGATTTGAACCTGGGTTCTCTGCAAGAGCAACAAGCACCCTTAACCACTGAAAAGTCCTTTTAGTTCCCCCCAAAAGTATTTTGATAGAGAAATTTTAAGCATATTTCCATCTATTTTGTCCAAAGGTAAAACATCTACCTTGAAACAAACAGAGATGTCCTCTCTCCCAGAGGTACAACAGGGCCCCACTGAAATCATCTTTTATAGACCCCACATATTCTGTTTCACATAAAGGGTCTAGCTTTGAATCTTGATTTTCTGTATCTTATCTGGAATACCTGAAGAAGTTAGGGACTTAGACAGAAGTCAGGGCAGGGGACTTAACTTCATAGATAGTATGACATGGGGGAATGAGGGAGCTTAGTAGGGTATAGCTAGCAGGGCCCGGGTAAAATAAAAGTAGAAAGGGGAGAGATTGATGGCTCAAAGGGTTAAACAATGAGTGGGCTAGGAAGATGATGGACTGAGGAAAGGAGCGTTAAACTCACCATAAGAAAATGAAAAGTCCATATGGAAACCTACTATTCTATAACAATAAAAAAATACATCAGAGTTTGAAGGGAGATTCCCTGCATGGCTGGATAATACTGTCCCTAGTAGCAATGAGATACTAAACAAAAATTCCCAGTATTACGTATGGGATACCCCCATAGAAGTTGTTCATCAGGAAGGTCCCAGAGCCCACTCCCTCTCCCCTCCAAATAATGCAAACACTTGCCTTTCGACTTGGTTGCTATCATAACTAGAGGATAAGACACTGTTGCTAAAGATACCACTCACTTTGGTTGCACTATATTGAGAAATCCATATGGAAGGGAGCTGGAAGCCTCTGCTTTGCTGAGTCGCTTCAGCCTGTCAGGACTTGCAGGTGCTATGTAGGCTACTGGAGAAGAAGAGAGTTCAATGGACTTACCCAACTGTGCACTTTGTGACCCACAATACCAACCTCCCAGGGAAGATGTACCCACGTGTGCAGCAGGGGCATGATGGTTTGGGGGACTAACTAACCGTTCTCAGATTAGATGTGAAGCACACTCTGCATGAGGTAAGAGTCAAAACCCCACACCTAGGGTCTTAGGCAAGAAGATAATGTTGATGCTTAGCTAAGTAAACAATTACTACTCTCAGCTCTAATCAGACAAGACCCACTTTGCAATGAACAGCAATGAATACAGGGACAGGTAGCAGCCTAAGATACTAAGAATAAGTAACAACTGAGCATTTAGCCATAAGTATGACATTCATATCACCCCTCTAAGGATCAGAGAACATTTCAGGAGAGGATGGGGAAGAATGTAAGGTCTGGAAGGTAGACAAAACATATGAAATGCCCCCTCTAGACACAGCGTAATAGCTGCAGTCACGAAATTGCTGCAGCTTCAGTCACACGCACTGTGCTTCCTTGAGGTAGACCTTGCCAACACTTAGTCATGGATAACGGGATTCAGGGTGTTCCATCCTTATTGCTGAACTACTGATTACTGGTAGTCTCTCGAAGACAGACAGCAGCAGTCTCCAATTGTATACCCACTAGTGATCCCACCCAACTCCAGGGAATAGTTCCAATCTTGTGGTCACACAGTCGGCCCTGGCCAAAAACAGTGGGTCACAAACAAACAAAGATACAGAATTTAGGAAACATTTTAATAGAAAATGAGGGGTGGACAAGGGAGGGACGCTGATAGGAGGTGGGAAGAGAAAGATCAGAATGCAATAAATATATGTATGTCATTGTGATGGTGCGTTTATGAGCTTTGAGGAAAATAAAGATTTAGTTGATACTGCATCCATTTTAAAAACTAAGGCATAGTAAGTGGCAAATGAGACACTGGAGGCTGCCATGGTTTCCAACCTTGGGTTTCATACATCCAAACTTTAGCACATTTCATCAAAGAATGTCCTAAAATTCTTTCTAAAACTTACAATTAATTTTAAATCCACATACTGATATAGGGAAGAGAAAAGAATAGCTAATTTAAGAGGCTGGAAAGATGACTTAGCTGTTAAGTGCCCACCAGAATAACCCTAAGATCTTAACGATAACCAACACGAACGAAAAAGCCAGGCACTGTAGTGTATATCTTTAATCTTAGCACGGGGTTGGGGAGAGGACAGAAACAAGCAGATCTAGCCAGCCTAGCCAAACTGATGATCCTCAGATCTGAGGAAGGACACTGTCTTAAAAACTAAGGTGGATACCCAAGGTCATCCTCTGTCATTCACACACATGGGCATCTACATAGACAAATGTACACACCCCCATGAACATAGACAGCCAACACACACACACACACACACACACACACACGCAGGTACACAGACATGCAGGTACACACACACAGGCCCACACACACACAGGCACATATGCACACATTCACACACATACACCTGCAGGCACACACGCAGACATACACACACACATGCAGACACACACACACACGCAGGCACACTCACTCACAAGCTAGCAGCTCAATTACCACGCAATTAAGCTCAGGGTTGATTTCACAGTTCCAGAAAGTAGAAGGTACAATCTTCTCATTGTTGACTCTATCCCCTGAAGATTTTAATAAGTCTGTGGCTTGTAAAAGTGAAAATATATCTGCAATAATAATGCAAAAATAATAAACTAATTTTATTCCATGCTCAGAACACTTTTCTGAAGAACATGTTTTTCTTAAGCGCAAAATGGTATCCTCTTGACAGGTCTACATATTGATCTCCTTCTCAAGCAAGCAGCTGAATTCAATGTGCTTGCTTCTGATCATTAATAGTTAATTGTTATTGCAGGCTCTCAGAGGGGAGATGTGGGGCAGGGAAATTATATCCATCCTTTGTAAAAGTGCTGCAATATTATTAGAGGTGATCACATGGCAAAAAATAAACGTATTCCTTGGGGGAATAAAGGGAGTAGGCATGTAGACTTTTCCTTTCCCCCTCTCTGAAGCACTCTTGTAAGTGTTCCATGTGGGATAGTATATCAGTGCTAATGCTTCACGAAAGCTCCTGTGTGCTGGAGCATTGCGCACTTGGGTGTCCCAGAAGCAGGTCTTTTGGAGTGTCACGCAGGTGCCCATTACCATTTCACATGTTATTGGATTACGTCTTTTCTCCACTCTGCTATTGGTGTCTCTTGTGCCGTTATACCGGGTTTAGTTTTTTTTTTCAAAGTTTATTAAATTATGAAAGTTTCCATTTCCACCCCTTCTCCCAAAACCTTCCCCTTCCCCCCTCCCCCTCCTCCTCCCTCTCCATCCCTAAGAGCAGTCAGGGCTTCCAGCCCTGTGGGAAGCTCAAGTTCCTCCCCCCTCCCTCCAGGTCCAGGAAGGTGAGTATCCAAACAGACTGGATCCCAAAAATCCAGTATATGCAGAGGAAACAAGTCCCAGTGTCATTCTTAATGGCTTTTCAGAAAGGCTCTGGGCCAGCCACATTCAGAGAATCCAGCCACATTCAGAAAATCTGGTTGGATCACACGTGCTCGTTCAATCTCCGTCCAATTGGCCTTGGTGAACTCTCATTAGATCAGTCCCCTTGTATCAGTGGGTGATCGCACCCCTCACGGTCCTGAGGTTTTTTTTCATGTTCTTCCTCCTTCTGCTCCTCATTTGGACCATGGGGGGGCTCAGTCCGGTGCCCAATGTGGGTCTCCGTCTGTATCACCGTCCATCGTCTGATGAAGGATCTATGGTGATAAGCAAAATCTTCCTCAGTATGGTTATAGGCCAAGGCAGGTTCAGGCACCTTCTCCTCTGTCCAGAGAACAATCTGGGGATCTCTCCTTGGACCTGGGATCCCATTTATAATCAAGTCTCTTGTAAACCCTAAAATGACTCCCTTAGTTGAGATATATTCTTCCCTGATCCCATATCCATCCTTCCTTCCTCCCCCCATCTCAGTCCCCCGAGTTTTCCCCATTCCTCCCCTACTCCCTTCTCTCTAACCCTCTCCCCTTCCAACAACCCTCCCACCCCCCCCATGCACCCGTGGTTACCTGGGACTCTTGTCCATTTCCAATCTCCAGGAGGATAAGTACATGATTTTCTTCAGGTTCACCTTCTTATTTAGCTTCTCTAGGATCTCGAATAATAGGCTCAAAGACCTTTAATTATGGTTAGAATCCACTATGAGTGAATACATACCATATTCCTCTTTTTGGGTCTGGCTTACCTCACTAAGTAAAGCGTTTTCTGTGTCCATCCATTTGCATGCAAAATTCAAGATGTCATTGTTTTTTTACCGCTGAGTAAAACTCTAGTGTATATATGTTCCACACCTTCTTTAACCATTCTTCTATTGAGGGGCACCTAGGTTGTACCGGGTTTAGAACGTTATTTAACATTACTGCGTATTGACTTCTAATCTAACGCCTCTGAGATTTTGTGGCTTCCCTAAGTGAGGAGAAGAACAGAAGAAAATTTGCTGTGATTTTCTTAAAATTACAATAAAGGTTAGTTGGTAGAGCGAAAATCAAAACTGTAACTGTCTTCGAACTCAGTAGAAAGATAGAAGTCGCATTGGCAATACCCATTGAGCAAGACAACTGCTAAGGGGTTTCTGACCGGAATGTAGAATGCTGGAAACTTAGGCAGCATCTTAAATGAATACAATCTTATAAGGTATCAATCAATGTTAATAAAACCATTGACATTTGAGGTTATTTAGAGTCACAAAGTCTGTACATGGCATCAGAAAATGTTCTAGCTGTAAGTCTATCTGTATGTTCACATTTGTGACCTTGAACATGTCACCAAAGAGAGAACATAGGAGGAGAATAATTCAAGTGACCTAGTAGTACATGGAACGAGCTTAGAAAAAATCTAATATTGTTATTAATATAAATTTCCACTCTGACCTAAATTTGCTTTGAGTGTCTGAAAAATATGATGAAAATGGCTTATAAAGAGAATTGCCCAAGACACCTGCTGTGTTATATACATGGAAGGCAATCTGTACTTGAGGGGGTATTCATTAAAAACACTTATTTAATTGCTATAGTGATGACTTTTGAGAACTCCAGAAAGCGCAACAAACAAAATTATATTATAAATGCATACTTTGACTCATTTGCTCAGCAGACTATGAATATTACCCATCTTAGTTTTTATTTTCAAACCTATCTGGAGAGTTTCAGAGTTGGGAACATGTTTATTGAACTTCTCACATAAAACAGCACAAAGTAGAATTGAAAAGTGTCATATTTGGTAGACATCTATCAGTTGATGATAATGTCCCATGAAATTATTATTTCAGAACCGCATCTCTCCTTGTCAGTTGGTTGAAAAGCTACAGCGAGTCCATCAAATATGATTATCTAATGCTGCTGCTGCTGAATATGCTCTCTTGTCTGGCATTTTTATGGATGGGAGGTTTTAGGATGGTGGATCTACATCACGTTGTCTTCCTCATCACTGAGAAACCACAATGACGCCTGGGTACATACTGACTTTGCTAGATGCCTCCCTGATCCTTTGTTAATAGGTGTTAACCTTTAGTATTATTATCAGCCAAATCAAATCCTGGTAAATACTGAAAAGACATGCCGTTGTGGGGTTGCCACAATGCATTCAGTTAAGTTTGATTTTTCTTACCCGTGATATCTTAGAAATAACTGGCTGAGATCCTTTGTCGTCTGTGATAGACAGACACATAATTATGCTATTTTCCAGAGAGACAAGAAACATTCACGGCACTAAGATTCCCATTATTCTTTAGACGCCAGGCACACTTTCCATCACGGCGTTCTCATTCCTCTTTCAATGCTATCTGTGTTCTTAGTACATTTATCAGAAAAATATTTTATCAGTGGGAGTTTCTAGGCAACCTAAGTTTTTGGTATAAATTTCCTATTTATTATACATAAAAACAACATTGCTTATTCATTCAATGTTTGGGAAAATGGCATTTTAGAATTGACTGTAAAGTAAATGACTCTAAAAGTTAAATGGTTATTCTATAAAAAGTGAATGTAAGCTAATCTTTTACCATTCATTTTGGCGTATGCATGGAAAAGGGAAAAGATTTCTCTGAGAGTAAGAAGGTTTAATGTTTTAATTTCTAAAGATGTATTTTGTTTGTGTCAATGTTTTGCCAGCATGTGCACGGACACCGTGCGCATCAGATTCCCTAAATCTGGAGTTACAGATAGTTACGAGCCACCATGTGGGTGTTGGGAATCCCAAAAGGCATCTCTGCAAGAACAAAAAATGCTTGTAACCTCTGAACCATCTCTCTAGTCCCCGATGTTTCCATTCTGAAAGACTAAATGGTGTTGCTAACACACTTAATGTTAGACATTTAACAGGCATGCCGACCAGACTAGACATGTAATCAATGCCTGCTGTAGCCCAAATTCTAAGAACTGAAGGTAGTTTGAGTCATCTCATTCATCTACCACAATTGCTAATTTTAAAGGAGGCTTTTATTGGGGGGAAGCTACTAAAAACAACTTCAAGGTCGACCATTGTAACATGAGGGCTGGCTTGTTGGGGTTTCTGTCCTGCCCAGTACACCACAGCCGGCAAGTTCCAAAGAAAATCACAGAGTCAACATTAGGTTATAAACTGATTGGCCCATTAGCTCAGTCTTCTTATTAACTAATTCTTACATCTTACGGTAACCCATAATTCTTGTCTGTGTTAGCCATGTGGCTCAGTACCTTTTCCAATGGAGCAGGTTACATCTTGCTTCTCTGTGGTCTGGGCAGGAATGGTGAGGACTGGGCTTCCTCCTTCCCAGCATTCTTCTGTTCTACTTCCTGTCTGGTTTACCCACCTATACTTTCTGCCTGGCCAATCAGTGTTTATTTAAAATATGATTGACAGAATACAGACAATTCTCCTGCACCAGACCTTCATTGTAGACAAGTTTTACTTATATAAATTTATAGGTGAAAATCAAATTTACGAAGACACATAGTGCAACACAGTGGCATCACTGGAAAAGTAAAGCTGTATTTATCTGACTGTCCATGGTTGTTCGTCTTTTCTTTGTGTACTGTCTTACAGGAACAGATCACAAATGTGTCCCCCATCCCCAAAGTTCAGATACTTAAGGTGAAAATTAACCCAGTCACATTTGGAGGACAATCTGAAAAAAATAAGAGTTTTTTGTGACATTGACCATGAAACTTGAGTTTTTACAAATGCCGCTGCTACAACTCGTGGTTTGCAGCCTGTTCTTGCTTTTGCTTCAGCTTCCAGAAGACTGTCTTTGGATGTGAAGACATTGGGTGGTGTGGTGGATGCAAAAACACAGAAAATAGGCTGGTTCTAACCTCATTTCTATCATTAACTTTTGTCTGACCTTGAACTAACTTCCTTAAATTTCACTGAACCATATGGGTCCTTGAACAGTGTTGCACTGGAGGAGTAGACAAGTTTGCTTCTGAATTAGCTAGCACTGGGGGCCTTCAGATGCTGAAACTACACAGCAAACTAAACAGCTTTATGTAAAGAAAATACAGAGTTTAACTAGGCTTGTGTTACACGCACACACACACACACACACACACACACACACACACACACGGACCAGGAAAATATGGCATCACAAAATTCAAAATACAAAATGTGAGAAAGCACACAGAGTCACACAATAGATTGATTCTTATTTAAATCTCTCTCCCCTTCTTTTCCTCCATCCCTCTTTCTCCCGTCCCTTTATGTCTTCCTTTATTCTCACTTTTTGTTGTTGTTGTTAATACTCACACTGTTGTATACAGAACTCTGGGCCTTGCACATGCTATCACTGAACTGTCCACCTAACCATATACTGATTCTCCCCAAATGCCAGATCTTAAAAGCATGTGCTTCCTGAACATTTTACCCTAACTCTGCATGTATACAAATACATTCATGCTTGTGTGTGAGAATGCACACACACACACACACACACACACACACACACACACACACTTTAGTAACTGTCAGGAAGGTAGATGGCATGTGGTTCCTCGGAATGAAAACCAATTCTGTTTCCTCATCAAATATGCAGAAATGACCTAACTGTACTCAGATTAAAGGAACTGCACTGACTTCTAATGGATGATAAAGAACAGTGTAGAATTTCTTTCCTGAGTTTTACTTATCTTATTTCTGTATGACCTCATTCTGTTTCAGTGAACATTGTTACTGTCTTTTGCTTCATGTCATTCTGTAATAGAGCCAAAGATACTGTATAAAAGCCTATACATTATACATTATACATACAGTGATAAATTTTCCACTCCTCTTACTGTAAGACTCAAGGCTCCATGCTCCAAATGCTTTAGGTTAATTGCTCTTTGTTTATTTAATTATTATCTAACAGATAATTTTTTAAAAAATACGGCAGGTATGGGACGATGTCTTAGTGGGTCCAGACGCTGGTCATCAGGTTTGATGACTTGAATTCCATCTTCAGAACCACGGGCTAAAGGAGAAAGTCAACTTCTACAAATGTCTGCTGACCTCCTCAGATACATACATGCCCCCACATAAATAAAAAATAGATGTAAAAGTTTTAATATAATTTTAAAAATATAACTGTGTCAGAATTACACAAGAAATTCATTGCCTCGTTATTACCAGTAATATTCAAAGCCACTTTAACTGCCTTATATTATATAGCTAATTTTTCTTTTTTGGAAAATTGGACTTCCACACCGCTCTTCTCAATATACTCATCACTGTGTAGTAGAGTTAATCAAATATTTATTTTGAGAATCATGAAAGGACACCCGTGAAAGCCCCTTAATATAACTGTTCTATCTTAAAATTTTATGATTCCACAGACAGCTGCCTTAAGTTGGTGCTGCTGTGCCTCATGTAATTAGATAATTCTCTCAGGGCCATAATTTGTCTCACCTGAGTGTGGACTCTATGTAATCGAATATTCTTTCCTTGCTAGTAGGGGTCAAAGTCGTGGGTAATGATGTCTGGGGCTGCACAAGCACACTCTTCTCCAGCAGTGTGAACTAAAGAGAAACTGGCACTGGTTCCCATGAAATCCTCTCCTTGGTAGCCACAGCCTACTGTGCTACATCTCCACACCGTCTGTTTCCCCCTCAGAGCTCAAGGAACGGCAGCCAACGTTTTCCACAGGAACGCAGCAGGTGCACGAGAAAGGACCCAATTATGTTTTCGGTTATCGGTATCACTAAATGGATGGGTTCACCTGGGTTCTCCAGAGAAACAGAACCAACAGATGATGGGAATGGTCATAAATAATAAGTCTGAGTCTAAGAATTTTTGCTCATGGGTACGGGGTGAGAATCCTAAGATCGTCAGTCTTCAAGGTGGAGGAGATGCAGGAGACAGAACGGTACATTTCTAGTATGACTCCAAAGATCTGAGAACCAAAAGAGGTTATGGTGTACATTGTACCTTGAATTTAGCTGAAGGATTGACTCAAAGACAGCCAGGCAGGGACAGTGAACTCTCTTACTTTCATAGTTTAGAGGGGGCACATCTCCTCTAAACAATACTTTGCCAAAGCCCCTGCTCCAACAGTCAATCTCATGCAGAAATATTTCCCACATAGACACACACATTAAGAACAATGCTTATCCAAATATCTGGGTACCCTGTGGTCCAGGCGGGTTGAAACATCACAGTGAGTTTCAGTATGGTAGACTCCATCTTCAAGTACTCAGACCTAAGAAAATTGATTTCAGAGGTACCTAGCTTTTGCAATTTGTAGTAGAAAAACCTATTGATCTTATTATGTGGTTGTTATTGTTATATTTTCATCTAAAGCTCATTCTAATACTTCTCAGTTCTTTCTAAAATTATTATTGATATGAATTTAAGTATATCTTCAATGTATTAATAAATCTCATTTTGTGTGTCAAGGGAGAGAAAATGTACCTGGGTAAGTAGACACATGACCTTAGGGAAGTTGTTAGTACTCTTGAGATGGTTTGCTCATTAGTAAATGATAATAACTGTAACAACTTCACAGACTTGTTTTGTTGTTTATTTTGTTTTGATACAGGATCTCTCTATGTAGCTAAGGAATCCCTCAAATAAGATTAGCATGCCTCTGCCTCCTGAGTGCCATAGTTATAAGGGTATACACCACCACACCCAGCATAATGGCTTTAAAGATGAGATAGTCAATAGTTTGGGTTTGTTTTTTTTATAGGACTTTTTAAAGATTTATTATGCATGCAGCTTCCTGCCTGCATGTATGCCTGCAGGCCAGAAGAGGGCACCAGATCTCATTACTGATGGTTGTGAGCCTCCATGTGGTTGCTGGGAATTGTGCTCAGGACTTCTGGAGGGGAAGCCAGTGCTCTTGATCCCTGAGCCATCTCTCCATTCCCCCAGTATCCAAGGTTTCAAGCATAAGCACTTAGAGTGACCAGGCTATAACAGATGCAATTGAAATATTTGTTCATCATTTACCATCATGTAAAGCCTTATGTATCCAAGTCTCTCCTTAGCTCTTTTTTCCTCCCACTCTAATCACTGGCCCAATGTGGCTGCTGGCTCTGATCTCTCTCTCTCTCTCTCTCTCTCTCGCTGTTTCTTACTCTGTAAGCACTTGAGAAATTTCCTATCAAACTCTTCAACCACAATCCAGAAAAGAGAACCATGTGTCTCCACTCCAGAGGAGAAAGAGAAGATGCTTCAGACAAGGGATTCATGATTGGCTCACAGTCCTTGTGTGTTTAATTATTGCTCTTCTTCATATTGATATTGAAATTGATGTAAATGCCCACATTTACTGTAGTTCAATCCCACACTCAACATGGACATTGTGTTTCCAGACGCTTGCTGCACCTCCAGGTAGACCAGACATCAGAGAGAACAGAACCCTGTGAGCCACCTTGCATTTTAATTCCATTTCTGTGACTGTCTGTTGCTTTTGTGTCACCCGTCATGATACGATTAAAAGAGCGGGCTGAGCTCTTTGTCGCTGGTTTTTTCATCGCTGTTTCTTAAGGTTTTGCCCTAAGACCATCCCTGCTGCGTGACAAATCACTGTGACTTGGATTATTTAGGGTTCCACACATTTACAAAGCGTAGTTTAGACTGAGCTTAAACAAAGTCCACCTTCTCTTTGAGACAAATGATGCATCAAACGTCTGGAATGTTCATTTTCTCATCATCAAGAATATTTTCTGATATTATTTCCCAGAAGGAGTGGAATACCTGTTACTTAATGAAATTCTTATAATACATCATATACACATCATGTGAACAGTGCTATAGCCCTTTAACATATTAAGTGATCTTTATAGGGGTACATATCAGCTTCTGTTATAGATAACTATATATATCAACTTCTCTGAGATATTATCCTGATAAGCTGAATCTGAAGATAAAACTGTATTTCAAAGGAAACAAATATGTGTTTCTTAGACCTCATTTGAAATTCTCCACTCTTGGGGAATTGAGAATAATATGTGTACATAACTAAAGAATAACACACAGTCTACCATGTGTCAGGAAATAGGTGTGTATTATTTAATTTAAGTATGTATAACATTCATATGACACATGCATACATATTTCTAACACAGAGCTATATTTTCCGTGTGACTAAATGCTTTGTTTGATCTATTAAGTACATTGGACTTTACTTTGAAGATAAAGGCTGATGTGGTGTATGGGTACAGTCAGAAAGGCAGGTGGACCTTAGACTTCATTTCCTCTTACCAAGGAATAGATTGCTCATGGAACCCCTGTATTCCTCAGCTGGAACCCTGAGACTGATCTTTCTTATTTCCTTCATTTTCCTTTTTTATTTTGTGCTCTTTCCCTCTATTTACATTCTTTGTTACTTTCTGTTCTCTTCTAACCATTTGTTCACAGAAATGGTTATAACCAAAAAGAAAGAAAGATAAGAGAAAAGAAGAAAGAAAGAAATTTAAAAATGACTGAAGATACAGCACAGTGGTAGAGTGCTTTACCTACTTAGTGTGTCTGAGGCCACACTTCTCAGAATAAAAACTGTTAAAAATCACAGAGAGTGTAGAGGCAAGTTTTAGTGCTGACAAAAAAAATAAACAGGAGTAAAAATTCTGCAATGGTTTCGTCTATGATGACTGAACTTCTCGTGGGAATTGACAAACAATGACCACTTCTGAAAAATTTGACTTCCTCTGCAACAGGAGTTACAGTAGGTACAAGAATAAGAAAAGCAACATGACTCTGTTCTCATACACACATACATAAAAAGATTATTAGGCAGTGAGGTAAGGGATGTAGCAGGTGGGTATCAAATCCTAAGAAAGCGAGGTGAGAAAGGGCCTTCTTCTGATTGTGTGATGAGAGTAACATACAGGGGATGAATATTTAACCTGAAGTCGGAGAAGAGCAGGATCATGCAATCACAGGAGAGAGTTTCTAGAAGAAAGGAACAATCCATTGTGTCAAACCTCTGCTGAGATGCTCTAGATGTCTAGTGCATGTGGCCCTGTGAAGGCCACCAGTGATCTTAGCAGGACTGGCTCCTTTTCATGCTTGGGACACTGTCACACAAGTGAAGAATGAAATACAGATAAAGTTAAGGTACAGGTTATGGCCTATCTGCTTGAGAATACCTGTGTGGATCGTTCTCAGGAATAAGCAATTATTTCTCAACTTAGGAAAGGAGCAACAGCTTAAAAAAAAAGAGAGATGCAGACTGTATGTTCTATTTTCTAGGAAGCTTGCAAATGTTTATATACCGGCAGGAATGATCCATTAGTGATGGGGAAACAGTGATGCAGAAGACAAGCGAAAGAAAGTTCTTGAGAACAGACCACGGGAACGGTTACATAAGTGAGAGGATTTGTTTGTGAAAAGAATAAGAAATAAGTCTTCCACAGGGCTGAGGGGCCATCACAACTTTGTATTCCCCGAGAATACATTGGAAACTCGTGAAATCTTTGCTGAGTAAATCTAGTAGGTATCCAACCCAAACCAAGGAAACTGTGAACCAAAGACGCAGAAAGCATGGAGGGGTGCAGAGTGGGCAAGAAAAATTGGGGAGCACTGTGACTTACTCATGACCCTTGGTTAGCTGTTGCTTGCTCTGTAGTGTGATCTTTATGATCCTAATCAGACACCTTTTTTTTTTTACTCAAACTGTAGCTTTTAATATGATAGCATAGCCTACATGGCATATAGTTAATTTGGCTTTAAATTTATTTAATATCCATTGTGTTCCCTTAATAAGGTAAGGCTCAAATGGAAAAAAATGTTTTCGACCTTACTAATTCATTTTCAGTTGTATGAAAGGCATCTAATTCATTTACCTAGGCCTGCAATTTTCCTTAGTTTCCAGAATTACTTTTAGCACTGATAAAAATTACTGATTGTATTAAAACAAAAGGCAGATCTCCAGACCACACATCTACTTCACCTTAAAGGCAAATGTGCTAGTGGACAACTGGTAGGATCCAGGTCATGGTTATATAGCCAAATGCTTACAAGGCTGCAAAATTATAAATTAACCAAAAAATATTGTCTATTTTTATGAGGTTTGTATACACTCATTTCTATTATATATGGTGGGGGGTCAAGAGGAATAAAAGACAGATTGTTTGTTATTAAACATGTACAAAATACATTTTGAACATACAGAAATCACAAGATGCTTTATGAAAGCCTGTTACTTAGTACTTAAGCTCCAGAATCTCAGACACCCAGAAGTATTAAAAACTCCAATTCTGTACAGAATAGACATCAAATAAGATGCTTTTGAAAACCAAGTATGTTTTGGAGTAGGGTGATGGTTTGCCTGATGGCAATGAATTCTGCAACTTTGCCTCTGACTTTGGAATATACTGAATGATAAATTTTAAAGTTCTCTTGTATATTCCTAGTTCCAATGCGGTGCAAACAGAAATGGTGTTTATACACACCCTAATGGAGTGTATGAATAATGAACGATGAGGCTATATTTTATCACACAGTAATAAAAGTTGAAAATAATGCACTCAGAGGAATTTTGATGAGTTAATAACAAACATATAAATTTACCCTCACATATTCACGGGATGAGAAGTGATCTCATTTATTCTAGCGTTATTGTGAAATTTTCATTCATGTCTTGTTAGAAAGTCATCTTTAGTTGACCTCATTTCTCCTTCTTATGTTCTGAAGCTATTTCAATATCCTAACGGTCCAAGTGAACTTTCTTTGGACTTCAAAAAATATTTGATCACGTTTCTAGTTTAAAAGGCTTTTCTGGACCAGTGAGACGGTTTGGTGAATAAAGCATTTGTCATTCAAGGATGAGAACTGAAATTGAAATCCACAAGAGGCAGAGACAGGGGACCACTGGGGCAAGCTGGCTAGCTGAGCTAACTGGAATAAGGTGGAGAGAGATTTAAAAGAAGGTCCTGATCAACTTCAGGGCTTCTACTTGCATAGGCACAAACACACACACGCACCTACAAAGACATGTGTGCACATACACTACACGTACAAAGAAAGAAAATTAGAAATAAAGAAAGAAAAGCTAAGAAAGAGAGGAAGGGAGGGAAGAAGGGAGGCAGGCAGGCAAGGAAGGAGGGATGAAGAAATGAAGGGATGATTTTTGGTTAAGGAATAGAAGTCTTAATTTAAGCACAAAACAAAGGGGGCTCTGGATGAGTGTAATTAATACTGCAAAGCTAATGATGAGAAACAGCTAACCAGTTGAAAAGTAACTAAGAAAATAGCCTTCTAGAGTCGGTAATATCCATAAAAGCAAAGAAACTCATATTATCCTACCCATTACAGCATGGCCATAAGACTTGTTTCTCTGCTTCCTGCCCCACTCCCACAATGCCCCGTGCACCCACTCCCACAGTGCCCCGTGCACCCACTCCCATAGGGCCCCTGTGCACCCACTCCCACAGTGTCCCGTGCACCCACTCCCACAGTGCCCCGTGCACCCACCTCACAGTGCCCCATGCACCCACACCCACAGTGCCCCGTGCAACCACTCCCACAGTGCCCCTGTGCACCCACTCCCACAGTGTCCTGTGCACCCACTCCCACAGTGCCCCGTGCACACACTCCCATAGTGCCCCTATGCATACACTCCCACTGTGCACCCACTCCCACAGTGCCCCGTGCACCCTCTTCAGTGTCCTGTGCACCCACTCCCACAGTGTCCCGTGCACACATTCCCACAGTGTCCCGTGCACCCACACCCACAATGCCCTGTGCACCCACTTCACAGTGTCCCTGTTTCCTCAGTTTTTCCTATTTCCTTCCCCTTGGGCAGGCTCTTTCATAAGAAACCCCTTAACCATTCATGGACATAGGGCTTTTTTTTGTAGCTCACAAGTCTTTGGTTCTGGCAAATCATTCTGAATCTGCATATGGGCAAACCATTGTTTCAAGGAATGCACATGATCATATCAAGCCTACATGCTGGAAACACAGAGTTGGAGAAATGTCTCAGTGGTTAAAAGCACCTGCTGCTCTTGCAAAGGACCCGAGTTCCATTCCCAGCATCCCACCAGGTGCAGGCTCACAACCTGTGAGTAGGCACAGTAGATACAACATCCTGGATAGGAAATGCTAAGGAAAAACATACAAGAAGAACAGCGACAGACAAGACAATATTTTAAAATAATCTAGTTATGCAGACCTCTGCAAAAATAGTGTTTTAGTGGAAACCTGAATTGAGTGAGACCCACTCCGCTGGGACCCACAGTATCTTAGGGTAAGTTTCTCATGGTGAGGGTACCCATGCAAGAGCCTGTACTAGAAGGGAAGGGAGGAGTGGAAGAAGGGGTTGAGGAATGGTTCCTCAGTTAACACCCTTGCTATGCAATCAGGAGAACCCGAGTTCAGATCCCTAGAATCTGTGTAAATTCGGGGTGGCTGTGGCAGCTTACTTAGACCCCAAGTTTTGGAAGGCAGATCCCTAGGATAAATTCGCTAGCTAGGCTAACCTTCTCAGGTTGCTCTCCGTTTGACTAATATACTGTCTCTCGGAAAGTATGGTGGAAGATTCATTGGGGAAGATTTATAACAGCAGCCTCTGACCTCCCTCCACATACATACACACAAACATGTACTCAACACATGTGTACCTATACATGTACAAACACATACACACATATGTACACAGACACATGCTCTCGTTCCACACAAATTTACTTGTGAAAAGAAAGAAGATACTGGAAATATGGGAAATGGCAGAGATAGAGGCAGGAGCTTCTAAGGCAGGGCTCAAATGGGGCCATGTCAGATTCTAATTTTATTCTGAATAAGTTGAGTTGCCCCCAGAGAGTTTTAAGATAGTACTGACATGATCTAATTTGTAATTTTAAAAAAATAGTCTCTCTGGCTTTGTGCAGAGGCCAAAGGAAGCTGGAAGCAGAGAAACCACCTAGAAGCCTGCCGCTATGATCCATGTGCTGAACCTGGGGTAGTGCTGGTTCAGGTTGCTGGAGGTGATTTTGATGTGAGAGTTTCTCAGAGGCAGGACAGACATTGGCAATTAATAGCAGGACTTAAGAAAAAGAAAGAATGATGCTGTGTTTTTGTTTTATTTAGTTGTTGTTTTTTTTTTTACTTGAACACTGGAAGACTCAAGGTGCCAGTTAGAGTGAAGAAGAGAAAAGAGGAAGGAGCCAATTCTGTGTGAAAGTGGGGAGCACAGGAGTCAGAAGAGTAAGGCTGACACCTGAATGGGTGTGCTGGTACCCCATTGGACAGGAAAACCTTGAGCTCAAAGGGAGGAGTTCCGGTTAGTTTGAGATGGTGGTTTGGAGAAGGGACTAACGACTGAGCACTGTGTAAAATCTGGGGAGATGAAGAGGGGAGATAAAAGAAGATTGAAAAGGACTGTTGAGAGAGAAGCAATGCAAAGAGAGTGTAAGGTCTTGGAGCCTAGGAAAGACCATCAGGAGAAGGGAGGAGTCATCTGTGAGGTGGCATGTGGATGCTGATGCTGATGCGGATGTGGATGCTGGTGCTGGTGCTGATGCTGATGCTGATGCTGATGCGGATTCTGAGGCTGGTGCTGATGCTGGTGCTAATGTCATTGCCAATGCTGATGCTGGGTCAACAGGATGAGAACGGTGGAGGTGGCAACTCATATTTGATTTCCTGGTAGCCAGTGCCCACAACTTGTACTTAGAAACTGCTCCAAATCAGAGTCCTTGTTTGAGCCTCACCAGTTCCTCACTTGCAGGGACATGGTGAAAAGTAAAACAAAGACAACAAAACAAAACAAAACACCTCATGATAAACTCCTGTGTCTCTCCCCTTAGTTTGTACCTGTTACCTTCCATGAGGAGTAGTAGCCTGCTGTGTTCTGCAGATGGTAATCATGCTAATCAATCAGAGAGAGAGCGCGCGCGCCTAAATACTGATGACATCCAACAGATTGTCTCACCTCACTCAATCCCAAAGGCACAAAGATTCAAGTAACTGAGTGATCTTAATATCAGCTTTTATAACGTCATGTTCCAGACTCAGAAAAGGGTTTCTGGAAGTCTGTAGTCATTGCCCTGAGCCTGCAGTTACTTGGGATTCCAGGAACAGCAGCTGCTGAGAAACAGGTCACCCCATGAGACTATCTCCCAGGCAGGTACAATCATATCAATAAAACTGCAGTGGCCCACAGGCTAGCTCACAGAGTCGGAACTGAGAATACGAACAGCCGGGCCACTAACCAAGGCTGCTTACTATTATGAGACCCCACCCCCACTGTCCCAATTCTTCTGCTTGCACCTAAATCTTATGTCAGTCCTCACAGGTAGACTGGGATGCCTAATTTGGGTCTTCACCAAGTGGCCATTTGGATTCAAATCCATTCCTGCTGTTTTCGTATCACTTTTTTCTGGATTTTCTGGCAAATGGCTGGGCCTGGGATGATGAGACATGATTAGAGCCCCCAGAATCAGCCCTCCGGCTTAGGACTCTAGCAGAGAAAAAGAAATGGAAAATAGTAAGTTATAGACAGGCAGACAGGAAAAGGAATTACAAACAATAAATGCTGCAACGGTTTCCCTTATAAAGGGTAACATGCGGAAAAGTAGCTGGCTGAGAAAGCCTCTTGATTTGCGTAGCTTTAGATGGCTCTTTGCTTGTTTTTGTTTTTTTTTTAAATCAGTCTCAACACTGTAGCCCACACTGTGGCCCAGGCTCTTCCTGCCTCTGCCCCCCACATGCCGAGGTGATGTATGTATGCCACTAAACCCCAATGACTTTATTTTAGTATGAAAACTGTCTCAGGACTTTTGAGGTATACCAGAAAGATCTAGTAGACAGATGCCAATCAATAACAGAAGAGAGAGTTAGCCAACAATTGTCCCCCATTGACATACCAAAGTTTATTTATACTTTGGCTATTGATGTTCTTTAAAGTTTCCTCTGGTTGTTTAAAAATAAAATTTAACCGATAAAATATTATTTTATTCACTGACCGCATTTCACTAAGATACATTTTTCTCAGGTGGAGAATTATTCGGTCAAAAATCATAGACATTTTAAGACTATTAGGGGTGCTCTGGTCTCTTAAAAATTGATTTACCTTACTAGCAGTAATGTATAAATAATTAAGCTTTATTGAAGTCTTACTCGAGGTATGACATAAATCTTTATGTCATTGAGGGATTCTCAAAGTGTTTAGGTACTCGTACCCTAGGAGAATGATCTTAGCGCTTACAAAGAAAATGTTTTCCTTTCCTTTGTTCTATCTTAATTATTTTCAAACTAGATAGTTCGCTAATAGAAATAATTATAATAATCATTTATTTTGAATCACGTATTAAACACAAATGGTATATATGGTAGGGAAAAAATAGTTTTTTAATCAGATCAGCCTATATTTGAGTCTCCAACTCATTACTTGGGCATGTAATCCGTCACTTTAATTTCCTCTTCAATACATATGTGAATATTAATCCCCATTTCCTAAGTAATAGAGTTAAAATCAGATCTATGTGAGACCCCTGTTACCCAGTTAGAAAATTATTCATGAACATGGTGTCACTTTGAAAAAAGTGTTTTTTTAAAGATCTTATAAATATACTATTTTCTTTTAAAGGAAAAAAAGGAAACATTTTTCTCATGCAACAGATCTTGTCCACAGTTCATAAAATTCTCACTTTACAGTTTTGTTAACTACCATGGGGGACACAAATCCATGAATTTCTAGGCTAGTAAACTGTTGAAAGGGCGAGCACCTGGGGGGTCTCCCGGGACCGCACCGGCTGTGGCTGTAGACCAGGGCTCAGCAGTGTCTCTAGAAATAGCAGCCAGTGAGCGCCAGGTGACTAAAGGAGGCTTCAGCTCTGCTCCCAGGCTTTGTGATTAGGCCAGCTTGCAATGCTGAGGGAATAACAAGAGAAATACAAATGGAAGTCGGATCCATCACAACATTCGGTCAGTTTCCAATCCGGTAAGAGGATCCTTCAGGGTGGGTAGAGGGTGGCCGGGGTCATGCCGTGAGGTCCGGAGGACAAACATTGGGATTTCTGTCAGTGGCTGTTTAAGTGAGTTAGCAGAGACCCTTTTTGATTCTCAGAAAAACAGATTTAGCCTTTAAGTCTGAGATGGAAAAAAAAAAAAAACCCCTATGCAGTTATTCAGTGTGTCTTTACAGCACTGACTCACCAGCCTCTGGAGTCTCGTGCAAAACCCACAACCACCTCCAAAGAACAGGATGGCAAATGTACCCATTTGAACACAACCAGAGATTGTGTTAGAGTAAGCGAAGCAGACATTTTCTCTGCTTTGTTCAGTGTATTTACCACAGTGACATTTGGGGAAAGATGACCACATTTATGATAATTAGAAAAATGAAGAAAAGGTTACAGTGAGCTGAGCTAGGAAATCTAGACAGTTTTACAACGAGGGCCCCTACCTTTACCTGCAGACTTCACTAAAACGCCAGTCAGTGTCTTCTGTTGTGATCCGGTCAGGGGACTGAGGAATGAGTGTTTTTTATATGAAATGCCCTGGCCTAGTTCTCAGCTGGGAGCGGAAGCTCCCCCGTTTTCCTTGAGTGAACCAGGAACCTTGGCTTTCGTAGCATTCACAATAATTTTGGCTCTAATTAAAATTTAGCTATGATTTCATTAGTTAATCTGCATAGAAGGAAATATTCTCAGATAAAGAGAATCTCACAAAATGTTTATACAGATTTGTCTCAAAATATATTTATTGAATTCCGCCTGTGTTCTTGGCACTGTGTGCAGGGTCTGGGTATATAGAGATGAAAAATGAGAATCTCGTTTGAATGTGCAAAATAGTATTAGTGTCTCTGGTACTGATATAAAGTTATGGACAATTTTGATTTTATCTGTGGCCCTTAAGAATAAACAACAATGTCAAAAAGTAATGTAGTTGGTATTTCCATCCATCGTTATAATAAAATTGGATGAACTTCCTGTGTGATCCAATATTGCAGAGTATAATCACCCAGGATAGCCCAGATAAATCATTTGACTCAAGAAATCAAGCTCCATTTCCTGTAAAATACAGGACTGCCAGATCTTTTTTTCTTTTGAGTGAATCTCTACTATGAAACAGGAGCAGATAATAAAGTCAAATCAGGGCCAAAATCTCAATGTAGCATTTGAGGTTCAGCAGCCAGATTTTAGAGAAAGAAAAAAGAAGGAAGTTTTCAATGATTTTTCTTTTAATGTCTATCATACACACATAGACACACATTTATATATAGGTTAAATGTATTATATATAATATTAAATAAATGTTAACATGTTTAATATGAAGAGGATTAGGTTTAGCAGTCAGATTTTAGGACAAAGAAGGGAGTTTTCAATGATTTTCTTTTAGTGTCTACCATATACACAGACACACAAAAATTTATGTATATATATTTAATATGCAGAGGGTTTATTATCTATTTAATACTTTTACTTACTAGATAGTAAAGCTCCAGACAAAGACTTTTTAATTTCCAATGCCAAAATACCTTACCCTACAGCTTCCACAATCTTCAACTTATTTTTTTAAATAATCACCATGAATCAGTCAGTTAATAATTAATGTTGACGTGTACAGTATAAGATTAACCATTTCTATATTTAGTTGTAATAAGGAAGAACATGTTACATATAGCCTCTTTGTTCTTTTGATCAATGCATTTCCTTCTCTGGGACAATTTAATAATTAAGTCACAGATAGAGCAATCCTAAGAAACATCACAGCCTCAGTCCTACTAAGAGGGGAAAAAAAAAGAGTTCCACTGTAAGGATTAAGATGTACTAAGATGAAATTGGCACAGTCATGCTGCAGATAAAAGCTTTGCTGCAGACAACAACACTCAGAATCCTACTTTTCTAGAAATGAGATGTCTCTGCAAGTGCTAATCACAGAAATAACAGTGTGGGAAAATTACGTGATTATTATTATGTTACCATCTCCTTCTACAGATAAAAGAACCATGGGCGTACTAAAACTTAGCCCACACTCCATCTTTATTCACTTTAAGTTACGCAGAAAATTGTCAATGCCCACTGTGACAGAAAAATAATCAGGATTACCGAGGACAGTCAACCATAGCATTTTTAGTTGCTTCGCAAAAAAAAAAAAAAAAAAAAAAAAAAAAAAAACCACATGCCAATAGCCCACACTTCGTCTTTATCATGTTTCTTGGAGAATCGTGTAACTCACCAGATGAAGGAAAGCAAAGCCCTCTGACCCTCACTGAAGTGAAACATGAACTCCTCTGTGGTGGGAATCGAGAGAAAAGAAATGTGTGACATCCATCCGTGCAGGGTTAGACTCCAAGCCACTCAGATGTGGTTTCACAGATTGTGTGTGGTCTCCTGCCCTTTTGTGGCTCAACTTTTATATGGGATCACTTGCAAGTCTGGAAATAATAAACCCCTGTTGCCTGAATACTGGAGCGTTAAAGAGAAAAAAGGAGAGATAGCCATCTGGCTCTTTTACTCATGTCAAAAATAAAAGCAGCAATGGTCAGTGTAAATTAATAATTTCTTCATTTTAATAAGAAGGTATCTATATATTTCCTGGCTTAAAACAGCCCCAGTTTCTGACTAGAAAGCAATTTTCTGGAATGTTTAAGGCTTATACCTCGCCTTCTCTCGTGTTGGAGGTCGAGATGGGAAGTCTCATTTGTCCTTTTTGAGATATGCTCTGTGAGTGAGGCAGGCAGAGCAGGGATAATCAGAGATTTTTATCCTTTCTTTGTTCAGTTGTTTGTTGTTTTTGTCTTTTTGTTATCGTCAGAGTTTTGGTGGGTGGTTGGTTGGTTGGTTGATTGGTTCGTTGGTTCCTTGGTTCCTTGGTTGCTTTGTTGGTTGGAACTTAGTCTCACTCTGTGGCTGTAGCTGGCCTGGAATTTGCTATGTAGATCAGGTTAGCCTTGAACTCACCGAGATTCTTCTTTGCTGGGATTAAAACCTTGTGCCACCACACCTGTCAAGTTTTATTGTCTTGAAGAGGCTCATCCTAGAAACCTGAATGTGTCTGACCTTGTTTTCCCAACAAGATTTGTCTGCACACAGTTTGTCTGCCCAGAGCCCCGTTTCCACTCACACTTTGACTGCTATCCAGAGTGAGAAATGCGGAAGGAACAAGGGGAGTAGAAACAACCCGAGGGAGATTGAAAGAGGACACAAGGAATAACAATAGGTTAAAATAACAACACAGAAGAGGAAACATAATCAGGAGGATGAAAGCAGAAACTTCTGGTAACTGGAACGTACAATAATGAGGCTTGAAAAGCCTGTTGAAGCAAGTGACTTGCTCTTACGTTCACTGACTGTACGCAGGATAAATTTAAACACGGTTAAGTCGCAGCTTTTCTTCCATCTTGAGTTTTGTATTAAACCTCTATCTCTTGCGCCCTCACTCTTGCCGTGTGTGTGTGTGTGTGTGTGTGTGTGTGTGTGTGTAACTTTCTACAAGTTTAGATAAATACAAAAATCACAAAGCACAAAGATGGACATATCATAAGAATATGCGGTATAAATTCTGTAATTAAACAAGCTCTTTCTCCTCCAGTGAATATGTACTCAAGAAGGTCAAGGTTCTCACCACTTCGTGATTTTTAAAAAATAATTTATTATGATGATAAAGACTACTATAATTATATACATTTAGATTTCAGGGAAATGTATACAAAAGGTCTAACCAGTAGATTGAAGAAATCTTTGGAGGCAAGAGAGAAGGCTTATCACAGGGCAATGAGTGAAAGAGGGCACTAATTAAGAGGTGAAATTAAAGCAGAGGAGAGAGAAAAATGAAATAAAGAGGAAACTAGGTTATACAGGGCTTTCCAGATGAATCAGCTAAGGGATTCTAACCTAAGTTGCTAAATTTGGATGATTTTTTTATTGGCATTTAATTTGCCGTGGGAGAAAAAGAAGCAAGACGAATATAAATTTAAACCAACAACTCTAAAGACTCTGCCATACCCTACTGAACTGGCTGAAGTATGAAGAGAGGTGGAGAGGCCAGAGTCTGCAGACCTTCCTAAAGTCTGATATTCTGACTTATATAAAACAAAATGCAGAATTTTCTGGCAATGAAATCATTTGAGTATTGTGTTTTCCTCTTTTCTAATTGCCTGATGGACTTTCAGCTAAAACTCCTTGATAGATGTGAAAATCAATCAGAATAAAGTGGCCCAAGGCAATCAGGCCGCTTCCTGCCCTGATGTTATTAATTGTTCTGGTCAATAAGCTTTGGGCCTCCATTTGAGCAGTGAAGTCCCTGCTCCATTTCTCTTTGTTCTGAAAACCCAGAGAAGAATCTCACTGAAAGAATTGTTTTCAGTGTTAATATACAATAAACTCATATTGGTAAAAGCTAAGTCTACCGAGGTCTGTCATCTTCCAGTTCTAGCCATTTTTATTCCTAAATTTTTATGTGTTTCCCAGAGTTTTAAAAGTTATTCTCAGAAGAAATAATGCATGTATCACCCCCATTTGATACATAAACTCCTGGAGAGTATGGGTTCAATAGAAATTACCCATTCCAGTTTGACCTCAAATCTTTCTCATCATCCTGTGTTCATAATTATAATTTCTTGATGCAGAAAACTTATTTGGTATTTGCTTACCAACCTGCAGCTTCTAAACATGGAAGCATAATTATTTGTTAAATTATCCCGCCATTTCCAAAGCAGACAGGACAAAAGCTTCTAAATGTGTAAACACAGAAGTCAAGAGAATCCTGCCCCATGTCTTACATTCCTTTAACAAACAACGAATTTATGTCTGTCTGTCTTCCCACTCCCTACTGCTCATTACCTGCATCATAATTTGTGTTAACTAAATAGCAACGATTTGCTTTATTTTGTTATGTGTGTGTGTGTGTGTGTGTGTGCGCACACACACACACACACACACATGCGAGCCTATGTGGGGGCATGTGTGTGAACACACGTGCTCACAAAAGCCAGGTGATGGTGGATTTTTTGTAGCTATCACCATGAGTAATGGTGAGCCACTGGGTGGGGTGCTGGGAACTGAACTCCAGTCAGCAGAAAGAGCAGTACATACTCATAACCACTGGGCCACCTCCCTAGCCCCAGACACATGAATTTTGTGATCCATAACTACAATAGAATTTTTACGTCCAAAGCCAAAGCAACAGGAATATGGAAATACCATTAAGTTTGCATGGAAATTATTTTCAAACAGTTGTGCACTGGCGTGAGAAGAGAAGTGGGGAAGATCTAGGAGGAGTTGAGAGAAGGGAAAATAATCAGAATATAGTGTGTGAAAAATCTATTTTGAATTTAAAGATAGAAAATAAGATTACCTTTGGGTCTCTCTCTGCTTCTTTTAAATACATAATAGTCAAAGCATCAGAACTGTGTTATTATATATAAAATGTGAAATATCAATTCTGCATATTTCTGAAGTGCCTATTTCTCAACTGAGCAGAACTGGCCTAGAGCAGAGTCCTTTTTTTACATCACCCTTCCTAAGCCTACCACGTAAGTCACCTTCTTTCACTCAATAACAGCACAGTGTTGATTATGATGGTTCTTATTCTTTAGCTGCACAAAGATTTATTCAATGTCTGACAATGGGGGAGATGGCAGAGAACCAGATAGACAAGGTCCCATATAATAGAGTTCTATTGAGAGAATATAAACTAGTAAATACAACATGTTGGTTAATGATAAATACCATCCAGAAATAGAATAATGTGGCAGAGACCAGCCACACTGGAAGGCTTTTCTGAGGAAGTAAAATTTAAATAGAGAGCTGAAATACCAGAAAAAGTTGTCACACACTAATGTTGGAAAATTTTATAAGCAGCAGGCAAGTTAAGGTCAAGACCATATGGTCAAAATGCTCATAGTTTGCTGAGGCCCTGTGAGGATAGAACGACCTGGGTGGGGAATATTAGGAAAGAATCAGAGTCAACAGGGACCACACCAAGAAGGCCTGAAGACTCACATAGTGAATATAATTCTAAATATGATAGAAAGTCACTGGAGGATTGAGACAGAGACAGAAAAACAGAGAGAGGCAGACTAAACTCGTGGATAAAATAAAGTATGTTAAGACATATGCAAAAGACAAAGAAACTTTCAAGAGAAGTTTTACATATGTCATTCCGTTTAGACAATGGAGAGAATCTCAGTCCTGTGTAGAAGTCAAGGTTCCACTCTTGATGGTGGGGTTCAATTAAGCAGTTCACCTACCTAGAAAATCATAAAGACCAAGATGGCAGAAAACAAAAGATAAACCAAGCTCATCCCTAAATAAGGCTAAGGAGACACGGAGGCAGAAAGAATATAAGAACCAGAGGATCTGGGGGAAGGCTGTGAAATTCTGTCTTCTGGACAAGATATAGCTATAACCCTTGTGAATTCATAGGGTTACCTGCACAAGACAACAAAAACTCTGGGACAGATGAGGTAGATGATGCTCAAGCCCCACCCCTTCTGTGGAGCCCCTGGCCTGGAAAGTTTCTGAGGAGAGAAAATCATTCTTTTCTGAGAACGGAGCCATGGACAGGATTCCTACACTACAGTGGGTGGCCCCACATCCAAACACATTGGGGCAGCAGTAACTGGATTTAGTGACTCAGTGAGTTGAGAGAACTCCTGTTGGAGTTATATGGCAGGAGTTGGGGGGGGGGTGAGATATTGGGAATGTATATGACTATATTTCATCATACACCATGTGAAGTTCTCATCATACACCGTGGAAATGTTTAAAAGTTAATGAAAATACATTAGAGAAATTGAAACTACATTAGAAACTAAAGGAAAGGAAAGAACAGAGAGAACAGGATAGAAAAAAATGTCACCTGAATAGAAGTATGCAAACATCTAGCAAGGAGAATATATAAAATACTGTGGTTAGAAAGAAATACAGTATATAATGGCTCAATTGGTATTTGAATGTGAGACTAAAATATTTAGAAGCAAATCATCCACATGTAGTGCAAGAAAGAATATTTCTGCAACAAAGTCTAGAATCTATATATTTCAACAAAATTCTGCATTATAGGAACTATGATACCAAGGAAACGCTGTGAGAAAGTTGTGTCTGTGTGTGTGTGCTTAACTTTAGAGATAAAGGCTCTTATGAGATTACAGGCAGAAATCAGTAAGCTATCTACCAGAAGGCTAGCCTCAACTCGGGATATATTTTACAGTAACTTCCATTGCCAGAAGGCATTGGAGTAATAGCAGCAGGTTTCAAAGGCAAAAAATAAAAATAGAGATTGAATTAAGAATCCAATATCCTGGCAAGATGTCATTTGTTACTAAAAGCATCATAAACATAATTTCAAAGATAAAATGCCTCCAAAAGGATAGGACGCCTGAGCCTCATTTGAAAGTAACAGATACTGAAATTCAGCTATATAAAAGATATATTCAAATGAAGAGGAATGGTAGAATCTTTCTAAGAAAGGAACCATGACTCAAAAGAGAGGGACCAGCCCTTTGCCAGCTAGGCATATGTGAATTGACACTACACAGTGGGGGAAAAGAATAACATATTTACAAACTTCAGGTGTGACTACAACGTATGGAGTGTAATGTATGTAATAGATAGGTGGGGGAGGTTCAGACAGGGAGAGCACTCAAGCTTGGTTAACCAGAGACCATTTAAAAACTGAGAGCTCTTTTAAGTATTTTGACTATAATTGCAATTGACCGGACTAGCATTTTGAACATCATTATGGTGTTCATAATGAAAAATTAATTAGATGGGTAAAGGCACTTTCTATCAAGCCTGGTGACTTGAGTTGAATTTCCTGGAACACAAGGATGGGAGGAAGCAAAAGCCAACTGAGGCCGAGTGTTCTTCTGACCTCTACACACCTCCATGGCATGATTGGGCATGCACATGTGCGCACGCGCACACACACACACACACACACACACACACACACACACACAGAGAGAGAGAGAGAGAGAGATGATGATGATGATGATGATGACAGATCTGAACTAAGATGATTAAAATATAGATGAAGATAAAGTGGCTGGTCATTCAGGGGAGATTGAGAAAGGACAGAGAGATGAGATACATCTGACAGCAGCCAGCAGAATAGATACTGCCAATTCGCTGTCGTAATAATGAAAAATATGAAAGAAGTCAGTAAAAATGACTACCAAATATGAAACTTCATCATATAAAACATGAAAAGAGAAGACAATTTAGTTGTGGGGAGAGAGAGGAAGAAGTGACTGAGTGTCTTAATGTTGGGTTAGAAGCCCAGGTGGAAATCTAGCAAGACACACAACAGAGAAAACTAGAAATGTGGAATGCCGATGTAAACAGAAGCAAATGGCAAACACAGAGCGGTAAGACAGGCCTGAGTATTCCTACACATGCTTCCAAGGAACTGAATCTCTCTGCTCAGAGAACTTCAAAGACACCACAGAAAACATTGTTCTGGAAATCACTTGCCAATACAAATTCTAACCAAATACAGGAGTTCAGTGACTGAGAATGGAGTCAGGAATAGAGACTTACTGAGACCAAGAAGGGGGTGCTTAACAAAGTAGACTTCTTTGCGACTACGGGGAGACAGAATTTCTCTCAAGGATTTTAGGGACTTAGTACCCAATTTTCCCTTATGTAATATGTTAGTTTCTGTGACTATAACACATATTAAAGAAAATCAACTTTAGCAGTTTCAGCCCATGGTCAGTTGGCCTGTTGCTTTGGGGCCTTTGGTGCAGTGGTATAGTATAAATTACTCAAAACCTGGAGACAGTAAGTAAGCAAAGAAAGAGAAGGGGCTAGAGCTTGGGGAATTCCTCCAAGGACACCTCAGCTTGATCTAACTTCCTCCCACTAGACTCCACTTATTAAGGCTCAGGACCAGGTCACTAAATCATTAGCATGTGGCCTCTGAGGGACATTTTAGATACAAACTCATGAACACAGCAACTGTGTGAGTGACTGATTGCTATAAAATATCTTAACGTTCCCATTTAGAATTTCCATTTCTCCTTGAAATGGAACTCTTTAATCATAGAAACAATCAAGTGGGTCTTAGAATTCAGACTAAAATATATCGTAAGCTATTTTATGGTAACTTTAAAATGAAGCTATAGCCTTATTATATGCCCTGGAAATTTCTGCTTTTTCTCATTCGAACCTGTATGCAACAGTACAGAAGGGGCTAAATGCTTCCAACACCTATTCAACAAAGACGTAGGTGGCATATATCCATTAACTACAGGAAGCCACACCCCTCTGCTGTTTGAAATAAAATTGTCAATTGGTTAAGAATCATTTCTTTTTTCCAAATTTGTACTCACATTCTGTCTGGCATGTGTGAGCACCCCAAATAAACATATATCTATTTAATCTATACTTTAGCATCACTTAGTTTATGGTGTTACAGTCAGAGATCCATGCATGCTCTGTGGAATCAATCCAAGTCCTTCAGACAAGCAGAGATCAGAGGCAAATTATCCAAATGTTTGCTGCAGCAAGTCAGAGGGTTCTAATTTCAGCTGATTACCTCTGTGCATTTAGTTGGGTCATTCAAATTTCTGGTTCAAAGGCACAGCTTTTACCATCTTACAAAGTTGTTTTGTTGAGTGATTTTAATCTTGAGTTCCTATTTTACTTCCCATTTGAGACTTTAATACCGTTTCCACAGTGACAAGCCTCTGTTAATCACAGCCCTGGGAATTGAGCTCTCAAGGGTTTACACAACCCCCTTGTCTCTCAGTTCCCAGGGTTGATTGCAACTCCAAATCCTGCCCTTGGGGACCAGAGACAGCGCCTGCCTACTCAGCCTGCCTGACAAACACGGAGGGCAAGCCAGAACTCAGTGGCTCCTCTTCAGTGTTTCAGGGATGTTAGCTGAGACTTCTACCTTCAGTCATGCAGAGGACAGACGCAGACAGCTGGGATATAGTCTCTGAGATCTAGCAACAGCTTCCGTATGCTGGCAGTTTACACTGTAGGCTTTAGGAGGAAAGGAAGTCTCTGTTATTGAGAGCTATCAGGTTTTAGTAGGTAGAAAAAGGAATTATGCTTGCAACTATAGACTAACTCTAAACCGAAAGCCACCACTGGTATCTATGTTCTACTGGTCCTGGAAGGCTTAACTCAAGTTTTACTTTCTATATTAAATCATTATTGACTTACCGGAAGCAGCTTTAAGTGATTAAAAACACAGTAAATGATAATACAAACACATACAGATCACTGCATGAGCTTTAAATGTTTTATTTTTTAAGTTAGGTATATACGCATGTATCTGTGTCAGAGTATACGAACGCGAGTGAAGTGCACAGCGAGGCCCGAAGAAGCTAGAGTCACAGGTGATTTGACTTGGATGCTGGGAACCAAACTTGGGTCTCTTGCAAAAGTAGTACACGCCTTTAACTGTTGAGCCATCTCTGCAGCTGCCATTACATGATTTTCATGCCATAAAGAATCACTCTCTGAACGAAGAGGGTCACTTCTTATTAAGACAGAAGACACAAACCCCAAGTTCAGTAGAAACTGTAGTGACAAGCTGTAGTGAAGGCTCCAGGGGACAATGCTGTGGGATAATGCTTTGTATCCTGTAAAGATTTGTCATTCTTATTGATTTAATAAAACACTGATTGGCCAGTAGCCAGGCAGGAAGTCTAGGCAGGGCAACCAGACTAAGATAATTCTGTAAAAAGGAAAGGCAGAGAGTCAGTCACCAGCCAGATGCAGAGGAAGCAGAATGGGAATGCCTTACTGAGAAAAGGTACCAACCCATGTATCTAAACACAGACAAGAATTATGGGTGAATATAAGTTGTAAGAGCTAGTTAATAATATACCTGAGCTAATAGGCCAAACAGTTTATGATTAATATAAGCCTGTATGCATTTCTTTGGGAGTGAATGACTGCAGGGCAGGGTGAGACAGACTTTTGTCTATAGAAAAATCCTTTTTAACTGTGGCTGTGTTCTTCAACCACTCCCTTCAGCCTACCCAGGTACTGACAGTACCTTTACCTAGACTGAGATCAAGATTGCACACCACTTTTAAGTTAAAGTGTTTCACTAATGGCTCTGTCTGACCATCCAATCAGTTCTCCAAGAGTAGCTCTTCTCAGGGGTGAACACCCAGGACTCAGCTGAACCTACAATTTGCATAGACTTATAGCCAGAGAAACCGGCAAAAACATTGAGATCCTTAGTTAATTCCCTGGCTAAAACCTGGCAATTTCTTTTCTAAGAATTCTGACTTGGTCCTTACGTGTAGTTTAATTTTATCCCCTCAAAATCCTTATGTTGGAGTTCTAACTCCCTAATACCAAGAATATGAGTTTATTTAGAAGTAGGGTCATTGCAAGTGTAATTATTAAAGTTATACAAGAGTAGGGAGATCAGCCCTGATAGAAGGAGAAAACTGGACACAGCCACTTAAAAAGAGGAGAAACTCAGAACAACTGTGATGCTTCAGACAAAAGCTAGCACTGCAGGGCAAGCAATACCAAAAATTGCCCCCAAACAATGGAAACTAGAAGACATGGAAGATTCTCGCTTGGAGACAAGTGAGGGAACAAGGCTCTACTCATACTTTGTTCTAAACTCTTATCTCTGCAACCCCAAGACAACGTATTTCTATTCTTTCATAATAGATAGCATGAACACAAACGTATGAATGTTTTGAAAGTGTTGCTGATGGTGTTAACACAGCTTTTCAGACCATTTCTGATGAAGTTCTCCTTTTGCCTTCCCCAGAAGTGAGCTGATGCTTGTTACCTTGCAGAATCTTTTGAAACCTGTGCTCTGCTTCAAACCTCAATTTGCTCCTCTCTGTAACAAGATAGAGGGCCCCCACCCCTATGCAGGCATTAAAATAGCCTAAGGTAGAAATGCAGTCTAGAAAGTAAGTGAGCCTACCACTTTGACTGGGACCCGCTACACTTGTTTTTATCCCCAAACTGTTAATCCCTCTGTGCCTGTCGCATCGAGCACTTGTTGTTTCCAATCATTTTGCCTCACGAGGTTTGTACGCAGGGAATATATTACTTCATAGCAGGCCTACAAATTCTTCTTTGTATGAATGATGGATGTCATTCCATCATTCCCTTTTTAAAGTCAGTTGAGAGAGTCTCCCCTTAAAAGATTCCTTACACTAGAGTAGATTATAGATGCGAAGCAATCTCTTCAACAGATGGATGGGAAGAACCATACAACAGTTAGACATGACCTACTCTTCTCAAAGCAATGAACTCAACAGTAATAGAATACAGGAAATGCATAAATTCAGTTTCCCTTTCTTAAAAGTATCTATCTTGAATCACTATGAGGCAGGCTTTTAAAATCTCTCTCTCTCTCTCTCTCTCTCTCTCTCTCTCTCTCTCTCTCTCTGTGTGTGTGTGTGTGTGTGTGTGTGTGTGTGTGTGTGTGTGCATGTCACTTTTGTGTACGTGACTAGGAAGGCCAGAAAGGGGTGTGGCAGAAAGAGGTGTGGGATCCCTTGGAGCTGGAGTTATAGGTGGTTGTGAGCTGCTGATACAGATGCTGGGAACAGAAGCTGGGTCCTTTGGATAAGCCTGAAGTGCTTTCCTCTGCTGAACCAACTCTTCGAGCCTCATGGTCCAGTTTGGAAAACACAGTAAATTCCTTCCCGGTTTAAGTACAACAACAGCACTGCTGTCTTAGGCTGTATGACTACTATCACAAGGTGGTTTGTAACTCTGGAACGCTTTACTGTTTAGACTTGTTAGGTGTGTTTCCCCAAGCGATGAATGAGCACAGTCTACCTTAGATCACATCATTAGTATCACCGGCTTCTCCACCAGAGTAAATACATACTGCGCCTCAATTTGTTTGCCTGGCACTGGCAGCAGATTGCTATATAGAGAAACTGCCAGCTCAAGCCTTATGAAACTTACATAGCATCCTTCTTGGTTACTTCAGCTTGGAAACAGGCTTCATTCTGCCATCTAAAAGAAGAGCAAAGCATAATTAAGAGCAAAAGCTTCATTAAGCCATATTGCAATGGAATTCATTTTAAAATGACCATTTTACTTATGTTTTTAAATAACTAGATGGATTGTTTTATGGCATTATGTGCCGTGTTTTAACCAATACCATGTAAAACTTCACATCAAGTATGTCTCTGATTTTATTTGTATCAATGTTAGCACCTGAAATGTGAATTTACAAACACTCCCAAACTGTTGCAGCCGGTTATAAGTGACAAACTGGCTGTCCAAAATGCAATGGTCACTTGAGCTTGTGTATTTTCTGTCTTTGTTTTCCAGACACTGCAAATGGATATAACCAAGCTGAACATAACCTTGCTTCGAATCTTCCGCCAAGGAGTAGCGGCAGCATTGGGACTCTTACCCCAGCAAGTGCACATCAACCGTCTCATTGTAAGAAGCACACTTTCACATTTTCAGAATTCAAACTGGCTTTTCATCATCAAAGTCTCCATGACTGATGAGTCTACCATGTTACCTATTTTTGTAGATACGGTTTTATTCAAGCATGCCATGTCCACTGGTTCACGTGGTGTGTGTGGCTGCTTTCACGCTAACAGTGGTGGAGCTAAGCTGTTGCAGCAAACAGGTTGACCCATAAAGCCTAAACAATTGACCGTCTGGCCCTTTACAGAAAATAGTCTACCAGCCTTGTCATTGTTCAGTAGTAGCTCCCCTGATAGGTGTGAAGAAAGGACAAGATTACTTACTCCAGTAACCTGATACAACTCCCAAAATATTGCCCAGGAGAATGGGACATTGTGAATCGGGATTCCAAACGGTGTTTACTAAAGCCCCGTCAAGTTTATCAATGGGATGGGTGCTGAAGGCACAAAACAAAGCGTTGTGTATGAAGAGAAAAAAAAAATGAGCCGATCCCTACCCCAGAAGCTCCCATGGAAAGCCAAGAAAAACCTAGATCAGCATATGAAGTGGGGGTGAGGAAAACCTAAGAGATCAGGGGACCCACTGTATAGGGATGAGTGTAGAGCTGTCCGTCACCCACATTCATTCTTTACCCCATTTTCTCCCTGTCTGGAAACCTGGATGTCATGAGCTGCATGTTCTCACTTGCCTTTGAAGACTGGTGTGAGCCAAGTGGATAAAATAGGCAATTTTAAATCAGATGTTTTTGTATTTTCCCTTTCTCTTTTGTAAAAAGCTAGCTGTCTAAGGCCCCCATGATAGAAACTTTGGGGTGCTGCTATAAAATGGGCCCCCAGTTAAGAGCACTTACTACTCTTGTAGAAAACCTGGGTTTGGTTCCCAGCACCCACGTGGCAACTCACAACTGCCTGGAACTCCAATTTTAGAGAGTTTAGTGTTGTCTTCCGACTTCCACGGGCTCCCACACACATACACACATAACACACACACATACACACACACACACACACACACACACACATGTACACACACATTAAATGCTTAAAAGACCAAAAATTTTCATACAGCTATAAAAATCCTTCATTCCTCTCTTATTGGGAACAAAACCAAGAACTAAATAAATACTTTTATTGCATTAAATCGTCTACCTTGTTCAAACTCAGCTTTCCACTCTACCTGCCTACCCTTTCTACTCTGCCTGTGTTCTCAGGTATGGACAGAATTTGTTTTGAGGGTGTTTTATATTTCTTTTTATTTTTCCGTGGGTAAAAGCTGAGTTGTTTCATTTCCCATAAAAATATTTATTCTAAGTCAGCTATTTTCTGAGTCTGAACAAGTGTTTTAAAAGTTTAACCACAGAAGAGAAAACACAACATTTTAAAGTTTCCTTTAAGAGTAAATGCTGGGGGCTGGAGAGATGGCTCAGAGGTTAAGAGCATTGCCTGCTCTTCCAAAGGTCCTGAGTTCAATTCCCAGCAACCACATGATGGCTCACAACCATCTGTAATGAGGTCTGGTGCCCTCTTCTGGCCAGCAGGCATACACATAGACAGAATATTGTATACATAATAAATAAATAAATATTTAAAGAAAAAAGAGTAAATGCTGCCAGTTGTGAGAAAATGAGAGACACTGAAGGCCTCTGTCATAGCCCTTGTCCCCAAATGAGAAATAATCTAAACAGGAAGCCATGGAAGAGAGTCCTTAAAAATTAGGGATGCTGAAGTGTAGCTCTTCACTGTGGAAGCTTCTGGTGGGGCGGGTGTAGGGCAGGGCGGGGTGGGGGGAGCCTCAGCTATCTTTAAGAGGCTGGCCTCTGGAAGTTTGACCATGTTCCAACGTACTCATTGTGGACGACGCAACATAGACTTGGCTTCTTTTTTCTTTTTCTGTTTTTGAAGAGGAGGGCACAGGGGTGGGAGAGTGGACCTGGGAGGAATGAGAAGCAGGTGTGGTCGGAGCACACTGAGTGAAATTCCCAAATAATCAATAAAGATATTATGTTGAGGAGAAAAAGGGTAAAGACTGTGCTGGGCGTAATGATGCCCACCTGTGATTCTGGTAGCTGGGAGGTAGAGGCAGGAGGACCTTGAGGTTGATAACAGGCTTGGATACATAAAGGAGTTCCAAGCTAGTCTTAGATACCTAGGGAGGAGACCTGATGTCAAGAAAATTTAAAAATGGAGTCAATTATTATGTCTAAGTCATATAGCTCAGGTGAATAGATATTAGAGATATCTTGGCTTTGGATCTAGATTTATTAAATGCATTATGAACAAGGGCAGAATTTAAAAGTCTGTCAACGTTAAGGTAAAGAATGAGGAAAGGAACATCAAAGCTCATCTGGTGAAATATGAAATTTCGCATTCTGGAGTGCTAACTAAAGACAGGCCTTTTGAAAATTTTATACTTCACACTGGCTACAGTAATTCTATGAGTGATTAGTCAAGCTACATCGCTCTCTGGCTTGACTTAATTCTCAAAACCGGACGTCAGTGTTTGTAAAAAACAGGTGAACATTTCCCCCACCGTTTTCCGATTGTCTTTAACATACCCCAATGGTGTTCACCAGGAAAAGAAGCACCAAGTTGAGTTGTTTGTATCTCCTGTGAACCGGAAACCGGGAGAGCCGCGAGCCCTGCAGGCTGAGGAAGTGCTACGTTCGCTTAACGTCGATGTTTTGCAGCAGAATTTACGGCAGTTTGGAATTACAGACATCTCCCCTGAGGTATGGCATTGTACGGAGAAGTTCATTTAAAAGAAAAAAAAAATCTGCATTCAGCAGGATTTGCTAATCCAACCTGTGAGGCTTTGAGACGAAAGCCCTTAGTTGCCTGTGGATTTTTTTGTTTGTTTTTTTTTTCAGCCTGTAGATTTTTTTAAAAATATTTACTTATTTATTATGTATACAGTATTCTGTCTGTGCGTATGCCTGAAGGCCAGAAGAGGGCACCAGACCCCATTACAGATGGTTGTGAGCCACCATGTGGTTGCTGGGAATTGAACTCAGGACCTTTGGAAGATTAGGCAATGCTCTTAACCTCTGAGCCATCTCTCCAGCCCCCCAGCCTGTAGATTTTAAACCAGCAATTTTCCTAAAGGTCAAAATCCAGTACACTTCACAGTTTCTGTGTTTTCCTTAAGCAAATTTACCTTTCATGGTAAAGTTTCATTATCTGATGCTGATTCTTGAACTCTGTGGCCTTGTAATTATTTATTTTATTCGGCAGTAAACTGTCTACAAGAAAGATCAGTTTCTCATTTGCTCACCTGTGAAACTGATTTGCAAAACAAAACAAAACAAAATCTCCACTCTGAACTGTCTTTATGAACAGGTGACCCCTTCATCATCATGTTTATTGTCGAAAAAGTCACAAAATACACATTCCCCACACATACACACCATGATTTGAAACTATGTGAAATATGTTTATATGCTTTTTCCTATGTGTAAAAACTCTGAACATTTTCTTCATGGTATTTTCTAAATTTAACACTTAAAAATGGTTTCCCTACCAACTCTTCTATTTTCCCTCCAGAGTGAATAATTCCTCTGTCTTTCCTATCAAAATCAAATTCACTGGAATGAATCCTAAATAGATGCAAATTTGGTTAATAAATTCACAGAATTTGGCTTTGAGGGAAAACATGCACACACAGAAAGTAGGATACATAGAAATTAAGCAATTGCCTCAAAGTAATTCAAGAGTACAGTATAACCCTACACTCATTGTGTTAGGTCCTGGGTTCAAACCCCAGGAAGAAAAAGAAAGAAAAAGAAAAGGGGGAAAAAGAGGAGAGAGGGAGGGTAGAGGGAGGGAGGGAAGGAAACACATGGAGGCAGAGAAAGAGAGAATATAAACATCCAGACGAGGCATAGAAGTACCCCTGAGATGCCAGATACCAGCACTCGGAAAGGCAGATGCAGGAGAATCGTGAGTTCAAAGTCAGATTGACCTACACAGAGAGTCCCTGACCAGCCTGAGCTACAGAGTGAAACACTCTAAACAAATCAAAATCAATCTTTATCCCATGCTGATTTTATTCCTCTTTTCAGTAAGCCCCACCACCTTTCATTGTAGCTGATACATAGGTACTACATTAAAAACTTTAGTACTCAACCATTCAAATGTTGGTCGGACAATTTTACTCTGTGAGAAATTTTGCTTTTGCGTAGTGTCAACCACCAGGAACCTCAGCTTCTCCATATTACAAATGGATACAGTCCTTATCTGATGGACTGGACATATGGTTTAATTTTTTAAGCACGTGTGAAAATCCTCAGATTTTGTTTGTACCAAACAAAAATGATTTGAATACAGATGACATGATATTGAGAATATGCCATCCTTTGCTGTGCACAGGAGATTGGATCCAGGACACCGATGAATACCAAAATCTTTGGATGTTCAATTTCCTAAGTAAAGTTATATCTGCATGGACCCTATGAACACACTTCCATATGCATCAAATCTTGGCCAAATTATTTACAATACATAATATAATGTAACTGAGATGCACAGGGCTGCTTAAATGATTATCTAAGGAAAACTGGCAAGAAAGTGTATGGGTGAACTGAAGATTAATTTCCTTTACTAGTATTATCTGTGTACAGTTGGCTGGATCTGAGGGTGCAGAAACCACAGAAAGGAGGACAAACCATATGTCACTACTGAACCAAGACAGCCACCCTTCTACTCACGCCCCTTCCCACTGCTTTTGGTTTTGTTCCTTGTCCTGCCCTCTCCCTCCTGCACAAAACTTGCTTCTTTTTTGCCACCAGAGGGATCTTTTCTTTTGTAGACATGGCTCGCTCTCCAAATTTCGTGATTCTTTGGTTTCCAAATACAACAGCATGCAGTCCATCTTAGTAAGGTGCACGGTCCTCCATGTGCTGGGCTTCATAACTACAGAGTCAGTCCTTAGGTTATGTTAGAGCAAGTTTAATTTTCTTAGCTATCATGACCTCCAACCCCATTCCTTCACACTTGCAACCTGATCTTTCTACACACCTTCCGGAATCATGAGCCTGTTTAATGGCACGGCCTTCCATTGTTCCTTCAAGAGCATGGGTGCTTGTTACATCATGTCCCCATGGAGCCCGGAGCAAAAACCCCTCCTGCTCTGTGGGTCTTCTGTGTGTCTGCCCTGTAGGTTCCTCCATGGGACAGGCTGTGTCATTTTGTCACTCTTTTAATTTCATGCTATGGCCAGAATCTGAAAAGCTGAGTAAACAAGTAGCCCAAAGTTTGGAAGACAAATCAACAAGTCAAGAAATACGGAGCTCGATTCTTACATCAATTGAATTGTGCTCATGGAGAGCAAAGAGGTACAACCCGGTGACTTTAGAAAAGAAAGATCACAGCCAGAATGTGAAGGCCACTCTTAAAACAGAACTCATTAAAATGTGTACTTTCATTTAAAAAAACAGGAAGTTCACAACATCACTTTCATATGGCAATGAGTTAAATATTAAAATAAGCACACGATAAGAGTATGTTTTTAAAAAAATCGAGAACTTGGAGCGGGGGTCTCCTGACACATAACTACAGTGAAGGAGTGGCCTACCCGGACAACCAATCAGAAAGCTGTTGGGCAAAACCTGCCTTGAACTTAAATAACAAGTGTATTTAGTGACCAAAATATGATATTTTCTCATAAATTTGTTCGAATCAAAATCAAAATAAGAGCCCGTTGAGTGTTTAAATTGGCTGGAAGGGGCTTTCGTCAAGGCCTGATGGCCTGTAAGGACCTTTTGCTCAGTGGCATGGCTGTGAAAGGCACAGTCTTGTAACTGAATGTAACCAGGAGAAGGCCAAGGAAGACAGTGTCTGCAGTGCGCAGGTCCCAGGGCTTGTTTCACGTTCATCAGGAGGGTGTTGTAGGGCAGAAATGATGAGGAGCAGAGCTGTGAGCCTTCCAGGGCTCTTCTCTAGCTTTCTCCGTGTCTTTATTCTTCTTCCTCAGCTAAGGCTTTACAACCGTTTGGGTCTCAGCCCTGCCTTACCTAGTAATCCTTAAAATGCATCTTCTTACGGCAGTATAGCCATTCAGAGTGGGGAAAGAATACTGCCATACATCCGTGTGCAGTATTTCACACCGGTGTTTCAAAGCATCTATTCCTGAACTTATGTTAGTTACCTTCATGGAACAATGCGGTGTTGCTACTCTTTCTTTATGTTCCTGTTTTTTTTTTATTATTGGAAATGACTCAGAAACCGAAGAAAAATACCAAATAGAGAACTAATTTCATTAATCATCTCTTTCTCAATCTTTCTTGAGGGAAAGAGTTCTTTTCTTTCTTTGCAGGAGTAAAGGGTCTTAAGACCGGGTGTCACTCTGTAGCTAGTTGGCTAGCTGTCCAGGAACTTTAGATCTCCTAGGTCTCTTGATAGTTTTCCTGCCTCGGGCTTCCCAGTGCCTGGGCTACGGACTGGAACCATCACATCATATACAACATCTATTTACATATATGTTCTAGGTATGTGCTACCTAGAACACTGTAAGCCCATACCGTTTTATTATAAGTCACCTGTAAAGATAAAAAAAAACTTCCTCTTTCACCGTAAGCTCCAAAGAAATAAAATTATATTCACCTTTTTAGTTTTTATCTTACTTACAATTTTCCCGAAATTGTTAGCTATTTATTAAAGCATTAAGTTCCACATTAATACTGAACAAATTATTTAGATTTTTACTTTCATTTTTTTTGCAAATCACTCAAATTTACAAAGAGAAAAATCATATTGTGTAAAACAGGAACCATAGTTTGTGAGTTGGGTGATCGTTCCTTCAAACTCAGAACATTTGCCGGCAGGCAAGCAGAGAGAGTTTCAGATTTGGCACACAATCCTGAAGGCATGTAGCTTCGGTGTTGGAATACTGGATAATGCAGATCAAGTGCTTGCATTGTGCCAAATGCACTTGTCATCTAGTGCTAATCTAACCAAACCACACTGTTGTGAGGGGCATCTCACTCATCGATCTGCCCTCATCAAACGAGCCAGAACATTGAGAACAGTTCCATTTCATCCTTTGGGCTTTGTCTTCCCCAACAAGCTGTGCCTCCTGTCATCCATGCCTCTGGCCCATCTTCCCTGACATGAGGAACTGGAAAGAAAAAGGAAAAGGCGAAGAGAAATAAAGGTGTCGGGGGAGGTGGAGTGGAGGGCAGAACCAACCGCATGATATCGAGTTACAGAGCCGCGAAGGAAGTCATCGTCATAGATAAAGGAAATGTTGCCATTTTTAAACAATAAAACACAGCAGCTAATTTCACTGCCCCTAAAGGGCAGGGCAACACGGCTACGACCTCAGTCATAAAGATGTTGGGGTGGCATTAACTTGACCCGGCCTGGGAGTCTGTGAATTATTGAACCCACAGCCCTGACAAAATCTAAGGGCCATTGGGTTCAGCCTATGCAAAGGCTAGATGGGAGGTTACTGGGGATCGCAATCTTTTGATGTGTGGGCTCTTGACTATAAACTTTTCCTTTATTACCAGCTCTTATCGAGCTGTTTAGATCTCCGAGCAGATATAGCAGCACTCAGCAGGGACAGTGTGACTCAGAAGAAAATCTATTTACCAAGAATGTGCAGTGACTAAGTTCCAGTTCAAAACAAGAGTTATTTTTTTCTTAGCCAAGGGTGGGGCACGGGAGGGGGCAGGATAATTCTTCCATTATTGGCGCTTCACTTTTAAAAAGAAAAGAATCAAAACAGATCTGTCTTCCACAGAAAGGAACATGTTTGTGCTCTGAGAACTGTAGAGCCTTCAGGAGGAAAAGGGATCCAAGCACATTGGGGCACAGCACTTGATGTGCCCTTCCCACCCGTTTTCAAATTTCACATGAGTTTAAATCCAGATCCTTTGTACTTAAATTTGACAAATGCATGCGGCCTCCATGAAGACTTAACTAGTTTGCCTTTATAGCAAACAATGGATGCCATTTAGTTGCCTGGGAAAAACTTCAATTCTATTTTTGATTCCTACAATAGTTTTCTTTTCTATTAGCTTCTAGCTGTGTTTAAAGAGAAACTGGAGAAAAAAAAAAAACAACACCAAACCCTAGCTGGGACACAGTATTTCCAGCAGAGTCCTGAGTTACTAATCACCTCACTGAACCAAGTATCAGCAGATGTTCTACTAATCAATATATATATATATATACATATATATGTATGTATGTATGTATGTATATACCTAAATCATTTCCCTTACCTATCCATCTGCCTAGGAAAAGTGAAAGGTTGTATCGTGAGTACATAAATAAGTCTCTCCCCAAGTGGTTTGCATCATTGTAATTGAATTTAAAGTTTTCTTGCTCATCTTTCTATGAAGATTTGATTGTGTGCAGTGATTAAAATTTCCATAAAGTCGTTTTGAAGGTAAATATTTTTAATCTAATTTGAAAGGGCTAGATGTGCCCTTAAAACCTTAAAAGTAACTAGAAATTATCTCAAAATTTAGGCACCTAGAATATAGGTTTAATTTAAACTTTTTTCGTCTTTGGGGTTAATACTCAAGGATAGGCACATGCCCTGCCTAAGGATTGTAAAACGGTCTTAAAATGAAGTGGGAGTATTTTGCTTGCTAGAGATTTAATGTTTTTCCTACTCAGATACCACCTACGTTTTTTCAAGACTCTTTACATATAATTTTCCAATATCACTAACTTACAGAACATTTTCATATTTAGGCATGGTGTTCAATGCCTGTGATCCCAGAACCTAGGCAGTGAAAGCAAGATGAAGTTCAAGGTCATCCTGAGTTACAAAAAGAGAGAATTTCTAAGACAGAAAAAAAAAAAGTTAAGAGCACCTGTTAATGACTGTCCTGTTTAGAAGAATGAGTAAATGAGCCAAAAGACTGTCACGTCTAATCTATATTTCTTCTCTAGCCCCACTACCAAAGCAAGGAGCAAAAGCAATAAAAATTAAAATAATTCTATTTATTTATCATTCATCACTAAATAATTCTGACCTTGTGGGTGTTCCCTGCTCCTTTAAATAAAAGATAATATCCAGGCAATTTCGATGTGGGATGGTCCCTGAGTCAGGTTTTGACAAAGTAAGTTCCATTTAAGGAGGAGAATGATGCGATTAGAGAAAGAAGCAAACAAAACAGAAGTGGTCCCAACATCGTGGCGTGTTTATTAAACCATCACGAGCTTTTTGCTTGCACCTGTTTCACTTTTGTTTGAACGAGCAGAGCTGGAAGGCAGCGTGGACGTGGGAGGGGACTCAGAGTACAGAGAGCTTCAGAAACAGTGCCTCGGCACAGGAAGGCACAAAGCTTGCTCACCTGTGAACCAGGTAGTTTCCCAGAGAGGCAGCGCAGAACGCAGAGGAAGGCGCGCACCCAGGAGTCTGTCCCCTATGCCCATCCCCTCCCTTCCAGGATCTCCTGATACCGAGGATGTCTGTCCGATGCCTGAGCAGCTGTGGCAGATGGGGGTAGAGGTGTGTTTTACTACTCTGGATGGAATCAAGCTAAGACTTTGTTGACAGTCTGATAAGAGCGCCAGTTCCCTCAAGCTCTCCTCTAACACCGGGCTTTCTGTTTTGCTTTTTAAAGAAAAATGTTTTACAAGGGCAGCACGAAGCGGACAAAATCTGGAGCAAAGAAGGATTTTACGCCGTTGTCATTTTTCTCAGCATCTTTGTTATTATAGTAACCTGTCTGATGGTAAGTTTGCTTCTCTGTATATCTTCTCTTGTACGGATCCCACTGCTGAATAGTAGTAGATACTTTGCCTCTTGAATGAATGTTGAAAAGACGAGGGGCAGAAGCCAGCCTATAATCCTGTTAGCATGGGACTGTTCTGTGGCAGCGGACAATCGATCACTAAGACCCTGTGTGGAAGCATGGACGCTGACCTCTATAGTGAAACTCGACTGCACTGAAGTGCTCAGAATCTAGAGCAGTCCAATGTGAAGATCTAGAAGGTGATTTACTGAGGTCACTGTAGCCCTTAACGTCACTGAGGTCTCATTGTGCACACTTTGGGCTGGCTTTATTTCTCCTCTTATGTCAGTTTTATGGAGGATAGAAAAAAAATTGAAGAACTATGTCTTTGGGGCAAAGCTTTCTCCCAAGGGAAGCATTTACTTCCTTATTTTAAGTGGCCTTGAAGGTATTCTAAGAAACATCAGGCATTAATGGAAGTGATTATAGCCTTGAAGGTAACTTACTCACTGTTATCTCATTTCCAGCTGAATGAATAATATATAAGAATGAAAATACGCCCTGCAATTGTTCTACACGCCACATAACCGGCAAAGCATAATCCTGATTTTAAAAAGTAAAACCCAAAATAAACCCAACCCACTAAATTAGACCAGGTTTTAGTGTTGAATTTGGTATGGAATGAGTTAATGGTTATCTTTCAAATTGAATGAGGTGGAGTTTTTTTTTTTATTCGAAATTTTGTGACATAGCATAGTGTTTGAAGTTTACAAATGGGTTTAATATCTTTTCCTATGTGTTATGTTCTTTTTATTTTGCATATTTTGAGAAATGCTTCCTCTTTTGCTTTGCACATCCTCTCAAACGACATAATGCTAATGACTCTTGCTCCAATCAACAGTGTTGCCAAGCACTGTGTTTTATTCACTTGTAGTCTTGCTTCTGGACCTGGATCTGTGTCAAAAAGATTGACACTCAGTCTAAAAGGAAAGAGAGGATCCGCGGATCTGGACTCAGGGAAACAAATAAGGTCATAGAGTGAAAACAGGCGCATTTCTAAGATCTTAAAATACAGAAATAGCAGGAACACCCTAAAGCTCCCGCCGTAACTGATCCAAAGAGATGTCCTTTGGAATCAGAAATTGAACTTCAAAAATTGATCCAATAATCAGAGCAATAATTTAAGAAGTAAATTTAGGAGGGATTTTATATCTCAAGTGATGGATATTAAAGAAAAGAATTTTAATGGAAAAGATTGAAAGTTTTACAGAAGCCATAGAAGAAACTTCTGACTGGTTTAAAGGGTGTAGTAGTCCCTTCTCATAGAAATATAGCATGTATGATTCTTCTTTCCTCATCACAGGAAATCTCCAGCTCTGTTCTCTATCTTGTCAGTCACAATTAGAGTTACTCTGTTTCACAGATTCAAGGGAATGAAGAAGCTGGACTAAGCTCCGTAGAACACTTGCTGAGAGTCTACCAGCCCCTGTGTTCAATCCCCCTCACTCTAGTGAGGAAACAGAGGACCTGAGGAAGAGTGGGGAGAGTAGATTGTGATAAACCCTGAAGGTGTTCTGATGATTTGTGAGTAGGACTCAGGATAAAGACAAGAGTGAGGGGAGTCCCGGGGGAAGCCAGGCCATAGGCAGGGAAGTAAAGAGCAGAAGAAGAACAGAGTTTGTGTTGACATGTAAGATACGTTTCAGATTCAGTGTCTGTGACAAAGCAATGTCCAGACAGCCCACATGACTGGGTACAACCGTGCACTGGTCTTGAACTAAAGGACCTATTATGACTACACCCTTAACTTCTTGGGTCCAAGGCCAATGCTTCCTTTCCAAATATTGGCAAAACATCAATGTCTCAAACCTGAATAAGCCTGTTTCATTGCTACTAGAACAAATCAAGAAAGGAATGTTTCAAAAGTATGAATGACAGCTGTTGGGTTTGTTGCAGGTTCATTCTCTCATTCAAGCAATGTAGCCATAGGCAACATATTCATGCAGAGAGTCTACTGTGGGAAAGGAGAGGCTAAGGCACATAAAGTCACTGTTCTCTGAAGTTTTTATTATGGAAAGAAATACAGACAAAGATTAACATTTTTTAAAATATAAAATAATAAGCATACTACATGATTTCATCTGTATGACATCCTGAGAAACACAAAACTATGAAGATATTGAAAGGATCCCTGGATGTCAAGACATGGCAGATGAAGATGTTGTTGTATGGAGGATATAGATTTTATGGCAATGAACTTCTGTGTTCTGATGATTGCATGACATTATGGATTCATCAAATGTGTAAAATGCATACCACTAAGAGTGACCTCATCTATACTGTGCCAATAGTAATAATAAATCAATACTAGCTCATCCATTATTGCAAATATAAAAAATAAAATAAATAAATAAAAATAAAAATGTTTTAGGCTGGCATTGTGGCACATGCTTTTAATCCCAGAACTCAGGAGACAGAGGCAAGTGGATGGATTTTTATGTATTCAAGGATAGCCTGGTCTACAAAGGGAGTTCTAGGACATTTTTTAATTAAAATTTAAAAATTAAAAATAAATATAACAAATGTACTACACCAACTCAAGATATTTATAAAACAGACATATATAGGAACTCTGTAGTTTCTACCCAACTTTTCCATAAACATAAAAAGTCTTATCAATTCTTTGTTAAATATTAAATTGTAGAAAGGACCACAAAGAAGATAGCATGGTAATGACTGATAAGGCAGAACAGCCACACATTTGGGACATACAAAAAATGGGTGTGAACATGTCCAGAAGAGAAGATAACACCAGAACAGTTGGGGTGTCTACACTGTCATATTTAAGGGAAAAATAGAAAGAGCATTCATGAAAATTGTGAGAGTGTATTTAAAAGATTGGTCTCTGCTTAGGAAAGTAGTTGGGGTAGTAGGGAGTGTGAAGGACAGGTAGACCCTTTCAGGGTTTTGATGATGATGATGATGATGATGATGATGATGATGATGATGATGATGATGATGATGATGAGCTGGAATGGGGAGAATGGGTGAGGATGGTGAGCTGGCATAGGGAGGATGGAGATGAGGATGGTGAGCTGGGATAGGAAGGATGGAGGTGAGGATGGTGAGCTGAGATAGGGAGGATGGGGGTGAGGATGGTGAGTTGGAATGGGGAGGATGGAGATTAGGATGCTAAGCTGGGATAGGGAGGATGGAGGTGAGGATGGTGAACTGGAATGGGGAGGAAGGAGATGAGGAGGCATAGAAGATGAAGAGCTATGTGTTGGTAGAAGGAACAGGACAGGCAGGATGATGAGCAGGAGGAAGGAAAATACTAAGAAATCCCCCATGTCACTTGGCTTTTTTACTAAGTAGTGGTGTTCCCTCCCTAGAGAAGAGACAAGTTAAGGGGTGGGGAACAAAGACAGCTAAAAAGAACACTTGACCTGTATGCAGGCAATTATAAGATAAGAGAAATGACAGAGATTATTGATTGATGATTGATTGATTGATTGATTGATCGATTTTCAACACTATATTAAATTTTATTGTGAATGGGTCATTTATAAGGAACAGAGGAACCAACAATGGTTAGGAAGGGATTGATTATTCATGGAAAAATATTACTCTCTAATAGGATTAAGGCAAAGTAAAATTATCTGATATGATTTGCCACAGTTCTCGTTTAGAGATGTGTCAAATATGATCTCTAAAATCATCTCATCTTCCTGAGTTCAAATGCTTCTGATAATTATCTTAAATTAATTTTTTGCCAGACTCTCTTAGTAATAGCTACATAATATACATTTTGTCATGAAATGTACTAAAAAAAACTTTCTGACTCTCAAATGCACAGTTCAACCCATTCCTACACTTTTGATGAATCCATAGCAAATAAAAAGCTATAATTAAGAATTTTTCTTAAGCCATTAATTATATTTATGAAGCATCAAGTGTTGTTATTTGTGTCCAGCCTCCTTACATAGCATTGCAATGAGAACGGAATGATTTTTTATTATGACATTGTATAGGTAAATTGCTGTAATGGAAGGTTACATGTGCTCTAAAACAATAACATAGAACTTGCCAAATTTCTGAAATGTGCCATATTGTTGACTTTCCTTAAAATACAAAAAAGAAGCATATATTTATGTCTATAAAATTAGACAAGCATGACATTTTCAAATGTGTGACTTATTTAGCTCCTCTCAAATGTGAATGCAGAGTGGGTGGAATGGTGGCAAATAGGCAAATTCTTTTTTCCAAGAAAAAAGGAATGTGTGGGCAACCTTGACTCCATTCAGTCTGTTTTTGACAGAGGAAATTTATTACTGAGAAGCATTCGTTCTTAAACTTGAGTACATAATAGAAGGAACACCACTTATCATCTCAATTAGACCTCCAGATATGCTTGCAGGCTTATTAAAAAGCATAAGCATATTGACGAAACATACGTATAGATGCACAGAGGCCAGATGTTAGAAATCACAAACAGCTGTATCAGTAAAAGCGCAGGCATGGTGGACCCACAGACGAGTCGTCCAGGTGTGAAGTCAAAGGATTCTCTAGCTGTGGTCTGGTAACGGAGGCAGGAAATAGCGAATTGGATCGTCATGCTCTGAGCATCATGCATTCATGTCAACAGTGGACATAAACAGCTATCTTCTTCTAACCTGTTAGTATAGAATCTCTAGGGATGGGGGAGATATAGATGGACAGTTGACTCTGACACCCACCATCTCCAAAGCAGACCTGTAGCTCAAATTATTCCTTTTATGAACGAAGTAGCCTTACAACCCCCTTATTCACAGTGGTGGAATCTTGGTACTAATCAGCGATAATAATTCATTTCTTCCACATACTGCATACTTACTGGTCCTAAATCCACCATAGGACACAAAGTAATGTTTTAAGTCCCTAGTGTCACTGATGAGCAAACCAGGATTCAGGAAAGATAAAGTGACTTGATTCACAGCCACCAATGGGTGGGTATGCATAGGAAGAATTGGATTTCGGAGTCAAGTCCATCTGGGTTGAAAGCCTAAGTTCACTACTATGGCTCTGCTTGATTCCATAAAGGAGTCAACTGTGGTTTCATTTATACCTATCACTCATTCTGTGAACTTCCATTTCTAGCCACACATAGGTCCAGGAGCACATGAGGTATGCCTGTGTTTATCAGACAGACTCCACCCAGGCAGGACTGATAAGTGTTTACTACTCTATATCCATGTGCTAAGGACACACCTATTCGCACTTAGTACCTTGTACTGGACATGATTTTACACACGTCTCCTGAAAATCTCCAAGCTTCTAGGAACATAGGCAGTTGTGTTCCATGTCTACAGCTACACAGATTTATTTCCAGGATGCGTTAGGAATGTTAACGCCTTTAAAAGAAGAAATGGAAATGCTTTCATTACTTACTATAAAATACCATACAGAACACTGTCTATGGGGGCCATCATTTTAAAATTAGAACACACCCTAATCTGAACACAATGTTTTCTGTTACTTGTGAGATTTTAAAAATGAAAATTATAACCACGGAATGTTCCAAATGGCTTTGTTTTGCTTCCTCTCGCTTCTGTATTCCTTGGGTCTCACTACTGCCATTTTATACTCCCCATACAATAATTCAGCTTTTATAGCTCCTCTTATTCAATATTCCTTTCTCTTTTCCTCCCTCAAATCATCAAATTATTTTAATGCATCCCAAAGCCCCAACACAATCTCAAAAGAAAAAAAATGAAGGCAAAGTCTTAACTTGTCATTGCTCTGCTAGGCTCTAAGGATAAGACTTTTTAAACAAGGTGAATTGTCATAGAAAAAAATGCAAATATTGTATTTGAGGATTTAATCTGTACCGAGACGCTTTTCGCATACTTCCAGAAGTATGGGGAAAGAGCTCAGAAAGGAGGATAGGTGGATTTGAAAGAAACCACCACTGAAGGCTCGCATGCCTGGGATTCAGGAGACCAGGGTTCTGGACCTTATAGCCAGTGTCCTATAAGCGCTTTGGCTGCTTTCAGTTTCACTGTGGACCAAAGAAGCTAAACCAAATGAGCCTTACTCTAGGGCTGCTCAACAACATCACTACTAGAGTCAAGGACTGACTGTTCCTTTGTGGGTGGGGAGGGCAGCCTTTTCCATATGCTGCAGAGTGTTTACCCACAACCTAGCCTGGAACCACTCCATACACCTGACCCTGGTCCCATTACCCCCCTTCAAAGTTTTTCCAGACATAGTTGAATATCCTCTGAGGGACAAAACCCCTATTCAGCCACTGAAAAACAGTGATTTCTAGCTAAAATCCATGATGAGGGCCTTATTTTATCTTTTCCCATACTTTCTTTCAATCAGCTTGCTATCTTGAGTATTTTAAGTGCCATATTTCCACTAGGCATTTTCCAGATTCTGATTTTTCTGAATTAACGTTGTAGAAATCAGCTTACATGGAAGCCACAGATAAACAGGTTAAAAGCCGGAGGTGAAAGAGATTACTGATTATCAAATATGTGGCAAAGGCTCCTCACGGAACTGGGCAACAGAGAAGGACTTTAGACCAGATCTTGTTTACACTTATGTGTTCATAAAGTGACCTGTCAAGAACAATTGAGGGTGACCATGTCCTGGCTCCTATTTTCACAGTAGGCTGTCTCCAAATTGAAAATATAAGCAAGATGGAGAGACAGAGAGAGAAAGAGAGAGAGAGAATAAAGAGAGAAAGAGAATAAAGAGAGAGAAGATAGATAGGTAGATAGATAGATAGATGATAGATAGATAGATGATAGATAGATAGTAGAGAGCGATGATAGATAGATAGATAGATAGATAGATAGATAGATAGATAGATAGATAGATATAGAAGATAGATAGATAGATAGATAGATAGATAGATAGATAGATAGATAGATAGATAGATAGATAGATAGATATAGAAGATAGATAGATAGATAGATAGATAGATAGATAGATAGATAGATAGATAGATAGATAGATAGATAGATAGATAGATAGATATAGAAGATAGATAGATAGATAGATAGATAGATAGATAGATAGATAGATAGATAGATAGATAGATAGATAGATAGATATAGAAGATAGATAGATAGATAGATAGATAGATAGATAGATAGATAGATAGATAGATAGATAGATAGATAGATAGATAGATAGATAGATAGATATAGAAGATAGATAGATAGATAGATAGATAGATAGATAAATAGATAGATAGATAGATAGATAGATAGATAGATAGATAGATAGATAGATAGATAGATAGATAGATATAGAAGATAGATAGATAGATAGATAGATAGATAGATAGATAGATAGATAGATAGATAGATAGATAGATAGATAGATATAGAAGATAGATAGATAGATAGATAGATAGATAGATAGATAGATAGATAGATAGATAGATAGATAGATAGATAGATAGATAGATATAGAAGATAGATAGATAGATAGATAGATAGATAGATAGATAGATAGATAGATAGATGATAGATAGATAGATAGATAGATAGATAGATAGATATAGAAGATAGATAGATAGATAGATAGATAGATAGATAGATAGATAGATAGATAGATAGATAGATAGATGCATATTACATTCCTATGAGAAGAGCTTAAACTGTAAAATATGTGCATCATCCCTTCTAGTAAGTGGATCCTAAAGATATAAATACATTTGTTTCTCTATTCATGCAAGTGCCATGTCTGAAACTTAAGAAATGCTACCCCATTTTAAATGATACTGACTCCTGTTTTAGTACTTCTGGGTTTAGCTGCATACAATAAGCTTACCAACTGTGTGCCATCTGCCTGTGTTGCCCTACTGTGTGTTTGTTTCTGCAGAATGGTGACCAAAAAAAAAAAGCCTGTGGAAGCTGCAAATAAACCGAAAGATAGGGATATTAGATTACTCCACGCAGGCTAAAGACAGCAGCCTCTCTCCCATTGCTCCAGGAAAGCGCAGGACAGTTATCTTACCGTAAACATTGTGAATGGAGGAAGCTTGGCTCTAATCATTGGCATCTGTTTTCCCCATGTGCAGTGATGTTTGTCATATAAATGTACTCGATCCATTGAAGTGAGTGTGCTTGCTTGCTTATTTGGATTTGAGACAGGTTCTTGATGTGTAACGCATCTCGGCCTTGGATGCTGCTACCTCAGCCTACTGAGTGCTGAGATCACAAGCACATATCACTGTTTTGGGGAAAAAAATCTAAGATTTCATTTACTCCTTGCGGGAGATGATGAATTCCTCCACATTATCACTCTCGGGTTATGAGAAAATGAGCATACAAAGCAGAAAGGTTTGCCTTAATTTCCCAGTAGTTCAATGTATGATGTGCACATCTAGTTATTTCTGATTTGTATATTATTTTTCCTTGAGGAGATCATCGTTCAGTCCATAAAAACATATCCTTAACACTGATGGTTTTGAAATCTTTCTCTTTTTCCTTTTTGTCTAGTTTTTTCCTTTTCTTATTAAGAATTTTTTAATACAATCTTTTCTCATTTTACATAGTTATCCCCATTTATACTTCTTCCTGCCCTCCTGCCCTTCTTCTTTCCCCCTCACCCACTCTTCAGAAAGGGTAAGGCTTCCCATGGGGAGTCACATCACTTCCAGGCAGAACCAAGGCCCTCTCCCTTATATCTAGGCTGAGCAAGGTATCCCTCCAAAGAGAATGTGTTCCTAGACTCCAGTTCAAGCAGTCGGGATAAATCATAGTCTCACTGCTAGTGGCCCCACAGACTGCCAAAGCCTACAACTGTCCCCCACTTTCAGTAAGCCTAGTTGGGTCTTATTCAGGTTCCCCCCACTATCAGTCCAGAGTTAGTGAGCTCCTCTAGATCAGGTCATCTGTTTCTGTGGGTATCCCCATCATGGTCTTGACCCCTTTGTTGATGTTATCGCTCCTCCTTCTCTTGGACTGGAGATTTAACTATTATTTTTATATATGGTGCCATCATTGAGCTTATATGCACCAAATGCATGCAGGAGCCTATTGAGGCCAGAAGAGATTGACAGATCCCATGGAACTAGAGTTATAGACAGTTGTTAGCTGTCATGTGTGCTGGGAATAAAACACAGGTCCTTTGCAAGAGCACCAAATACTCTTAACCACTGAGCTACCTCTCCTGTCCTAATTCCTTTACTCACCCCCCAAGCAGCCTCTAATTATGTCATATGTATCCCTAACGATGACTCTGCATTGTCAATTCTATTCTTAATTGCTTGCAAAGAAAATTTACAGCTTGCCAATAAGTACTCAGTTCATTAACTGGGAGGGCATTTTATTTTTCCTTTTAAATATATTTTTAAAAGTTTCATACATACATATAAAAATATATACAATGAAGTATGATTATGTTCAAGGAGATTAATCTTACTCTGATAGTTCGTTTTAGATTGGTGTATTTTAATTTAATTCTGATCCATTTTTATAAACATATTTTGTTAAACAGACTCTTTCTCGACATTATTCTGGGAATGCCTGAAAAATATTTTTAATGTTCTAAAATAAATTTTCAAATGTATTAATTTCATAATTTTAGATGAATTCATATATAAATAGATATATATGCACATATAGAGAGAGCCTAAATTATCCAGAAGATTTAAAGTATAGAAATGGCTAGAATTTTAAATAAATATGAAAAGACAAGGCAGACATTTCACGACTAGCTAGAGGGAATCAGATTAGAAAGGGCCAGGAAATCTTTTTTCTCCTAAACTCGTGTCTACTCAGTTGATGGATGCTCAAAATGAAACCAGGGAGTTCAGCCTCTTGAGGCATGCAGACACTTTGGGTGCTGTTTGCCTCCATAATTGCAGAAAGGCCTTGTCGCCTCTCCTTCCACACAAATTAGTTCATCAAGTTACACCCTGAGAACACCTGACAAACACCAGACTTCTAGCTGTAGGGATCGGTGGGCCAGCATCAAGTAAATGTGGGTAACATAAGGAACAAGAAAGAGATACTTCTGATTCTGGACAGGGTAGCTTTAGAACTAAGGTGGAGGGGGAATACTGGGGGCCTGAAGGGCACAGCAGGGGAAGATGGGAGTGGTCCATCAATATGTAGATACTATATAGAAACATGATGCTCTGTGAGCTCATTGGTGCCCCACCGTTCTACCTCATTCTTCCCAAAGCAATGTCTCATGTTGGGGAGACGGCTCAGTGGTTAGAAGCACTAGCTACTCTTCCAGAAGACCTGGGTTTAATTCTCAGCACCCACGTGTTGGTTCACAACCATCTGCAACTCCAGTTCCAGAAGATCCAGCACGTTTTCTGACCTCTTCGGGCACCAGCCATGCATGTGGCACACAGATGCACATTCAGACAAAACACCTGCATACACAAAACACAGAAAGATACTTTGATATTTTTTGTCTATATACATATTAAAATTTAAAGGGGAAAGCAAGAAAATTCTAACTGTTCAAATTATTCCTTACTGAATGTGCTACATGTTGTGTGATCAAGTATTTAACATATCCTCAAACTGGTGCATGACTAATAACATTTTTACCAAGGAAAAAATTGATTGCTTAGAGAATAGCTATCCTTTTATGAATAGTTTATGAGTCTTGCTTCCCTGCGATAAACAGGTACCGTTCTCTGTCTCTGTAGAGTTCATCGGCCCATATTTCGTAGCTCTTCTTTCCAAATGCCTTCCATTCCAAGAAACTCCTGTGTATTTCAAACTGTCATCCTGCATCTTCGTAGACTCGTTGACAAATTTCCTTTGGAATACATCCTTGAGGAACATAGTCATGTACACAAACACTCATGGTGTATGGACGGCCTAACTGGAAATACCAGTCACTCTCTGCACCTCCACCCTACCCCTTACTCCCCCTCTCCACCAGCCTCCACTCCATCCACTTCCCACACCCCCCACCTCTGCCCCACTTCTAGTTAGTGTTTCCTGCTAGGTCGGCGATCAATCTTGTTGGTTTGACCTTATACAGATATTATTTTATGTAACAAGCATACTCTTTAAAAAAAATCTCAATACCACAAAAAAAAAGAAATTATATCAGAGGCCAGGCTTACTTGACTGCTAATGTTTATTTTGATGTCTTCTAAGGCAGGGGAGAGGGTTTTCTGTCCATTGTCCAGGACACGAATATCTCACAGAAGCCCTTGCATCTCTTTTTGTAGATTATTTATAGGTTAAAAGAAAGGTTTCAGCTTTCCTTAAGACAAGACAAAGAGAAAAACCAGGAGATCCACCTATCACCCATTGCGTTACAGCCAGCACAGTCGGAGGCCAAGACAGCCCACAGCATGGTCCAGCCCGAGCATGCGCCAAAAGTGCTGAATGTTGTCGTGGACCCTCAAGGTCAATGCACTCCTGAGATTAGAACCACCACCTCCACCTCTGTCTGCCCTTCTCCCTTCAAAATGAAACCCATCGGACTTCAGGAGAGGTAAGAGCTTTGTCTGAGAGTCCACCTACAGGCTGGTTTTTGGTTTGTTTTGTTCTAAAGAGTCTCCTTCAACTACAAAGGGTGAAACTGGAAATGGCAGGCCATGGGATAGACTCATTCATCACCAGGAATGGGCACCAGGAAGTAGGTTTCTAGGCACCCAATGGAGTCTCTGTGCTTGGGAAAACCTTGCAGGTACGTATAGTTCTTTGAAGTTTGTGCAGACCCCAACAAGGTCCGTCTTCAACAATGGGATGTTTCCTAGAACCATTTATTATGTATTTATCAAGGGCCACTAGCCAAACAAAGGTATCTCACTTAATTAACCTCAAACATGATATAAAGGGGTTGTTAATAAGTGCAAGACTATTTCTTACAGATACTCATGTTGTTTGGAGTAATGTTGAAGAAGTCTGTGCCACAAATGAATTTGTCTAAAGTTTCCTTTCTGTAATTTTACTATGTTAAAGTTAAACGCTTCCTTTTTATTTAAACAGAAAAGGGGAGGTGATGTAGGTGCACCCTCTGTGTACTGTGATTACCATTAATGAATAAAGAAACTGCCTTGGCCTATTGGTAGGGCAGAACTTATGTAGGCAGGGAGGACTGGACTGAATACTGGGAGAAAGAGGACAGAGTCAGGGGATGCCATGGATCTGCTGCCGGAGACAGATGTGCTGAAACTTTGCTGGTAGGCCACGACCTCGTGGTGATATACCGATTAATAGAAATGGGTTAAATTAAGATATAAGAGTTAGCCAATAAAAAGCTAGAGCTAATGGGCCAAGCAGTGATTTAATAAATACAGTTTCTGTGTGATTATTTCAGTTCTGGGTGTCCAGCACAAACAAGCAGCCCTCTCTCCTACATAACCACAATAAGAATTATTTATCAAGATCTATATTTTTGCTACCCTTATCTGTCTTTGGGATGTATTTATTCATTTGATATGCTTCCATGTAAAGCAAGTCCCATGAAAGAAAACTTGAAGATACAATGTACATAATGAAGGGTAAATTTTTGTCTTCCTCCAAATATTATTAAACTCTTCACAGTGTTCTTAATAATTCTGTTATTTTTCCAGTGGTTGAAATTGGACATAGAGACTGAGGCGGGAGGATTACCCTAAGTTTTAGGCCACCCTGAGATATATAGTGAGTTCCAGGTCAGCTTGACTTACTGTATGAGTCTGCCTCAAAAAGAAAAGAAGATCTGAAATTATTTTAATGTATTGCTCATGAATGATCTAACAAGAGAAATTTGTTGTGGTGAGCTATAAAGCCCTTAGCCAACAAAGAGTTGGTTCCACTTTAGAGGAGAGAGCTCAATCAAATCATTCATCCTGTCTCCTCCCCCAAAGTGCTACTGCCTTCCTTACTGTTCTACCCCAGCCCCCAAGTGATAGTCTTGCCTTGGGAATAGCTAAATGACGTTCTCAGATTTGGTCTGGAAATCACCGTGAGAGAGACTTTTCCTCTGGAGGGTAACTTGGAGTCAAGAGAACTGGGCCAATATTCATTTATCCTTCACTTCTTTCTAAACTAGAAAGGGATGAACTAGGATTCTCAGCTTCTTTTTTTCCAGGCTCAGGCACTTACAGTGGCTTCCAAGGGAAGCCTTGAGGCAGAGATCCAACGCAAAGGGCAGAGCATCAGGAAGGGTCGTCCTGGGTATAGCAGGGTCAGGAAGGTACACTAAAGAAGATTTCAAGATCTTAATAAACAGGCTAATTTTAATTGTTGCCATGCACTGCTAATTCTAAGCAAGGTCAGCGTGACACTTTCCATGAGAGGAGCTATGGCCGCAGCAATCCTGCTCTTGTTTGAATCTCAAGCAGCGTAAGGTTAAAAATTCACTTGTTAGTTTAATTGAAGTGCATGTTTGAGAAAGGCGGATACTCAAGTGATACCTTATTCATCTTTGTGATCCACATGAAATGCTATTTAAAAACAAACAAACAAACAAAGAGCTAGGGCCTAATCTGTATTAAATGGATCCCATGTCCCCTGATCTCTAGTGACAAATGTCCCTGCATCCCTTACCCCCAGTGCCTTCCCCTCTCAAAGCAAAAGAAATCTGTTCTCACCAAGAGTCTCCAAGTCCTTCCTGACTTAAAAACTGACTTCATCAGTTTGTCTCCTCTCTTTTCAGCCAAACTTCCTTCCCTAATATTAACTAGTCATTTACCTTAAAAGTCAGTTTCCTTTTATATCAGAGATCCTCCCTTCCCTTGGGTCATTGCTTCTCTGACGCTTGTCTGTCCTTCCTTATCCTAAAGGAACAAAGGGTGGTCCCAGTCTCATCAATTTTCAGTCTCTCTCCTCTTCGTCACGTTTTTCTGATCAGTTGATGCTCAAGGGTCTAACGACCCAATATAAAACACTTGCTTCATTTTTCTTCCTATCCGGCCCTAAGAACTGCGCATTACTTAGCATCTCTCCTCTGCTTTATTAGACACTATTTGAACTGATTCTCAGTGACCACATTTGCCTTTCATTCATGCCTTTATCCAAGCCCGCCTCAAAGTTTCATTCTGTGTCTACCACTCTGCTTCCTGTGCCATGTAACTACAGCCATTTCTCACGCTGCCTTTTATTCTTAAAAAGACCTTGACACATACACTTTGCTTGGGTGGGGTATTGCTTAAGCACAAAAGAAGATTCTCAGAAATTGAACTCAAACCCTTCATTAAGTCATGTCTCTTTATGTATTCTGAATCCTAGGAACCTGGAAATATCCCCGACCGTCTTACTTCTTCCCCTCTCACGAAGTACCCAAGCCCTGTGAGGATCTGTCACCTGTCCCCTAGGACTTTTTCTTTCCAACTTCATTACCACCAAGAACTTGAGATTTCCCATTTCTCTTAATCAGTGTCATGCCCCTGCCTCAGGTTCTGTCCTTCTCCAATCCATCCCCAGATGTCTCAAGCAGTAGCATTTTAAAATACATTTGAATGTCTTTCTTCTTAAATTCCTTAGTAGTTCCACTTTTCTTTTTGGAAGAAATTGATCATTCCTCTGTATGGAATATGACACCCTCTCTGGCCTAACTTTTTGCCAGCCTCTGTCAGACTTCATTTCCTGCTAAGCACCCACACACATCCATTCTGCTACTATGGTGTTTTTCCAAACACTGTACCAAACTCTTTAAAGTCCATGAAATAGTACTTGCCTGGGCTCTGTCCTTCACTTCCCTATTTGCTGTTAGAAAGTACCACCATTGTAGTAAGAGTGAATCTGCGTCTACAAATCAAGGAAATGAGAAATGCATTTTATTTCTTTGTAACCCATACTAAACTTTTGTTCTAAGTCCCATTCTTTCATTTATGCCAGAAACTTGATCTCAGCCCCTTTTTCGTTGACTCAACCTCAGGTTCCCCTTGCTTGGCAATTTCATCTAGATTTTAAAGGGACCTTTTCAATATAAAATATGAGAGTCCCATCTGCCTTGAGCTATCCATCCAAACTGCCAATAGATAAACTGTCCACTGCATCCTGTATCCTCAGAGGTTTGCTTATGACTGTTGCTCCAGCTCGTTCCTTCTGTCTATTCATACAAGCCCCTCTGTTTTTATAGTGACTACCTCTCATTCCCTCCCTCCCCCTGCCTAGACTTTCTCCAACACACAATATATTCTCACTGCTGACTTCTATACCTCACGTGGAGCTATAGGAAACTCTATGCCAAGACCCCATCCCTCTAGCACCAGCCACTTTTTCTCTTGGTTCTACCAAGAGTCAAGGTCTCTCCCTGCTGAAGATCTCACACTTCTCCAGGGCTCAGCCAAAAAGACAGTGTCTTGTGAGAATTCATGCTCCCAAGTCATCCGGACTAGCGCTTCTCCCTCCCCTAAGTCCGTGGACTCTTTCTCTGGCTTTGTGAATAAAAGTCTCTACTCATGTTCATTTCGCGTATCCCTTTACCTGGCAGCCAGACATTCAGAGGAGCTCTTCCCCTGAGCACCTGACCTTTAGAACTCAGAAGACAGAACCCATACTGCCTTGCCTTCTGCTTGCACATTTCTTCCTACAAGCAATAAAACACCAAACAGCTTGGCAACGTGAAGACAAGGAAGGTTCAAAGGTGAAGGGAGGACTGGAAAAGAGGGAAGAAACTTCACCATCACTTCCTCTTGAATGACTCAGGGTCGTTCCTCAGGACGACTCCAAGCCTCACCCAGGTCGCCCAACACTAACCCAGGACCTTCTCTCCTGCTACCTTCTGCACTAATCCCAAAACTTACGTGCCCAGACTGCTTATAGAACTCATGTGTGTATTGTCAACTTTAGTTTAGTGGCCTGTGATGGCCAATAGACTCAGAACTTCTGGAGGACATATACGTATATTAATGGTTGTTTTATCTGTTACATGTAGAATGTAATCTCTAGAGGACAGGAGCTCCTAGAAATGAATGAATTTCATGAGTAATTCTCAGGTCAACTCCCAACAGGGAAACACTTTGCTTATCCTGCCAGCCCTTCCTTCCTCTTCTGTCTTCACTCCCATCTTTCTGCCATAAATCTCTGCCAGCATAGTGGATTGTGTTAAGAGTGACAAAATACAGTGCCTAGATTGTGTGTTACACAGTCATAAAAAAGTTTTCTGAAATTTCATCCTTAATCCTTAACGTTTTATGCTTATGTATTCTAATGGTACCTTTTAAAAAGCCTCACGTTTTATTTCCAGAGCTTGATCCTGATACAAAGTAATTATAATTGTTTATTGCATAAACATCTAGCTATAAAGTCATGAGATCACAAAGGGTGCTTTATTAATCAACAGTCCCAAAAGGCTCTTGGATTATGCTGTATAAATGTCTCATCCTTGGTATTAATAATACAATTTTAGTTAAAATTGTAAGTAAAATAAGATAGAAACTAAATGTACATGCTTTTATAAATAGGAAAATATGTAGTAAAATTATAAAGATTAAAAATCTATACAACGTAGGGGTTGTAGTAGTTCTTTTTCTCTAGTCCCAATTATCCACCCCTAAATCCTATTGATCCTTGCTTCTCCAGCTTTCTCACTATTGATACCCTCCTCACTCACCATGGACCTGGCTTGCATTACTTCATCTTTGAATCTTATCATTATAAAAAGGCTATTAGAATGAATATAGTTTATATATCATATATGCAATATTTTATTTCATCCCCCTTCTGTCTAGATCTCATTCTTTCCGTTTGTTAATTCATATCATATTCTCTTCAGACCTACCTTCCTAAAACAATAGTTGTTACTACTTGTTATCTTACTATGAGAAAATCCCCCAATCACCTACCGAAAAGGACATCCTTGCTGGATCCAAGAGATCCTAGACCATTTAATTCAGATTTTTCTCTCTCTCCAAATCTGTTTGCTACTGGCCCCGAAACAACACCCGATCCTACCCAGTCTCCTCCCTTTCCCGCCTTCTTCCGGACCCTGTGTTTCTGCTGGCGATTCAGTCTTAGTTATTTCTTGTTCCTATTCTCGTCATCATCTCCAGTCTCCACAGCACAACATAAAAGTTGCCTTCTCCTGTCAGCCATGCAGCCCATCCATACCCCTGGGGCTTTGTGACAACAGTGAACTCACAAAGGGACCACTTCCTAGGAGTGGTTTTTACTGAAGGAATCATTCAGAAGAGGGCTGAGCTTTGTTCTGGAGTGATGAACCCTGTCCCTCACCAGACTGTAAGGCTTGTAACCACTTCCTGTAGATCTAGGTTGCGTCCTCTCTGCCCTCCATGGTTCCTGTCATCCCAGTACATAGTAGACACTCGGAAAAATTATAGAGTTAATTAGTTTCCCTTTGCATCGGGACATCTCACATTTCTAAGGAAATTTCCCGAAGAGCAAGTAGACTAATGATCTAGTGCACAGCCAAGTCTCTGTCGTTTATGACTTAAGTAACTCAACAGATTAAGCCTTCTGTGATATAGCTCGCCCTAGCCACGAAACAATGTCTGTTCCTCCTTACTTCAAAGGGTACTGTAAAATTAACAACTCAGATGAAATGGCACGGTAACTTTGAGAAGGAAAAAGAAATCTAAAATTACTTTGTGTTTATCCTCTGGTTCTACCCCACAAGTCCGCATGTACCAGTTGCTTATATTTTTGAATTTAGGAAGTTGGATTTTTTTTCACAACACTGACACATATCCCCTGCAGGATAATATCATACACATTTGTTAACTGTCAATGAAATTTTGGGGCTTTTTTTCTTATCCTCCTTACAATATATTTATGTCTACGTAATTTCTAACTGTGCATTAAAAAGTGGGTCATTAAATATCAAATTATCAAACTATGAGTCAATAGTTGTCAAGCAGAAGAACTCACTTGTCACGGTGGGTCGGGGATGAGATGATTCAAGTGCTTTTTAAGTCCTACGCATCTAACTTTAGAGGGTTCGTCTGTAACGGGCAGACAAGCCTGGGTCTTGCTCCTATGACAGCTAACCAACAGAACAGTAACCACATCGCTGGGCAGCAAGAGGCCACGTTGGTTTTATTTTCCCCTCCTCTTTCTTCTCATGCCTGTCCTCCCCCAAACCCTCCCTTTAAGCCTCTCTAGGAAATTGCATGCAGTTTCAATTCCAAGTTTCCAGGAAGCAAGGGACCCTATACAGAGTCTAGAGAGCACATTTTCTCCCCAGTGGGAAGGCAAGAATCACACATCTGAAGGTCCTGGAGACTGCCCGCTTTGGGCTGCTGCATAACTAAAGGCCGGTTCTTAGTGCAGGAAATCAACAGACAAATCTGTGTGTTCACTTTATGTCTCCATTTTTACCTCTTGGTTTTCTATTGGGGTAAAACCTGAGCCAGGGGAGTTGGACAACTATAGAAGAAGCGCTCTCACTTGTCACTTAGCCTGTCTCTGATCAGTTAGTAGACCAGCAAGCCTATGTCGTTAGCAAACGCTTTCTTCTCTCAAGCTAAAGCTGCCACCGGGTAGAGGTACTCTGTAGCTTTTTGTAAGCACACTATAATGCGGTTTATTTGCCTTGCATAAGTGATGAGCCATCTTAGAATCATGTGTGTCTTAAAATTTCAACCAAGTTCATCCTGGAAGAGTCCTGGCATATCCATAATTATGTCTTCAATAACAGAAATAGTGAAAAAACGGCCGGCCTTACCAATAAAATGTTCTATGTTCTTCTCCCAAACTCAAGCCCAGCACTTTGGTTCTGTTATGATTTCCTCCTGGGAAGGACAAATGCCCTGGCTTCTGTCCCCTTCTCCCTCTGGTGGATATGTTTTGGTGCTTGAGGCTGGAGAGATGGCTCAGTGGTTAAGAGCACCGGTTTGCTCTTCCAGAGGTCCTGAGTTCAATTCCCAACAACCACGTGGTGACTCACAACCATCTGGAATGAGATCTGGTGCCCTCCTCTGGCCTGCAGGCATACATGGAGGCAGAATGTTGTATACATAATAAATAAATAAATCTTTTTTAAAAAAAAAAAAGGATTTTAACTTTGAAAGAATGAAATCCTTCCATTGAACTCCCTCCAGGAGATATGAATAAAGATCATGACTGAATAAATGTTGGGGCATAAATTATATTAAAATCTCCAGAAATCAAACCCTGTATTCTCTAAATAAACTTCCTGATGAAATCATAGTCCACTCCTGTGTTTCCCATCCAATGACGGTGGGATCTCAAATCAACTCTGATGTTGTAGGTGAGGTTTTATGAAGCTTAACTCGAGGCACAGATTCTTGTCCTTGTGATTTCTGGACAGGATGCTCTACAGAGCAGCCCTTTAGGAAAAAGGAGAAGTAGAACATAGACAGGGACAAGCGAAAGAGAACTGGCTCACACCCTCATTCTGACCCCACAGGGAGCCCAGGATCACCTACGGTAGCTCATGAACACTTCTCCCACCTTTAGGGAAATGAGCTAGGCACCCGTTCCCTCAGCCCACTAGCCACTGAAGGATACCTGAGGATACAACTTCCTAGTCACCCGCCGTCATCGGAGGGTGGTTCTCCAGAAAATGGCACCGGATGGCATTAACCATCAGTGTCCCTGGAGTGACGGGGAAGATAAGGGGACGCCAGCAGCATCGCTGTGTTTGCCAATGGCTGCCCTGCTCCTGACAGCGCAGCCAAGTGCATACTCCAGGCTTCTTTGATCTTTCCAGGTCGTTACGCATGTTCTGCATGGTCTCCTTCAAATAAACACCCTTTGTCCTCTTGGAGTGTATGCGCCATTGAACACAAGCTGCCAGCCTGACTCATTTGCTCCACCTGGCAATAGAGGAGGTCCTAGCACAACGCAGAGCAAAACACACGGAGAACCAAAGACCACAGGAAGACTCCCAAGTTCTTTATATGCAGTGTTCAGTTCATCCTCACAGAAGAAGAAACTAGTGCTTCAGGTGTTTGAGTTATTGGCAAAGCAATCTGTAGTAAGTTTCTGGGCTATGAGGGGGCAAATATAAGCAAGCATCATGACCCCAGACAAGCACCTTTTGGGAAAAGAAGCCAGATTTAATCCTATGCGCATAGAAAATAAATTGGAAACACTGTAGTGGGTAAACAGGTATATTACATATTGTCACGCTATTGTTTCTCTTATCAAAATTTCCACTATGTTTTCAGAGCCTTTTTCAGATTTTTTTTTAAACTAGGAAAATGTAATTTTTGTGAAGCAGACTCAAACCACGCAAGGTAGCTAGCCATTGTTTGCCTGGAAGCTTGCCATCTGTGCCAGCTTTCCTGTCTTATCTGGTCTTTCTCACTCTGGAGTCCAGATGCGCATCTGGCATAAAGGGCAGATGGTGGGGATGAAAGCGCAGGAGAGAGGCTGCAGTGAGAGGCAATTTGAGGCAACGATAAAGAAAACTCATGTCCAAAACTACGCTCAAAACCTGTTGGGTAAGCAAGGCAGGGCATGTCTCTACTTTGTCCAGATGGTCGGGGTTTGTGTGCTGTGAACAGAGGAGTGGAAAGGACACCAGAGAAGGTGTGTTGGTGCCCCTCCACCCAGCAGCTGTCATTGCTGTTGGGACAGGCAAATACTGGCAGCTGATCTACGCTCGGGACATTGACCCGCCCCAGGTCAGCCACTCTTAATGTAGTATCTCATAGGATCTTCCCAGCATCCCTTGAAGCATAGTAATGAGGGCATCCCTTGTCCTTTCTTGCAAGCGAGCTGAGCTGGAGAGACTAGCATGCTTAGTATCACAGAGAAATAAAAGTAGACTAGAAGTTTACATCTAGAGATTCGGACTACAAATTTGTTATTTGGACATCTATCCCATGCCCTCCTAAATGACACAGGTGATGGTATTTGAACTTTTGGTAGCTTTTCATATCATAACTTTCTGAAAGTTATTTGAAGGGGATACCCAGAAATGTGGGGAGCATTGGGAACACATGTAAGTTCTCGCTAACAATAAATCGCAAACTATTTTCCTATTTATTTGTCTGATAGACATAATGCATGATTGTGAGGTGAGAGTCAGGGCTCTGAAAGTTTGGAATCGATTTTTAAAAGCATTGCTGTGTTCCCTGTTAACATGCTATAAAAACTATAGGGACTAACTAAGAAAATGGTGAAGAAAATGTTGAGCTTTTAAGTCAAGGCAAATCATGAACAAGATGTAACAGATGTATTCAACATACATTGAATACAGATGTATTCAACCCAAGATATGACCGTGGCAACATATCCAAACCCAAGAAAATAGGCAGGAAGTTGAGGTTATAGGTACATGAGAGATAGAGAAGTAGAGGTAGATTTAGGGGGTGGGGTTGGTGAGCAAACCCAGGGTCTCATACATGTTCAGCAAATGCTCTACCACTTAGCTACAAACCCAGCCCAAACACGTATTTTATGAAAATCAAAAAATAAGTTTTGCTAAAGCCGCACCCATCCTTTACTGGCAAGCAGGATCCTCTCTTAAAGCAATGCCTGAAGTGCGTGAGCCTCTGTGGCCCGCAGGTTTGGGACTGGACTCTGCCAGACATCACTATGACTGTTCCCTTTCTCCTGTCTCCTTCCCTTTCCCACTGCTGGTACCCTGAAACCTTGCCAGGGTAGGTCCCAGTGAGCGCAGTTCCTGCTTGGGTTTGCTACCAGTCCACTCAGCTCACAAACTTGCCTTGATTAGAAAGGACTCTCAGCCCTCGCCCCACACCTGACCTCCATGTCCCGTCCGAGAACATGCTGGGATCCATTTCCACGCCCACCATGAAGGGGCCAAATCCCATCACCCTGGGACCTCCCTGGCCATTCAGAGTATGACCTATTTTCTTTTCTTTTTAAGAAAGAGAATTCAGTGTGCTTCCTACATACTGCATAAAGCTGAAGTTTCCTTAAGAGTTTCTTTTAATTACGTATGCGAATGGGAGGTGGCACATTTGGATGCCTGTGTTCATACCTTAGGAGGCCAGAGGTACTGGGTCCCCTAGAGGGGAAGTTTCAGGCAACAGAAGTCACCCAAGGCTGGGAACTGAACTCTGGTCCCCTGAAAGAACAACAAAGAACCACACGTGCTCTTAACGACTGAGCCACGTCTCCAGCCCAAGGCAGCCATTCTAGAATGTTCTTGTCATCCTGATGCTGAAGAGCAAATACAACGGTATCGTTTTTGACTCTCCTGTTCACTGGTTGCTTTACTCAACAACCCACCAAGGGCTTTGCTTTGGAGAGTGTTCTAGAAAGGGAGCCGCCCTTCTTTGCTAGGGGACCATACTCCAGATCTCCATGTACAGGTTGACAGAATTAGGCGAAGCAGCCTGTTTTGTAAGATCCGTTTTAATCAGGGCAGGCCCAGGCAATTCCCAGGGAAAGCCTGCCTTCCTATTTTTGAGAGACCAGCTCTGAGTCTTAGATACTGTGTCAGGTTTTGCCTTGCAGGCTCTCGCCCACGGTGCTGTCTGAAATGCGTCGCACCGCTGAGAATACAGTTGTGCATCTCACAGATGCCCTGAATATTGTGTTTCTTAGGAGGGAGGCACCACCATGCTTTCCTTATATTTCCCACGACCTCTGCTTAGCAAAATTCTAAAAAATGGCAGATCATCAAAGACAAGCTACTTGAGCAAAATTTAGCATAAAACTGATTTTTTTTTCCTTGTGAGTATACTTCAAATGAAAGTGCTGTTCCCATTCAGCAAGGTCTTGTAATCCTGGGTAGGGAAAGATGGGGGCGAGGAGGACTGTGTTCTCAGACCAGTGTCTGTTGGCCGCTAGGGCCAAACTCATCTGACTACTGAATAGAGAAACAGTGCCATCTAGTGGAAGACAGCGTATTGACTCATTTGTCACCTAACAGTGCAGAAAATTAAATTTTACTTTATTTATTTCTATTATTGAAAATAGTTTTTCCCCACACAATATATCATGACTATGGTTTCCTTTCCTTCTGCTCCTCCAAGTTTCTCTTCACCTCCCCTTCCATTCAGGTCCACTCCCTTTCCGTCTCTTGTGAAGGACCTGTAGGATAACACTTAATTAACTAATTAATTATGAGAGGGAACCACCAAAGATGCCATTGAGACCCATTACATGCTGGCCATCTTCTGTTTGGCATGAGGCCTCCCCTTAAAAGTGACGTGTTTCCCCAGTGAGATACCCTTGGAGAAAACTAATTTTTTATTGAAGTGATTATCAATTAGATATAGCTTCTGGGCTAGGGATGGGAGGGAGTGTGTCTGCCTCTGCTTTCAGCTCAAGGGAGGACCCTCTGGTAAAGACCCCTGTAAGCCCTGTGCCTGCTGCCACAGTCTCTGTGAATTTATATGTCTGTTGGCCATGCTGTATTTACCAGGCTTTGTTTTGTTGGTGTCCTCTCTCCTCTCTGGCTCTTATACTCTTTCTGCCTCGTCTCCCATGGGGATCCCTGAGCCCAGAGGGGAGGAATTGGACGGAGATGTGCCACTTAGGGCTCGGTGTACCAAGGTCTGTCACTTTGCATTTTGTCTGGCTGTATTCAATGAGTTCTTAAGCAGGAGATTTTTATCGCCTTGGTATGGTGATGGTGGCTCTTTCTACTCTCAGGATCCTATTGAAGAATCTAAATCAACTCCTTAAAACCACATTTTAGAGTACATCACTTCACCTCTAGGTATAGGCTCCGTATATCAATATCCACTCCCATCTCAGCAAGGTACTGGGGGCATAGTGATAGACCTAGTTCCTAGCGCAGCCAAAAATGATAGAGAACAGGCATCTGTGCCAAGCCACTTGTGGTAAAGTGAATTGGTTTTGGGGTAAATTTGGAAGAGTTTAAAAGTGTATAAGCATATAAAAAGGGAGGGAGACAGAGCTGAGGTTTTTAATTTGGGTTTTCTTGGGGAGGGGTTGGGATGTTTGGGGTTTTTATTATTGTTGTTTCATTGGTTTTTCTGTTCGTTTGTTTGTTTTGTGATTTGGACAAACTCAACTTAGGATATTTTGGAATCATATACCCAGAGATGTCCTCAGAATTATTACTTCCCCTGTCGTGAACATAAAATCTTTGAGAGCAGTGAAGGATTGAGAGATATCTTTGCTAAATACTATTTAAGAAGTGTTGATCTTAGGGGTTTCCCAGTGGCTTGGGGAAGCTTACATTTTCTAATTTTGAATTTAAGCTTGGTCTTCTGTTTGTGACCTGTAGGTGGCACACTGAAGCAACTGTATTCCTAGACGTGGAAATAAAGGTCCCTTTGTTACAGCTGTCTCAAGACTGGTTTTACACAGCATCTAGAGCAGAGGGTTCCCAACCTTCCGAATGTTGTGACCCTTTAATACAGTTCCTCCTGGTGTGGTGACCTCAGCCATAACATTATTTTTGTTATCATTTCACAACTGTAATTTTGCGATTGTTATAAATTGTAAAGTTTTTTCTTTTTTTTTTTTTTTTGAGGTAGGGGTTTGCCACAGGGTCAAGAGTCACAGGATAAGAATCTGCGGTTCTAGTGTTAATACTCATGAAACGTGGGGAGGGCGGCCTCAAGAAACCCTGCACACGCTGTAATTCCAGTCCTCCCTGGAATTACCATGTTTTATTTGGGGTGCCATCCAGTACTTTAACAACCTCAAGGTAGCTGTTTACACACAAAATCAAATTGTCTCACCTTGTGAAGAACTTCAAGATCCTAAGAACGCATCCAATAATGGCGACACAGCTTCCATGTGCTTCTCGTTTTCATCTGTTTCTCCAAAGTCGTTACTCCTCATAGAACACCGCATTGTATAATTTATTGAACTAGTCGGTAAGCTTCCTTGGGCTGGCAGCCATCCGTCCACTGTTTAGCTATACCCACACTCTTTCCGAGTCTTGCACTGCCCGATACACACTGGCCTTCCCGAAATGCACTGCCCCTTCCCTGTCCTCACTCGCTGCTGCCGTAGCTCAGTGTGCCGGTAGTGGCGGTATGGAAGCAGGTGGCTCTATTCTGGAACTCAGAGCTTTGAGTATAGGTATATGAGTGTCTGTCATATACCTATAACCTCGGTATGTAGAAGGTGAAGGCAACAGGATCAGGAGTTCAAGGCCAGTCTTGGCCTCCATGGTGAGTTACAGGCCAGCTGGGCTATCATGGACCTTTCAGCCTCAGACAAAGCAAAACAACAAAAACCTTGTCATTTCTTGAAAATGCATCGTTATAGGATTGAGATGTGTAGAGCAGCCATTCCCAAGCCTATTCTAATACAGCAGCTGCGGGAAACTGTGTAAGCTCTCTGTGTAGACAGAATCTTAAAGCCTAGATGGAGTTTTTAGAAAAAATATTATAGACTCTGACCCAGGAATTCACCCTCAGAAGGTCTAGGGGACTATCTGAGAAGAAGAGGGGAAATCGGATCTGTGGAGATATCTCTACATGGTCTGCCCTCAGTGCTGAGAGGTTCCACACGTGTGGATTCAATCAAATGCAGGTAGACATGTGTGGAGGAAGAAATAATTGCATCGATGGCAAGCATGCACAGATGTTTTTATTGCTCTCCCCCCTGCAACTAAACACTGCAAAATTCCCATGGCGTTCACATCGTACTAGGTGTCATAAACAAATGAGCGTGGACTTGACCCATACAGAAGAAGGGGCTCTGCAAGGGCAGCACTTTTTCACTAAATGCACTGGTCTCCTGACAGTTTAGATAGCTACTTGGATCCTGGAACCAATCCCTTGTAGAGACTAAGAGATGATTATGCACATGGATAAATACACACACAGTGTATTTAAACACATCCATCAAAACCTATATTTAAAGATCCATCTTTAAATGCCTGTGCGTATACATTTGGATTGCTATACATTTATATTTCTCAGGTGTTCTGTATTCAGATGATTCTCTTTGGGAACTGTGGTCTCAGCGATCCTGGTCCAAGCCACTGAAAGGTGTCCTCTAACTACGCAGTGATGACAGAGCACTGGCATGAAGGCAGGCAAGACCCTGCCAGAAGCCCAGCTCTGGAATTCAGTTAACTCAGACATTGCCAATCTGAAGACCTGTATGTGACTTTTACAAACCCGACTGATCTATGCCCCACAGTGCCTCAGTGGTCCTTATCCACACTGTTGTTCTGGGTTCTGGTAGCTGACTTTATTACTAAAATTATTAGGAGTTCAGGATGCTGAGTGTTTAGAGACAAGGAGCTGAGAGGAAGACGTTAACTGGCTTGTCTACAAAGCCCCCTAAGGAGATGGTGGGAGCCGGCTGTTGGGTGTTATTTAGCACCGGGAAGACACATTCACTGCAGACCACACCTGTAGATCACACCTGCAGATCACACCTGTAGATCACACCTGTAGATCACACCTGCAGATCACACCTGTAGATCACACTGTGCTCTAATCCAGTACCTTGCAGCTCTGCGTTCAGGGGCCAGGGGGCAGAAAGTGAGCACAGACTCCTCTGGGTGGGCGCAGATTCCTCTGGGTGGGCGCAGACTCCTCTGGGTGGGCGCAGACTCCTCTGGACTCTGCACCATTACTGTGAGCTCAGCTCTGAAAACACTTGTTCTCCTAATTAGCATAGCAAATTTTCTTTTCTTTCTTTAACTGAGAAGTCCCAGTTTTAGAAACCCATGTGTCCTCAGCTGTGGTGATCCAGATGAACTCCAACAAGAACGAACACCATTTTTGGTACAGCAGGAATAGTTGACGGTACATACAAAGTCATTAGTATTTTGTCTTCACAGTGTTCAGCTCCAATCAGTAACTCAGCAATCTTATTTTTCTTTTCCACAGTCTAAAGTATTTGACAACAAAAGTCTAAGGTCTTAATTCATCGGGAAAAGGTTAGGTTTCCTGGCTGAAATATCCCTGCTGTTCCTAGATTGGAAGGATAATTTTATTCCATTGTGCCTTGTTTATTCTTAGTACAACTTGTGTGGATTGTTTTTAGGGTAATGTCAGGGTAATTGTTCAGAATTGAGCTACAGGCCAGCCCAAGAACCCTCTCCTGGGAATAGCTTGGCTCAAACATACAAAAAGAGTTCTCGTCTCGTCTCAGAAGTATTTCTTCTTAAACGTAAAGATATATGGGCAAAGGTTTTAGACAATATGAAAATAGCAATAAATAAGTCAGTGGCAGTTTTGTGTGCTTTTAGTGTCTAGTTAGATGGCAAAGGATCATGCCCTTTGGCTCTTTCTCCCTGCGTTATTTTATGATGGGATGGTGCAGAAATAAAGTGTTTCACTTATACTGGGAGGGTGCATTCTTATCGTGGCCCCCTCTTATCTTGGCCATGACACAGTATAAAATACTGATAAACAGGGCCATCAGTGTTTTCACGAGCCTTTATTCACCTAAAATAATAAACTCTCTAAGTAATATATTCTTATTGCAGAAACCTTAAAAGTATATTTATGCACCACTCAAAACAGAGCCAGGCACAGATCCTCACGTGTGTAGTCTTAGCTACTCTGGAGGCTGAGGCAGGAGGGGCTCACGACCCCACAAGTTCACAGCCAGCCCGAAGAGTACAGTGAGACCTGTCTCAAATGTTAGAAAGGAAATTATGTCATAGCCAGCCTCACCGTGGGACTCACACCTCCCCTCGCCTGCTACCGGTTACACACACTCTCCAGACTTCTGCGTAGATATCCACCCATCGTGTCTGCAGTCACGGCTGCCCACTTCTGCTATTGCCCTGGCGGCAGAAGCATCGGGATTCAGGCAGCAGCGGGAGCAGAGTTAGTACCTGGCATCACCCTGACGGTGCTTATAATAGAGTGAGAAGGCGTGTAAATGAGAAACCAGCCAACAGTTGTAATGCATCTGTTCTTTGTACTGGCGGCTGATCTCGGTGCTCTTCGTTAATTATGTTAATCAACCCTAGGATAATCTAAAGAACCTCAGCTGTCATTCCAAGCTATCTGTCTTCGCCTGCATATTCAGGTTCCAACAACTGCAGATGCAAATGGTTTTAACTGCATCTTTACAGAGCACACACGGGTTGTTTGGTTGTTCTTTAGTGATACAGCCCAACAACTATGTCCAGAAAGCTTACGTCACATTAGGTGTAGTAGGCCTAATCCCCGAGGGATTGAAAGACAGAGAAGGTTCCATGACACCCTCACGCCATTTGTAGTAGGGTCTCTGGCAGGTGCAGATTTTTATGTCTGTGGGAGATACTGGGACCAATTCCTCGTGGATTCTGAGGGTCAGCTGTAGCTCTAAAGAGCTGTCTCCTCACTCTGTAGAGGAGAAATCTAATTTCTAATCAGAATTTGTGGCTCTAAGCAGGAATTCAATTTGAACCTCAGGCGGTCACACCCAGAGTCTGCCCTTATGCTGTTGCCAAGCTTTGTACATTCTGAAATACAATGTGGAGAATGTTCTGTAATTTATACATACTTATAAATGAAGTATGAAAATCATTCAGAACTGGGAATAACGGAAAATCATACCATGTAACTTTCAAAAAAGCACCTCTCACAAAAACATAGTCATCTTTAACTAGTCTCAAACTGTCCAAGAAAGTTTATTTTGCAAACCATTTTTGCTTTCCTATTTAATGAGTCCACAACAATCTGAGTGTGTTTCTTTGTCCAGTTGCCTAATTTTAGGGTATCCCTCTGTGTGAATCATAAAAACAAAAATAAGGTACAAATCAATTAAGCTACTTCATACACTATAATTCTGTTCATAAAATGACATATATGTGACATATATATGACATATATGCACATAGAATGACAATGTGTGCAATGAATATTTTTAAATGAATGAATAAGGCAACAGGGACTAAAATTTCAGAATCTAATCCACCCTGAAAGCAAACAGAAGTGGATTAGGCCAGCATATACCACTTTAGGAATACCAACTTTTTTTTCTTTGTTTTTCTTTTTTTTTAGTTTATTTTTTTAATTTTTTTATAATTAAAAAATTTCCGCCTTCTCCCTACCTCCCATTTCCCTCCCCCCACTCCACTCCCCCTCCCTCTCCAGTCCAAAAAGCAGTCAGGGTTCCCTGCCCTGTGGGAAGTCCAAGGTCCTCCCCCCTCCCTCCAGGTCCAGGAAGGTGCGCAATCAAACAGACTAGGCTCCCACAAAGCCAGTACATGCAGTAGGATCAAAACCCAGTGCCATTGTCCTTGGCTTCTCAGTCAGCCCTCATTGTCCGCCATGTTCAGAGAGTCCGGGTTGATCACATGCTCCATCACTCCCTGTCCAGCTGACCTTGGTGAGCTCCCATTAGATCAGTCCCACCATCTCAGTGGGTGGACGCTCCCCTCGCGGTCCTGACTTCCTTGCTCACGTTCTCCCTCCTTCTGCTCCTCATTTGGGCCTTGGGAGCTAAGTCCAGTGCTCCAATGTGGGTCTCTGTCTCTATCTCCATCCATTGCCAGATGAAGGTTCCATGGTGATATGCAAGATATTCATCAGTGTGGCTATAGGACAAGGCCCCTTCAGGAATACCAACTTTTTAATCACAAGTTTTCTCTCCTATGCACAGTTTAGCTCCACCCTTACAACCAGCAAGATGCGGAAGGGGGGAAGTATTGAGGGCCATGAAGGATGAACACAAACACGGCATAATGACATATATGTAGAAAAGGTCATAATGAGGTGCATTGTTTTGTTCATTAACTAAAAGACATAATTTTTAAGAATCTTTTAACACATGGTTATAGCAGCTAAATAGATAAGAACAAATATAAATAAACAAAAAAGCAAATATTGACACTTTGGTTCTTTTATCTCAGATAATCACATACATTCCAAAGTTTATTTTCCAAGTCATAGTAGCCACATTTACTGTATATTTTAATTTACTGTATAATCCACTTTTCAGAGCAAAGAACAAAAGCAAAAGCTAAAAATCACTGTAGTACATCAGTAAAGTTTGGGGGGGGGTTATTGTTGTTTTTAAGACAAGGAAATGATGAGTCTTTCAAAATGAGTGACACTCGCATATATTAGTTTCTTTCTTTTTTATAGTTTTCCAACTGCCAAAAATAGGAGAGCCTGAAAGAAAATCGATCTATTTTACATGTAAAAAAGGTTTAGAAAAATTGCTCTCAAAAGTTATCTCACGCGTTATCTGCTCGGGCCTTGGGACTGAGGTCTTGCTGATAGGGCTTGATTAAATTTCCACATCTCTTATCTGTAGTTTATTCTTGTTACCACAGTCGCTGCTGGTTTTTAACTTGGATACAGGAAGCCAGTGCCAATCCATTTTGTTCCCAAGGTGACAGGAAGCCTTGGTTGGTCAGATGTTGATCTGGTTTACTGTTCCCGCCCCACCCGTCATACCTTTTCCCTTTTGGCTGAACTTAAGACAAATGAATCAGTGGTTGACATCTGGCAGACAGCTTCAGTGTCGTCTCAGTGGTGGTTTGTTGACTCGGAGAGCTAAAGCGTGAAGAAATCAGTGCAGAAAACTTGCAGACACTGACCTAAATGTGGCTAAGGCCCTTTCCCCAGTCCTGCACAGGAGGCTCCCCATTTGGCTTTTTGATTGACAGTGTGAATCTTCCTGATCAATGACATATTTATGGAATCAACATTTCACCTTCTTTAGGATGGTGAGTGGCTTACCTCACCCTACTGTAAATTCCAGATTTGAAATGGGAAACGGAGGCCAGGAAAGCACTCAAAGAATGCTAAGCTTTTAAACAGGTCTCTGGTGTTTATGAACTTAGCTGCCTGAGGAGTCTCTTCCTGTGAATCCCAGTCCCCTGAAAAATACCTCTTACCACCAAATGCTCGAACAGAACATGTTGGTATTCAGAACATAACAAATAAAGCAGCTCACAATGTTAAGGGTGTGCAAAATCAAGCGAGCTGACCTTCCCAACCCTGGAACCAAGTGTTTCTAGAGTCTCCCTTTTGGACTCTACCAAATCTAAAGCTACAAGCTCTCAGCAGCCTCACAGCCGCGTGTGTCAGAAAGTATCGGTTTTAAAGATAATGATGCTGAAATGCAGGTCTAATCTTATGATGGAGATTATGAGAAATGTCTGTCTAAGATGAAGGAAGGTGAGATCAAGATAAACCTAAAAAGGGCAGGTATGTTGGACCGGATGGGCCTTTCCTGTCCCTAAAATGCCTTGTGCTCTTAAACAGGAAATGTATTCTTATTCACCCGAGGCCAGTGTCAAGCCTCGGCACAAGATTGCAAAGGATCCTGGGTAGTGCCAGTGAAAAGACAGGAAAGTGACCAGAGAGGGAAATGTCCTTGGTGGTTGCTACACCGGGCAAATTTTCCAAAGGCAACAGAAAGTTCCTTGCTTATTCACCCATGTCTCCCATATTTGGGGAACAGACTCTCAGTTCGCTCCGATTTCTCAGTACTTTCCACACCCGAATTTGGAGGCATTTAACCCTGGCGCTGACTCAAGCTATGGGAGTCACTGGGGAATGGGTATACTTGCCCTTCGCTGAAGGGTTCTGTCTTGAGGACCCTGCCGGGGCAGCAGTCGTGCGAAGGCCCCCACAGCTTCTCTGCCTAGATGTGTTAATCCGGAGGACGCTGAGCTGTCTTTCTGTTTCCATTGCCTCGTTGTATGGGAATAAACTCCCCAGATAAGTGAAATAAATGCTAGCTACCTGGGAAAACCTCGAGACGTACTGAACTCTGAAAAGCTGTAACCCTACTGATGGGAAAACCCACAGAGACAGCTGAGCCTCGTTCGTGGGAACTCATGGACTCTAGACCAACAGTTAGGGAGCCTGCATGGTACCAAACTAGGCCCTCTGCATGTGGGCAACAGCTGGGTAGCTTGGTCTGTTTGAGGGGCCCCTGGCAGTGGGGCCAGGATTTATCCCTGGGGCAAGAACTGGCTTTTTGGAGCCCATTCCCTATGGTGGGATGCCTTGCTCAGCCTTGATGCAAGGGGGAGGGCCTTGACCCTACCTCAACTTAATGTGCCAGACTTTACCCTTTTGGAGGACTAGAATGGGGGGCAAGTAGGTTGGAGAGTGAGATGGCAGGGAGCAGGAAAAGCGGAGGGAGAACTGTGGTAGATATGTAAAATTAATAACAAAAAATTAAAAGAAAACACGGAAGGCTGCTAGAAATTTAAAGTGTGCTCTACACTCATGTAAGTTCCTCTTCTGGTTTGTGCGAGAATCTATTTGAATAAGAGCGAGCTGCCTTGAACCTGCTCTTTTGCACCCACTCTTCCAACCACCACGGAGGGGAGCATGCTCAAGAGAGTGGTATACCAGTTAGCCGTTCACAACCATAGTGCCCCAAGTGAGATGCCACACCCCATGGTTGTTAGGTCTTCTTGGCCAGCAATTTCTTACTGTATGACATTACCCAATTGGCAGACCAAAGCTGTCCCATCGATCCCCTTTCAAACCTCTAAAGGTGAGACTCTTTGGAGGCTTGATAGAGGTTACCAAGCATAAGTAGAAGATTGTGTATGTTAGCCAAGCTATAGAGACAATATGTGTGATAGATTTCTTTCAGGAAATGTGTTATAGCTGGTGATTTTTTAAAATATGTTTATGTAAAATATACTCTTTTTTAAAAAAATTGAATTTCTCTTGGTGTGCTTAGAATAGAAAGCATTATTGCTTGGCAGCTTCGCTATAGATACAAATGCTGTCCAGTGACTTCCCAAAACTGACCTTTGACCTTCAAATAGTCAAGTTGTTTGGGGTTGACAAGGGTACAAGGATATACAGTCGTTTATTGAGCATATTCCAATGTAGAAGAGCATCTCAAGGCCTAGCCTTAGCACAATGCGGAGAATATGGCCAGAACTAAAAATAAATAAATAAATAGTAGCTACTGCTCTGGGTGCAGAGGGAAAAGCTAGAAAACTCTTGCATGCTTGTCTCTGTGTGCAATATACATACCGTTCCGTCTTACGCATCTACAGCAGATAGATTTTTCTTCTCATCTTCCCAGCGAGGAAACTGAGACAGAAGCATCCAAGACAAGGTCCGGGGCCCTAGAGACATAGGAGCAGAGAAGCCAGTTGAGTGACACCGGAACTCACAACTTTTCCCTATTTTTCCGCCTCCTCTGATGCCCAAAGTACCGCATAATCCTGATTGCTCCTCGTCGCTATTCTTTCGGCGGCGAAACAGAAGCCATCTGAAATAAAATAATACTTGCTTTTAGCCAAAGACACGGAGGAGCTTGACCGGAGCCGTGGTCTGTGTTGCCTTCCACCTACAGGTGGCGCCAGCGAGCCACACAGCCAGCAGGAGACCTGGGTCAGCTCTTTCTTCCACCTTTTGTTTTAAAGAACGTTGAAGCAGCTGTTTTTCTGTCCTGAAAAATTCTGCCTAAGACATTTGTAGCCCCTCTAAGATTTAAAGCCAAATCAAATAAACAAGGATCAAGGGCCCTGTCAGGATCCCAAGTCTGGAAAAGAGCCACTGAAAAGTTCTCTTCCCATGTGTCCCTACTTGTCACTCTGCACTGATTTAGACCCAGATGCACAGAGCAGGGCTTCCTACTAAAGCCTGCAGCCCCAAGACTGGCGTTTGACATCCCTGGTGGGGATTCCATTTGTTCCTTAGCGCTGGTCACGACGTGTGTTCAATGTGGTGTTTGCACGCCTTGGAGTTTTACCTCTTCCTCTCAGGACAGAACGATATGCCCTTTAGTCGGGGGTGGGGAGGAGCTGTAGATTCCATTAGAACTCAAACCGAGAACTTTCTCCACGACGGACAACTGCATTGGAGAAAGAAGGTCCAGGAAAAGATGCAGCCCCGCACCCCAGGACTTCGCACGGGTGAACCCTGGATTCCAGTAATGCGGAGGCCTTATCGAGGACAGCCTGGGGCAAATTGGCAGTACATTAGAAAACCTGATTAGGAGGGGGAAGGCGACCTGGGCCTCACATCAGCTGTTTTCCTCCACAGGATACTGGGTGATTCCTGTCCTGGCCAGATACTGAATACTAAAAGCTCAGCCCAAGAGTTCTTGTCAAAAATGGTTTCCGTAGCGTATTTTGACTTGCTTAGGTCTGAAGAACTTTTGGAATTTGTTAGGTGTGGGCCTGAACTCCAGGAACTGGCCTGTGCCATTCGCTTAATGAGCTCTGTCCCCTTGGACAGATTGTCCTAAGCACTGCATTCTGTTTTGGTTTATTTTTATCGAGTTCACACTTCTCTGGATGTCCTCATCTGACACGGGGATTATTGGTAGAACATGTATGTGTTGATAATTCAGACACACAGAGGCAAAAATAAAAAAGTTCAGAAGTCGAATTTTCTGCCATATTTAAAATATATGCAAACTGCTATGAATATGTTCAACCTACAGATATATTCCTCATATTATTATTACAAAACTTTTGGGATTTGCCAGCAGTTCATCCCATATATAATACAGAAAAACCCTAAGCTTTTAGATCGCCAAAGACCATTGTTAAAGTATGTACATCATTTACTTCACATAAAACAATAAATTAATAACACCCAACTTCGTAAAACATTTGATAAAATAGTCAACACAGTAATAAGGCCCCAAAGGTGCCTTTATATATAAAGCAGTAGGTGGTAAAGAATCTTTTGTTTTACTTTTAATATGTGCGAGTGCACTTGCTAGATCCCTTCCCGGAGAGTGACCTTTCAGGCAGCTGTGAGCCTGGGCCACCTGATGCTCACGCTGGGAACTGGACTTGGGTCCTCTGCAAAAACAGTATGTGCTTTTAACCTCTGAGCCCTTTCTCTAACTTCAAGGAGGATTTTAAAATCTTCCTTCGATGTATTAATTTCATCACTAAGGTTTTAGACCACTTCGTGGTTTTGGATGTCCAATATCGAGAACTAATTCTTCTCTTGTTCGCTGCTGGTGGGATTGTAACCTAGTACAGCTAGTATGGAAAGAGTGTGGAGGCTTCTCGAAAAATTAAAAATAGAAATTAGTGTTTGACCAATGATACTACTCCTGGGCATATTTCCAAAGGTCTTCGTATCGTGACTTCACAGCCCACCGTGTAGATATTTGCCTATCCTGCCTACTGATGCCTAGCCATCATAACACAGAAATGGATGCAGTGTGGGTGTCCATCAGCAGGTGACTGGATATAAAAATGTGGCCCATGTGCACAGTGGAGTTTACTCAGCTGTAAAGAAACTGAAGTTTCCAGGGAAGAGGAAGGCCTGGAAAGCGATACAGTAACCTCGGTGACTGAGACACTCAGAAGGAAGCTGTGTGGTGGCCCACACCTCCAATCCCAGCCCTCAGGAGGCAGAGGCAAGTGAATCTCTGTCGGTTCGAGTCCAGCCTGATCTACATTGTGAGTTCCAGGACAGTGAGAGGCTGTCTCAAAAAAGCAAAAGGAGAGATAAGGAAAGAAACTCAGAAAGACAAAACTTCGTGATTGCCAGGTGCATGTCCAGAGGGCAGAATGATATGTCTTTCGTGTTAGACATGAATGTTATTTTAAAAGATCTCTCAGGACCAGGATTGTGGTCCGACTCTGCCTCAGCATCCCAGGGGCTTACTGTCATGAATGTCCAAGGCAATTGTAAGACACCTCTATTTTCCTTTCCTCACACCTCTGGATAATCGAGGCCATCACTCAGTGGGATATTTGGATTCCAGGGGTTATACGGAACAAATAGTTGGTAAAGGGAAAAAAATTTCATTTCTTTTTCTTTTCTTATTTCAAATTTTGTAAAAACTGTCATGACTTTTGTAATATTTAAGTAAAACAATCCATGTTGTAATTTACATGTGAATGAAGCTCAGTGGAGATATACTTAATTTTAATTTTTTCTCAATTTTACTGATAAGGTAGACAATATAAAAGGTGAAAATTATTAGAAATTTTACCTGAAACTTGAAGATTAATTTATAATACAGATATAACAGGGTAACACATAGTCTTTTCTACCATGTCTCTGATGCCAGTATTTTAAAAGCTGTTTTCTATCATAATGATTAGAAATTGATAAAAAGACAATAAAGGGGAATAGAAGTTACATTTTATATGTATTAAATAATAAAGAAAATTAATTTTGCCATAGTGGATAAAAAGGAAAACTTATATTCCTAGGTATATATCTATGTGGCTAAACAAACTTATACAGTACAAGAAAGCCAACTATAGCATTGTAATCATGAAAGGAACTGGAAATAAATAACTAAGAGTAGACATTTATCATTAAATAAATAATTATTTATAAATCTATATTCTGCTTTAATAAGGAGTTTTTTATATATATAATGCAAGGTAGGGAAAGAACACAAAACCAAGATCTGGGCTACATTATCTCTGTATTATATTATATTATATTATATTATATTATATTTTCAGAGATGGTCATCACTGAAGTGAAAGCAATTAAAGCCTCGGGGCAATGTGCTGCAAGGACCAGAGTTAGAAAAGAGCCAAGGATGTAGCCCAATAGCAGGGCACCTGCTTAGCATGTGTGGGGTCCTGGGTTTGACCCCAGCTCTGGAAAACAAATGTTTTCAGATTTTATTGTAAGAGTGTGTTCATTTTGTACTGAATTTAAATTAATATTTTCTAGGTTAAACCTAGAAATATAGCATTGTTTCCTTTGAATTAAAGACTTTATGTCACTGATGTCTTCGTAAAGGACAGTGATGAGCCGGATCATCAGCTATGTTATATGGATGATAACATAGGAAGATACAGTTTTCAGACCAAGAAGAGATCGTTGGTACCTAGTTCACAGTGACTAGTCTGCTACAATAGTCCCTCATTCCTGTGATATGGTCCAAAAATATTCAACTGAAAATCCAGAAATCAGCCAGGTGACTCGTGCCTATAGCCCATCACTTGGGAGGTTGTAGCAAGAGTTTTGCCGCAAGTGCAAAGCCAGCCTGGGCTACACTTGAGACCTTGTCTCAGAAAATCTAGGCCAGCTGGATGGCTCATCAGGTAAATGTACTGGCTACCAAGCCTGCCAACCTGAGATCAATTCCTAGAATCCTCATAGAAGGAAATAACCAATTCCGTTGTCTACAAAGTTCATACTTGAGAACTATGCAGTTGAGTTACAAAAACAAACTGCCAAACAAGGCCTCATAATGTCTTTATGAATTGTGATTGCATGCAGGACTACATTCAAAGATAATCTTCATCACATAAAGTCAGGAGACCAGCGCTTGGACACCCTGGAGGCTTTGTGACTAAACCACAGAATGATTTCTCAGGCAAGACACCAGACCTTATACTAGAAGGTTTCCAAAGAAATCAAACAAACCATAAAGACGCACTAAAAGGAACTGTTCACATCACAGAGGAGACTGGAAGTCCCCGTGTCTTCCGGGTGACTCAGTAACCTGGCTACTAAAGGAAGTCAATGGTGTGGTTCTAGTCTGAGGGCCAGCAGACTTGGAATACAGAAAAAGTTTAGATTGAATCTCGATACAGGTAAAAGACTAGCAAACCCGAATTACCCACTTTGACTTGGGGGAAGATGGGGTAAGCCCTTTTCTTTGGTCCAGTCTGACAAAACCAGTAGGTACAAGGCCTACCACACTATAAAGGACAATTTGCTTTGTTAAATATACTACTTTAATATTGATTTCGTCCAAACATTTTCTTCAAAACATTCCCTATGTCTAACAAAAGTGACTAAACATCCCATGTCTCAGTCAGGCTGACACATAAAATTATTAGCCATCACAGAAAACTAAAATCATAATTGAGGTAGAGGAAAATAACTGTAAATCATATGTGTGATAAAGATCTATCATCCACCATATGTAAAGATCTTTACTACTGAAAAAGAAGGCAAACAAGTTAAAATTAAGCAAAAATTGGAACAGGCATTTCTTTACAGAAGAAAAACAAATGACTGATAAATGCAAAAAAATCAGTATCATCAATTTTAGGGAAATGCAGTTTGAAGCCCAATGAAATTCCACTTCTTTACTATGATTTCTGTAATTAAAAAAAATAGTATGTATTGTAAAGTGGCAAGAATGTGGAGAAATTAGAAGCTTAATATGTTGCTGCTGGAAATGGGAAATGGTCTACCCACTTGGGAAAAACCTTTGCTAGTGCTTCCGAAAGGGAAATAAAAACTGGTGGTATAGCTCGGCAGTAGGGGACTCACCTAGCTTGCCCGAAGTGCTGGGTTCCGTCTCCAGAACCAAAAAGAAAAAGCCATAGAGTTATTGGAGGGTACAGCAATTCTGCTGCTGACGTATATTCAGAAGGAATAAATGTACGCTGTGAAAATTTACATCCAAATATAGTAGAACAAATTTTTAAGTATTAAAAAAGGAAACAGCCCAAATGTCCGTCAACTAAAACCCAGATAAACCCAGCAAAATATTCATTTAATATATATATATAAAATACGTATTTTCATTTAATGGAATCAATTGTTCCATGGGAAGGAATGGAGAACTTCCAAGGGTTGCAACATGAAGGAAGGTGAATGGCATCAGGCCGAGTAAAAAGAAGTCTGGCGAACTGCCAGCCATATAAGTCCATGTACATGAAAGGGCCCAAAGGTGTGAACACAGGGGATGTAGCTTACGGGCAGAGTGTTTGCCTGGCAGTGCGAGGCCCTAGGGTTCAAGCCCCATTACTACCAAATGAGAGAATCAGTGGTGTCTAAGGCCTCTGTAGAGGGAGCCATGGGATGGAGAGGCAGTTTCCTTTGAGGGTGGGGAAAATGTTTTAAAATTTGTTGTGCTGTTTTTTTGTTCGTTTGTTTTTGTTTGTTTTGGGCTCTTCTGGAACTCACTGCATAGACCTCGCTGACCTCAAACTCACAGTGCTTAGATTAAAGGTGATTGCCACCATACCTGGACTTTAATGCACCTTATCCGACTCAGCGACGATTCTAAATATGCTGAATTCTATTCTTTAGAAATACAAGCTTGCCGGGCAGTGGTGGCGCACTCTTTTAATCCCAGCACTCGGGAGGCTGAGGCAGGTGAATCTCTGTGAGTTCGAGGCCAGCGCGGTCTACAGAGTGAGTTCCAAAGCTACACAGAGAAACCCTATCTCAACCCTGTCTCAACCCCACCCCTCCAAAAAAGAAAGAAAGAAATATGAACTTAGTGGTATATAAATCACACACCTCAACAAAAAGCGGCGTATGCATGATTTTAATTTAATACTGAAAAAAAGTGTTAGCTGCTTCCAAAACATTAGTCAGAATTTGTTTCCAGGTGATTTTTTCCATTCTATTTTAGTATGAAGTATGTATTTTTATTTCTAGAAAAGAAAGGGCTGTGTCTCCTATCTCCCGAGTGTCAAAGTATGTAGTTTACATGACAAAAACCAGTGTAGTCCTTAAAATGTGTATATTTTGAACTTAGAAGATTTCATTTGCTTTCCAGTCCTTCTGCTCCTTGGATACAATATAGTCAAGAACATGGCAAAGGCCTAGCATCTATACCTTGCACACCCCATGTGTCCCCTGCACAGCAGCAAAAGGCCCCTTGAACCTCAGAGCTATCTCTCAATTATCCCACTCGTCAATGGTCAATGGTCAATGGTCAATGGTCAATGGTCAGGAGAAGACCCAGAGATAACAATGAGTTATTACAAACGGCATCTGGGTGACAAGTCTCATTCCCTTGAGGGGAAAAAGCCTATTTTAACTATTGGCAATTGCAGTCAATAATTTATATTTAAACTCCTCTCCTTATCTCAGACCATACTGATAACATGATTATGTATTTACCCTGGCAGGAAGGCAATCATGGTGGCCAAATGGTGAATTTTATCAGGGGCACAACTCTTCCAGGTAGTTGGCCCCTTCCTTCCTTCCACCTGAGGAAGGAGGGTCCATTAAATACAGTCGTTGACTCTTCGCTGGCCAAAAGGAAGTGACTCCCGACTCTGCAATTCCCCGGGTGAAAGGCCGGTGACTCCCAGAGGGCAATGGCCACCCTAGTTTATTTGCAATGGGCCTCGCTGACCAAAGCCCACAACTGCGTTTGTGGGTGGTACACTTTTAAATGAACACCGAACAAATGCAGGAACGGGCATTTAAGTAAAGTGTTGTTCTTGGCTGAACATTTAGGGGGAAACTTTGCAAACAGCAGATTTTTCGTAATTCTTACTGAGAGGTCAATTTAGGTAAGGGTGGATTTTGAGATGCCTTGGTTAATGACATAAGTGATCGGCTTCCTTTTTAATTTTAGTTTTATCCCGTGTGTATGGATAGTTTGGTTGCACATATGTCCATGTACCACATGTGCCTGGTGCCCCTGGAGGCAGGAAGAGGAAGTAGGATCCCCTGGAATGGGAGGCACAGACAGTTGTTAGCTGTCTAGTGGGTAGGGGAAGCAAACCTAAGTCCTCTGGCAGAGCATCCAATGTCCTTAACTAATGAGTCATCCTTTCAGCCCAGACATCTGCTTCTTATAGGGAATAACTGAGATTTTGTAGACACTTGTAATCAGTGTTTGACAAGATGAGCATTAGAAGCAATCACTTTTTTTTTTTTAAAGAAAATCAGGATCTAAAGAAACCCAGGCTGGTCTCAAACTCCCAAAATAGCAAGGCATACCTTGAATTAATGATCCTTCTGCTTTTCCCTTCTGAAGGCTGGGATCCCAGGCCTGTGCCACCACGCCGAGTTAGATGTAAGGCAGACTGAGGGTGAGCCTGAAGCTCAGTTGGTGGGATGTTTGCCTGACACGCACAGTGCCCTAGGTTCTATTCCCCAACACTACATGAGTCAAGCATTTTGGCACATACCTAGAGTCCCAGCACTCAGAGGTAGAGGAGGAGAGGACCGATGGGCAAGATTTCTTCAACTGTATAGGGAGTTCAGGGTCAGCCTGGGCTCAAAATTAAATCAGTCAATCAATCAATCAATCAATCAATAGATAAGGTCTACATACCTCATCCTGACCATGAACTCAAGACCGTTCTGCCTGCCTCTGTCCCCCAAGAAGTAGGATTACACATGTGGACCACTACCCATGGTTCTAATATACTACTTTTCTTAAACACAAATAATTCTATCATCTTTTTTTCCTTTGTAAAAACTGACTTTATAAATGTTTCTCTCCAACAACTAAAACCAAGTTTAGGAATCTGGTACAAAGATTTGGAAAAAACGCATGCGACAACCTGCCTGGTGGTAGGCTTATAATTTCAGGAGTCCTGGATGCTGCAACAGAAGGATCTCAAATCCAAGTCCTGTGTGGGCTAGAGAGTTCAAGCCAGCTCGCTCAACTTCGTGAGAATCTGTGTCCAAATAAAAATTAAAATGAGAGTTAGGGATATAGTTCAACAGCAAAACATTTGCCATAGCATGGGTCCGCTTCACTTTTGCAAGCACTATTTCATTTCCCCATTGGCTACACCATTGTTCGGCACATTAGTGATAGTAAGAGTTGCTGCTTCCACTATGATACCAGCTCCCCCTTCCACCTTCGTTACAGCTTCCCATGGCATTTGGAGCAGCTTCACCCTGCGGTTTTGCTTGGAATATCTTTTCTGGTCGCCTATGGATTTCTAATTCTCTTCCATTGATCTGATATCTATCTTTATGCCGCGACTGTTATCGTTAGTGAAACTTGGTAGAATGGTAGAAATTTTCAACTCAGAAAATGTGAGACCTCCGCCTTTGTTCTTTTTCAAGATGGTTTGGCCTGGGAAGTTCTGAATCTTGCGTTGTTGAGCAAACATTAGCTGGGGGGCTTTTGCTGCGTGACTTTCATCAGGTTGAGAAATTTCTCTGCCATTCCCAGTTCGTTCACACCTGTTACAAAATGTGTGTTTTCTGATGATTCATGAGTTAGCTGAGGTCAGTGAAGGGTTATAACTGTGTGTATCATTGCTCTTGAAATTTACTGCCTTGCAATGGTCACTACGGAGGGGGTTCCTCAGTAGCTGTGTAAATGGGTGGTGAATTAGCTGTATGTGCTACTTACAAAATATCGGGCATAAATGAATGTAGATCAAACTTCCATACAAATCAACCGAAATTCGGATTTCTCTTTTCAGAAAGATTGGTTTCTTCACTGAGGTCTAATATTTCTTCATTATCACTGTAGGAATGAGGAAAAATTAAAGCCAGGAACTAAAATTAGAGCCACCAACATTTCGTTCTTTTTTTTTTTTCAAAGGGAAACAGCCTCCTCATCATGAGTGGCAGCCAAAACAATACCAAGTGCCAGAAAAAGATAAAAATGAATCATTCTTGGCTTGGAAACAGCACCCTGCAGTTTAAAATTCTTTTATATCCATAAAATCGTCACAGGTCTTTAGTAATGTTAAGGCTGAACCTTCATGGATGTTTACACAAGTTTTACATCAAATCTTAAAAATTGCATTTCTTGTGCCTGCACAGTCTAAATTTTATTATTTTTGCTAATTTTATCTTATGTATTCATTTTTCACAGAGGTTCTTGATTTCTGCCCTGGATGGCCAAGTATTCACAATGTCTCCTAAATTAGGCTCCTACCTCAGTTTCCCATGCACTGGGAATACGGGTGGGTGTCACGGTATCTGGTTTTCTCATCTAAAGTGATTCTTCAGTTTACATACTTGGCACAAGCCATCAGACTGCATTACCCTCTCCAATTTGCTTGTAAGCATCTCTCCCTATAGACAACGAAAGTGTAGTTTTTCACTGAATAGTGGCTACGGAAGGAGAATCGAAGTTCGTATCTTTCTTTGTTCACACTGCAGAGAAAATCATTTCTGGTGAATATGTATGTTTATTATGAGTACATTAGAAAAAAATTACTCCAGGAAAGAGCGCCTACATCTTGGAGGGTGGATCTAAAAGAGGCAGACCTGAATTGAGTTGCGGTTCACTGCCTGTCCAGGCACAGGCAGGGAGTGGTCATGAGAGGGGAGTCTGGAGAAACGCAGAGGGATGAGAGTGGGAAGCATTTATTGTTGCATTTTCAGTGTTATTTTCCAGTGAAAATTATTATAGTGCAAAAGGAAAGAAACCACTCTGAGCTAGGAGAGTTTAGAGGGAAGAAGGGTTCCTAGAGAGCCACTGGAGGGGCTGGAAGGCTTAGAAGGGAGGGTTGAAAGGCTTACCAGGGAGCTGGTATTAGAGTTTGCATCAAACACAGAAGGTCTGTGCTGTGTTAACAGGCCCCAGGAGTCTTCAGGTTCCTTCCAGACCCTATGTTTCTAATGATCTGTTGACTTAGGCTTTCAAACAACTCACTGACCAGGAAGACACACTCATGCTAGCTTTGGGGTGGGGGGGGTGGATCTTACAGGGCCTCAACCCTAGACAAAGAACAACAGGCAACTTCAGGAATGCTGAGAGCAGGAGAAATAATCTCCCCCAGGGAAGGGGCCCCGGTTGGTAACACCGAGGGCTCAGCTCTAAAGTCATCCGTACAAATATTTCTCACAAAGACTCGAAAAACAGTCGCCATAATGTTAGAGGTCACTCCATTTACTATTGGAGATGTTTTCTTTTTTAAAAATGTATTTTTTATCTCAGTCTTGTCCAGTGGACAGATCTTGTTTTCAAAATAGAAAAAAATAAGCCTGTTCACTGTAAGACTATGAAGTGTACATTTTAAATATATGAGGTATATAAAAAAAACAGTCCCAAATTACACACTGAATTTCTGCAAATTGACTCACTAGTCAGTTCTCCAAGTCGGCTTTTAGTGACTATTCCAGTTCAGGTACCCATAGCCCTCACATAACTGCATCAACACAGTGAGGTGAGAAATTACCATGTAGCTATTGTTACAGTGACTCACACCAGTGTGTCATGAACATGACACCAAGCTGGGGGGGGGGGATGACATATTTATGTTTCTTTACCTCTTATCATGTGAATTAACCCTTTGGTTGTCGTTATCTTTGGTTGCCATCTAGAAAGTCTGAGATCAAATATGTTTAATTCTAACTCATGTGACAAAGCACTGATTTAGTCAGTTTCCAAGGTCCGGGCCCAGAAAACGATGTACCAAGTTTACTTTATCTATTCCACACACATACACATGCGTGTCCAGGTTTTCATTATGTGGGTGGGAATTGTTGTTGGGGCTGTTTGTTGTTTCCATCTTTTGCAGGACTGAAGCTTGCTATGTGGACCAGGATGGTCTTGAACACACAGAAAAGTACCGGTTTCTGCTTCCTGGGTGTTCTAGTGATGATTTTGACTTTAATTTTTAAGTTAGAAATTTACCTTGTCTTGTATGAAATGTGAGACAGGCTGGGTGTGGTAGGCATGCCTTCATCTCAGCGCTCAGGAGCTAGAGGCAGGAGGCTAGGAGGATTGGGTATCATTGGGTATCATCCTAGGAACTTGAAGATGTTTTATGCGGCCACTCAACAGGGAACCAGCATCTTCCCAGCGCGGTGGGAGGTAGAAGAACGCATTATCTTCTACACCAAAGATGTCCTCCACGTTATAAAATTTTCTTCTCAGTGTATAGTGAAGTGCCTTTCTCATCTTCCTGGGTCCAAGCCTGTATCCTTTATGCTAATTTTCCTGCATGTCTTCCCTGAGAAATTTCCTTTGGGAAATTTTAGTGTGAGTCGTTGTATTAGCTGCTCCTCTTATTTCAGCCTCTATACACTTAGTCCTGTCACAATTTAACTTTCTCAGAACTGTCTCCTTTTCTGTTTTAAAAGTTTCATCCTCTCATCTGTCACTTGACTCAGAGAGAGGGAACTATCCAGAATTTACTTGAAAGTAAAGGGATGGAGGGAGGCATATTGTTAATTACATATTCTTAAAACTTAACACCCGAAGGAACAAAGAGTTACAGGATGTGGAGTTGTGAACAGATGCAGAGGCCAGCCAATCCCACAGGGGCTGCTTTACCTTTGCTATCCAATTAAATAAGGATTTCTCTTTCTTATTTTTCTTTCTTTATTAGTTTCCCCCTGGAAAACTAAGTATGTGCGCAATCTGAATAAGAAGAACTGAAATGCTGAATTGGGTATAGAAGAGTTGAAGCTCATCCTTAATGACCAAATCCAGATTTAATGTGGTCATAAGTCATAGGATGCAGAGTCCAGAGTGCAGGGTTGAGGACCTTAGGTTCCTGATCTCCTGTAGGGAGGGAGGACCTGTTAGGTTCTTGCTTCTCGTCTTGTGAGATCAGACGTGAGTGCTATAGAGCCAGTCCTACACAAATCCCTGTGTCTGTCCCTCTTTGAGCTGTGTACTTTTCCATTCTTGCTCCGAGGCTTGGCTCTAGCCAGCTGCCAGCATTTCTCACTGGACCGTCATTTCCTCCTCTAAGAGTCGAGAACCATATCTGCCTAGAGCACAGCAAGATGCTTGCGCTTGTTTCATTTTCTTCTGCCCTCATTTCACTTCTCCGAGGACAGCGAGTGAGAAGGCGCTAGAAATCTCAGCTCTTCTTGGCCAAGTATCCCGTGCAAAGGGAGCAGCCTGCCTGGAAACTACCCCTTCTGCCAAAATCCAACTCCTAAGGCCAAGTGTGACATCCCTCGCCTTCCAGGGAAGTAGATGTGTGGTCTCTGAGGTACTCCGGCACTCAGTTGAAGTGCTCGTGTATTTTTAGCTGTGTTTTCTTCCCGCCTCGTGGCTATGAAGAACAGTAGTGCAGAAATGGACATTCCAACAGAGTTGTTTATATTCCCTCGCTGAGTTCAGTGTGGCCCTGGCTCATAATATTTATGTGTGTTTTCCTTTTGGCTTAATTGTAATTAGCCTGCTGTTCGCTGCATTTCTCTTACCTTGCCTTGAGAATTTGCTTTTTCCTTCAATTGTTTGCATTGGTATCTTTTGAATTTCCTCCCCCCTATTTACTTTTTGGCATAAATAATAATTGGTGCTACAGGGGAACTTGATAAAGCTTTTTTATTGTGTTTGCTTTTCTGCACCAGTGATCAAGAGGCATAAAAATGTCTAAGCCATTTTTCATGTTTGCACAGCAAAATAGAGGCAATGTTTTCAAGAAGAATTTGAGTTCTTACTTTTCCACATTCTGTTGTTAAAAATCCAGATCTCTCGCTATTTTGATGGCTATTATTTTTCTCTAACCCTATCTTTATTTTAATTTTCCTAAGCATAAAGTTTGCTGTGTTTCAGAATTGTCGAATTTTGACCTCACTTCTATTCACTTTGGTTTGTGGTGTTTACGAGGATAAGCTCATATTTTTTTGGTTTAATAAAACCCTATTTTGCACTTCATATTATAGTCAATGGTTGGTAGTCAACAAAAACATATTTACTAAAACATAACCTTTTTCTAAATTTTTCTGTAAGTTGTGTTAAAACATGGTGATTAACTCTCCAGGAGAAATAATAACAACAATAAAAAGAACTTGGGAATTTACCTTTAACCATAGCCCCAAATAAATGACAGACAGAGTGAACGGTTGCATTTTTAAAGACACATTTCCAGGCTAGTGAGATGACTCGTGAAGCAAAGGACCTTGACACCAGGTCTGAGGCCATGAGCTCCTTCCATAGAGCTGTTCTCTGGCCTTAACACACATCCAGCTGCGCGCGCGCGCGCGCACACACACACACACACACACACACACCACAGTAAGTAATTATAAAACTAAGTAAATTAGTGCGTACTCGGGAAAATCCGTTTGCTTAACTGAGCACAAACATAAATTTTCAGCAAGTTTCGTGTTTTAAGGCAACAACAATTTGTGGTGTTTGCCACAAATATGTCTGAGGAACAATGTCATACCACAAACATCATAGTAATATGTCAATGGCACAAATTAAAATTAGGAAAGATAGGGCTAAGAAATTATCCAAGGTAAGGACCTAGAAATAAACAACAAAAATTAGTTACTTCATCCATTTTTCGAACCAGAGAAATCAAAACAGTAGCAATTCACCACTGCCATTGATCCCTTTAAATTAGAAAGATTTTAGAGTCAATTTAAATAACTGTAGAAAGCAGGAATATGAGTTACTTTTGGTTCCATTTTCAAATATCTTAATTTTATAAATTCCCACAGTAAGCACGTTTTGCCAGGAAAAATTAAAATGTGGGTACATGTTTAAGCTCTTGGCTCCAAGCAGGTGCCTACACCTCCAAACGTGGTCCTTCTTGGAAGCTGATCCTTCTGATTCAATTTCCTGATGGCATCATATTTCAATTAATACAAATACTATTTGTTCCTTGAAAATAAGAATTAACAAAAGCGGAGATTTCCCCCCAAGCTAACGACATCCTACCGCTGTATTTTATGACAAGCACGGAGAGCTACTACCTCGATAAGACTATTCTGTGGAAAACGCTCTTTGTGAGATCAACGGCCACTGTAAGTTCTACAGTTGAGCTTTGGGAAATTGTCCGAGGTGGTGAGGTGAAGTGCTGTGAGGTTGTCTAGCGTTCAGGGCAAATGGCGTCGCCATAGTAAAGGGAAATCTTAAGGAGTAGGCTATCAAGTTGTATCCTTCGTCAGTGGCGAATGTGTGGTTAGAGTCATCGATTTCAAAGCATTAAAGTTAATCTCAATAAAGACAATTGGCAGTTCTTATGGAAGTGCCCTAAAACAGATCCCTTAGAGAAATGCAAACAGTGTGAATTGTCAGCCAAATTTAATAACACCCATGCATGACATGTTATAAGCCGCCGACGTCATTCTTTGTATGTTGCGGGATAGTAACCCTCTAAATACATTTACGTGATTACTTACTCGCTTTAAAAGAGACAGAAAACACCTGGGCTGCAGAGAAGCTAAGCAACCCTGGGAAGGGCACAGCAAGGGTATGGGTGGGCAAGATTTGAGGCCACACAAAAATGCTTTGAAGTCAAAACTCTGGCTTTGACTACTGTGCTTGACTCCACACACAGGCTACATAATCTGCCCACACACTCTCACTTTGGGAGGCAAGGCAAAAAAAAAAAAGCTTGTGTTTTATATTGTAACATGAACTGACTCTTTGACTGACAACTGTGTTTCAAAAATGGGTATGTTTTCACCTGGAAAATAAAGGAAACCAGTTCTCCCACAGGCTAAAGCATCATATAACAGTGCTTGGCAAAATAACAGAAACTGAGTGTATGGGGTTCCTTTCTTATTTCCCTTGCTAAGCCGAAGTCAGTCTTCCTTACTGAGTGGGTTCCACATCTCTCAGCGGACCACGGACTCCTCAGAAAAGTCTCTCATCAAAGACTTAGACATGATATCTGAGAGGTTCTGGGTCTCCAGGTGTGGGTAGGGTGTGTGAGAGAAGCCAAACAAAAGTTGGTATTCATTGATGTTGATGTCGTGGCCCCGTCTGCGGGACTTAGGCAGCTTCTGAGAGCCACGTAGTTTCTACAGCTCTCGACTCGCGCTCAGCTCCCGGCAAAACCCGGCTCCTGACTCCAAAATGCATTTTGCACAACTGAGCTCCAACCCAGACTGCTCTGCTCTCTCTCAGCATCCCCTTACGTGTTTTTCTCCCGTACCACTCCTCCGAGGCTTCTCTGAGATGGCCAGGTCCACTTCAAATGACCCCTCCTCCACACAGCTGCCCTGCCACTGTAAGTGGAAGAGACCTCACCAATCGCCAAACTTCTGACAAGCTGTAGGCTCTTTGTCTACTGTGAATGAAAATTGAACGAAATTGTGCTTTAAAATGGCCTTGGGCTAGAAGTCCTGAAACAACATCTTCAGACTCCTTTCTGAGAGAGAGAGAGGAAGAGAGAGAGAGAGTGTGTGTGTGCCAAATTCTCACAAATACACTACAACTAAAATAACAGACCAGAACCAGGGTCCCCTACAAAATTAAAGGCAAGTACCACTGGATTAAAAAGGTTTCAAAACCAGTTTCTCACTAAAAATAGATTAAAATTCTTGATCTAAAAACAGAGCCATTATTTGGTGCTCCTCCACTGTACATTTGCCACCCGGAAACACAAGAAACCATATATTTCAGCCAACAAGGCCCCCGAACGGAAAAAGCCCACGGGTACATAGCCCTCTCTACCAAATAGGGAATACATCACAGAACGTTCAGGATGTTGTCCGTCTCTTTCTACCGCAGCAACCCCAAAGAGCTAATAATAATGACAGACTGAGACAATGTATTTCAGGGTACTTCAAAGAAGAATATTAATTGTTATTAATATTAATAGTAATGCTGATATTAATTATGTATAGGTGCGTATGTGTGCATGCACAGGCAGGAGGATAATGCCAAGTGGCTTCTTCACTCACGGTTCCCTTTGATTTTTTAGTCAGGGTCTCTCACCGACCCTGAAGCCTCTGGGTTTGAGTAGGCTGGCTAGCCAATGAACTCCAGGAATCTGCCCGTGTCTGTCTCTCACTCCCGGCTAGTGCCTGGATTCCAGCTGCATGCTGCCATACCTGGCATTTTTTACCATGATTCCTGGGGACCTGAACTCCTTTTCCTCACATGCTGTCTTAGGAATAGCCATGCCACCATTGGCTGTCACGTGTTCCTTCGTAGCTGTCCTTCACACCGCTACTGTCACTGCTAAGTGGGACTTCCTCTTCGACATAGTACACCAGGGTCCGTGTAGAAGGAAGGATTTCAGTCACTACTTCCCAAAAGAAGCAAAAGAAATTATAAAGAAAAGATAAACTGAAATTAAGCCTTTAGATCTGTGATCTCTATGGCCTCTTACAAGTTTCACAAAATTAAATTAATAACATGTATATGTATGTACATATATACATGCATATATATATAATAGAGTTATTTTCTATTTGTTTATTTAGATTCATGATGGTTTGTTTCTGGGCTAGTCTTGTGTGGCCCAGGTTGGCCTCAAACTCATTATATAATTGAGAATAACCTTGAACTCCTGATCCTCTTGCTTCTAATCTCCCAACATGTAGAATTTCAGGTATACCACCACCATACGTGCTGTAAAGGGTTTATCCAGAAGTTACAGTAGATACATTTATGTGTACGCATATACTTTCAAACGTTTACATTCTGTATTAATACAAGTTGAACTATAGTAGAATGCTATTTTAATTTTATTATGTTCTAATTGACCAATCAGAGGTATGTTTGTTTATGGTATAGTACATGCATTTTCAAGTATGCCTACATGGTGAAATGGCTAAAGCATTTAATGATTGTGATATATGTTTCAAATTCCCAGGCATACATATAAATACAGGTTCTTTCGTATTATCTATGGTTTCTCAGTTTAAATGTGTTTACTTTTTCTGACTTTTTATTTAAAATTATTAACCATCTTATTCTTTCTGCAATAAGTATGCTTACCAATGACTTACAGTACATGTTTTCAATTCAGAATTGTTTACAACTATAAAATTCCCCATTTCCTATAAGGAACTGTGGAGACTATAGTTAGTCATGATAACAAATATATACGTATATGATCTTTGTTTCTGGAAAGATATCATTGAACTTTGTCCTTGTGCAAAACAAAAAAAAAGAGAGAGACAATCTATTTGATCAAAATCATGTAATATTTAATATTTAAATGTGACAACATTCTTTCCCCATGTAGACGAGGGTCCAATGTCTCCCTTACCTTGGACATGAGTAGCCTGGGGAACGTGGAACCCTTTGTGGCTGTGCCAACCCCCCGGGAGAAGATAGCCATGGAGTACCTGCAGTCAGCCAGCCGTGTTCTTACAAGGCCACAGCTGAGGGACGTTGTGGCAACTTCCCACTTACTTCAGAGTGAGTTCATGGTGAGTGAGTCTGCTCGTTCTTACTCAGCTTTAATACGCTCAGCACTGCAGCTGAAAGTGGCGCGGCTGCCGTCTCTCAAGCAGCTCTCCGTGGGCACACGGTCACAAGGCTAAAGGAAAAGTGCTGTGGCTTTAGAGTCTCCTTCTCTTTCATCGCCTGTTGAGTGATTGCTCAGGCTGCGACCCAATGCTTAACGGACTCAGAGCCTGTAAGCATCCCTCGCTGCTGCGGGAGCATCAGGGAGCTGGGCCGAGAAAGGTGTCTTGGGATTAGGGAACTGTCTTTCTGTGACTGTGGGGGACTGAATTGTTCAGATTTACCGGGGCACTGAAATCAAAATGGGAAGTGGCAAAAGTTGAACCTTGAAAACATAAAAAAGGGGGGAAAACCCACAGATTTGAATACGTGTTTAGGAATGGGACTCAACCTTACTTTAGAAAAGCCACTGCATCCGCAAGCGCTGGAAGGGAACAGAGGGGAGGCTCTAGAGGTAAATCTGTGGAAACCAGAACTCAGGTGTCAGCACTAAAAATGCACTCAGATGAACTGAAAGGATTTGTAACATGGAGCAAAATGTTGGTTCTATTCAATGAGGTAGCCAAAAGAAATGGAGAAGTTCGAAGCATTACTAGAGGTTTTTGTTTTGTTTTGCCTATTGTTTTTTTAACTTGGGCAATGGAATTCAAGAAAGACCAAGCATGGGCTTAAAATGAGGATGAGTGCTGTATGATGCTCAGTTTTAGAAAATAGGTGTTGCATCAGGTAACTTAATGCACGGTAAGATACTCCACACACTTTCTAGGTTTTGCCTGAGGGAATGCTCGCTGCTTAGATGACTTTCCATCATTAAGCAGTCCACAGCTTAAGCTATTGTGATCAAATATAACAAACAGATACTTCCATGGAAGCATCCATCTGTCCATTCAGATATTTGGAACCAGACTAGTAGAGAAATATCAGTAACCTGCTAGACTCCCTATCCGTGACATCAGCTATTGTCAGCTTCCAAAGTAAACACCAAAGTGGAGTTTTCAAAATGAGATGCCGTGGCGTGTCATGTTTTTAGATGTGAAGCAAATGAAAGCCAAAGATGAAAGAGCCAATCAATGGTCACACTGCATCGCAAAGACATCTAGTGTCTGTTCTGGGGCTGTCACTGGGGTCTTTGTTCACGAAAACATGTTTAACATAGCCTGCTTTCCTGGAAGGAAGATGAGGCCAACAAGGAGAGACAGTGTGAGATCCTGACAGACTGTCAACGTGTGTCAGAAAACAGGGTAAAGTGAAAGGCAAAGGAGGCAAGAAAGATGTCACCTTCTCTCTGTGACGTTGTCAAAGCAGACTGACTCGTATAAATTATCAAAAATGAACATGTGGGCTGGGAAACTAGGTTAGTTGGCAGAGTGCTTGCCTAGCGTACATGAAGCCCTGAATTTGATCCCTAGCATCGTATAAACCTGAAGTAGTCATCCATGCCACTCAAAGAAGAGGAAGGTGGATTAGAATTTCAGGGTCACCCTTAGCTCCACAGCCAGTTGAGGTAAGCCAAGGCTATATGAGATCTTGGCTAATCAAATAAAATATGTAGATAAATAAACATAAAAAGGTTTTCCTTGAATATTCTACAGCTTTATTTTGATGACTCAGGGCTAAGGAACTTAGATGTTTCCATGGAGTAGAGACTATCTTAAGTGTCTAAGATAACACAAATTAATGAAGGGGCTCTTTGAAAAAGAAGTTGTTCCCTGTAATCAAGTTTTCAGTTCAAGGTGTAGCCAGGCTCCTCCTGAGGTTTCAGACTGGCAGAAAATGGAGACAGCTTGAAGTGAGGTCCCGGATGAGTTTTCTCTTTCGTTGTCGTTATTTTGTTTCCAATGAAAACTGGGACAAAGAAAACTGGTAAAAACAGGAGGCAGCCAGTGTGGTCAGCGTTATAGGCATGCCTGAAAATAGCAAGGTAAATTTGTTGTTTTCTTAGAGGAAGGCATTTTATAAGATAGAAGGGTTTGCTGTTCATTAATCACCAAATAACAATAGTCGTTTTATTTCGTACCACCCTAATTCGTTCAGTTCATTTAAGCACTTTACGTGTATTTTTATAAGCAAATCTTAAAACACTAGCCTGTGTCCTTTTGAAAGTTCCTATTCATTACTTGAGCACTCCGTCTTAGTCTTCTGGGTGGGCACAGAGCCGCTTCTGTGCTTACTCGTTGCTCTTCGATTGCTTGAGTCATCTGTTGTATAGCTTTCCCAGATAAGAATCTTCTATTCTTCTTAAGTAGGAGAAAACAGGCCTCTTTCCCCAGAAGTGTTCCGTTCGTAACCACAAATGAAGTAGTGCAATGATAGAAGAACTCTTGACTAAAAACTTCTCAGCACATGGATCAACAGCAACAAATTCTTCCATGTTTATCGCTTTCTGAGGGAACTTTTGATGATCCTAAAAGAATCACAACTGATATGGAAAGAACTGCGACTTTGCTGATCTTATAGAAACGTTTTGAAGAAATTTAATATATTGTATTTTTTAAAAAGTATTTTCCTAAGTGATTTCACAGTAATGCTTACTAACCAAGTAGGGTGTTTTCTGTCTCTGTAGTATCTACATACAAAATCATACTTCCAAACCCACAGGGATGCTGCTTACAAGTCAGATTACAGGCTGAATCTTACCTGTTTATGAGAGAAAAGATATTGGTCAGCCAGCAGAGTAGTCTACAGTTTTATAACTTGGGAATCCAGTAGATTACAGAGAGAACATCCTCTGGGAAGATTTTCTTTATGTCAGCATTAGATACACAATTTGATATCATTTGTTTTTGCAGGAAATACCAATGAACTTTGTGGATCCCAAAGAAATTGATATTCCACGTCATGGAACAAAAAATCGCTATAAGACCATTTTGCCAAGTAAGTTTCTAGAGCTGATAGCTTTCCCAGTAAAACCATGTTGCCCAACTCACTTCTGCCTCACCCTTTTCAACCCTCATAACACCTATCAGACAGCACACTTAGAGTGGAAATACGGAAGTCAAGACTAGTTAGTCACCACTAAAGTTATCTGAAAAGAAGTAGCTTTATTTCATGCTACATTCATCATTATGACGACTCACAATTCCAGAAGATCCATGGTTCTAGAGGTCTATTACATCACATATCATGGCTAAACTGATTTCCATCATACATGGATCTACATAGGAAGGAGAAAAAGACAAGATCCCCTGAGTAAATGGGGAGCATTGGGATCATGGGAGAGGATACAAGGGGAGAGGGGAGGAAGGGAGGGAAGGGAAGAAAGCAGAGAAAAATGTATAGTTCAATAAAAACAACAAAAATAGAATGTAATAAAACATGGCTATCCAATCAATAAATAAATTAATGAATAAATAAAAATAAATAAATGGATATGCATGAAAGAAAGAGAAAAGAAGTTGAGTCCTGCCTTGGACCATATCTGAAAATTAATTCAAAATGGATTGGATACTTGCATGTAGATAGGAGCTAAAGCAAAAAGAGAAAAAGTACAAATTTTCATATGCTTAAAGTAGTCAGTGATTTCTTAGATGACACCGGATGTATGAACCACCAAAGGACAAATGGAATGTGCTTCATCGAAATACTGAAGTTTTATGTTTCAAATGCCATCATGAAAATGTAACACATTATGGAGGAGAGGGGGCATTTCCCATCAGTAAACAAATTAATACAGTTCAGGTTTTGGCAAAATCCCTAGATATCTTGTAGCAATAACTCTAGCATTATGAAACACAGACATTTCTTTTGATGGGTTGATGTAAGTAAGCAATGAATTTGAAAGTTCCTAAGAGTACACGTGGTCAATAATACATGAAAAGTTTTCAATATTCTTAGCCATCGAGGAAATGCAAATCAGAACGATGCTGAGCTAGGCTAACCCTAACCCTGACCACTATACCTGCTGGTAATCCTAACACTGAGGAGGTTGAGTCAAGAGGAGTACCACAAGTTTGGAGCTAGCCTGAACTACATAGTGAGACAGACAGACAGACAGACACACAAACACATACACACACACACACACACACACACACACACAGCCAAATGCAAAACAAGCAAGTGAAGACTACTTTGAGATTCCAGTTCATCCCAGTGAGATTGGAAATCCTAGTGATAATACATGCTAGCTGGTGAATGGCAGGGTAAAAGAGTTCCCTTTTATATGATTGGTGAAAAATGAACCAGTTCCTTATGCTATGAAAATGAGTATGGGAAATATTTTAAAAATTAACAATAGAATTAGCATATGGTTCACCTTTACACTTCTGATTATATCCACAAGAGAATCTAAGTAGGCATACAACACTTAAAATGTTAAAAAAAAAGAAAGAAAGAAAAAGAAAGAAAAGAAAAAGCAATAGTTTTTATTGTGGAACGCTTCATAATAGACAAGTTATAGCGTTGGCATAGGTGCCCCAAAACACGGGTAGCCAAAGAAAGTGTGGTGTGCACACACTGTGGAGCCCTAGTCGGGCCTGAAGAAGAACAAAAGTGTCATTTACAGGAGAATGGATGGAACTAAGCCAGACTAAGGGACAGATATTACATATTTTTCAGATGAAGAATCAAGATATATTTTTAAAGACATGAAAGTAGTAGAGAAACATATTTAAGAGGAGAAGGAAGCACAGCAGGAGATGAGAGACAAGAGAGGTTGATGGGGGACCAATATAATCAAACACATCATGTAAACATATGACAATGTCATGATAAAACACACTTTTATAACTAAGTCATCTTTTTATTTTATTTTATTTTATTTTGGTTTTTCAAGACAGGGTTTCTCTGTGTAGCTTTGGAGCCTGTCCTGGAACTTGCTCTGTAGACCAGGCTGGCCTCGAATTTTTAAAAAGGAAAAGGCACTAACATTTAAACAGTATTTTATTAGTTTTCTCAAAGATACCAAGATACAAAAAAGATAAAATATGCTTTTATATTTGTGGTAATAAAAATACGCTAATGTCAAACAAAGAATTACTATCGATGCTGTGTATGGGATTTCTGTTCTGGCAGAAAATCTCTCCACTGTAATGTATTTTTAGTGAGTCAAAATAGTTAAGTCTATTTCTTAAGATACAGATCATTATTGAAAGGTATTTTACTTATGACTATAAAAGAAGAGGGTGAAAAAGATTTCCTCTCCTCCCACCTCTCTCTCTCTCTCTCTCTCTCTCTCTCTCTCTCTCTCTCTCTCTCTCTCTCTCTCTGATTTTTCAAGACATGGTTTCTCTGTGTAGCCATGGCTATCCTGGATCTCCCTCTCCCGCTGTAGACCAGGCTGGCCTCAAACTTAGATATCCTCCTGCCTCTGCCTCCTAAGTGATGAGATTAAAGGCATCTCTCCCTCTCTCTCCCTCTTTCTTAAAACTTTCTCTAAAATATACCAAGCATTCAGTCATCCGGACTAATGTCCCCTCTGCAATGATTATATGTCCTGCAATTTCCAAAGAATTTTCAGTTTGTTTGGGTTATTTCAGAGTTCCACCTTCTCTATTTCCTGACCTGGGCGATATCAACCAGCAGCTCCACCGTCTGTGTCAGCTTTTCCATTTCTAGTACTGGGGTAGACACTTGGTCCAGGGTGCCTTTGCTGACAACTGATGCTGCGAATGATGGATTCTCAGTGGAAAATGTCTCCCACCCTCATTTCACAAACTATAACTCAGAATAGATAGTTTAGACATGCCACACCTTTGACTCCAAGTATCAGAAAAGACTGTCATGACAGACATGTCTGTTCTTTGTGGCTTGTTGTAGACTTTAACATGACACAGAATTGAAATGTCACATGAGTTGATAATTAGCAGATGACCAGGACTGTAAATATCATAATTGTCTTTATTGCTATGGCCCATAATAAACCCTTAGATGTGCAGCTTCTCCATGTGTGTATGCGTTGCTAAGGCTATCTGGTTTTGTGGGTATATTGCTTACCAACAGTCGATTGAATTGTTGCTGCTTCTTTGAGGACAATGTCTAGCTCAGAACAGATGAAGTATTAAATTAAGGTCCTAAGGCCAAGTTTGGATCAAACTGTCTTGCAGTATAAACAAACATTAGAGGTGAAATGATTATATCCCAAATCACAGAAGCAACAACACAACAACTAATAACTTAGTGTGAAGTCACGACACACAATCAGCATGTTTAATAACACATCATATATGTTTATTTATTTATGTAACTATAAAGCAGCATACACACAAAACTGCAAACCCCTTATTTACTCTGGTCATTATTTCCTGCTTAAAACAGTGCTGTTTGGTAAGAACGTTTAATAGTGTTTTCCATTCGTATTAGATTTATATGACATGCTTATTACAAGGTAGATATGCAGACAGTTGACCCACTCCCTGAGGCAGAAACTCAAGCAAGACACTAGAGTGAGTCTCTTTCCCAGTCACACAAAAATCTGACCATATTTATGGGCTACTTAATCTTTTTTTCCATCCTTTCTTTATTCCCCCACCCCCCAAAAAAGGGGGAAATAATACTACCCTCTACATCTATTGAAGGCATTCAATGTACAAACTCACTAGTGGAGTCCCAACTAATAGATTTATAGATCAATAACCAGTATTGGATGCTATTTTCCTTCCCTACCCAAATAGCGGTGGGTCTGTCATTAATTTATCCAGAAAAAAATTCCAGAAAATAAGGCAACACTGTATGTCTTGAAGAATCCTGTCTGGAAAGTAGCCTTTCCAGAGCCCCATTGCCCTTCTTATTTCCTCATGCTCCTTACACACGAGCTCCTATGTCGTCACCATCCTGCATTGCAGGGGTCAGCTCTCCAAACCTGGGAATATTCTGTATTTCTCATATAAAAGCCAATATATGGCGATTGGGCACTGCAGTATCACTAATTCATCTTAGGACTATGCTTAACGTGGTATCTTTTTTTAGTTAATTATATTTCAGTAGCATCAGGTGGCTGGTGGCCGCAGTATTGGGCGGTGTGGTCCTGGAACCCTCTCTCTCTCTTACGCAGTGAAGTCAAAGATGGGTCATGAACACCTTAATTATGCAACTGAATTGTGTTCTTTCCTCCAACTCCCACCTCTCTTGAATTCAACTATACAAACCATATTACTCCCACGCCCTTGGTTTGCCCAGGACTCCGGAGTACACTACCCCCATCTTACCATTTCTCATTCCCTCCAGCCTCAATTGTATTTCTGCCAGGAAGGAAAATCTTAAGCATACAATCATCTTTGACAATGTCTGTTCTTATGTCAGTTAAAATACCTCCCGATCAGGTTTCATTTTTGTCTGGTAAACAGAAAGGTGAAGCTTGCAATGGGTATGTTAGTGAGATTGGGGTAGGAGATTTTCAAAGACGTCATGCAACAGATCTATAATTATGTCTGATAATGTTGAGGAGAAAAAGAAAAGGGAAGGAAGGCAGGGATTGAGAAAAATGGGGAGGAGGAGGAATTGAGAAAAATGAGGAAGGAGGTTGGGAAGAAACAAGAAAGGAAAAGGATTTGGCTGGGTAACTGCCTTCCCCTGCGTAATTGTATATTGTACCTCACTTTAAAAACAAGTACCTGAACCTCTAAATACATGGAAATTACTATAAATTGCTTATTTTTCATAAATTTAATTTATCTTGACGGAGAATTGTTTCTGAGCAGTTTACAGAGTAAATTTCCTGGAACTCATGTGTTCCATGGGTACAAATCCTGACGAAAGCGAAGCTCCTTCTCAAGCCGGAACGGCTCGAGGCATCTGTGCAAACATCTAGCAGTCAGCAGACACTAAGTTACGCACACTCTAGGAAATCAAAAGCAGTGTTTGAACTAGTCGATGGAAATTAATTCTAGAACTAAATTCTTTAGGAACCATGTCTCAAATGGAAATTATAAAGGACATAGACATGAGCCAAGCGTGGTCCCTTCCCTCAAGGGTTTTGCAGAAACATAAGCACTTAGGATATAAAATGTAAGCCCTTGGGATATAAAATGATGCATGAAGGAAAAGTCAAGGGAACCAGGCCAGAAGTGGACACTTTAGAACAATTTGTCCATCTTCCCCTCCAAGGCCCACGTCCCAAAAGAGGTCCATGTTGCTGAGCCCAAGTTCCTTACCCTCTCAGGTCACACTTGACTTCTTAAGGAGTGCGCTGAGCATCTGCACACTCATCCTGCTTCTTTGGGACCATCCACAAACACATTTGAGGAAGTTTTGTAGTGTTTTGGGTGAAACTGAGTGAAGGACCACCCCGTGAACCAAGACTCTTTTTCAGTTTGGAAAATGTTGAGAGAGCAGTAGCCACCACCTAAGGGAACTTTCCTTGGACTTCCCTAGTTAGTTTACATAAGACCTCTGAAGTCCTGACAGCAGAGTGACATCGAATAGTGACTGATAATGTTTGTTATTTTAGAAACAGACCAAAAACTTGATAAAGGGAGCTATTTTGTTAACCTCCTTTTCCCCCTTGCTTGCCCCATCCTCATGCCCATCAAGATACCAATTATGATTCAGTCTCACTAAATCAGGGAACACTGCTGAGATACATGCTGGCGAGGCCAGGCAGAGTTAGGTCCTGAAGGGCTGGCTTGGATAATGTAATGAAATACAAAGAACTGGGTGAGGGTAGCCCGGTTCTTTCTGGAGGAACATTAGAAAAATAGGGCTGTAAATACAAACTCTAAAGAAAAGGAGAAGGGTCCAAATGAGAGAAGAGTCAAGAATCAGAACTCCATTGAAACATGCTATGACCTGTGTCAGAATCAAAAGTCAGTGGGAAGAACCAAATGTCACAGATATCAGTATCAATAGATGGACACACATGTGCACCAGAGACAAACACTGATGCTGAGTTAATGGCTTTGAATTTGCACACTTCTCTTTGCTGCTTATGGTTGGTCTAAAGATTTTTTTTTATTTGGAAAGTAAATCTATTCAATGTGTTCTCTCTGGTTTCCTCCTTAGATCCCCTCAGCAGAGTGTGTTTAAGACCAAAAAATGTAACCGATGCTTTGAGTACTTACATCAATGCTAATTATATTCGGGTAAGTAAGTAACTGCATTTCTTTCTGGTTGACATATTGACTTACCATTTTATCTTTTTTTCCCCAGAAAGATGCCTCCTCCAAGATTTGCTTCTTTCTTTTTTACCCAGAATAAAGTTCTCTTTAATTTGATCTGTAGTGTTTTGTGTATGTATGTTATAGCCACATCAGCTGCGGTGGTAGGTATCTTACAGTGAGTCCTCCTTGGCTCTGAATCCCCAGAGTGGATGCTCTGTAAAACTGAACTTTGCAACCCTTACTGCCAGATGGTGCAAAAGGAAACTGCTCTTGTGTTTCCTGGCCACCTAGACAAAACAATCACACAGAAACTATATTAACTACAATACTATTAGGCTGTTGGCTCAGGCATATTTCTAGCTAGCGCTTATCTTTTTTTAAATTAACTTATTTCTATTAATCCATGTATCACTATGAGGTTGTGGCCTACCAGTAAGTTTCCAGCATCTTTCTCCCTTGGCAGCTACATGGTGTCTCCCTGGCTCTGCCTTCTTTCTCCCTGCATTCAGTTTAGTTTTCCCACCTAGCTCTATTCTGCCCTGCCATAGACAAAAGTGGTGTCTTTATTAACCAATGGTAATAAAACATATTCACAGCATACAGGGGGGATCCCACATCAAAATGGCAAGCTGGATTTTCTAGGAAGTACCATACATGTGCCTGGTGGTCCTAGTATCAGGGCAGCTACTTTGACCTACCACAACTCTGTTATTGGGAAGCTCACTCCCGCCATCACACCAAATGTCCACTGCAATCCATATATATAAACTAATGTGTTTGTCTCTTTCCTCCACAGGGCTACAGTGGCAAGGAGAAAGCTTTCATTGCCACGCAGGGCCCCATGATCAACACTGTGAACGACTTCTGGCAGATGGTTTGGCAGGAAGACAGCCCCGTGATTGTTATGATCACGAAACTCAAGGAGAAAAATGAGGTATGATGTTTAGCGCAGTTCTGGATGTAATACCTGACTATTCCTACCATAAGAGAGATTTGGAATAAATGAGATCGCATGTGCTTAGAAAATATTCGTATAATATAGAACATAGACATTAAATGACAAGGTCACTTTACACCTCCAGCAAATGATAGTGGGTGTTGTTCTGTGAGTGACAGCCTTCCTTCAGGCAACTTAACACATGTGGCATACATGTGTCTCATTTGCACACATATATCTCAGTAAAGGCAGTGACGAAATAAAAATTATTCCAAAAGAAAGCAATCCTTTATTTATTAACAGATGCCATTCTGGTTGTTGGCAACTATATATATTAAAATATACAGAAATAAATATAAGCAAATAAAATATATCAAGATTCCTTCCACTGGTAACTTTAACTTCCTAGTAGGAGAGACACAACAAACCTGTCAATAACAGCACAGTAGAAGGGATAGATGCTGTTGGATACAAACCAGACCGAGACAAGGGAGTGGTGAGGTGAAGGAGTATGTGACAGCGTTTAACAGGGGACAAGTAGGGACTGCTTAGGAAAATGAGACTGAAAGACACATTGGAGAGAAGCGATAACTCCTTTCCCAATGGCTTTATAGTAAGAAATCTGCCCCCATTTAAAAAAACAGTCAAATGTAAATTTATCTCCACAATAGCAATCTTTTCTAAGGGCTTGGCTTGCAGAATGACTTATTCTATATTTTGCACCCTAGGAACAAAGTTGAGCAACTATTGGGGGCCGCCATTCCAGGTGCTGCTGTGTGCCTGGCATCTTGTTGAAATAATTGATGACTGACTTTAGTTGATATTGGTTTTTGTTGTTTTCTTGTCAAAATCATTACACCATTTAGGGCAACTCAGATTTCTCTTTTTCTCTTTCGGTAAGCTACAAGTTCACCTGTATAATTCCGCAACTAGTTGAAAGAATCCAAACCCACAGAACTTAAAATCTTTTCAAAAAATTGCTATTTTCTTTCATTTTTGCTATAATAAATGAAATGTGTCCAGAAAGATATTGTGTTTCTTTCAAGTAGGTGAAGTTATACATGCAACTCCCTATCTGTCTATGTATCTGCTATGTAATAATCCCAGGGCTGCACAGCAGAAATGAGCCCTAATGCTCTCAGCCTTTTCGCATATACTGTCAACCTGTTGATGGATTAACTCTCTGACAATCCCTGCACGGTTGTTCACAATGCATGCTTCATCTCTGTGATGGGACGGATTCTCCACGTTCCAGCATGTACCTCTTCGTGTGCACATCTGTGTATGTGTGTAGACAATTTATGTAATATGGTGGCTGGTTCACCCTAATGCCAAAGCTAGCAGCCAAGCCTTGCACACTTTTGTGGGGAAGGCATTTATGATACGACTGTGATAGTAGAAATTACACATGTCTAAATAAATTTTCATGATGTAATCAGTGTCTTAGAACCTATTTAAATCCTTATAAATTCTATTTCTTCTATTAAAAATGAAATCAGCTAGGCATGGTGTCTCACACCTGAAATTTTAACACCAAGGATGCTGAGACAGTAAGACAATTGTGAGTTGAAAGTCATCCTGGGCTACAGAGTGAGATCCTGCCTCAAAATAATTAATTAATTAAGATAAAATCAAGGCTGTGAGGGGGCTGGAGATCTGACTCAGTGGTTAATGTGCTCACTAACCTTTCAGAGGAGAGAGTTTGGAGTCCAGCACCCACAATTGGTGCTGTGAGGGGACTGGAGATCTGGCTCAGTGGTTAATGTGCTCACTAACCTTTCAGAGGAGAGGGTTTGGAGTCCAGCACCCACAATCGGGTAGCTCACAACTGCCTGCTGCTCTAGCTCCTGGGGATCTGGCATTCTTTCTGACCTTGGGCACTCACAAACACATAAATAAAAATAAGTGTTTAGAAAAAAAACAAACATAGGAAACAAACATGAGTATGTAATTATTTGTAATATGTGTAAGTACATGGTTTTTGGAATACATATATTTTGAAGAGAAAACATTGCTTATTATAAATTGTGCAGAATCACTAAGGATTAATGTTAGGAGAGCATATGTGGAAGAGCGTCTCGTGAAGATTATCTAACAGGTTGCAGTGACTTTGTGTTAAATTATGATTTGTGCTCACTTGAGCCTCTTAAATCTCAGCTTCTGTGATACATTTTCATTCACTCATAAAAAAGATGAGACACATGCTGTAAGTGCCTTAATTTGTTCTTTTGATATTTTCTATCCTTTTAATAGTTCATAAATTTGCACAATGTATACTGATCATACCTCTGCGGCCACTATCTTCCTCCAAAGCGTCCCATACCTGTCTAACTGGAGCTTTTCAGGGCAGAATAAGGTTGATAGTTAGAGAACATCCCTTAAGCATCGTATTTATGTAACACGTTTTAAAGAAACCCACTATGAGCGACTGGGGCTATGTCAGAGCCCCAATGAATGGTCACCCTTCTTTAACCCCTGGACCAAGGCTATACTCCTACCAGAACTGCTATACTCCTACCAGAACTGCTAAGGGTCAAATCTAAAAGTTAAAGTGCTGCAGGGTACATCCCCTGGAGGTACGCAAGCTCTCTCTCCACCCTGCACCCACAAGGGAGAAGAGGGGGTTCATCCCCTGGAGGTACGCAAGCTCTCTCTTCACCCTGCACCCACAAGGGAGAAGAGGAAGTGCATCCCTTGGGGGTATGTAAGCTCTCTTCCCACACTGCACCCCACCCGCAAGGGAGAAAAGCTTTTTCTTAATTTTTTGCTTCCATTCTGTTTTTCCTGTGCCCACAAAAGAGCTGTGTGAATCTAGTGAAAGCTAGGATACCTTTTAAAAAAATAACTCTCACTTTAAAATGTTGTTGAGGAGTTTGTTTTTCTCTTTGGCTGCATAACTCAGAACTTGAAGGCGTACTTTATTGGTTTGTTTTTCACTTTTTACCATTCAGCCTCTTATCTTTTTGAAGTGTTTGCGATACACTCCCGGGGATAGGAAAGTCAAGCATGTTATGCATTTGCTGTGATATCTGCCGCTTGTTTATTTCCTGTAGCCAGGCATAATCCAAAACAGTGCACGACAGTGCTTTTAACCATTCCTTCTCCTTTAAACTAAAATGAAAATCTTTTATGCCCAGGCACATTATGCATGTAATATCATACAGGCAACTCCAATGTTCTACCGATCAAAACGATTCTGAGAAGTCTAGTCAAAAAAAAAAAAAAAAAAAAAAAAAACAGTACACCATAGGTTCACACCGCCGGGAAAATGCTGGCTACTGAACACTGGCCAGATCTCAATTGTGCTCAGTGTCATTGTTTAAGATAGACAGAAATCATTTCCTCCAAACAGTACGGAGGTGGAGATATCTTTAGAAGTTCCCACGCTTCATATGTTTATGAACTGTTGACTTTCTAATAAATAACAAAATGAATAATCACCACCTTCCTTTTAATAATTCCTATAATCTCAGGCACATCTTACAAAATGAGAATAAACAAAAAAAAATTAAAAAAAACTAGGGCTGAACAATGAGTTTTTAGAATAAAAGCGTTGCAGGCGATTTTGAGCCTTTCCTTTGTTAAATGAGTCTCAACGTGAGAAGAATTCTTTAGGAAGGTTCTGGGCTTTGGATTTGGAAAACCCAAGGAAAAATAAGTTAGAAAGTCGTAGCAATGGTCCAGGCAAGAAATGCTGAGGGACTGAGTTAAGGCAGATGGGGGGGACCTTAGAACAGGGAATTGAGTTGAGGAATGTTCCAGAGCTGAGAGCCGCAGGGCTTTGTTGTGATTGAAGCTGAGGCAGATGAAGGAGCACTGGACCCTGGTTTAGAGAGCTGAGTGGATGGGGTGCCATGAACCCAAACTGGGAGAAAAAGGCAGATTTTGAGGGAAGAGAATGAGCTTTGCATTTCACGTACAAAGTTTGGGGAGTCCTGGAGACTTTGGGGTGGTACTTAGAATTAAAGGTCTAGAGGTCTGTATAGGCAAGAGATGAAAATGGGGGGCATGCTAATAGAAGACATAGGAAGGCTTAGAACTGATATAAAGAAAAAGACAGGGTACTTATATCCCATTGTATATTATGTTTTCAACATTGTGAGTATTCTCTTTGCCATAGTTCACACCTCTAACTAGCTGATGTTTATTAAGATATATTCATACATTATCAGACCAAATGGCAGAGGTTCTTGAAAAACCACATTCCAGTGAAGGCTGATACAGAACACACCATAAGTGTAAAGGAACTTCCCCTCTGCACTCTGAAGTTTCACAAATTAAGTCTGCTGGAGTAAGCTAAAAGAGAGTCACCAGGAGAGAGCAACACAAACATTGTAGATACACAGGAACTTCACAAGAATGGAAAGTGAATATCCGATAAGATTAAAATCCTTACATGCGGTTTTCCTTTGGGAAAATGAAGCAGATGTGTAAGCTGTGTTTAGAAATTCACTGGGGGAAGGGAAGGGCTTCTTGTTTGGTCTCAGTCTTCTTTATTGTTTTGTTTTGTTTTATTCATATGTGTGTATTAGATTTTTGAGTCAGGCTAACCTAGGTAGTCCAGGCTAACCTCAAACTCACCACCCACTTCCCTTGGCCTTCTAAGTACTGGGATTACCAGAGTGAACCGCCATAACCATCCTGAGAATTGTTTTTAGGGGAAGTAAATGGGCCAGAAGAAGAGATCAGAGTCTTGAACAAAGTTCATCTGGGCTCGCTGGGTGGGGTGACAATTCTTGTTCTTTCCACTGGTGAATCTTCCTTTGGAGATTCTAGGGAGGGCCTGGAAGAACTTCCCTCCTTCAGATAAGGATACTTCAGAGGGAGCTGCTTCCTGGGGCTCTGAGGGTCGAGCTGCAGGGGCAGGAAGTCTAACTCTTGGTTCTGTAACAGCCGCTGGAGCTCAAGGCACTTTCACAGCACAGCAATAGCGGCTCACTCGGGTCCTTTGCTGAGCCCCAGCACAACCACACAAAATCACTAGCCTCTCTCTCACAGTGACAGCACAGAAACGTGTCCTCCGCTTTGCACACACACGGACACACACATCTGTGCCTAGACACACAAACAAATACACACATGCAAAATCCACGTTTTAATAATGGCGCTGAGGTATATTTGGTTTTGCTTCTGTTTCGTTTCGAGTGCCATTCTGAAACTAGGGTTCCAGGTTATAAAATGTGTATCCACACTCTCAAAGTTCCCCCGTAACATATTTTAAGTGGGGAAGCACGCAGGAAAGCCTGTGAAACAGTATTGGTGATGAATCCTATTTAGGTTCTTAAGCTTCACAGAAACCTTATGGCTGTCTTGTTGTGATTTGATGATCGTTTTCTTTATTCCTAACAAATCACCAGGCTCTTGGTGTCCTGGCCCATAAAATGACTTTAAATTAAGTGATACCTGTTGCTTATCTACTGTCTTAGTCAGTGTTCTGTTGCTGTGAAGAGGCACCATGATCAAGGCAATTCTCATAAAAAAAAAAGCATTAAATTGAGAACTTGCTTAGGGTTTTGGAGGGTTAATCCATGATCATCGTGGCAGGAAGCAGACAAGCATGGTGCTGGAGCTGAGAGCATTACATCCTGAGCTATAGGCATGAGAGAGAGAGAGAGAGAGAGAGAGAGAGAGAGAGAGAGAGAGAGAGACTCAGCCTGGTGTGCAATTTTGAAACCTCAAAGCCCACCCCCAATGACACTCCTTCTCCAGCAAGGCCACACCTCCTAATCCTTCTCAAACAGTTCCACTGACTGGGGACCAACCATTCAAACATATGAGCCTATGGGGTCCTTTCCATCAAACCACCACACCTACCAACCTCAGGAGATATTATGCAAGGAATCGAATGATACATTGATGGTGGAAGTATGTTTAATGGTGAAATTGTGCATATGTTAATAATATTTAGCTGATGCACCAGGGATAACAGAATCTGTAATAGTAAAATAGTAATTATAGACAATATGCTGCCATTCTATCCCTCCCATATACTGACAGAGCCTTAAACTGAATCTTTAATTCAGAGCCATTTTTCATGTGATGATACATAGCTTTAACTCATACAGCAAACATCTCTTTGATTTTATACACACACACACACACACACACACACACACATAACCTTGAAACAGGCATGTTGTTTGGTAATCAAATTCCTAACTATGCCTCCCCTTGTGTTCTACTCTTTCTATAAACGCCTCCCTTTGAAGAATCATTCAAAAAATTAATTTGCACAACACTTTCAGTCGGCCTGATAATTACTTGTTTACACGCACACAAAAACCTTTTTTCTCTTCCAAATTATGGATTCTTGGGGCTAATAGTTAGTCTTACTAAAAGGCCGAGCTCAGTTACCAGAATGATAGTAGTGATTTGAGACTGTATTCACCTAGATGGTGTGATACTTTGAATTTCTTTCTTAGTGAGGCTCCCCAGAATTATCTGTAAGACAGCATTTTCTGCCTCCTTCACGTCATTGGTCATTGCTCTCACTACAAATAAATAAGCCCTATGATGCAAGTCAGGACAATAATTTTAACATAAACTTGGACTCCTTGAACAGTCACATTTTTAGCCCCATCCCACTCCTGGGAGAATATTCAAAAGCATTCACACTGATCTGATCTCTTTCTATTTTCCTCCATTGCAAGAGGTTGGGGGTTCTGTATGTAAAAATAGCTATCGTAACTTAGAAAGGAGACGGGATGCTAATTAAAGGTTGTTTGTTGGATGAACAAGTCATACTGTATCATCTGCTGGGAGTTGCCTGCCAGCTGCTTTTTTGGTAAGAAAGCGAGGAAAACACAAGAAGACCAAGCAAGCTTAAGGGAACTGAGGACCAGGCTTCCACGTTTCAAGTTGTATTGTACACCACTCAAATCAGGGTGCGGGCACCAAGCTCCCACCTGGCCCATTTCCTCCTTGGTTCTGAGAGTCACTTTCCTTCAAAAGAGCCCTGCTGCTCAGACCTGCTTGTGGACAATGGGGCACATGTCAGACTACTGAGCCACAACAGGCCTTTTTCTTTGGTCAGTTCTTACCAAGGTTCTATCAGCCTCCCTGGCTCATCTGGGAAACATGAGTACTAGGGTGCACGATAAGTTAAATCACTGAGTTTCCACCAAAGAAAGCTAGTCAAACCAGTTAGTCTAACTGCGTGGCATCCAGGGCTGTACAGGAGATCTTGCTGGTCAAACACGAGGACTTGAGTTTGAATACCAAGCGACCACATAAAAACGCTGGCACCGCTGTGTGCTCCTGTAACCCCAGGACTGTAAACAGGAGGGTTGGTGGGGGCTCCCTGGAGGCCAGGCTACCTGCAGCTTCAGTGATTTCAAGAACAGAAGGCAGAGAATAGTAGTACAGGACACCTGATATCCTCTTCCGGTGTCTACATGTGGGTGAATAGGCTTGTATACAGAAAGAGAGAGAGAGAGAGAGAGAGAGAGAGAGACCCATAGAGAGGGAGATCTTTTAATTTTTTTTTAAATTTTATTCATGATTTGCCAGGATGGAAAGAACAGGGGTAGGAGTGGGGACATGCCAAGGTCCCATGATAGCTTTGTAGAATTGGTTTGCTGCTGCGACCTATGGGATCGAGGGACCAAACTCAGGTCATCAGTTGAGCAAGCTAAGCCCTCTTGCCTGGCACCGGCTTTTAATAGTAGCGTGAAGTTATTCAGTTTGGGCGACATATAAATAAAGCTAAAGTGATTTCAACTGTATTGGAAAGGGCAAATATGTAAAAACGTATGAGTTTATCGCAACGGGTGAAAGAAACCGCTCCACCAGATTGTACGGTTATCTTCCTGGCAGCTGGATGTTGGAGTGATGTCATGATAAAACCTTAAAGGTGTGTTTCTGCCATAGCTTATGCCTTCCCTTTAATTCTGTGGCTCTATGAATGTTTGCTGGAGTTTTGAATTTATATGTATTTAACTTTTATTTCAAGTGTTCATATACCTTTACCATACACGTGAAGAATCAAGTATCCTAGATATATAAGACCCTAATTGATGACAACATGTGAAAGAATTTCTATATAAATGTGTATATTATTGGGAATTATCACCAAGGAGCCTTAAAATATAGCAGCAAGGTAGAGGGTGAGATGGCTCAATGGTTAAAAGTCCTTACTGCTCTCCCAGAGGACCAGAGCTCCACCCACCTTAGATGACATAGCTCCAGATAGTCAGATGTCCTCACCGGGTCTCCACTGGCACCCACACTTCTGAGAGTAAATATGAGTGGGAATAAATATATGTGAACTCAAGCACACATATAAATGAAAATTTTGTTTTACAAAATTTGCCAACAAGTGCTGGCAGAAAGGCTGAGTTGATAAAGAACTTGCCACCCAGCCTGATGACCCGAGTTAATCCCTGAGACCCACACAGTGGCAGGAGAGAACCAGTTCTAGCCCGATGTCCTCTGACATCCACACATGACCCGTGTCATGTGCATGCCCACACATACATATACACACAAAATAAATAAGTAAAGTGCAGTAAGGAACCAAAACATAGTTAACAACAACATGTTTTAAGCACTTACTTTATGCCTGGCTTTCTCCTAAGCACGTGACATGTAGGAAGTTATGAGGAAACTAAGCCTAGAGAAGCCAATGTTCTACCCAAGGGCTAAAATCTGAACCTCAGTCCTCTGAGTCCAAAGTCTGCCCTTTAACCCCAATGCTATATCCCCTAACTTGCAATTTATAATATCATTATTATTGATCCTATCGAATCCTTCACGGAGGATCCATTATAAAAATGTGTCAAGCATAACTCTGTTCCACGGTTATGTCAGTAGGTCTCATAGTGAATCAAAGCACATCACTGGACATGGAAAGAATGCTGCTTTGATATACTAACTGTCACTACGCCTGCCTTGCACGCCAGGTGACCTTTATTCTGTGGGCGTGTGACACATATTCCTGCAGGCACCTTGGTGTGAGGAAGCAGGGACTGGAGCCTGCCTGCAGCCACTGTGGTAGAGAACATTTCTTATACTTGTTGGTTATTAAGGGATTACTAATCCTTGTTGGAGTTTGGGGAAATTTTAGCTTGTCATTATGACTAGTGTGGGGTTAATAGTAAAGTGGGACAAACACTTTCCAAACACAAACTTTATTGAGCTCCGTTTTATACATCATACAGTTCATCTCTACATTGTATAGTTCATCTCTACATCATACAGTTCATCTCTACTTCATACAGTTCATCTCTATATCGTACAATTCATGTCTACATCATACAATTCATCTCTTTATCATACAATTCATCTCTACATCATACAATCCATCTCTATATCATACAGTTCATGTCTACATCATACAGTCCATCTCTACTTCATACAGTTCATCTCTACATCATACAATTCATCTCTATATCATACAATTCATCTCTACATCATACAATTCATCTCTACATCATACAATCCATCTCTATATCATACAGTTCATGTCTACATCATACAGTCCATCTCTACTTCATACAGTTCATCTCTACTTCATACAGTTCATCTCTACATCATACAATTCATCTCTATATCATACAATTCATCTCTACATCATACAGTTCATCTCTACATCATTCAGTTCATCTGTCATCATACAAGCCATCTCTCTATACATCACATAATTCATCTTGTCCTAGTACCTTTACAGAATAATAAAACTGACTTTTGAAATTTTTATTCTTCTTTCATATATTACATCTCGACCACTGTTCCCCTCCCCTGCTTCCCCAGCCTCTCCCCTCCCAGATGCACCCCACTCTGCCTCCCCTCAGAAAAGAGCAGGCAGGCCTCCCAGGGACTTCTGAATTTTTTAATTCAATGAGAAAAATTGAGACCTTTGAAGAAAGAGCACTACAAAGATTTGCTGTGTTCTTTCTCCCCCCGCAGAAATGTGTGCTCTACTGGCCCGAAAAGAGGGGGATTTACGGCAAGGTTGAGGTCCTGGTCATCAGTGTGCATGAATGCGACAGCTACACCATCCGAAACCTCGTCTTAAAGGTAAGGCTGTGCAGCCGGTGCCGTCTTCAAAGTCAGTGACGATAAGGTGTTACATTTCTTCTTTGAAATGACTTATCCGAAGTACTAATTGATTCAGCGGACACAAACGAGAGCGTCCTGAGACCACAGACAAGCTATCATTCCTCCCTTGTTGTTTGATACTGCTAAGATTTGGAATAATTAAATTCACGTAATTAGGCATTAAGACAGTTTGTTTTGTAGATGTTGGCATCATCTAATTTTCACTTATGGACCCTCTCTGGGTTAATCTTTGGAAATCCATTAACTAAGGCTTATTCAGGCCACCTTGCCAGGACTTTGATGCTAATGTCATTGTGGTCAAAGTGGCATTAAGTGAGGCCTCAGAACTGTAGAAAAGAAGAGAAAATCTATGCTGCTGCATGGCTGTGGGAGGCAACAAGAGCCTGCTGTGCTGATGAAGACTTCAAAAGCTTGTAGTTAACAGTCATTCACGGGGACTTCCCTAGACCAGCTTCCATCATACAGATACGCTCTTACTTAACCCATGGGGCCGCAAGTGCTAGCCAGCATTGCCATGGTGTTAGTTTTGCTTTTAAAGAATGATCAACCTAAAGACCCCAGTCCATCTATCAACAGCCTGCTGCTGGGATAGGAGCGCCACAGAGAGGATGGCCGTGAAGGGAAAGCTGCAGGGATGTTTGCTATTCGAAAGTGTAGCAGAGGGAAGCTTGGCGGGAAACTGTTTAAAAACACATGCCTGATCAGAAACGGGCCTCCCACCTGTGCTCTGGGTTGTGGGATGGTGTGTGTGAGCCTTAACTCTTAGTGTTCCACTGTAGGGATGCGACAGAGGTCCTTTACTGCTAAGGTTCCCACTGTTGTCAAATACCAGCATCCGAGATGAGGATAGAACAATTCTTATTGACGATCAAACAAGTGTTCTTATATTAGTTAATATGTCTATATATGATCTATCAAGATTTACACAACAGGAAACGCAGCATATCCCTTTCTTTCTGTTATATTTTCCCCTCTTAAGCAGGTCATGGTGGCAGAAGCTTTTAATCCCATCACACAGAGGCAAGTGGATCTCTGTGGGTTTGAGGTCAGCCTGGCTGACAGAGCAAATTTCAGGACAGCCAGGGATATAGAGTGAGATCCTGTCACAAATAATAGCAACATTTTCACCTACTAAAGCATGTTATTATATATGTGTGTGTGTGTGTGTGTGTGTGTATACACACATATATATATATATATTTAGTCTATAGTACATATGTGATATGTATGATGGACTCATATGCAGACCTCACTTCTTAGAGGGTGAACACTCAACCTTCCCTGTCAAGCCAGGACATGCACATGTGAAAGGGTAATTTTGAAAAGCTTCTAGATTTTTCTTTTTCCTACCTAGAAGTTAACTGGCAGTAAGCCAGGAGCCAGAGAAGTCGCTTAGCATTGTGGGGTGGGTGCCTTTTAGTTCCGCGAGTGAATATGGAATTCAATGGCCTGTGCTATTTTCAGCAAGGAAGTCACACCCAACATGTGAAGCATTACTGGTACACTTCATGGCCTGATCACAAAACTCCAGACAGTGCCCAGCCCCTTCTGCAGCTCATGCTGGACGTAGAAGAAGACAGACTTGCCTCTGAGGGCCGAGGGCCTGTGGTTGTTCACTGCAGGTAAGGCGTGAAACGATCCTCCCGCCAGAACAGCTATTTCCTCTCTAATCGCAGAACATGGAGAAGTGGGGCCTAGCTTCCTGGGTCTAACTTTTTAGTAAATTGACTATTTATTAAAAGTGGAGGAACAGCCTAATACTAGAGCCTTTATCAAAATGATGCTTACAGAAATTACTTAGACCTTTTGGGGCATTTTTAGCATGCAGCAAAGTAGTAAAGTTTCAAGTATTAAATAGACGTCTGAGTAAGCAAGAGTCCTTCCTCCATCGTCTGACCTGAAACTCCTTTGGTTCATTTCTGTCCTGTTAGTCACTTCCACACTGAGAACTGCAGATACCTTTAGTTATTGATGGAGCTTTGCTGGTTTAAGATACCATATGGATTGTGTATATTGATAGCGCTTATTATTATGGCAGATTTGGTGGAATCATTAATGATTTTCAATGCTATCTCATGATAACCAGATGGAAAATGATTTATGAAGTGGGAAATGGGCAAGTGGTCATTTGTTTTAAGGAAAACAAGTACATAGACAGGGCACAGAGGCCACACAGACGGCAGAAACAGTGTTCTGTGGGGTTCTCTTCCTCGTGTCTAGTTTGATGTTCACCTCCTAAAACTGATATTTCCCCATTATTTCATGTGAGCAAAGCAAATAATTTATATTCTTTTATATGACTGCCATGTATTCTATATTTTTTAAAATAATTGATGTTGATTTATTTAACCTTCTAAATATCCTAAAAGAAAGTTTAATAAGACACATGATTTGAGATTTATTTTCCTCTCCTTCTGTTTTGAAGCTTTGTGGATTAATTAAACGTTCTTATGTGTGTGTATGTCTATTTACCAAAGTGGCATTACTCAGTTTCTAACATTAGATTTTATCCTGAACCCTTGGAGTCAAAGGGGAAAAACTAGTTGGGCATAGTTTATGACTGTAGCCCCCACCCAAAACCATTACGCACTAAGGATATCTAAGCTGAAAGAGGCCCCTCCGTTATAAAATTAAGGCCCCCTTCTGATGATTACTTCTGAGAACGAGGCCTCCTTTGTTCCCTTCACTCTGCGTCCAGTGCTGACAGTTATCTTTGTGTCTCCTCTCAACTCCTGTCTCAGGATCTAATCAGTTACTAGATTGGCTTTCTCTTCAAAGCGTCTCCCACAATCACACTTCCTGTCCACCCATCCTAGTCCGGGACCTTATGACCTCATCCGCGTAGTTTAGAGCTCGTTGACTAATTACACACACAGCCCCTTCTCCCCCGGGCCACTCTGGCCTAGCCCGTGTGCTTCTCTGAGATGATGTTCCTGCAAATGTCTGCATGACATACAGTCCTTGTTCAAAACTGGTGGATGGGTTCACAATACCTGAAGCAAGAGTGGTTAGTGTATCTTTGACTCTGCAGATACACTAGAGATGAGTGAATTCCTCGACATTATTTGATAAAGTTTGAATGCATGCATGAGCTTCTTTCTGGAGAGTTCCCAGAGTTCTGAAGAGGATGTGGCTCACTTTGTGGCCTCTCATGGAGGATCTTAGTTTCCACGCCTGGTTTGTTTCCTGCTTGTCTACCCATCGAAGTTAATCTACTGACTGTCACAAGTCACATGTCCTGTCTTGCATCAAATTCTTTCTTCATATGTATGTTTAAGTGTATTGAACTTGTGAAAAACAGTGACATCAAGAGTTCCAACTAGGAGAAGTTTGGGGACTTGAGATACAGAGTTGAGAGAAATTTACATAAAAGTGGTGATCAAAATGGGGGGGGCTAAAGTTGATCCCACAGATTTGCTATTAAAGCAGGTAAATACATAAACTCTCTAAAGCACATTGTATTTCTATTGAGTTATCATCTCAATGTAAGCAACTTGGAAATATGTGCTTCCAATCCCATTCATTCTCTTAAATAGAAGTGAGTCTTTGTTTATTCATAAGACTCCATCATCTAACCACATCTCCTGAGCAGTCCGCATCCCAGAATCCCCTCTGTCCCTGTAGCAATACAACCCTTCTTGTCCTCCAGGCCTGGTTCTCTTGATATTTTGTTTTCCACTGTTCACATTTAAATATTGTAGTGTGTCTAAATATTTCTTTTTTTTTTTTGACTGCCTATTCCTTGCCTTAATTATTCTTTCTAGAACAGTTGCAATGTCTGCACATTCTCGCAACCCCTCACTTCCTTCCACCACCCATTCTACTGCCTGAAATAAACCAAAGAGTCTGTTTCAAGCACAGCACAGGCTAGATGTGTAATCGTCAACCCATGGCAGCTTTATCGTTGTTATTATTAGTCCTCATAGTTTCAAAGTTAAAAAGTATTCTTTTTTAAAAAAAAATGCAGCTTAGCTTTGTTGCTTTTCCTTATCTTCTCGTCCCTTTGCTTTCTCATTCAGTGCAGGGATTGGGAGGACGGGATGCTTCATCGCCACATCCATCGGCTGTCAGCAGCTGAAAGAAGAGGGAGTCGTGGACGCACTAAGTATTGTCTGCCAGCTCCGTGTAGACAGGTACGTAAACAGGATGGTGTGATAGAGATCTCAGGACTGTCCAACACAGCCACATCCAATCCACCTCACTTCATAGACATGACAGCTCTAAGGTCCTGGGTCTCCATGCTAAAAAGCACGTGTTGTAGGCAGAGTATTTTGAAAGCATTTTGCCTTCACAAACATAAAGACCAGAGTTCGGATCCCCAGGAACCACAGAAAACATCAGTGAGCATGACAACCAACTCCTAATTACCCAGAGAGCAGGAAGTGGAGGCAGGAGAACCCCAGAACAAGTTGGCTAGCTAGACTAGCCAGAAAGTGAGATCCAGGTTCAATGAGAGAATGCCTTACTGTGCCAGGGGAAGAGCGACTGAGGAAGACACCTAACATTAACCATGTACTGCCGCATGCGCACACATGTGCACACATGTTCATCCAGTGTGCCCACATATACATGCACATAGACTACAGACACACACACACTAACCCACCCCCACACAAACACACACAGACCAAAAAATGAGAAGAATATGCATTATATTAAAATGATATTTAAGTAAGACAGTCTAGGTTATAGAGAGCTTACCATGGGAAGAGTGGGGGTGAGACTGTGAAGGAAAGGAGAGAAGGACAGTGGGAGAGAGGGGACAGAGAAAGGAGAAGGGAAGAAACTGAAGGTTCAGGCACATAGGATAACAAATTGGAGGTCTACCTAGGCTACCTAACAAGAACTTACCACAAAACAACAAGAAAAAAAAAACACTTTGAAGAAACTGGTGTATAACACCAACTATCAGAAGCCCAAATACCAAACCTCATGGTTAAATCTTCCTCATCTTCAATATGTTTATAATGCCTTAAATCTAAACTCCTCCATGTATAATCTGCAGTTTTCTTTTAACTTAATTGAACCACTTGGCTTAGTATTTTGAATCTTTAAGATGAATGCTTTGCTATTTCTAAGAGTCCTTTTTAAAATCAGCTTTCAAGACGTGATGAAATTCACTGAGCATCCTAGGCATTCTTGAGTGGAGATTGTGTGTTGAGTGCACTCTCGCCATTAGACAAACAGCGATCAGAATTTCTTCACTTTACAAAATTGTGTCCATCAAGCCGAACCTCTCCCAGCCCAGCACTTGGAAACCATCGTTCTGTCTTATACACTTGACTCTTCTTGGTCCTCCTCATCCTTCTCTCCCTCCTCTTACTTCAGCACATCCTCTTTATTCTTCTTTTCAGTTTTTTTGGTTTCATGTAGCACAGACTAGCCTCATTATCTGTGTACAATACACTACCACACTTGAATCTAGGTAACATTTACTATCAAAAGCATACTGTAACTGACTTTTTTGTGCCTGGCTTCACTTCATGTAGCATAGTAGCTTCAAAATTTATCCGTGTTCTGACATGTGTCAGAATGCCCTGAAAAATATTCCATTATCTGTCTATAAGACACTATGTTCATATATTCATCTGTTGATCAATGTGTGTATTGGTTTTTTATTTTGTCTGTTATGAATAATGATGTCACAAACGTGAGTATTTACATGTTTATTTTAGACTCCATTTTCAATTCTTTGGGATATGACTGGATAAAATTCCCAAGTACTCAAAAAAATTCTTGTTTTCTACAATAATTCCTGCCACTTAATTTTCCTTTTTTTTTTTTAATACAGTAGCTGTCCCGATGTGTCTAAGTGGGGGAGGTTATCCTTATGATAATCAATGCTAAGTTTGAAAACAAAGCAGAGAAGAAACTTCTTGCCCCCCCCATCAATCATCAGTGAGCATGACAACCAACTCCTAATCCCAGAGAGCAGGAAGTGGAGGCAGGAGATCCCCAGAACAAGTTGGCTAGCTAGACTAGCCAGAAAGTGAGACCCAGGTTCAGTGAGAGAATGCCTTACTGTGCCAGGGGAAGAGTAACTGAGGAAGACACCTAACATTAACCGTGTACTGCCGCATGCTTGAGTGGAGGATGGAGAGCTGGGTCAGTGATAGAGAACAAGAGTAGATGCCTCTTACGAGTGGCTTCGAGGGAGAGAGAGAGGCATGTCTCCAGGGGACAAGGCAATGCTCTACAGGGAAGAAAGTGGAAATACAGGGTTTTGTCCTTTCATACAAACAAATAATGCTAAGTAATCAGAAGTCCAGGGTGGTTCTAGATATTCAACATGCAAATTCAGTCTTACAGCAACAAAGGAAGCTTCTTGCCCTTTGAGAGGGAAAGAAGCCAAGATGTAAACTAGATTATATGAGCCAAAAACGGGCACTATGAAAAGATCCAGTGAAGAAGTCATGGGAGCTGAGTTCCTTGGACTTGGGCCCTGTTACCTGGGGATCCCAAAAAGTACAACTGTCTGTTTACATTTATTTAAAGTTTGTACAATGGCCAGGCACTGAGATGCACATAATCCTAGCACTTTGAAGGCAGAGGCAAGAAGAACGTGCTAGCTAAGAATGTACTAGTCTGAACTAAATTAGTGAGTACAAGCTGCATTTCAAGACCCTATCTAAAATTTAAAACACACACACACACACGCACACACACACACACACAGAGAGAGAGAGAGAGAGAGAGAGAGAGAGAGAGAGAGAAGGAGAGAGAGTTGTCCAATAAATATTTTTGAATGCCTACTGAGTTCTGAGATTTCAATAAAGGAAACAGGTATTCTGGCAATGCAATAAGGGTGTGTGTGTGTGTGTGTGTGTGTGTGTGTGTGTGTGTGTGTGTGTGATATGGCACTTGGAAAGTGGGAGGCACATAGAAGCCTCTAGTAAATGTCACGTGGTTATTGGTATCTGAATTACTCTATGTATCTGCCCTTCCTTTTATATCTTGGTTTAGTAGAGACTGGCCCATCATCACAGTTCAGACTCTTGAATTCTAACTCTGTGTCTCCATTTTCTTTTTCCCTGCTTCTAATTGTGTGGCCTAAGTCAGCTTCCTTGACTTTCCAAATTCTTCACTTTCTCATCTGAAAAATGAAATTAATAATTGTATATACTTCCCATTGTGACATCAAAAACTATGAATGTGAAGTTCCCACACATAATGAGCATGTGATCAAATTTAACTACAGTAACTATCAATATAGATGGTCTATACATTAAATATGCACCTACAAGTGATACAATTGTAGATACACCACCATACAGGTTCCCAAGCTGCATTTCAGTGGGATGGAACCCGTAATGTGGTTAAGCCCTCGGCCTACATTTCTTAGCCCAACTTTACCCTCTCTATCTGATTTGCATATTCCAAATGTTATGTCCTTTCAAAGTATTTTCATTTTGCACATACTAAAATCGATCGTAATATTCCCACTCTTTAATCCTAATTACCATCTTAGATTTGAAAGATCCTTTGGTCTGAACCCGGTACAGTACATAGTATCAATGGGTTAAGGTGCTTGGGACCAAACTCAAGGATCTGAGTTCAATCCCCAGGACCCACGTGGAAGAATGAGAGAACTGACTTCTACAAGTTGTCCTCAGCTCCCCACGCATGTGCCTTAGTGAGCTCCCTAAAACATACACACACACACACACACACACACACACACACACACACACACAATAAATGTGATTTGAAACCAAACATTTTTAAGAAGATCTGACTGTTTCTCCAGATTTGAAGACCTCTTTTCACCCCTTGGGTACTGACATGGTGGAGCCTGAGGAGCCCAGAACTCCTGCTGTGTTGCTCAGCCCAGCATGGGACCCCAATTCCCGAGGCTCTCTGACCTACAGCTCCAAGTTGAATGCTACTCTCTCTCTCCATTACCAGAATTCCACAGACACCAGCTGAAGGGCATGGAGGGCAGTTCTGAGTCAAGGTGGTAGCCAGCAACTCCTGCCCTGACGCCATTTCAGACTGCATACTGAGTAAGGTGGTTTGTTCCCGTGACTGTTGATCTCACCCCTCATCTTCCGGCTCCCCCACTCACTTTTGTAGCCTGACCTCTGCCTTGGTCTCCACTTCCCAATGCATTCCCCCTGCCGACCCCACTGAATTGTTCTCTACTTTTGAAAGGAATCACAACACTTAAAAAAATAATCAAATATCAACATGCCTCCTCTATCTACTCCTTCCTTTCTACAGCAAATGGCCAGAAATTTTGGCCTTGGCCGTCTATCAGTACCAAGGTCTTCCCACGGGGCTGGACTTTTTTATTCTTGATAAACGCTTTAAAACATATCTAAATTCCCTGCTGATCTGGTTTGCCCTTGGACTTGAGTTTCTGCCAGTGTGTGTGTCAAATATATTTAACTGCTTTCCTAAGACCTCGGTAAGTAAGTTCTTTCTTGGAGCTGCTTGTTTGGAAAGAGACACTCTCTCGAATGAGGTTTCTTGAGAGGTTTCCCCCCAGCCTGCTTCCCTCTGCGTGTTTCTTCGTTTAGTTGCGCAGCTCCCTAGGAGTTATGAAAAAGCAAAAGAGAAATACTTCCTCCTCTTTTCCCTCACCTTCCTTCTGTTTCTTCCCCATCTTTCAGCTCTTGCTCTACCGAGTCAGTGTTCTGATAGAGTTTACCATTAAAATTCCACTTGCAGACTGACTGCTGCTAACAGCCATGCCTTTGACTCTGGCCAGTAAAAGGAAAGCAAACCAGGTCTGTTGGCACAACAGTTAAGGGGCTGAGGCAGGGGGATTTTGAGTTTGAGGTTAGCCTTGATTTTTCAGTGAGACCATAAAAGGGGAGGATGGAAAGAGAAAAAAAGGAGAAAGGAAAAGGAAGCGGGAGGGAGGGACAGAGGAAGATAGGCAAAAAGAACAAAGAAGGAAAGAGGAAGGAATGGAGGGAGGGAGAAAAGGAGAGAGGGAAGGAGGAAGGGAGGGAGAAAGGGAAGGAGGGAGGGAAGGAGGGACAGAAGGAAAAAGGGAGGGAGGGAGGGAGAAAAATACAGTCTTAGAAAGCCCAGTTGTCACCCCCACTCTCTTGCACTGTATCTTTCTTTAATGCCTCCTCAGCCTCCACCCTTCCTCCGTGATCTTCCTGGCCAACCTAGCCTGCTACTCAGGACCTCTCAGACATTCCAGAATGTGCGAGTCAGCAGACAGAAATGTGTTTCCTTAGGAAAACTCCACCACGGTCTGCTAAGCACATAATTCCTCTAACTCACAAAGCAAACTCAAAAGTGTGATGCAGGGAGCATACTCCTTAGTCTCTTCTTTTCTTTTTCCCAAGATAAAACAGTGACATTAGGCCAGGTATAGTAGCACCGTCTAATCCCAGCACTAGGAAGGTAGAGTCAGGGAGATCTGGTGTTCAAAGGCACCCTCACCTGTGTACTGAGTTTGAGGACAAGCTGGACCACATAAGAAAGACCTTGTCCTGAAAAACAAAACCAAACAAACAACAACACAAGCCACAAATGTGAAAAACAAATAAAAGACAGACAGCTAGTAATTTGTTCAAAACCACAGGGCTTAGGAAGTGGCCAAGTGGATTCAGGTGGAATCCAGGACTCATGATTTCTAACTCCAACGGTTTGAATAGCTAGATGGAAGTCAACAGGATTTGGCAATGCTTGCTGTAAAGCTGCCAGACTGTGTTGCACCACACGGGTGGTGCGTTACTAATGAAAAGCATGCAGTAGCGATAGTGCGCTATGGGGCTTAAACCGTTTCAGTGTGAATGGCAGCTGCTTCCTAATCACCTGGGGTGAGGTGAGCACTGCCGTCTGAGAAGCACAGGAAAGCTTCCGGTCACCAGGCGATCTCTCTGTGGAGGATGTCTCTGCTGTGTAGGGTGAATGTCTAAAATACTGCTTTTAGCCGGACGTGGTGGCACACACCTCCAAATCCCACCCCTTGACAGCGAAAACAGAAAGTCTGACGCCAACCTCAGCCATCCGCTGAATTTAGATGCCAGCTCGAGCTACAAGACCCTGTCTCTCATGAATAAAATACAATATAAAACTGCTATTAGCAAGTCAGGCTTGGCCTAAGAGAAGCATGAGCACACCTTGGAATGGCCTTGCAGACCAGGGACCCGTCGTGTTCTGCGCAGTGGAAAGACCTGGGCCCATTGTCAGGAAGCAGAAAATCTCTACCTTGAGATGTCTGTGATGGGAAAAACCAGGTTCTATGGATCCTCTGGATCAGCAGTATGGATCCATAGTGTACAAGGGGAGAGAAAGGTCAGGAGAAAATGGGGATCTCCTGGTAGAAAAACTCGAGGTATTTCTAGGTGGTGAGAGCAGAGCATTAGCCCAAAAACAAGCTCTCTCTCACCACAGAGGTGGGATCTACACCAACACACACATTGAAATCGCTTGAAATAAGCATTGCCTTGGAGTGATTGCAAGACAGGTGTTTGTAGCAGGCTGTGGACCAGGCTCCAGAGGTGTCTGTTCAGAGTGGTTTTCCATCCATTTGTTCATTCAACAAATGTCACTGACCGTGTGTCATAGGGTACCTGGCTGTGAAAAGAGGAGCGCCCTAGTGTATTCCATCACCGTGTGTCCCTCTACGAATGATTATAATGTATGGATGATTATTTATTGACCGCCTGCTAAGTGTCAGACCCTTTTAGTTACTGAATCAGGCAAAAAAAAAAAAAAAGGAAGAAAGTGAGAGAGAGAAGGAGGGAGGGAGAAAGGGAGGGAGGCATGAAAGGGAATAAAGGAAGAAAGGAAAAGAAAGGAAGTGAGAGAGAGACAGAGACAGAGAGACAGAGAGAGAGAAGAAACAAGTCTCAAGAAGCTTTAAAGGTCTGAAAAGTTCCCGAACTTCCCCAGCAGATACCGATTTCAAACTGTTGCCATATTCTTCCCCATTCCTTGAACCACGCAAAAATCCCCTCAAAGAACACCAGAGTGGGAAAGAAAGACGTCCAAGAACTGCACGTTATTCTTCTAACGTCTGGTGGGGGGAAAGGACTTGAGATGGAACAATAATCTGAACATAATAGGGGCCATGACAAAGGGAAGGCTGTCCTTGGATTAATAAATACTGTCTGTTGTAAGAGATAAGACTCTACACCCACAGTCCTGGCTTAAACTCTCTTACTGTGTGTGTGTGTGTGTGTGTGTGTGTGTGTGTGTGTGTGTGTGTGTGTGTTGCTAGAGACTGAGTCCAACGCCTCCCATTTGCTAGGCAAGCATTCCACTACTGAACTATATCCCCGATGCATTTTTTGGTTTCTTATTGTTGAGAAAAGAGTTTAATTTAGTTGTCCAAACTGACTTTAAACTCACTGTAGCCCAGTCAAGCCTTGAAACTCCTGATTAGCTGGAATTCCAGGCATGCACCACCAGGCCCAGCTTAAACTTTGTATTCATTTTAGCAGTGGCCTCTGCCCACAAGTCTGCCAGCCTGTGCACAGGGCATCTTCTAGTCTACCCCTCACTCTGGGCATGGTAGCTCACAGCAGTAATCCCAACACCTGAGGTACCACGACAAAAGCATCGCAGTGAGCTGGGGACCACTCTGAATTACACAGAGAGTTTGAGGCCATCGCGGGCTATGGAGTGAAAACTGTCTTTGAATAGAAGACAAGTAATCTACCCATCTCCGCAGCTGTTTCCTCAGATAAGCCAAAGATGGCTAAGCGCCGAGAAAAAAACAAGACACTGACTTGGATGTGGGGACTTATCTCACAATCGATAAGTCAAGAGTTTGAGCGCTGGTCAGAATCAAAACTCCTGTCTAGAAAAAGAATACATGACAATATATGCTGCTTGTTATGGAACCGGACAAGAGAAGGTCATGTGTACTCAAATCACAAATCCACATATTAGCAACAAACTTAAGTGGGCCGGTTTCGGGCCAAGCATGTAGGCTGAATGGATGTTTCCAGTTCAAAACTATAACACAACTTTCCAATAGGCTCCTCATTTTTCTGGCAAAACACTATCATTTCTGGCTTTCAGGCAGTTCCCATAAATAGATGCCACATTTCTCCTGGCAGATTCAAAAGTCTGTGGTGCTACTTTATTAATACTTTTGAACATATTTGCAGCTAAAATGGGGTATCTTTCTCTCTAAGTAGTTCAAATTCAGTGCAAAGCACCCAGGCGTGTTTTATTTAGAAGAGTATTAATGGTCCACCCCCTCTTCCCGATAGTTTTCATTTTTGATCAAAAGACAAAAAGGTGCTGTAGCAACTGAGACTGAGAACTGTCTGGTGGGAGAGTGCACAGACAACCAGGCACCATGTGTAGTCAGGCATCTCAGACCGTACACCAAGATGTTTGAAGCAGATCCTACCTCTTCCCCAGCTTTCTGTGACCACTAGTCCACTCTTGGCCTCTCTACTTATTACATAAAGAAAGATGGAGCCTAACCCCTTCTGGATGAAGACCCCATTTGGAGAATAAACGATTTCATCGGCTTCCACCTTGCATTTTGAATCTCATGTTTGTAAATTAGCTTTCATTCCATGGCTCACAATAACACCTCCGCGCATTTCAAAGTCAGTGACAAATATATTGTGTTCAGTTGGTGTCCCGATACTTTGGGGAGCCCATATGAACTTGAGGACCCCTCTAATAAGATGCCTTTTCAACCCCGAGGTGCAGTGACTGAGGAATGAGCCCTTGTGTTCTCAGATCCCTCTGTTGCTTCGTTGGGATCTCTGAGCCTTGGTTACATGAAGAACAATGCTATGGTAATAATAGCCATAACATTTGCTTGCTACCTCCTAGGAAAAGGATGCTGTAAAAATATCTGGCCTCAGAAATAGTAACTACAGGATTCATTCTTAAAGGGGAATCCGAGACAAAAGGATGTCACATTTCCCAGCTCAATGCAAATATTAAATATTCCTGTATGCGTGTATGTTAGTACTGGGGACTGAATGTAGAGTTTCACAAATTATATCCCCATCTCTCCTTTTGATTTTTGTTTTGAAGGACAGCCTTACTAGGTTGCCCAGGATGGCTTTGACCTCCCTGTGATTGTGACAGGTTCTCAGCTTGCGATTCTCCTGCATCGACCACTCAAGTAACGGGCAATAGAGGTTTATACTGGGAGACATGCTTGATTTCTTTTTAACACTCTAAACTGAATTTCTAATTTTGCTCAAATTTTCAAATGCTTAGATTTGTGATTATTATTGTTTGTTTGTTTGGTAAAGGCTGTTTTTTCTGTAGTGGGAGACTTCACTAGGTTAAGCACAAAGTCGTAAATTCACATATTAGCATTTTCACAATGATGCTGAACTTCTTGATATATAAACCAGGGGGAAATGCCGCCTATTTCTGATGACTTTAGTTTAGATTACTTGTTACAAACGCCAGATCTGATAAGTACACGGGACTCTTGCTGGCTGGTGGGAAAGAGAAGCTTGAGTCGATCACATTTTCCTGTAGAGATGGTTACCATACACGCGTAGATTAGCAATTTAAAAATAAAATTAGATGAAAGAGAGGACCCATAACATTAGTTTCAAAGAGAACACAGGGTAATCATTTTGTGTTACTTAGAAAGCCCTTTTATACTTTGTTTAATCTTCTAACATCCAATACTAATAATTGAGAATTCAGTTGCTATGGAGATATATCAACCAGTAGCCCTTCACCATGTCACTGCCTCTGTAATAGTCTCACAAAAGTGCCAAAGCGTGCAGTGGGAGGTAGTGACATCTGGTCATTAATGCTCTGAATATAATATATGCTCCTATCTCTTTAAAAAAAAAAGTAGTAACAATGAAGGCTGGGAAGATGGCTTCATGGGTAAAGTGTTTGCCATAAAAGTGGGACCGGAGTTTGAGTCCCCAAAACACATTAAAATCACAGTAGAAGGCATCTGTAATCTACGTTCTCCTACAGTGAAATGGAGGGTGCAGATGGGAGAATTAGAAGAAGCTACTGGGCCAGCTAGGCTTGCTTAAACAAAAGCAAACAAAAAAGGTGTCCTGACTCAAATGAGATGGGAAGGCAAGAACTAAAACACATATGCACACATGCATCATACACACGCAATGATAATCCTAACTGATAATAATGATCCATAGTAATAATAAGGCCTAGGAAGACTGAGAACATGCCTCATAGATGTTATAAGAGAGTGAGTCAAAGGCAGCCTGTGAATGTTCAATGACATCCAGCGGCGAGGAGAGGAATACATGCTAGTGTAGACTGATTGCAGACTTTTGCCCCCATTTTATTTCCCCCAAGTCCGCTGGAGCCTCTGGAGGCTGGCAGAATTTGAAAACAGAATCTGAGAAGTGAAATTTACATTGGAAACTCTGGCTTGAAGGCTTTCATCACATTTCTTGACACCCCACCCCCACCCCCTTCACAGAACAGGAAGCAATCTGTCTAATTCTGGTTTCTTTGAGAGTTAGCAGAGTCTGTAGCTGTCTCGTGTGCTCTTACATTGGGGGGCCTTCAAAGTGGAATGACATCCCATGACTTCACTTGTGGCCTTCCCAGATGCTTCCAGTGGGCGTCACATTATTGTGTAAATATTTTCATGACCCACTTCACTTTGGTAGATAGATTCTTTTTTTTTTCTTTTTTTTTTTTTTGAGACAGGGTTTCTTTGTAGTTTTTGGTGCCTACCCTGGAACTAGCTCTTGTAGACCAGGCTGACCTCGAACTCACAGAGATCTACCTGCCTCTACCTCCCGAGTGCTGGGATTAAAGGCGTGCGCCACCACCGCCCGGCGGTAGATAGATTCTTTTTCTTAACATACCCATCTGAGAGAAGGAACATACATGCCATCAAACCCTATAATAATGTATGTCCTTAAATATTCCTTATCTTCAAAGTATAGCTAAAATAATCTCAGATATAAAGTTTCTGTTCCTTATTGTAATTTTATCAAGCACAGTCTAACATTGCATTTTTTGTATTACAAACTAGCCACAATGCTTGCTACACCTAGTGAGTTCCAAAGACCTCATTGGAAGATCAGGAATTTTGAAGTTTGGGCTTACTTATTCTCAGGACATCTAGAGATTAAGTCCTGGAAACTGATATGTGTTTTCTTGACATTCTTGTCTTTAGGATCCTAATAAGAAGCCCTCTTTGTAAAACAGGTTTCACAATGGGACCTTCTAAGAATTGCCAATGTTTATCTTCATTCCTGCTAGGACTTAATTGGATGTATTTACAATAGCCCACTTATTCAGTGTGTGTGCTGGGGGAAGGTGGATAGCTGTCAAGGAAAAATTAATCTTGAAAACAATGCTAAAGCTAGTTCCGGGGCAGTAGCTTAACTATTAGAGAGCCCAAAGACATGGGTTCAATCTCCAGCACTCCATAAACTAGGAATGTTAATATATGCTTAGAATCCCAGCCCTTTGGGAATGGGTAGAGTCAGACAGATCAGAAGTTCAAGGTCGTTCTCAGCTACACAAAGTACAAATCCAAACTGGTATATGTGAGACATACATACATGCACCACCACACACACATACACACACACAAATTAGAGCTATAATCAAATTTTCAATTGATCTGCACTGACTTTTCTGCCCGACAAATATTTTAGGTCTAGAGCCTTCTACTTCAGAGAAAGTGTTAGTGTTCACAAGATCCAGTCCAGGGGAATTGGGCTTGGTTGGTAACGTACCTTTTGTTTTGTTTGATTTGATTTTGTTACTGTTTTATAAACATGAGGACCTGAGTTCAATCCTCAGAACCTATGTTTAGAAAATGCTGCCTGTGCTCCCGTGGGCTTGTAATCCGGGTACTGGAGAGTCAGAGACCTGCAGTTTTCTAAGGGTCACTGGCCAGGACCCCTAGCCTACTTTGAAAGTACAGACCACTGAGGGGCCCTGTTTAAAAAAGAAAAACAAAGTGGCTAGTGTCTAAGGAATTACATTTGAAGTTGTTCTCTGTCTTCCATATGCACACACACACACACACACACACACAAACACACACACACACACCACAAAATATCTGTTCAGTATCAGCCATGGTTATACATTAGTTCTCCTCTGCTTTCTGTTGTTTTTGTTTTGCTTTTGAGAAAGAGTCTTTCTATCATGTAGCTCTGTCTTTCCTGGAACTCCGTACAGACCAGGCTGGCCTTGAGCTCTCAGAGGTCTGCCTGCCTCCTTCCTTGGGGTGCTGAGATTGAAAACTGGAGCCACCACCCCTGGCTTTCTTTTGTTTTCTTTAAACAAGGTCTCACGTGACCCAGTCCTAATCCTCCAGCCTCCACCTTTAAGTGTACTGAGATCACAGACTTGCACTACTCCACCCATCTAAATTCTCCTTGATAGGACAGCTGCTAAAGATCTGGGGGAACATTTGGTGGAGGGTCTGGCACACCTCGCAGCTGGGCCTTGCACCGGGACAACACGCTCGGCCTGGCTTGACTCATGCCAAAGCCGTCGGAGCTTTACCCATGAGGCGCATTAATGTCTACACCTTTTGTTCTAAATTTACTGTACCAAACCTTACCAAAAGAATTCCAGATTTGAAAAATAATAAAAAGCAAAGGATCAAGAGTTCCATTGTTAGCCCAGAAGTGAGTCACCCCTGCAGAATTCCTTCTGTCTACTGATTAGACCGGATACTGGCTGGGTGGTGCAGCAGGAAAGACTATAGCGTGCGTGTGTGTGTGTGTGCGTGTGTGTGTGTGTGTGTGTGTGTGTGTGTGTGTGTGTGTGTCTGTGTGTGTGTGTGTCTGTGTGTGTGTGTGTGTGTGTGAACAATCACAAAAGGTCACAACTTTAACATGGTAAAAGCCGAAACTCTCTCCCTGGACATCTGGGAGGCTCTGAGAGTTTTTGTCTTGTTTTGGTTTTTTTCCAAAACACCATTTCGCTTACAAAGCGTGGGCAGGGGAGTCCTACATTTTCCCCTCTTCTAACTTGAGTCGGCCCCCAGCTGGCACAGTTACGTGCTTCCCTGCACGGGAAGGAGCTGACACTGGTTTCTGGGCTTGGCAGTACTAATGAGATGAGATATCTGGCTGGCATGTCTAGAAAGGGTAGCGTCTCTGCAGCCTTTGTGATCTGGTTAACTGTCTTCCTATTCTACGGCCACCAGGAAAGGAAAGCCGACAGCACCTTTACAATAAAGGGGGCGGCTTTGTTTCCAGAGCATAGGGTAGGACAGAAACAGGATAAACTAATAATCTAGACTACAAACCCAGACCTTCCAAGAGGGAATCACGGAACCTCACAATGGCTTTGGAGAGAACCATGACTGTGCCAAGCAACCGGGTATAGAGATCAACCCAGGTACAGTGTTGCCGGAACACTGATTCAAAGAAGAAAGTTATGCAGCATTTATTTATTATTTATGCATCAGCAGCCTCTGTACTAAGCATTTGTGAATTATTATCTATTAAACCCTGTGAAACCTGAAGCCTTATTAGGTGACAAATTCACTTGCCAGGCCAGCATCTCGCAAGCTCTTCTGCGGGTATGAACAGTGGAAAATTACTTACAGACAAAATCTCCCACGGAGCACCAATATGAAGAGCCACTAAAAACATGGCCACCCTAGTGACAGTTGGAACTGCCAGGGACCCTTGATCAGCTTCCCTCCTCCTTCCCTGATGCCACTGGGAACCAGGGACTTTCTGTGACCATCCTGCAGCTGGATAGTCATGTGCTCTGACATGTTTAATGCTCACAGTGAGATGACAGCTACCAATCACATGATTTTATAAGTGGGAAAAGCCAGGTTGTGGGGAGGAGATAAGTGACCTGTATAAAAACCTCAGAGCTCTCTGGGGTGGTGATGTTCTCCCGTGTAAGCTCAGTACTTGGGAGGCTGTAGCCGGAGGATTGCAGGAGTTAGAGCCAAACCTGGGGCGATTTAGCGAGATGCTGTCTTAAAGTGACAGCAATAAAATTTAATTAATTAAATCACAAAGCCAGTAGGTTTAAAAGTGAGGACACCTGATATCCGCCAGGCTTCTAGCGGCCCTGCTTCCCATTGTACCAACTGCCTCTTCTATAGCTGCCTCGTTGTATAGAAGCACATTTGGGTCATTTCCATTCAGACTTGCCCAAGTTGGACCACTTCATCCTTGGCCAGGCTTGCTCTTAGTCCTGCAAGGTAGACGGAGAATTCACCCCAGAGCGTTGTCACTAGCCCTGTCTGAGCAGAGAACACTATGTTTATAGGATCCACAGCAACCTAGCTTGACCGGAAGCGTTGGAAAATGAATTGTCCATCTGCTCCTCACAGCGGCGCTTAGCAGGTACAACTGCCGTGTGGCCTCCTCACGGGTTTTGTACATGGAAAAAGAAAAATCACAACTGATCACTGCAGAGATGACGTGATAGGGTCATTTATCCAGTGGTCACGGAGACCGAATTAATCTTGACAACAGTGTGTGCCGTGTTGGCTCTTGCTTTACTCTGACCTCTTAGCATACTTAGATTCCTGTTGGCAATGAACTTGACACCTGGGCATTCCAGACCTTTTCAAACTCACAGCCACTGTCAAGCTAAGGTTCCCTTGCCATTTTCATTTTACTTCCCTTCTCCCTCACCTCCCCGCCCCCACACCGTTTTGTCTTTTGAGACAGTCAAAAGCCAGGTGTCGTGGGTGATCTTGAACTCCTGATCCTCCCCCTCCCCACACCTACCAAGTGTTGAGATCATAGGCCTGTATGTAGGCCTAGATAATTTCATTCTTTTTTTGGTTAATACCTACTTAATAGTAGACATGAATTGTAACTTTATAGACAGTGGTTTGTTAAACCCGAATTTGCACCTAAAGAGAATTCTTCAGTTCTATGGTAGCTAAGCAACAGTGCTAATTTCTAGCCTTCTTGTAAACTAGCCAGATGAAGATTCTCTGACACTTTGGGATCTTGTGCAGCCTAATCTCCTAAGACTTGGGACCATTGTGGAACTCTTTTAAAACCTTGTACTATGTTTGAACTATGACCTGCTGGAGGTGAGGGATCTTGCTAACGTCTGCTCTTTGAACAGTAGTTGGATGATGCCTTCGGAGTTCTGTTCGGTTCTGTTTGATGATGGCTGTTTTCAAAGTAATAGACCAGAGAATTCCCAGCTCTTGTTTTCTAGAGCCGGTTCACATGAGGAACTGCTTCTCTCTGTAGTGTAGATTTAGATTTCTGAAAATCCATAGACCCCCATCTGACTGAATCAATTAGCTAGGATCAATTATTGCTAAACTGGGGTGGTGGGTGAATCACTATGAAACTCTCTTGAAGATCCCATAATCTACATAGCTGTATGCATTTGTTCCAGAAAAATATTTTTTTTTGTTTTTCAAGACAGTTAACAAAAAGTATTTTGTATGTTGTACTAGCTTCCTGGGTCTGTTTGTGTTTTGTTTCCTGTTACCAGCTTACAAAAGAAAAATATTTTTTTTCCTAGAACAGAATACAACCTGAAGGCTGTATTAATTAATTAGTTAATTAATTAATCAATCAATTCTAGGTTTTAAGTTCTTATAAAGGTCAATAGGCTATTTTATTTATTAATATATATTCTGCGAGATATTTATTAAATATTTCCCAAGATGATTGTGACGAGTTCTCAAATTTTAACCATTATCCAATGAATGTAACCTGGGGAACTTTTGCTTTGCTTTAGCCCATGGTTTACCTATTTTCTCATAACAAAAAGTATCAAGGCCCAGATGATTTGCATGATACATTACCTATTTGCCTCAGGACCTTAAGTGCCTCTTTGATGCAAGAGCTGCTATGTGTTTTTTGTTGCAACAAATATGAAAGGCATGACATACTTGACCTTAAAAAACGTAAAATTTAGCTGGAAACAATGTTAAGATGAGATTAAAAAGTACATATCATATCAAATTACTCAGCATAAAGACGCCATCTTCTTTTGGTCCCGCCATTTCTATTTGCGGTTGTTGTTACATTTGGTTTTAAATAAATGACTTAGATGAGATGCAAGGCATGCTTGTTGAATGCCAGGAAGGTTCAATACTGGAAGTGAGAATTGCAAGAGTCGTATACTGAATGCTAGAAATAGCATTCAGTATTATTCAGTGTTTATTATTATTAATAAACTGAATAATAATAATTATTCAGTTATTAACAAATGGAAATGAACAGGAACAAGTATAAGTTCCTGTGTTTAATTTCAAATTTTCAATAGCTTCACTACAGGAGAGGGGAAAAAAAAAAACCTGTAATTTTCACACTCAAGACAGTCCTGCTGACTTTTAATTAACCTAACTGTTCGTAAGCGGCTTGCTGAGTATCAAGCACCTGCAGACCCAGTGGCCTCTCCTGCTGATGTCCCTACAATGCCTACAATGTGTAGCTAAGGGAGAAAAGATGTTTGCTGAGAAGATACCATTGGGTATGGATTCAGCACTGTAGGAAGGTCCTAGTTCATAAAATCGCCTGTAGAGGTGGGAGATACCGCCTGTGGGTGACAGGGAAACCAGGCTACACAGAAATGTTGAGTAACCACAGGATGTTTAGTCTAGAGAAGAAAGATTACGGGACTTTGATGGTTGTTTTCATCACTTCGAGAACTATTGTGTGACTACAAGAGGAATCTTGAGACCTATTGGGGTTATTTCAGTTGGCCAATAGGGTGAGAGCGTTAGAGAGAGAGAGAAATTCATTTTGATGTCTTTGGAAACCTGCCTCTACAGCTTTCTCTGTCCATGAGCATTCCAGAAGCTGGCTGAAAGCCCGGCCTGTAGAGAAACAAACTCTTGCCAGTAATTCTGACGACTGATCTTTGAGGGCCCCTCTGATGCTACTTCTTTTGTTCCGAAAAAAAATGGAAAATACCAACTTGTTTCCCGTGTCTTCCTGGAGCTCTTAGATCCACAAGACTTTTGCCAGTGTGCACTGTGTATTCCTGTCTTCCCCACCTTCACTGGCAGCAGCAACCTTGACCGAGTTAACCCAATCCGTTACACTTGACCGAACCTAATCGCAGCGAATCTGTTCCAATCGTGATGGCATACTACTGAGTCACTTCAGAGTGAGAAAATGACTAAGACCCAAACCGTGACACCACTGGTCCAGCAGTCGGCCATGCAACTGCCACTGCTGAACAGAACAGCTAAGAAAAGGGAGATCTTGCCTCAAGACGAGGTAAATAGTAACAGGAGGTTCGCAGGCCGGAGCCCAAGAGAGGCAGTGCACACAGAGGTTCCTCTTGCAGCCCACGCCTTGACGTAGGGGTGTCGATCCTCTGAGAAAATGTCAAAGGAAGGGAGGTGCCTCTCAGTGCCCTACAGCTGCCCTCATATTTGCTGTGGCTCCATCTCCTAAGCTGTGCAGGCCAGACCAGCATCTCCTGAACACCTGCTATGTTTTTTTCAAATGTTCCCAGATGTCATCCTACAAATAGGAAAAGAACGTGACCTCTCTCTCTCTCTCTCTCTCTCTCTCTCTCTCTCTCTCTCTCTCTCTCTGCTGCCGTTTCTGTTGCCACCTTCTGACCAATCCTTGCTCGGTCAACAGAACGTGCAGTTCTCCTGGAAAAGACTGTGGTACTGCTCCTACAAGGAAGTGCCTAACACTGGAAACTGAAGTCACCCCTCCACTTCTTGCCCAATGCGTGGTTTTGGCACCGTGTCAAGCCTGCCTGAGGAACCACTGCCTAGCTCAGTAGGGTCACTGCTTTAGTAGTTTGACAGGCAAACATACAAGGCCAGTTTCAGTTGTCATTCACCAAAGCCATGTGACAGTGCAAACAATCCATCATCTCTTCAAGTTGGGATGGCCTACATGTTCGAAAAATTGTTCTGAGTAGTACCAAACGCCACTCGAAAAAAAAAAATGAACCTCTTAAAACCAAGACTAAAACTAAATTAGGATTTGCTATGTGACTAAAGAGTTACAGAGAGATTACAAAAGTTTGGATAATTACCCTAGTGATAACTCTTACTTAGTGAAATGAAGAATAGGTAACTTTGGTATTAAGGTTTGACAGTTTATCAAGCTAGAGAACCATCACCCTAGGAGAAAATGTGAAAAAAGTATTATGCATATCAAAATACGATGAGAACTAGGAACTTTTCTCCCAAAGAAGCTGCCTTTTTCCAATCTATGACATTGGGAAGGCTGAACAGCTGGTGGTGACAATGGCCCTGGCAAAGAGGAAAAGCAAGAGTCAATTCCCAGTTTCCAGTCAGCTGAAGGATCCACCCACTATTGTGTTTAGATGCCTAGCACACCCAAAGGCTGCTTGGTGCCCTAAATAAAGCACTTCCCAGTAGGTCTTTCATTTGTAGGAAGAGCAATAGATCACTGTGCGGCTGTGCTTTGTTAACCCGCTGCTAGCATTTTTAGCCCAAATGCATACGTAACGCATTTTAACAGAAGAGGGCTGGTAAGGATCCTGCGAACTAAAACCTCGGCTCCAGCTGCTGTGAGTTTAACACTCAGAATGACTTTGTCGCCTAGGCACTACCTGGATTTAACAGAAGAGGGGACCGAGGCCAAACGCTTTTAGGAAAGTTGTGTGCATCGCACAGGTAAAAATTAGCACAAGAAGTGTTGGAGCTATTATGGCGTGACTCATTCCAGAGTCCGAGTATTCAACTGTAAGGGTCTGTCACTACTCTGGTGACAGGACAGGAGGTAACAGCCCTTCCAGAAGGCAGGAGGATTCAGTTCAAGGTCATCCTCTTCCACAGAGTGAGTTCAATACCAGCCTCAGTTATAGGAGATCCTGTCTCAAAACACTAACATAAATAATTAGGTGCCTAGAGCGCATGGCATTATATTGATCCATATATATACATATATGTGTGTGTGTGTGTGTGTGTGTGTGTGTGTGTATGTGTGTGTGTATTCACACATATATGTAGAGGGAGAAGAAAGAGAAAGCATGGTCCATGCATGCATTGCTAAATGATAGAGAGATATTCTGGAGAATGTATCATCAGACACCTTTGTTGTTGTGTAAACACTATATAGTACATGTGGACAAACCCAGACACACACCTACCACACACCTAGATGATACAATATATGTACAGCATTTCCTGCTTTTCCAAAACCATCAGGAACCAATGAATACCCAAGAAAAGACAGTGTAGTCAAGAGCTACAGTAACTACGGTACAGTGCCGTGGCTGCCAGCCTAACGTGACATACAGTTTTTCCAGCCAACTTTTAAAATTGAAGTAGGCATATGAGCTAAGTAACACCAAGAAGGATAGTAAATACAAATGCTAACAACAAAGTCATTTGTCATCATTCTGCATTATTAGGGAATGTACAGAGTAATTACAGTGATCAGAGGGTGGGCTGGTTCATACCAGCATCGTCATTATCACTAACCTATGAGTCATCATGATATGACATTGTTGCAGAGCATATAACTGCATTGACATGGTGTTTAGACACAGGTAAGAAGGGTCGCAAAAAAAAAAAAAAAAAAAACCTGTAAGATCATCTATTTCGCATGTTTGGCGTAACATTCTAGTTCCGGTGTCATGTCTAGGTTACAGTGTGATAAGGTGAGAGCCATACTGAGTTATTTTATGATCTCTTCCGTGCAGGGGTGGCATGGTCCAAACCAGTGAGCAGTATGAATTTGTGCACCACGCCCTGTGCCTCTACGAGAGCAGACTTCCACCAGAAACTGTCGAGTGATTCCGTGAAGATTCACCAAAGTGTCCATCTCTCACGGGTGACTAACGGAATCACCTGCTTAAGGCTCCTCGAAGGAGCCCCCCTGCAGCGGATGAGGAGGCTCTAAAACCAACCTGAGGCGTGGACTGTGGAAGACCTGACAACAGAAATGTCTGCCAACCCTTTGTGTATAGGAATGCGTTTGTAAGCACCCTTCCAAATTATTTCGAAGGTTCCATGCTGATGGTGGTATGATCATTTCTCACACAGCCTACGGTGGACTTTGTTTCGTCTGTGGTGATTATCTGCCACACGGAATCCATGTGTGTAATATTCAGTGACTGGCACTGTGGCGGCGGGAAGCGCTGCTGACGCCGTTCTCATGTGTTTAGATGCTTTCGTGTGCACCAAGTCTGGCTTGTGAGCGGACAGCCAGCTCGTCACCTGTTCCGGTTTAAGTGCTTTACCTATCTCGGTTACCAGACTCTTGCTGCTCAAGTGGCAAGTGATCAAGAACAGATTTTTAACAAATAACGTTTTTGTTTTGGAAGAAAAAAAAATCAAATGCAGTAACTATTTTATATGGAAATGTGTCTTGATAATATCTATTAAATGTGTATTTATAGTACCTCCTATGAATCAATTACAGAGCACAATGACTGTCATTGGATACATATATACATATATATGTATGTGTGTGTGTGTATATATATATTCTATTATTAGGCACGGAGTTGGCTCTTGTTTTACAACTCCAACCACTATATTTCTACATTGTGACTTGTTTTGCTTTCAAAAGGGGATCAACAAATTTATAGTCACTCTAAAGTATCACTAATTTTAAACACTCATTTCTCTTCTTCTAAGAAGGGATTTTTGAATATGCTCTCTACCTGGAATCTCTCTCCTAATACAGGGCAGGTGCCTTGGGGGGATGCTCCAACCTGCCTCATTCCCCGAAGTTCTTCTAAGGATGCTGTCACGCACATCCTTATGTTTCTAAACGCTTTCACTTCTCAAGAGACAAAGGAAAGCAAGACAAGAACCCCCAGCCAACATGAGATGTTGGGCTCATCTATGAATGTTCAATTCAGCGAAGTTGACATTATTTCATACCTACCAATAAACGGCTCTTAACGCAAAGTAATGAGTGGCGTGTATTCTTTTCTTACCCCCGTTTGGAAAGCAGCCATCATGTGGGTAAACTGAAGTAGGTACTATGGTGGATTTAATTTCAGTCTTTTCCTTCTCCCGGACAGAGAGTTGCCTCTCTCCAAAAGGCGTTCTTTATAATCACTGGAGAGATAATGATCTGGAAGTGCCATCATTATGTGGTTTCCCTCATAGACGCCAGCGTCTCATTAGACAAGCAGTACGTGTTTATGTCTTTCTAGCACTTGTCACAGACCCCCATAAATTGCATGGCTTACGTATGTTGGACAGAATCATATCACCTGAAAAGAAGGCGATGGCGTAGGAAGACTCAATTATCTGACATTACGATTCTCTTCCTTCGTCTTGAGGTTAAGAAATACTCATGTGCCAAAGAGACAGCAGGGGAAGACGCTCTGGGGTGTATTCTGGCTCCTGGGGGCTGGGTCTACATTTTAAAAAGAGGTGATCATTATACCTTCTTTCTAAGGAAACAGACAGAAGGACACTGGTGTAAAACTTCCCCAAACAATTCAATTGGAGGAAGTGTGTCACTGACTTTTCCCCTCTCCGTGAAGCACATTTCCTTCCTCCTCTTTGCCTCTCTTATCTAGGAGGATTTTTTTCCCCCAAGCGAAGCATGAACCGTTGTTTAAGTGGAAAATGGAGGCTGAATTTTACATGGCGATTCTAACCTGCCTGATCCTCGGGAGCTTGGGTGAGTGGGTCTGCCTCAGTTTCCTGAGGCATCGTCTCTCTCAACGTTAGCCGAAGAGGCTGGTAGCCTTTTGAGAAGTGTCTGAAATAAGCCAGAATCGGAGCCAGGTCTCCATGGCAGTGTAGCCAGAGACGATGGGGAGGGAGGATTAAAGGAGACAGCTCTGGCCACACTACTGAGATTTCTCTCCAGAAGAAAATAAGTATTTACCAAGTGCCTGGGACAGCTCAGCTCCTGGAAGAATGGGCCTTGGAGTGAGGAGCCCTGAGCAAGCATCTTTCATTATTTATACGTAACAATCTATAGAATTCTCTGTAATTTTTTTCCAATCAAGTTATACGTTTACTTTCTTCTCTGTTAAAGAAAAATACATACATCAGGAATATGATTCAAGAGAGTGAGGGGATGTGCTTTATTTGGGAGCTGTCATTTGGAAGGACTGAATATTTCCGTGGAAAAGCTAGGTGGTTTAGGTTAAAAACTCCTTGAAAATGTTTTCTGAGCCTGAGTGTTTTACTGTGAATGTTTTTAAAGTGGCATTTAGTTTTCAGGAAATGCTGATGTCTTTTAAATATGTTGGTATTTGGTGGGAAACTATACACATTGTCACCAAATCGATGTTTATCTGCAGGGCTTCAGGGACATAGCCTCTGGTAATTAATACTTGAGTTGTTGACTACCAACCACAACTTATGCTTCGAAAGATGGGAAATTCCATTGTATTTTTATCTTTTAATAAATGTACCCAATTTTTAAAGTGCTTATTCAGACCATATAACTCATAAGCAAGTATTTATTTATTTTGGGAGCATAGGGACTGAGAAGGAAGCATCTCTCTCTTATATATGACGAAACAGGGTTATGATATGAAGAAGACCAAATGATTAAAGGGGACCAAGCTCTGTAATTGACTTTCGTAATGCACACACTATTCTCTGTGTTTATCTTTCCTATTCCAATGAAAAGCCATATTCCTTGGATGACTTTGTTTCTTTTCCAAGATCCTTTTCATTTTCCCAGTGGGGATTTATCCTCACTAAATCATACAGAAGTTTAATAAGGAAGTGCTATGTGTAATGTTTCAATATTCTTTTTTTGGCCTTGTTTTTTTGCTTATTTTTTTGGTGGGTTTTTTGGTTGGTTTGGGAGGGTGTTTTTGGTTGCTTTGTTGCTTGGTTGAGCTTAGAGGATGTTCTTGGTTGGTTTGTTGACTGGGTTTGTGGGAAAAGAGGGTTGTGGTTTTGTTTGCCTTAGGATTTTAAGTCATGTGAGCTAAGTCTGAGTCTATGTATTTGCAACGCTAGAGAGATCAAAATATAAGTAAACCTGTTATTTTTAATGCAGTTAGTTATGTGGGCAGGTGGTTTTGCTACGTAATGGCCTTTCCATGGTACTTCATAAGTCTCTCATCTTCCAGAAGGGTTCCAGATAGTCCATGTCCGTAAACAGCAGTGTCTTTCTATAAATCAGAAAGTGGTTATGAGCTCATGCAATGCCACCAGCCAGAACCAGCAGTGGCTGTCGACTGAGGATGGGAAGCTTCTTCACATTAAATCTGGATCGTGTCTGGGCGTCTCCAACTCCTCAAGGGGTCCTTTCCGACCAGCAGTCTCCACTCCCTGTGCCCAGGCACCCCGATGGACCTGCCATGACCAAGAAGGCTTCCTTGAGGTGGAAAATACCTCTCTCTTTCTCAAGAAACAAAACCGTAAGGTAGTGGTCAAGAAGATTAGTAAATACCTCGATAGCTGGATGAAATTAGACACCAACAAGGAAGGAAAGCTGGTCAGTGAAAACCTCTGTGCAAAGCAAGGTGAGTGGTGTCGAATGAGTTCTGACAGTCATTCTGGTCTTTGCAAAGCCCAGGGAGAGCCATCTCCTCTGCAGGACACATCCTTTTGCAAACAGATGTATACTAAGTGGTACCCAACAATGGAAAACTTCATTATCCTCATTAAAGTCAGCAACTTCTCTGCCTCTGTTGTTTCCTTTCCCTTCTTTCCTTGTACTTAGACTCTAAAATGTGTCTGTGCATTCACATGTGTGTGAGATCTTGTGTGAGTGCCACTTCTTGACTATAGAAAGGTCAGAGGACAGTCATGGGTCTTAGGCCTTGACGTCCATTTTATTTGAAACAATGTTTCTTCTTCACCCCTGCATACATTACACTAGATAGTCTACACATCTCTGTACATCCTCCAGTCTCCATCTCTCATCTCACCACAGGAGAGCCTTGTGCTATTGAACCTGCACCCTTCAAAGGGTCCTGGGGATCTGAACTCAGCTTTCATACCCACTGTGCCATCTTCTCAGGTCCAAAACTGCTTCTTGAGTCTCCGTTTTGTGCCAGACACTATGATCAAACCCTACTAGGTGTCGGAATATACATCCAGGCATATGTACACATGTAATGACTAAAGTCAATGGCCAGGAAATTAGATTCAACTGATCTAGAAATTTCTATCCTCTAATGAGGAGGAGTTTTAGGACACAGGAAGGAGCATCAAAAAGCAGGGATGATACCAGGCCATGCTTCAAAACTGTCTCATGTTGGTGCTCACATCATTCCAAGGGAACATCCTTTTTTTAAATACAGTCAAAGCCAATGAGTCGTCATAATAATTTTTCTAATTGTTGATAATTAGTGTCCCCAGATAATAGATGTGCATAAAAAAGTATATATGCACACACAAATTCCTGTTTCAGTACATAATTGTCCTAAGTAGGAATATTTGTGGAATATATATGTATTTTCATCTTCCCTTCGGGTTGGCTATATTCATGGTGGCTCTGCTCTGCCATCAGAGGTTGGCTCAGGGAGTCATGAAAGATAAAACTTGCAAAATTGCAATACACTAGGCATGAAAGAAACTTAAAGAACACTGGGAGAATCACTTAGAAATGAATCTTCACAGTAAATAGACTGAAGTTCATCAGGATATGATAAGTTGTCCTAATTTCGAGTTAACTTCATGTCTAGTGTACATCCCTTACAAGTGTGCTGACTCAGGGCTTCCCAGTACTTTCCTGTGCTGACCCAACAGTTCCCAGTACTCCCCAGTTCTTCCCAGTGTTGATCCAGTGCCTCCCAGGGCAGAGCCCATTCAGCCCAATGTTTCCCAGTCCTTCCCAGTGCTGACCCAGTACTCCCTGTGCTGACCCAGTGATTCCCAGTCATTTCCAGTACTCCCCCAATTCTTCCCAGTGCCTCCCAGTACTGATCCATCTAGCTGGCTGCTTGACCAAGTCATGAGGAAATGGCAGAGCTTACTGAAAACACAGATTCCCAAGATCCCTTCCCACCTTCCTTTATCCACAACAACCTCAAGATCTGGAGTCAGGAGCTATGGACCTGTATTGACACTATCATGGGTCCACAGTCCTTCTTGGGGATCAGCATCTACTGTACCTAAAACCTTTTCCTAGTTACTCACCTCTGAGACTGATTGGAGATTTTCCACCATGGTAATCTTTAAGCAGTGTTCTGTCTCTCAGGCAAATGCTAAGCAAATACATAATTAGATACTAGTTGAGGGCTCTTCTGCAATAGACATTGAGGTTTATGATCTCAATCCTATCACTTCTGACCATGCAAAGAGAGTAAAAATACAGTAGTCTATTAGAAAATTCAATTTTATCGGAACATATACAGCACATAGAGCAATCAGTACAGTTTCGTCCCTGTGGCTGATTTGTTCAGGTCTGCCCTGAGTGACACAGGACCATGCTAAATATAACAAATTGTACTCTTTTATCTCTTATTTTCTGAGACAGGGTTTCTCTATGTAGCTCTGGCTGGTCCTGGAACTCTCTCTGTAGACCAGACTGGCCTCAAACTCACAGAGATCCTCCTGTCTCTGCCTCCTAAGAGCTGGGATTAAAGGCGTGCGCCACCACCCCCCAGCAACATTTTTACTCTTACCCACAGGAAGGGAGACCCATCTCTAGCCTCAAATCAGGCAAGGCAGGTGTTTACCTCCATGCTGCCTGCAAGGCCTTGGTGTTTTTGAGACAAGGTCTTACTGTGAAAGCCCAGACTGACCTGAAACTCACAAACTGTGGGTCCCACAGAGGGTCCTGCTTCCCAAGCACAGAGATTGCAGGTGTGGAACACCCACTTTGAACAATTACGAAAATAATTATTTTTCAAATCACTATTTTAAAGCTTTTTAAAAAATCAAAAAAACAAATAGCAGGGCTCTAAAGGTATCATTCTGAGTTGTCAAGATGGCAACTTGACCATGATGTCCTAAACATCAACCTGTCTCGTTAAAAACAGAAAAACAAGGCTCATAGTGCAACCCATAATCCTACTCAGAACTTGTCAGTATCTGGCTACTGAAAAGTATCTCTTTGGGTTCATTCGGATTTCTTTTTCCATTTCATATTACTAGCTCTGTTCTGCTTTGATATTTAACTCTGCTGGGTATTGGTATGAGTTTTCATTTATTAATTTTAGTATATTTCCACTTGGGTATGTTTTTAAGTGCACCTTTTATTTCATTGACCACTCTTTCTGGTATGCTAGTCATCTTGGTCATTTCTTACGAATCTACTCTAATTCCCCTCTTTGCTCCGTTCACCCTTACAGAGCCCAGGACTGTCTGGAGTGTGTATGCGTGTGTGATGCCTTTCCCTTCCTTCAGCTTCATTGTTAGCTCTCCCACACAATTTACTCACTTTTAATATATGTGTTATATTTTATTACTTTTGACGTTTTTCTCCAGAGTAAAAAAAAAACTAATACAATTAAAATGTCTTGTCACAAGAATGATGTTAAGAGAAACTAATTTGTTTATTGTTCTTATCGTTACCCAAAAATCTTTTTTTTTTTTTGATTTTGCTTTTTTGTTTTTGTTTTGAGACAAGGTCTCTCAGTAGCTATGGAGCCTGTCCTGGAACTCACTCTGTAGACCAGGTTGGTCTCGAACTCACAGAGATCCGCCTGCCTCTGCCTCCTGAGTGTTGGGATTAAAAGTGTGCACCACTACCACCCAGCTATACAAAAATCTTATATCTCGGTTAATGAAGATTTTTGAGTCTGATTATTAGTTTCTTGCCCTTTAAAAATGTGCTCAAAGATGGCCTTGACCTGGTAAAGTCAACACATATCTTATCATCTTACAGGTGACCTTGGTCTCACTGAAAGCTAGTAACAGTTTCAGTGGGAAAATGTTTTGGATTGAATACAGGATGCCCTGCTGGCCTTGAATTATGTCCTAGGAAGAATTTTGCTATAATGTGGAAACAGTGCAGTACAATGGCACAATACAAACACTAACACTAGCTTTAGCATATTGTTACATTGTGCAAGAACTTTTCCTTGCCACCGTCAAAACATCTTCCTCTTCAGTGAATTGTGAGATGTCTGCACACTTCCAAAATTGTTAGAAGATATAGACACCAAACACCAAAAGACTTATTTTTAAAATAATTCCATGTCTATTCCAACAGAGCTCAGCACTAGAAAAATGACCTTAACTTTGAAAGTCTTGTATATCTGTAACAAGGATTGTCTTTCTTCCGAACTATTTTATAAACTTCCAGTACCCACATGAGAAATGATCACAATTGCTGATTTGTAATGCCTTTAATCTTGGGATGTGGAAGAACAGAATGGGAGTCCATGGCAGCCTCAGCTACATGAGACCCTGTCAAAGAAAGGAGAGAGGGAGAGCCAGGGTAGGAACAGAGGGAGAAGGTATCAGGGCTGCCTTTTGACTCAAAGTGTGTTTATGGCTAAAACTGTAGACTAGAGTCACCCAGGGAACCGTAGAAAGGCAGAGTCTGGGACCCACACCAAATCTACCAAATTGAAGTTTCTAGAGTGAAGCTGCAACATCAAACTTCAAAGGTGTCTTTGACACCAACTATTATGGCAAGCCACTGCTTTAAAGTCTATAAAACATAGAAATTGGATGTTCGGGCTAAAATTTCTCTAGCTTTTAAATAGAAAAAAAAATCAAAAACACAGACATGAAATACAGAGATACTGGATTTATTTCTTTGGCAAAAAGGGGAATGGGGAGAAGGTTGCCTCAAATGGAAAAAGGGTACGTTTTCTCTGTGTTATTTGAAAAATATATGAGGATGATTAAAGATGATTGCAGTAGAAGACTGAGATTTTTCTCCATATAAAAGCCAAAAGCCAAAAGCAATGGTAACATCTACAGTGAGAGTTGCAGCCCAAATCTCCAGAATGTCTGATCATTTCTCTGGAGAGTCTAATTTCATCCAATGATATGCATGTCGGTTTTCTTTTTCTAAGGTCTTACAATAAAAACTCACCAGCCATTTTTTTTAGTGAAGGAAGCACAGCCTGGCAAACAAGAATGCAATTGCATACTAGGTATTAGGAAGCTTGACTTGGGTCCTAACCCCATCATTACTTTCTAAAAAGGGCTTGGGAACTAAAACTGTATTATGTGATCCTTAACTAAGAAAATCAGCATTGGGCAAACCTGAAAGCAACAGAAATACTGACCTCCATCTGCTTTTTATCCCTACACTGGCAGGCGCTTTGGAGGGAGACGTCTAAACTCTAGACTCTGAAATCAAGACTGAGAAATTAAGGCTGCTTCTTAAAACACTTTTGCCAAAGTCTCAGGGAGAACCATGGTTTAACATGAGGAAACACCTGGAGTTTAATCGCTCACCTGTGTGCAAAGTGTATAACCATGACACACAGGCAGAGACCGTGCTAAATGATGTGGGAGGAAAAAAATGAAATATACAGAAAGAAGCATCCAGAAAGATATCAAAATGTGAAGCTATCGAAGTGTAGATTGAGTAGACATAGAAGGAAAGTTGTAGATAATACACGTGATTGCCCACTTACATTTGAATTTCAGATAAATTTTAGGTATATTAAGATAAATATTAAGTATGCTATAAAATATAATTTTTGAGTTGTTTCCTAGCACTAAATAAATAAACTCAATTATACTGAAATATTATTACCTTAACTTTGAATTTAACTGGTGTCCGATACTTTTCTTTGCTGAAGTGTCTGTCCACAACTACCTACAAACAAAATCCTTGGCACTGCCGTTTGTGTCAAGGAAACAATGCTTATTCACCCATGTTTCTTTTTTAACTTTTTCAAGACTGTCTATTTAGGCTGAACGGTGGTGGTCCATGCCTTTAATCCCAGCACTCGTGAGGTAAAGTAGGCAGATCTCTGTGAGTTCGAGACCAGGCTGGTCTACAAGAGCTAATTCCAGGAAAGGCTGTCTCGAGAAACCCTGCCTCGAAAAAAAAAAAAAAGTCTGCTTATATTTCATTACCATAATGGACCTTTTCTGTCATGAACCATTTTTGTCCCATAGCCCTTCTTATTTACATACATTGCCATAGGAAATGTGCTAGTCAGGTAAAATTAGGATGGGAAGAAATGAGACTCAAAAGAGGGGTAAGTAAAGTTAACTAGAAAGTGTGACTAATTCCTTCTTTAAGAGGGGCTACGTGGGACATAGTAGTTGCCTACTAAAGAGTTGTTTTATTCAAAGTACAAGGAAAGAAGTGATAAGAAATTAAAGTTGCTCTGTGTCTTAAAGCCCCCACTCTTTTGAGTTAGTTACCTGATTTTGACAGGATTTCCTGGGTTTATCTACCTGCCAACATAGCATTGGTAAGCCAGTGAAGCGTCCAGACACACCTCTCAGACTGGCAGACTTTTCCAATGTGCGGCTTTGCCCTAGGGTATGGCTACCCAGTGACTCGAAGGCCTGGGAGCTTATCAAAAATGTAAGAAGAGCCAGGCAGCGTAGCACACACCTTTAATCTCAGCACTTGGGAGGCAGAGGCAGGCGGTTATCTGTGAGTTCAAGGCCAGCCTGGTCTAGTTCCAGGACAAGCCCCAAAATTACAGAGAAATACTGTCATAAAAACAAACAAACAAACCAAAGGTGTAAGATGAGCACAATTTTTTGCTTGTTTTTAAATATTCAAAATTTTATCCCACCTGCTCATATATCCTAAATCACTAGCTACTCTTTTTTTTTCTTTTTTTTAATTTAATATTTATTTATTTATTATGTATACAATATTCAGTCTGTGTGTATGTCTGTAGGCCAGAAGAGGGCACCAGACCTCATTACAGACGGTTGTGAGCCACCATGTGGCTGCTGGGAATTGAACTCAGGACCTTTGGAAGAGCAGGCAGTGCTCTTAACCACTGAGCCATCTCTCCAGCCCCACTAGCTACTCTTTTAAAAGATAGCTAATTTAGAAACTACAACAGCCTTGCTGGGCAGCTCACGCCTCTAATCCCAGCGCTCAGGAGGCAGAGGCAGGTTTGAGGCTACACAGCCTTGGCTACACCGAAAAACCCTGTCTCAAAAAAGGAAAGGAAAAGAGGAAGGAAGAAGAAAAGAAAGAAAAGAAAATACAGCAGTCTCATGATTGAAGCCTCACAGGATTAAAAACACTCCCCACCCTCAGACAGTATGCTATGGTTAGACAGGAGCGAGACATTCTGATGTGCTCTTTGACAGTCAGAGGTACATGGGAACGTACTGCATGTCTCAAAAAGCTAGGAGGAGATTATAAATAATTACACCATGAAATTTAAAAAGATGTTTGAGGAGATAAATGTGTATGATCTGATTTAAACATTATATACTGTATGCAGAAATTTAAACATCACTAACACTTCATTCATATATAATTTTACGGGTTTATATATTAGTTAAAATAAATTAACACCACTAAGGTTCTTATCATAAATGTTTGGATTATGGTTAAAGAAATAAATATCATTAACTCCTCCCCCAGCAAGGAGCCACACTCTTCATGATGTAGTTAGGGAAGTCAGTAGCAGTGATTCTCAAAGCTGTTATATCAGCTCCTTTGGGAAGCTGATAAAAGCTATAACTATTCCCTAGCACTGCTGTAAGAGGAATTGAATTCCCTTCGATCAGATGTGTGGGTAGACCTCTGGAAACTCACAGACTACTCCTGAGACCAATCCAGTCATCCAGATAGCTGTAGCATGATACTCTGTCTTCTGTGCAGAACTGGCCTTTCCATATACAACAGATTTTCACAATTCTGCCTCCACCGTGTAAAGCTGGCAGCTGGATCAAGGATGTATATGCTGATATGCTGGACAGGGCATATGGACATTTTCCTATACTGAGGAGCTCTTGGCTTTTCTATACACTACTACCACACGCTCCTTATCGAAGGGACCTTCTTTTACTTTGTTAAAGTTGCTTTTAGATAGGAATATAGCTTAGTTAGTAAAGCCCTTGCCTAGCCTAGCCTACACAAAGCCATGGGTTCAACCCCTAGCTCTGTATATACCAGGCATGGTGGTCCACACAGGTAATATCAACACCTAGGAAGTGGAGGCAAGATGAACAGGAGCTCAATGTCCTCGGGCTATATAGCAAGCTCAAGATCATTCTGAACCACGTGATGACCTATCTCAAAGCAAAATCGTTTTATGCGAAGAGTTCACATAAAATTCATAAAACGTGAGAATGATGTTTGTCCCCTGTCCTTTCTTCCCTTCAGCTGGCCTGGGAACAGAAGTCTCAGTGCGAATTGCTAGGAACTCTGTTGCACCGCAGATGCTCACTACTTTCCACACAGTTCCATACAGCCTGGAACACATTAGGAACACCACAGAGACATTCCTCGGGAGTACTGCAGAGACCTACAGGCCAAGCAGCAGCAAGACAGCTCTCCCCAGCCTGCACACGACGGGGACTACAGTCACAGCCTGGAGTCCATCAACTACTCCACCTTCCTTCAGCATCACTACAGAGGTAAAAAGAGGCGGGTGGTATGGTTGCGAGTGGTCCCAGTAAACCCTTTCCTTGAAAAGACTCTCTGTGTTCAAAATGCCACGGTGCACTAAGAAATCGGTCATTTTGTGTCTAAACTGCAAATTGTACACAAACGGATTTGGCAGAATGAGGAAAACTTTGAAATTGCTGCATCTTGATGAGATGGAGTAGTTGGGCTTGGTCCTGCTGTCCTGGTACTCGGTAACCTGGTACAATAGCGTTTTGTGGACCAAAGGCAGGGTTCGTGATCTTAAACATAGCCCGAAACAAGTAAATAAATGCTGATGCCAGTATTTGGTGGTTCCAAACCATTTGTGCCCTAAGGGGCAAGAATCACAAAACAGTGACAGATCCAGAATCACTCGAATTGCTTAGGAAGACAATGATAAATAGAAGTCATGGCACCTCCGCATCACCATGCCCTGTGCGTCACCTACCTGTGGTCTTGATAGTCCCCACAGTGACAGAAGGGTCAAGAGAATGAACATCAGTATTGGCAGCTCGAGGTGTTACCCAAACACTCTTTCTGGTTTGAGTATTCATTTCTTTGGCTTTGCTTTCCTCTCAGAGATTCGAACCATCATGTAGACAATGATGGTGCAATTAGAAGAGACGAGAAGAGTTCAAGTTTGCAGAACACAGGTATATTTTGATGACAGGGTGCTAGAGCACATGCCAGGGTAAAGCCCTAAGTTAATCCACAGCACAGACAAAGAAAAAGTCTACACTTCACTTGAGAGTGTAGCTCTTTGCCAATAGGCACCCCGAATAATTTAAAGACTGAAGACATTCAATATCATCCAAATGACATCCACCCAGTTGGATCTCTCATTGTATTGAGCCTAATATTGCATATGGTCTTCCACTACTGAACATATGTATCATTATGGATCACAAAACAAATATAGTGAGAACACTGAACAGCTCCTGGGACTCTACTTTTGGTTCCACTTTTCTGTTACCATAAATCTTCCCTCTGACCCAGTTCTTCCCTTGCCTATGAAAAGGAGTTAGGAAGGCCCGGTTGGAAACTCTTTACATCCCTTTCAAGCAATACCCTCAATCTCTGTCCATTAATAGAAATATCTATCCTGAGAACACGCACTCTGAATCTGCCTTTGAAGGTCAGCTGTGCCTCTACATCCCTCCACTCGGTTGAGGCTTATGACAGAAAAAGAGGGGCACAGTTAAAGCTCCTTACTTCTACCTTAACTTCTGCCTACCTCTTGGCTCATTGTGGTCTCAGACTGTTAGCTTTGCAAAGTGGGAAAAAAGGACATGAGATTGGTGAGCCATGACTTAGGAGCCCCCCACGATTGGGGCACTCCCTAGTTCTTCAGCTCCTTAGCCATTTGATCCACTAAAGTGAATGAGATATTTGCACTTTTGAAAATGAATTCTCACATCCTTATTTTGTCTGTGTATGCCACCACAAAAACTCACATTCTACCATTAACTTAGTAGAGCATTTCATTTACATTGGAACTTAAGTATTTATAACAGTCCAGAAAAGATAAGTATATCAAACAAAGCACATGAAATAAAGACCATCCCAGACACCTAACTACCTGAATGCCAAGAAGTGGTCTTTTAGCATTAAAAGGATAATCTATCATCCTCCCAAAGCACAGAGCCCTTCCCATGTCTGACATTATGAAACCTAGAAATAGGTTCAAGAGTTAGCCAGACTCTGCAAAAGTATATTCAGAACAATCAGCTGTTGCAGATACACCACTGGTTGAGTCAATCTAACCCGGCATGACAGAGCTTACAGGATCATCCCCCAGCAGAATTTGTAGCCTTAGATAATAGCAGCACAATGGTGAGGGTTTTGTTGTCGTTGTTTCTTTGTTTTCTCAGGATTTCGGGAGGGTGCTTTTGGTTGGTTGGTTGGTTAGGTGGTTGGTTCATTGGCTGTTTGGTTGGTTGTTTGGTTGGTTCATTAGTTTGTTGGTTGGTTCATTGGGGGTATCATTTCTAGAAAGAAACCAACTACAGTGTTTATATGTGCTCCCAGATGGGGCACCCAACATTACTGGATTCTCACCTCTAGCTTTATTGAAGTTCCGACAAAATGTTCACTCTGTTTTGGGATATGAGAATAAAAAAAAAAAAACCAACTAAAACAAAACCATGCTGTCTCCAAAGGCAGTTTCTCCCAGTGCAAAATTCTGAACTCGAATCTAGCCATCCTTCCCATCAAACAACTTAAAGGAACGCTACTCCACAGTTTGTTATTAACTGCTGGAGTCTGAGATTTTGAAAAGTAACACAAGTCACTTATGGTTCAAAATTTGTGTCCTCTGAGAGTAATTGTGACAAAGAACATCAGGGGAACGTGAGTAAGGTAGTCAGCTCAGTTGTTGGAAATTGGATCTAAAGCTCTCTTAGTCGCCTTCTTCCTCACATAGCATCTGTTCGTGAAGATGTTTTACCGAGCTGGGTTGGGGGCGTTGTGTTTGAGTGAAGACAAGGTTTCGTGACTGTATGTGTTAGACGAAAGCACCTGAACAAAATGCTTGAAATTTTGGGGGAAAGAGGAAAAGTTTGAGCTAGTCTGGAACAAAATAGAATGGAGGTGAGCGTAATGGCACAGAATGAAAGGGGAGAGAGTGGACGGGGGTGGGTTGGTCTGGAGTGGACTCCAGTGGGGCTGCTCGGATGGTGGTTCCTCTACCACTTCATCCGGGCTCACTGCTGCAGCTACATTCAGCGCGGGAGGTCAGCAGGGCTCTAAGATCAACACTCAGCTCATTTGCATGACTAGCCCTCGGCATTGGCTGTGAGCCGGCCATCTAGGCTCACCTCATGACCCCTCATCCTCTAGTAAACAATACCAGCTTCCCTTTCATGATGGGAAGTTAGTCCAGCTTCATAAAAGGCCAAAGGTAAAGGCTGCAGGATTCTAGAAGTAGAGACTCTGGAATCACACAAGGCTCCTTCGGCCACATTTGGAGGTTAAAACAAGCTAAAAACCAGCTGAGATTCAAGGGATAGGGCAATAGACTCTGCTCCTTTATGAGAACATTGCAATATATATATATATATATATATATATATGTATATATATATATATATTGCACATACATATAGTTGGGGTGAATGCATAACCATTAAACAAGACCCTGTATATTATTGTCATCACCGTTACCCCATTGCCATCACCATCCTTATTTTGCAGATGTCTAAATAAAACATGCAGAGGTTAAAACCCAAAGACCTTCTCAAATGATTAAGGAGAAAGTTAGCAAGAGTATACACACATGCACATACACACACTAAGACACCATATTCTCTAATATATAGTACCTGTTCATCAAGGCGAATGCCAAGGAAGACATATTTGCTCTGCAGTTATCTCTCTTCGCTAAGCACACACAACGACCCTGAACTCACTCTTGGAAGATGCAGGGTGTTCCTTTTCTTTACATTCCCAATTCTCTCACATCCTCCCTGCTTTGTGATGCATTTGACCATGGAAGGTTATATCCTCGGACCAGGACTTGGTCTCAGAGCTCTATGACTATTACCCCTGCCTCTCCTCTCCCGACCTCCAACTCAAGACCTTAAGGGAATTAACAGGTCAGATGCAGAAATCAAGAACCGGTGCTTCTGTGTCAAAGAAACCGAGCCTAGGTCCTAGCAGTTTCTCCTCAAGTTGTGCTTCCTTCTTTGGACCGGAGGTCACAGTGGGCATTCATCTGCCTCACAAGATTGAGAATAAAGATCTGATTAAAGGAACCACCTTGGGAGGTGCTGTAGCCGAAAGGAAGTGAGGATTTACTAACGTTGGCTTCTTTTAGTCTTTGTTGTATCATCCCTACCCTGGCTGACTCCAGGCATGAGGAACCCACTTGAACTAGCGGATTCTGCAAACCTGCTCTAGAAGAGATAAAGTTGCTGACTGTGCAGAAAAGCAAGGTTCCTGGCTGGTTCTGATACCACTATCTACACATCTTGCCTAGAGGCTCACTGCCTGCTTCCTCTCCCACCCCACCCTTGTGCTGGCCCTGGGAGGAGCAGCATTTCCTCAGTTTGTGAATAGCCATTGTGGTTCTGGGCTGAGCTTTCGCAGTTCTGCGTTTCCTTCCATTTGGCCTTCAAAGAGATCACAGCCCAGTGTGAGTCTCCAAATAAGAGAGGAGGCTAGTGCAGAAAGTACCTCAAAACCAAGCCTAGGCAGCCTCCTTGTCTGGGCCACTTAGAGTGCAGGGAGATACAGGGCTGTCACCATTGTTATATAGGCAGACTAAAGGCGAACAGCCTCCCCACTGCCAAGAACAGGGGAGCTCAGCCTTCCTAATGATGCAACCCTTTAATGCAGTGCCTCATGGTGTGGTGACTCCAACCATAAAATTATTTTCGTTGCTACTTTATAACTGTAATTTTGTTACTATTTCGAATCATAATGTTAATATCTGTGTTTTCCAATGGCTTTAGGTGACCCCTGTGAAAGGGTCATTTAACTCCCAAAGGGTCATGACCCACAGGTTGAGAACCTCTGGCCTAGAGGAAACCATACAGACCACCCTCAAAGCTCCCCCATGGTGCTTAGACTGTCCATTGCGAGTAGAATCAAGTAGCACAGACCATGAAACTGATAAAGTTATTTTTAATTCTTATTTTTATTATTTTTAATTATGTAGAGGGAGGTGGGGTATGTGGGTACAGCTGCCCTCAAATGCCTCTGGTCTACAGCTGGAGTGGTAGGCAGCTGGGAGCCACTCTACATGAGAACCAAACTCCAGCCCTCTGGAAGACCAGAGGCGTTCTGAACAGCTGGGTCGTCTTTCCAGTTCTCATGTATCATCATTGTTGGAATAATTCGGGGCAGGAGAGAGACCTTGGAGGGCCAGGGGGCTGAGCAGCAAGTGAGAGACAAACAGGCCTTGCAGACAGAGCTTAAGTGGGAACTTTTCTTGAGATAAAGTGTGGGAAGGGAAGGAAGAGGTAAAGAGACAGAGAGAAAAAGAGAAGAGAAAGAGGAGAAAGAAGAGAGAGTAGTAGGCAAAGTTTTGCTTTTTTTAGGTTTTTTTGTTTGTTTTGTTTGTTTTGTTTTTTGAGACGTGATTTCTCAGTAGCTGTGGAGCCATTCCTGGAACTCGCTCTGTACCCAAGGCTGGCCTTGAATTCACAGAGATTCTCTTGCCTCTGCCTCCTGAACGCTGGGGTTAAAAGCAGGCACCACTACCACCCAGCTACAGTTTTGCCTTTTAAAGGGACAAGGTACTGTCTGCCATGCATGCAGGGTTGATGCACTCTACCAGATCCCCAAGGGGCAGAGCCGAGGCGTGCCTGAATGCTAGCAATTGTGTTATAACCATGTGTTGCTAAAGCCCCTACCTCACAGCCCGCATTATCCAATCTTAATTCTGAAGTGCAGTCTCTTGGTTCTTCAGTTAAAATGGATGACCGTCTACTAATAGCACAACCTAGCTTAAAATTCGTCTGACCCCTCCAGCCTTAAAATCTCAAGGATTCCTATTTACACATAATTGGATTGCCTTCCATTTTGTTCACACAGAGGCTGGGCTGATAATGTGCCCCAATATAAGCCACACACACACGCCTAAAATGCAGCCACAGAACAGTCCATAAGTGTTGAGATGCCTGGCTGATGTAACACCTTCCTCTGGCACACTGGCATCTCTGGAGAGACGAGGTGTGCTCGAAGCAAGGGCTGATGCAGTGAGAAGAAAGAATGAGGAAAGGAAGCCAAGATCAATAGAGAAGCCAGACTGTGCCAAGTGTCAGGGAAAGTCTATGCCCTCAGCTCTGGCCATGGCACTGGCTGTCCTGGAACTCGCTCTGTATGTAGATCAAGCGAAGCTCACCTGCCTATGCCTCCCTAGCACTGGGTGTGCACCACCGGTCACCTGCACCACTTTAAAGCTACAGTTGTAGGATTCAAATTCAGACTGTCATTGCTCAGAATTGTCTGAAGTGGAAACTGAGAGCTTGCAGCGTGAAACTCTCCCAGCAATTCTATGAGGAAGCTGGGTTTGTGGTCAGATGAGAGATTAACCGAGTGATCGATCAGCTTGTTGGGGAAAAAAAAAATTGAAAGAGAGGAAGCCTAATGGGGCTGTCGAGCCTGCCCATATCACAAAACTCAAGGGTTTCCCAGACTTAAGGCAATGAAGGGACTTGGCAATCAGTGCAATCATGGTGACTACTAAAAGTGACATGACCGGCATCATGAGCAAAACTGAAACATAAAATGTGGCTTTAAGTTTTGCATCAGTTTTGAAGTTCCTTAATTTAGAGACTTTATTAAGATTGCAAACTTAATTCAGGATGCCCGCCTCCTATTCTAAAATAGTTCAGGTAGATTTATTATATTTGCAGAGAGAAAGAGAGGAGACAGACAGACAGACACACACACACACACAGAGAGAGAGAGAGAGAGAGAGAGAGAGAATTGGGAAGCCCAGGAAGGGTTGTACAAACTCTGTGTACAAGTTACAGTTGACCTACTAATGTGCAAGTACTTCAAAATAATTATTTTTAAAGTAAAAAGAAATCAAGGAGAAGTTTTGCTGGGCGGGCTTTCGAAGAGTGGCGTTCACAGGAGGCTACTGCATTATAGGCAAGCCAGCGGCTCAGACAGCCCAAGATGTGTCTTCTTCCAGAACTGGGGTGAGAACAACGGCTTGAGGCCGCTGGGTGGAAGAAGAAGAGGCGAGATTAACACACACAACAGGGGGGAAATGAGATGAATTTTAAAAAAAAAAAAAAGAAAAAAAAAGTCAGTGAAGCCAAAACTCAGAACTGGCTCCCAGCCTCGCGATAAGTCTGAAGATAAGATAGACAGCCTGGGAGGAACTGCTAAGTCCTTTAAATCTCTGCAGTTTACAGCAGCAAACGGCTGTACCCTCAGATCACACACACACACACACAGAGAGAGAAGTTTGAAACCCAGTCACTGTAGAATATGGTGAAAAGTAACTGGAAGGAGAAACACTGTGAATTCCAGGAGCGTTTACTGAAGTCAGTTTCCGTATCTCCTGCACTTGCAGGCACCTGGTAGCAAAACGCAGCACCGTCATAGGTCCAGATGAGAACTTCCTACAGTAGAAATTTCTGTTTGGGAGCCAGGGGTACCCTTGTTGCTATTGTGTCTCTCGTTTTGGATCCCTTACAGATTTGGGCCAATGAGATGCCTCCTGTAGGGGCTTCCTGGGTGGCCTTCCCTCTGTGAGATTGCCCGGTGTAAGGGGCGGGGGAGGGGAGAGCAGAGCCACGGGCAGAACTCAGCAAGTGCATACTTTGCCGGGGGTTCAGCTCTTGGAGGCACAAGTTTCAGGAATGTCTCTCGTGAGAAGCACTCGCCCTCACACGGAGTTGAGGAGGGGGCCTCTACCCATCCAGAACAACAGCGTTATGGATGTCAATTACTTCTAAGGCTTGGGCTTGTCAGAATTCTTAGGCAAGCCCTTGTTTTGGGGGGAAGACTGTTAAGGTTTATTCTGTCCGTACATAACAGAGATCCAGTCACCGTGACCTGGGGATGTGGAGGAGATGACGAAGAACAGGGCTCCTTCCTTCAAGGCCTCTATAATCTGACTCATAGTTTTAACATTACATTTGGGGAAAACATGATAAGGTCCTTTGATCTTCTGCTTTGATCACTGTCAGCCCAGTGCTCAGGGGTCTCAGAGATTCCCTGAGTCGACCTCACCCAGTAGAGAAGGGTGGAATCGGAAACAATGCTGAATTAGAGATAACCAAGAAACAGGCAGAATGTAGGACCATTGGGTTCCATCTTTTGATTTTTTTTTTGAGCCAAAAATCAAGATTTTTTTTAAAAAGGAAAAGACTTGATTTTTTTTCTCATTGCTTTCTTATTTTGATTTTTAAAGCGATATTAAAATCTTGTTACAAATGCCAAAGTCACCTGGGTTTAATCAGGTGGTTACCAAATTTTAAGCCTCTCCTTTAGGAGGAGCGGATGGGGAGGTAGTAGACAGAGGCAGAGGGAGGGAACGGGAGGAGGAGAAGGAGGGAAAACTGTGGTTGGTATTGTAAAATCAATGAAAAAAAATTTAATTAAAAAAAAAAACTAAGCCTCTCCTTTGTAACATCTACAGAACTCATAGGGAGACAGATTGATCCACAGAACATTAAAACTATGTCTTTGGTTTTCAATCTTAAGCCTCAAAAGAAGCTAAAAGATTTGCTTGTTTAGCTTTTCTTTTTCTAATTGTTTTACATTTATTCATTTTATACGTATGAGTGTGTGTGTGTGTGTGTGTGCGTGCCTGGTACGCTGAGGACAGTAGAGGGCATCATATCTCCGGAAACTATGATGGTTGTGAACCATCATATGGGTGATAGGAACAGAACCACCAAGTCTCCTGCAAGAGCAGCGGGTACTCTAATTGAGGAGCCATCCCCCCAGCCCCATTTTCCTTTTTCTTTTAAAGCCAACCTTATGCCACGTTTTATTTATCTACTGTCAAGGATTGGGGGAATAGATTTTGTGAGGATCACAGTCTAGCTCCTGAAGTCATTCTACCCAGAAGCCATGCACATCCTGACGGCCTGGGGGAAGTATTGCTGCCCTGACTTGCCCTACCTGTGAGCAGATTCATCTCTTGGCTTGGGTGGTGGCAGCTGTGGTATTGGTGAAGATGCAACAGAAGCCTGGAGTTTGAGGGAGTGAATCTCTTAAGAGCCTCTCCTGCTTGTAAATCATATGGCTACCTATGGCTACATGCTGGTACCCAAACTACCCAAAATCAAAGTCTATTTCCTCCCAGATTTTCTTTTCTTTTCTTTTCTTTTTTTTAAAAAAAGGAACAAAAAAGAGAGATAAGAAATTAGTGTGGAAAATAAATATCAAGTGTACTGGCTGATTTTGTGTGTCAACTTGACACTAGCTAGAGTCATCAGAGAGGAAGGAGCTTCAGTTGAGGAAATGCCTCCATGAAATCCAGCTGTATGACATTTGTCAATTAATGGTCAATGGGGGAAAGCCCAGCCCATTGTGGGTGGTGTCAACCATGAGCTGGTGGTCCTTTGTTCTCTAAGAAAGAAGACTGAGCAAGACAGGAAAAGCCAGCTACAAAGCAGCTCCCTTCCATGGCCTCTGCATCAGCTTCTGCCTCCAGGTTCCTGCCCTGTTTGAGTTCCTCTCCTGACTTTCTTCAGTGATGAACAGCAATGTGGATGTATAAGTCAAACCCTTTCCTTCCCAGCTTGCTTTTTGGCCATGGTGTTTGGTAGCAGAAATAGAAATCCAAACTAAGACACCAAGAAACCTTAAAAATGTGTCAAAGAGTGGTGGTGGTACTAATAACAATTCCCTCCCCTCCTCCCTTCCAGTATTTAGAAAACCATGGCATGGCCACCATTCTGAGCAGCTGGTAAATGCTCTTGATCTCTACTGAGCAGCTCTGTTTGGATACAAGAGAGAATGCAGTATGAATGTATTGTCATTTGGATGTTCTCAGAAAGATATTCCCATCCATGGGCTCTGTTATTCTCCTGTATGACTAAATACTCAATTCCCATGGTTTATTTTAATGTTCTTTGTAGAACATTATTTTACTATTAACAATTATAGGTCCTAACATGTCTGGCCCTGAGCTGGGAATTGCCCTACGCATGTAGTGCATGACTTCTCTTTCGATCCCTAAAACTGCCCTCCAAATGTTTTTGTTATTTCCTGGAGGCTCGTGATCTAGGAAGTTTATCTAGAAAGATTTCTTTAAGTACTCCAAACTATATCTCTAAATACAGAACAGGATGGTCATGAGGTTTTTTTTTTAAAAGTAACTGCTCATCAAAATTATGCTTTCTTCTATTTTGGCGCTTCTCTTCTGAAATGCATGACACTCACTGCAGGTTAAAATTGTGTTGCTTTTACCACAATTTTCTATTTAGGCAATACAAAGAAAAACAGAAAAATACCTGCTATCTTGTGATTGTTTTTAGTTGACACGTCTGCCTGGTTACTATGCCTTCTTTTAAAAATTATTGTTGTGTGTTTGCTTAGCCTGAGAAAGGCCCTGGCTTATATTTTAAGAGCCACATTGACTTGGTGTGGTTGTGCATGTAACACTAGCACTCCGAAGGTACAGGCAGGAGGGTCAGGAGTTCACAGTCATCCTCAGCTACATAGACAGATCAAGGCCAGCCTAGCTCACATGATATCCTGTCTCTAAATAAATAAAATATTTTGAAGTCGTCGTGGTTACCTGAAAAAGAGCAGCACAAGATGAAGGCAATCAAAATCCCCGCAAGATAAACATTATGATTTCATAGATAGCAATTTTGTGGGTCCCCTAACAGCAGGAGTTGGAGATGTCTCTGACTCTATGGCCTGCACTTGGGACCCTTTTCCTCCTAACTGGTCACCTCAAACGGTTTTGCTATGAGGATTTGTGCATAATCTTATTATAATTTGCCTATGCCATGTTCAGTTTATATCCATGGGAGGGCTGCTTTTTGATTTTGAAGGGAAACAGAGGAGGAGCGGACCTAGGGGGTGGGGACTGGGAGGAGGGGAAACAGTGGTGGGGATGTAATGTATATAAAAGAATTAAATGTTTTAAAAATCTCCACATGGGTCAAGGGAGGACTGACCCAAATCTAGTTGAGGAGTTGTTGGCAACTGACAGCTGTTGGTAGAAAAGAGGGTCATTTTTCCCTGGGGAATGGCCACACTGAAAGACTGTATATGCCCCTTTTGTAGATGGCTCCATGACCGTGCACACATGGGTAGCGCTAATTGGATTTGAGTTTCTTTTAAAGATAGAGGGCATAAAGTTAGGAGGGGATATGTTAGAGAGGATCTAGGGAAAAATGGAAGGTAACATGATCAAAATATATTGTATACATATATGAAATTCATAAAGACTAAATACACATACATACACACATACTTGTACAGTCTGGTGAACAGGTCTATATGCCCATCTACTCCAATTAGAAGCCAGAGCAAAGGGGTGTAAATTCAAAGCCTTCCTGATGTATGGAAGTAAGATCAAGTGTAGTGAAGGCCACTTAGCAAACCCCTGATGCAAATAATAATAATATTAATATTAATAATAATAATAATAATGATAAAATTGGAGGTGAGTAAATAGAGGGTTAGAATAAAAATCCAAAGCAGAGCACTTGTCAAGCATGTGCAAGCTCCTGATTTAATACCCAATATTAGGGGAAAATTCTTCCTAGAAGGAATGGCATCAGGCTGATCTTGTGTCTCACATTTGATGTTACGTGAAGTTCTTTTTCCAAGTCTTTTTCAAGTATAACTCACACTGAATTTTTCATGAAGCTTTACAAATATCAAGACATGCATGATATTTATTATAAAGATAAATAATTTATGAATTCTAAAATTGTTCCAGACCCTCTAAATAGTTCGCATCATATCTTGGAAATAGAGCAATCAGTGAAATTTGAGAGGAATCACGGACGAGTTAAAATTAACTCGCCTAATAATAAAATTTTGGTTGAAAGTAAATTGGGAAGCACGCTGAACTGCCGTTGGAGTTTAAATAGCTCTTCTTTACCGACAGCACAGATGATTTGTTAAAACACAAAATGCTTCCTCCACCCCCTGCCTTACTGATTCCTCGGGTCCCTATAGGTGGGACCCTATACTATGACTTTCTAGCAAGTTCTCAGCTAATTGCTGATACTGCACTGTCTTATAAGAGCATGGCTCCTCATCGTCTTCCTCCTCTTCTTCCTTCTTATCTCTTCAATTCCCTTTCCTGTTCCTCCTCGTCATCCCATTCCTCCTCTTCCTTCCTTTACTTTCATCTTTGTTCCCACTTTCCCTTCTTTCCTTCAAAATCAATCTCTTCCTGTTTTATTCTTTCTCCCCCCACAATTGTCTTCCTCCCCTACATGTTCTCTCTCTCTCTCTCCCTCTTCCTCTCCTCTCTTACTCCCTCTCTCTCCCTCTCCTTCTTCTCTCTCTCTCTCTCTCTCCCTCTCTCTCCCCCTTCTGCTCCTCTCTCTTTCTCCCTTTCTCTCCCCCTCTCCCTCCCCTCCTTTCCCACTCAGGACAGCATTTAAAGCATGCCCCAAGGCCATACTTGCAGGAGCTTGCTAGAGAATTTATTAACTTAACAACATTTACCGTGCAGCTACAAAGACCCAATCGCTCTCTCTGAAGATATTTAGTGAGATTCTATTGTATTCTGAACCCTGGGCAGAAAGAGAAAGCAAAGCTCTACCCTACAAGAATGCCTCAAAGGACCAAAGATGCAGACAACACTCAAATGCATAAATAATTAGATTGTTGTTGAACATTATTACTCTGAACTAAACAACTGGGTTGTGAGGAAGGAAAGGATGAAAGAAACCTCCTCCTTATGATCTCTGATATGGAGGGTGAGTCTTCAAAACATACACCAGCCCTGACACGGAGCCCGTGCTCAGCACATTTTCTGAATGAAAGCATGAAGCTGAAGAAGGGAATCAAGCAGGAGAGAGACAACAAACAGAGCCAGGTAACGAAGGTCCTGGTTGAGGTCTGTGGCCTTTTAGTCCCTCGTGGGAGGCTTGTTTACATTGCTTCCAATCCACTTCACAGCCTCTCTAACACAGAGCGCTCTGTCTCGGGGCCCTGGCCATCCCTGGTCTACAGGAGCTCTCCTTCCTAGTGAGATATCAAATGGTGCCATATGCTCTGTCCAGTGGGCACATTCCTGCATGAGTGGAAGCCCCAGTGGTGGAGAGCTTAGAAAAAGTTGCTAGCTATAGGGGACAAAACATAATGGTAGTGTGTTCAGTGTGCTGTGCACAGACTCACGACACTCTTGTTTTGTGCCTGGAAAACTGGTGAGCAGAGAAGGGAAAGCCATGTGTTCTGGATGAGATTGAAGCAGTGGGAATCACTTGCTGGGTCTGAACTTCCCCCGGGAATGGCCTCACCCTGGGATCAGGAAGGATGTGGGGACCTTGTGCCATACTCAAACCAAATTATGTGTAGGTGGAGCCACCGCACAGCTAACTCCATTATGGGGCAACCAAGATTTTGGGGGTGCAAAACATGCATTCCAACTCTACCTCAGCCAGTGGCAAGAACAGGCACAGAAGTGTGAACACTGACCCCAGATGAGCTTACTGGGACTTACAAGTGCAGAGGAACATTCCGCACATTGAGTTTTTTTTAATCTCTGGCTCCCGGGGCTCCTGGCTCCTATAATCCTTGTAATTCCTCATGTCTCTAGAATAACAAAAATAAATTTTGTTAAAATATTTTACTTAGGTCCCTGAAGCAGCTCTGAGTGAATAAGGTAAAGCAATATTTTTCAACCACACCTGAGTTTTTATGGATGTGATTTTTAGAAGCACCACTGATAAACACTTAACAAGAGTGAGGAGGCAAGGGGCGGGAATTGATGGTTGCTTGGAGGGAGTCTCATGGAGGGGAAAGGGCTGAAGTTGGACTTCATTACCAGCGGCCAATGGTTCAACCAGCCCTACTTCATAAAATATCTACAAAAGGCAAGTGTCTGAGGTGGAGGGTTTCCAGGAAGATGAGAAGGAACATATCCCTGGGCTTCCAAGGGTGACATGCTCCCGACCCCATGGGGGTGAGCCTTTTACACCTTGCCCTGTACCCCTCTTATAAAGTTGTTTGCTTACATCTTTCAATTGCTCTTTGCAATAAGCAAATAAGCATGAAAAATATATAAAGAAATAAAGTTGCCATTCCCAAGCAGTGGCTCTTGCCCCTGGTGAGTGGTGAGTTCATCATCTGTGTTCATAATGTTACAAGATTCATGCCTTAGCTCTGAGCTTGTAAGTAAGGACTGTGTGAACGCAAACACGTTTGTTACCGTGAATTTTTTCACCATTTTTAGAAGACAACTGTCTAGTCAGAGGCAGCCACACCCTTCCTGGGGAGTCTGGGAAAGGTTTCCTGATGACAAAGGGAAAAGGTTATGCCGCTGTAATGGGGCAGAATGGCTGACCCCCATTCCTGGAATGCAATGACTTCTAAAAGTAAATATAGGGCCATATTATAGGACAAATGGGCTCAAAAGCAGTTGAGGAATTCCAAACAAAGAGAACAAATAAGAAGCGAGTCAACGTGTTTATACTATGTACAGAATTTCATACACTCCCTGTCCAAGAGATGACCTCAGGGACGTGTTCTGTGCTCCCGCAACATGTAGCTATGCTTGCAGATTTGCATATTAATACGGTAGCTGTGATTCCAATTTTTAAAACTTCTGTTTGTTTTATATGTGTGAGAGTGTTTGGTCTGCAGTTATGCCGTGTGAACCACACACATGCCTGCCTGGTGCCCATGAGGTCAGAACAGCGACAGACCTCCTAGAACTGTAGTCACGGATACTTGAGACTCATCGTGTGGGTTCTGGAAAATGCAGCCAGGTTCTTGCAAAGGCAACAGTGCTCTTAGCTGCTTAGCACCCTCCCCAGTCCCTGCATTTATTATTTCAGAAGGAAAAATATAGTCACAAAAAGTCCAAGATTAAGTCAGACCTGTTGTCTCTCATTGTATATTAATTTTTATGGGCTATACTGAACCCGTAACGTATTGGAAGCTCTGTTGTCAGCCTTGAAACGATAATGATAAAACAATGATAACTTAAAAGCCCAAAGTTATATAACTTTGGAAAAGAAGGATTTATAACTACTGGCCATTTCCATCATGTTCTGATATGATTCTTCATCTATGTTGAGGATATTAAAAATTATTTAACCTCAATTACTCTGAGCATACATGTTCAACTTTGATAGATCAAAATTTAAAAATGGATTTAAGAACATGAATTCTCATTTTCTCAGCCCCTAGTCCTAGAAACACTCTTGACAGGTGCCTAAGAGCACTCTTGGATGGGTCCGTGGGAGCATTCTTGACCAGGTTCCTGGGAGCACTCTTGGCAGGTGCCTGTTAATTGGGAAGTATTTAAGCAGCAATATTGGGAAAGTGTTTCCTACAGCCTCTGTTTGTTCCTTTTCAAATGTCTTCAGATATACTCTTTTAAGTCATAAGGAAGGATTATTAGTTACATTATATATTGTGTTATATGTTAGAAAGTTTAGTCCAAAAGGATGCAACATGCTAGAATACGTGTGTGCACAAGTCTGTTTGTGTTTGTGTGTGAGAGCGAGGGAAAGATAGGATTGCTTGAAGATTTCCAGAGGACAGTGAATATTTAGTATATTTAAGTCCCCATAAATCAAAAATTCAAGTAGAAAAATTTAAAATTCCAGAGAAGATGACAACGAAAAACCTAAACATCAGGAATTAATAAGTGGGGCCTATGCAATGAGTGAATTTAAAAGAGAACCAAAAATAAAACAATGAGATAAATTGATGTGGACGTTGCACCTGTTGCTGAACTTTTTCAAATGAGGTTCGCCAAGTTGTTTTCACGTTTGTTTCATAGCTCTCTCTGTGACGCCTTTAAAACATCCTTCTTCGTCTTCGACCAAGGTAGCCTTTTCTGAACACAGAAAGGTATGAAAAGGGGAGCAAGGAATGAGCTAAAAAGAAACTTCACTCAAGACTCAAGGCAGTTGGTGCTTGTATTGAAACACGCAGCTGATGGAGGGAAGAAGCAGGATACCAGTGACCGAGAGAAAGGTGTGCCCGACTGTGAAGAGTGGGTGAAGGGACAGAGAATGAAAATGGTTTTTCAGGGAGACGAGCACCCTGGGTGAAGAACAGGGCGTGCTGCAGTCTCCCAAAGCACATAGGTGTTTGGTGCTCGGTGAGCATGCTGACTTGCAAGATTGATTGCAGACCTATGTGTCTCTACTTCTAAAGCCCAGAAGTCTCTGAAAGGCAACAAACTCGGTTTTTCTTTAAGAAATATTGGCAAGCATATTTTCCAAAAGCACTGAAGTGGTTTTCACTTTCTTCAAGTTTGCTACTTTCCCTTAAAGTGTATAGTAGACATAAGTAACCGAGCCGTAAGTGTATCCACTCTGTAATGTAGGTGCAGAAGTGGGTGCCTTATGCCCCTGCAATGATTGGAAAGGCAGTGTAACGATCCATGTGAGACAGTTATTGACAACCATGCTGATTGAGTCAATTAAGACCTTTGAGTCTTTTATTAATGGCCAGACCAAGAGAGGCCTCACAAGTCTGGAAGTCACTTGGTGTCCTAGCTCAGGGATACAGTATAAAGGCAAAACCCACAACGATTCATCAAAGTTAGATGAGGGTCAGAGAGTCTTAAAACGCTCATTCTTGCCAGAGCATAGTAGCCATTTTAAACAAAACCTGCCAGTTATTTTGCCTAATACATCTGGTACCATAATCAAGGCAAGAAATCTAAATGTGTTGCCAAGGCAGACATGACAGTTATAGGGAGGGGGTGTGGGGAGCTAAGAACCATCTTAAACAAGCACAAGATGGAATCAAAATAGTATTTGGCCCCTACCTTAGTCATTTCAGTGGGGTTATATTTTTTATTAAACAGCTCAAAACCTTGAAACTATAAAAGTGGTTGCAAAGCTTCATTATTATCACCTTATTAAGTACTTTCGCTTTTTGGATTGAGTTTCTTCTCGGACCCGCTTTGACACACACATTTCTTCAGGTTACATGACAGTCGTCCTGGATCTTACAGATGATGCGGGGAAAACCGCAGCCTACTTTATTGGAAGGTGTGGGACGCTGAGTTATGGGAGTGTACCTTGGTGATGTGATTATTTTGTTGCCGGTTCACAGTATTTTCCTAAGATTTGGGGAACCCACAGACCTATGCAAGCGAATTGGGCAAGTGGATGGAGAAAGGACGGTCCTGTTGATAATGGGCGGGCTCTTTGAGGGTCTTTTCCCCTGCTGATGTCAAAAGGATGCCAACAGTGACAAATGGGTGTTTTGAGGTGAGAAGGGCTAAAGCCCTCTAATAAAAGGCTTCAGGAAAGAGTGTGGGCGACCCAGGGAAATGTGCTCCGGTCAAGTTTAAGCCTGGGAAACGAGGCCCTGGAGAAAGCAGATGAGAAGATAGGAAGGAAGGTAGGGAGGGGGACGCTGGGTGTGGAGAGGAGAGGGGGGCTGGAAAGTGAGAGCACTCAAGCACTTTTTAAAGCTATGACAACAGGGTTGAGGACCACTGGGAGGGGAAAAGTGAAAGTTCAGGAGAAGGAGAAGGCAGAGCCCCGCAGCCCTGGAAGGGACCCTTGGCTAGGGAGGCGGCAGCAGAGGCAGGGGGCAGCTTGGCTGGCCTCAGGCCCCCTTGGCAGCCTCAGGCGTTGGCTCCTCGGGACTCCCTCCCTCTCCGGAGCATTGTTCCTTTGCCGGGAGACAAGGAAATTGCCTTTTGATTGCGGAAGTCCCGGACGGGGCTTGGGGGCGAGGCAGCGCGGGTCAGAATGGCAGCGTGGGAAGGGCCGCGCGCCGCGGGTCCCCGCCGCCTATCGCGTCCGCAGCCCGCCCAGGGCGGCAGCAGAAGCAGCTGCTGCCGCGGCCCCAGCGCGTCCCCAGCTTCGAGGGAAGCGCGCTGCGCCCGCGGGGCGCGCTGAGCGCGCAACAAGTGGTACTCGAGGTGCCCTGGCTGTCCTCCCAGCGAGATGCTGAACCATGGAGCCACACTGGCCTTGTGGTTCGCGCTGAGCCTCCTGCAGGTGAGCTGGCAGAGCAAGGGATGGGGACGATGCTCCACTCCCCAAGTCCATCCTCGTTCCAGCCTCCGGGGCTGCGCGAAGGGGAAAGGAACAAAATCTTATATTCCTATGTGGGAGAGTCATCCTTTCCCGAAATCCAGCCATCCACCAAACTGACAGTTCACCCTCCTGTCAAGACAGCAACCTTCAATCTCCCGCTGCTCCTAGGAGAGATGGAGCAACTGGGGCGAAAGTTGCCTGCTATTCACTTCCCCTGAGAGCCCTTTCCTGGGTTGGAGACTGAGCGGACAACTGCAGCTGGGCTCCAGGGGTGAGGACAGGTGGCTCAGGGAGGTGACTATGCCTTTATACACTTCAGATTGGGGACTTAATCCGTGCTCTCTGGTTCTTTTGCAGGCTGGACTGGCAGAGCTAGAGAGATGCAACTTTACACTGTTGGAGCCCAGGATCTCCAGCTTCTCAGCGTCTATCCAGTGGAGGACTTTGGGGTCACCCTGCAACTTTAGCCTCATCTACAGCAGTGATACCTCAGGGCCCGCGCTGTGCCTTCCCATTCAGATAGACAACATTACCTATGGATGCAACCCCGAGGATTTACAAGCAGGGACCCTCTATAACTTCAGGATTGTTTCTCTGGATGGAGAGGAGAGAACTTTGGTCTTACAGACAGGTAAAGAGTAACAGGTGTCATGGGATGGCCAAGCCACTCTAAGCTGAGCCTTGCCTTTTCAGACTGGTGCTTTCATTTGATCTTTAGGCATTTCAAAAGTGTGTGTGTGTGTGTGTGTGTGTGTGTGTGTGTGTGTGTGTGTGTGTGTAGATAATGGACCAGGATTTCTAGTTGTCTAAGGCCTGGTCAGAGCAGCTTGCTTGACTCTTGAAGGCTTCTTTAGTGCTGAAAACAGCAGCTGACTAAACAGCCCCTGGAAGGAAGGGGGTAGAGGGAGGTTTTTTGCTTTTGTTTTTGTTCTTGTTTTTTTTTAACTGATGGGGTTTGAGCTTCCAACATATTAAATTGTCACACATCAGAATCATTTTAAGTAAATGTTTTAATAATAATGGAGTTGTGATGGTTAAGGATATGCTTGGTTGTGTTTATAGAACGTAAACCAGAATGTAAAATCTTCAGGGATAAAATAGTCCTATTCATAGGGACCGTTGGAAAAGTCCATTGAAATGAGAATGCAAAGATGGTTTGGGGTTTCTTGAGGTACATAACAATAGAGAACATTTTTTGGCCACTCTGAACTTTGAGTCAATGGTTTTCCAGCATCTCCTTCCATGTGTGGATGATATGTCTGTCTCTCTTTCCTCCCTTCTCTGTCTGTGAAATGGAAGGCTGGATGGAGCTTCAGGGATAAGCTCTTCCCACCTGTAGGGGCTGCCACAGGCCTCTACCTCACCAGAGCCTCAGTCCATGAGGGTGCTGCAGAGTCCTCAGTTCCTTAGTCTTTGCCATCTCTGTTCCACACAACGGTGAAGGCTTCCTTCATCTAGAAGTAAATCACAGAGAAAAATTTCGAACGTTGGATAGAGAAATGAGCTATCTTTATGATTCTTTCCTGTTTCTACCAGAACACAGATGATTTCTTTGGCCATAGCTCTTTGAAGGCCACCAGTCTGACTGAAAGTGCAAGCAGGGTTGGGAAATCTCACTGAACCCCTGAACTATGGATAAAATATTAATCCTTTCACAGGTGTTTAAGGCCACGATGCCCACTTACATCATTTGACTTGCTACAGATGAAACACAGAGGTGATTTTTGAGGGCTGAAGGAACCTCAGTTTGAAAAGTTTGAAAACCACTTGTTAAGAATATGCTTGTATTTCTATGGAATGAGAAAGAGAGAGAGAGAGAGAGAGAGAGAGAGAGAGAGAGAGAGAGAGAGAGAGAAAGAGAGAGAGAGAGAAAAACTATAGGAGTAGAAATAGCTGGATATTTAGTCTTTATGTTGTCAATTTCTTGGAAGCTGAAGCTGGTTCTGCGACAGCTCACACCACTACAGCCACAGAGTGCTGGACCGAGAACATCCAGATGCGCCAGGCACACCGGAAAGGGCCTCACCAACAGTGTGCGTGTTCAGTGCAACAAATGGTTTTCAAAGTTGCCGCATTTTCAGAAACGTTCAGGAAAACATACGCCGTAAGGGGTTTGGAGACAGTTTTTTCATCCCACGGATTTACTTTATGGAAACCAAAATGATCATGAGAAAACGGTTCATTGTGGATGTCAGTAGCATAAATCAAGCTCTGAGTTGTGACACAGGGAGATGCTTCAAGTCCAGAGGCATTTGGTAAACATGAGAAATAGTCACCTTGCATGGATGCTATTGAATAAATGGCATCTATGTGCTGTTTCACTGTGCTAGAGACAGAAGCCAGCCAGGGCTTACTCCATACGAGGCAAGCCCTGGACCACTGAGCTACACCCCCAGGCTCGTTAATTTTCCTAAGGATGTAGTTTTCACCATACATTTCCTGAGCCTCTGGGTAAATATGAATGATGGAAACTGCAGATGGTGTCTGCGTAATGACAATCGTCCCACCCATGCATGTATGATGATGCAGTCCTTCTGAGAACTCGTCATGCCTTTAAAATAAAAATTTCATTGAAATACAAAAATTTGAATTACTATCTTAAAATATTGTTTTAAGGAGGGTTTTTTTTAAGTTGCTTATTTATACATTCATTTATATGTGGTGCTTTCTAAATTTTAAAGGCGTATGGATGTTTAGATTTTGTTAAGAGAAAAGAACTATTATTCCTCAGTATTGATTACTAAGCCGTAGTGATGGGGTCCATAAATCATAGTTTACTATTACTAAAGCAATGCCAACTAATATAACATCAACTCAGACAAAGCTTTAAACAAGCAAAAAAAACGCCATTCAAACTGTGAGTTCTTTTTTTGCTGCCTTTTACCAATCTTATTAGTCTCAGATGAATTTGAACAAAAGCAAGACTCACTCATGAATGGAGATCAGACTGTTGCTTGTATGATTGGGTGTGGATTTTTTTGGTGATGGGTTTTACTGATCACGCAAAATAGTATAATTATTTTGTTTTATGTAGACCTGGACTTAGAAAATATTAAACAAGTAGTATTTCATCAATAGAAAGCATTCAGTCCGGATTTCAAATCAGATTTGAAAAACATGGATTCAAATTTAATTTAGCAAGAATTTGCTGTGTAGGATGGCAAAGAAAATGCCAGAGAGATGGATGAGTTTATAAAATCATAGTACAACAAAAAAAAATGGTCCTTGCTCTTGAAGCCTAGAGCAGGCATGAGAGATTATATTGACAATGGCCACACAGCCTTACACATCTTTCCTGAATGAGGCCTCTGTCCTGCCTCGTGAGTACCAGGCTGCTATACTCACAGAGAGGACACAGGGCTCTTTCAAGTTTATCTGGTGATTAACTGGAATGCAGCAAGAATGCCGTGAAGTGTCAGGTTGTGCAGTTGTGGCTTTGGCAGGAAATACTACAATAGTCATACCAAATATTGAATAAGTGGGCATATTTCTGAGACTGTAACCTTGGAGTCGCAAAGGTTTGCAAAGCCTCTGGGATGTCTAGGTGTTTGAATGATAACTAAACCCTGATTGGCATCTGCAGTATTTGTGAAAATGCCAGCTCATTTCAGCAGTGTTAAGAGCTCAAAAGTCACTGGGCACATCTCTAATCCCAGTATTTAGGAAGCAGAGGCCTCTGGATCTCTGTGAGTATGAGGCCAGCCTGGTCTACATATTGAGTTCTAAGCTAGCCAAAGTCAAAAAAAGAAAAAAAACTATATTTTTCAGCTTTACAGAAATGTTATGACTTAGCACATAGATACCTCAGATTTCTCCATTCCTGTGGTGTTTGTTGCAGTGAATGAGCCAGTATTAGCATGATTAACCCATAATGGCCTTACACATCCTTACTTTGTCCCAGGATCTTATTTGGTGTCCCACATGACATTCCTTATTGCTGATAATCCAGATGGTATTTAATACCACACACAGAAAGAGAGAGGAGAGAATGGGGGAGGGGGAGGCTGAGACTCCTGGGTTTTCTCTATAGCCCAAGGCTGATGCTTTTCTTAGGTTTAACCTAGGGCTCCAGATCTTGGGTTTTCCGGGAGGAACAGCACGTACAGAGGTCAAGCTCTCATCAGGTCACACTGAGGCTCTTCCTGTGAACATGATCTGTCACTTTGGGTGCTGCAAAGTTGTCTGAGGTAGAGTTCAGTTTCTGACCCATTGTCTCTTCTGGTGCCCAGTGAACTGGAGGTGGGAATTCTACCTGGGGAATGACCATCCACGGGCATTTGACGTCCTGCTGATCTCAGCTACGTATTAATTTCCCTAGAGAAAATAAAATGTTCAAATATCCCCAACCTCAAATAATTTTAATGATATTAACATGATAAATCTTTCTGCCTGTCTGCCTGCCTGTCTGTATCTATCTATCATCTATCTATCTATCTATCTATCTATCTATCTATCTATCTATCTATCATCTATCTATCTATCTATCTATCTATCTATTTATCTATCTACCTATCTACCTACCTAGCTACCTACCTATCTATTTTATTTATTTATATGTTCATTGGTGTTTTGCCTGCATGTATGTCTGTGTGGGGATGTTGGATCCCCTGGAACTGAACTTAAAGACAGTTGTGAGCTACATGTGGGTGCTGGGGATTGAAACTGGTCCTCTGGAAGAGCAGTCAGTGCTCTTAACTGCTGAGACATCTCTCCAGCCACAAATTTCTTAATCTATATGAAAGCCATTTAAGAACGTTAATTATCAAATTGCTGCATCAGCTACTATTTTCATTCCAGAATGGTATGGATTGTTCTGGATTGACTAAGGCTGCCCTAGCAAACTTGGGTCGTCTAAAAACAAAATTGATTTTCCCTCAATCCTTGAGGTTGAAATCCCAAAGTCAAAATCTGCAGCTTTTCTGTTTTCATAGCTTCTCTCCTTGTCTTGTACACGGCCGCTTTCTCAATGTGACAGATCTGTCCATCCAAACAAGGCTATGTCCTTCTCTGCTTTTCTTGAAAGGACACTAGTCATATTATATCAGAGCCCAACCTAACGGCCCCAGTTCAACTTACTCTCCTCTAAAGACCATCACTCTCTCAAATACAGCCTGATTCTGGACTTATTGGGACCTGCAGCTTCAATACACGTTATCTATCATTTTAAATATAAGCCATTATTTCTGAAAACTCTCTGTAACTTTCTCTCATCCACAGATTTTACAGAGAATGATAGGGAAATGCTTTTGGTTTCTATGCTATGTGAAATTAACTTGAATTTGGAAATAATAGAGCTGGGGATCAAAGTGCTTTAAAGCACACTGCAACTTGGGTGCCACTGGCATTTCTTTTCCATCACTCATTAACAGTAATATTTGTGGATCACGCCTTCTTATGTGTGCTTGAATATAATCCGGAACTATTTATTATGATTTCCAGGGAGAAAGTTTTTTGTGTGTTTTTATGCTACAAAACCTTCCATATTTAGTACATGAAACAATAAAATATCTATATATATATAAATAGTTGGCAATATATTCAACATAATAGATACTTATATTTTTATATATTTATATCAACATAATATGTATTTACTATATTTGCATATATATATATACATATATATAACTTTTGGATTTGGCCTTTGTTTGTTTTGTGTTTTGGAGCAGGGTCTCCCTGTGTTCTCCCCATTGCTATACTCAGACTCATGACAATTCTCCCCTCTCAGCCTCTCAGGTTTCTACTGTTTGACTCTCTCTCATGGAGCCTCAGGGGAGTGGGTGTTTGAAAGTTCCCATGACACTTCAGAGATGAATTCTGAAGGCAGGGCACCTCCACTCTTCACTGGCAGGATGTTTAGAGAAAATTGCCTTTTGCCTCGGGGCCACATATTAATCTATATGGAGGGACGGGAAAATAATAATGCCTACTTCATAGGGTCGTTAGGAGGTTTTAGTTGTCAGATTGGAATAATTTGTCAACTGAAAATTAGAAAAAGAATCCTATTCTTCATGTAGTCAATCTGCATTTACTTCCAGCATGGATATGGTCTTCAGCTTGCTAGGAACTAGCATAATTTTCACAAATCCGCCTTGCTAGGAACTAACATAAATTTTAGAAATCCACCAAGCTCATTCATGGCAGAGCCCGGCCTTGACCTCTGCTTATCTATCTCAATACTCTGACCTTTGTTCTACAGAATGAATATTATTTTGAAGGTGTTATTAGTTCCTTCAAATCTCTATGGATGACCTAGTACCTTTGAAGCCAACTTTTAAGGAGAAAAAAATATGGAAAAGAACAGAATGAATTGTGCTGCCTTCCTTTTTCATATGGGAATTTGCCAGATTCCTCCAGAAAAGAAAAGATAGAGATGTTATTGGCCGCTTTCTTACCCTGTAGGAGAACCAAGCCCATTGGGTATGTGACCGTATAGAAATCAAGGCGCAGCCCTGCCCCTAAATATGTGCAACTAAACGGAGCACAACAGGTTTTCAGGGGTGTTTGTATTGTTCCTTCAATATGGAGGAAAACACTGAACATAGCAAATGCATAAGAAAGTAAACAAGAGAGAACTCAACAATTAAGAGCACTATTGGTCCTTTCCGAGGACCTGAGTTCAACTCCCAGAACCCAAATGATGACTCACAACCTTCCATGACTCCAGTTCCAGGGGATTCAGCGCCCTCTTCTGACCTCTACAGCAGAAAGCACACACACAGTGCACAGACATATGTGTGAGCAAAACACTCATACACGTAAAATAGCTGCATTTCATTTTTTTTAAAAGAAGAAAGTCAAAATAGTAGTAATATAATGAGATAGCATGTACATATTGCCTGCCTTTGATAAATTTCCAGTTTATGGCCAACCTTGTTCCATGCATAGCTTTGTCCCATTGCTTATCATTTTGAATAATCTAAATCACGGTGATCTCATTTGATTTATAAATATTCCAATTTGCATCCTTATAGATATGACTAAAAAGAACCACATAACAACAATATAGTTATCTTACCCAACACTAGCAAAAAAAATGTCCTTACTGTTTAGCTGTCCAGTTATGAATACATGTCTCACATGCAGCTCAATCATTTTGACTTAGGAAGTTTTGGAGCGGCAGCCCTATCTGAAACTGTGGCTGAAGAACTTCTCTGTATAGTGCACCCATGCAGCACTTTTGATAATACTGAGGAGACCGTGGTGCTGGTAACAATGAACAGGGCACAGGAGGCTCTAAAGGACACTCTGGGGAAGAGAATGCAGTCCCTGTAGGCTATTGGAACGCTCTCAGTGCTGGTAGGCTTCTGAAGCCCAGTAGATGTGAACTCTTCGGGGATTTTGATTACATTTCTTTCTCTCTTTGCAACTGCTGTCTTTATTCTGGTTTTCAAGTCCTGCACACCTTCCAGATTTGCTGGGGTTTATCTCCTTCATGAAGTGCACATCTGAAGTTCGTGGTCCTTGGATACTATTCTCTGCTTTTCAATTAACACTGAGATGTCCTTTATTACTGTATAGGTCAAGCATCCTATTCAAAAAAAAATCTGAAATCCTCCAAAACCTGGAACTTTTTGAGGACTGACATGATGTCACAAAAGGAAAATGCCACACCATAAAACTCTGCTTCCTGCATGAATTTTTAAAGTATATATAATCACCTTTATGCTATGTTCATAGGCTATAAGGAAACATGCAAATACTGTGTTTAGACTTGGGTTCAACCCTCACAATACTTATTAAGGGTGTGTAGAAATATTTCAAAATAAAAAATAAAACTCCAAATATGAGACATGTTTGTTTCAAGCATTTCAAGTAAGGGAAAATCACCCTGTGTGGAGCATAGAATTTGCAGCAAGACTCATGCCAACCACATACTATGTAGTCCTGCCCATGTGCCAGGGCTGCCCTTAACTCGTCATCTGCATCGCTTCTTACCACAACTCTGAAAAATTCACATTACTAGTTCTGGTTAAGATGAGGAGTTGAGGAACAAGGGGGCAAGGTACCTTGCCTATAGCCATCCTTGTGACAAACGCCAGTGCTGGGATGTAGCCGTCTCAGTGTGATGCCAAAGTTGGCCACCTTGATAATTCATCTTGATTCTGCTTACTCCTCTCACGTATGTCTCAGATTCACAGATTTCAGGCCTTGACCAGCACTTAATGACTATTTAGTGTTTGATATGATATTCTGCTAAATAATATGGCAGTCTGCAGTGTTGTTGACAATGTAGCAAATGATAGTCAAATTGGCTCTAACTTCCGTCAAGGTTGTTAGAGGGGTACAGAGGTACCTTGTGGCTGAAGTTTACTCTTAGTGTAAATTTCATGACCAGTAACCTGATGTACTGACTCAATAGTTTATATTCCACACTAACATAATGTATTGTAACATATTTAAGGTAAGAAAGAAAACCAATTATAGCAATGGTTCTCAACCTTCCTAATGCTGCGACCCTTTAATACGGTTCCTCATGCTGTGATGACCCCTCAACCACAAAATTATCTCCATTGCTGCTTCATAACTGTAATTTTGCTACTGTTAAGAATTGTAATGTTTTCCAATGGTCTTAGGTGACCCCCGTTAAAGGGTCATTCGACACCTCCTCAAAGGGGGTGTGACCCACCGGTTGAGACCTGCTGGACAGTAGTCAAGTAGCAATAACAACAAAAGAAATTCTTTCCATAATAGATAGATTGAATGTGCTGGAGACTGTGGGAAATTCCTTTCCTGTGCCATCTTTCTTCTCCTTTTCAAGAGCATGTACCAGGAATTATTTGAGATTATTACTCCACACCCTGTGAATTTCCATGAAAAAGAAAACCCCTCTGATTAGTTGATTTGAATCCCTGATGCCCATTTCAGCTTACACAAAATGCCAGGTAGATGTGGTTTGCAATCAATCAAGCTAGCTACCCGCCTGCTTTTAAATAAGAAGGGTAGATACCCCGGTTTCTGTAAAGCTCTCAGAACTTGACTCTGGGTCCACAAAGGTCCCCTGAGCTTGAGTGAGACAGTAAAGAAAGAAGTAATTAGAAAGAAAGGTGCCATCGAGAGTCAGGAAACCCTTGAATGCCTGTGAAGACACCTGAGCTCCACCTTGAAGCAGATGCTGGTGGAGTTCTTGCTGCTTCAATGGCAGTGAGGACAGAAGCGAGGAGAGGCACACATAAGTAAATTGACAATAGTGGAGGAAAGACATGGCATAAGGAAAACACCTAAATGTCTCTTGCAGCAATCTAGCACAAAGTGATAGGACCTCGGGTAAATGTGTTAAAACTACTAGGGAAAGGAGCAGATAAGGAAAATGCTCTAAAAACTCAACGGGAAGACTCCCTTGAGAAGCCAACATCCACTCCAGGGCATGACTCTGGCTGCTGTTCTGTGTGTCTCTTTCCCACACTCTCAAAGCTTGTGCTTAGCTCTATGCTACAGCCACTTCTAAATAAACTCCCACTTCGCTTCCCAAAGCGATAAACACATCAGTAGTTCCAGGGAGCTTTCATGTGCCCAGAAGTGCACATAGGTGTCACCGTTGCTGTTACTCACGCTGAGGATGCTCTCAACTGAGGCGCAGTAAAAGCATGCCTGGCATTTCCACAAACACGTCGTTGGTTGTGGTTACACTGGATATGCAGTTCAGGGCAGCGTTTCCCGTGCTGGGAAGACCACGCAGCTTGTACCCAGGTGTTGGATATTTGGCTGTACTTCCTGGTGCCTCAGCTTCCCTTCCAGGAGAAGAGGCTCACTGTGAATCCTGACGTTCTATGCAGCTCTAACCTAGGTCCCAGATCGCTGTTGACACCAGTGCAGCAGCTGGCTGCACTCTTCTGGATTTAGCTTCATTCCTAAACTAAACCCAACCATTTCACATGTTAAGCCTAGAAATCTGTGTATCAATAAACACTAATGATTTTAGTAACCTCACTGATAAGAATTATGCGAATTAAATATTGTTTGCATTAGAAATATAATTTTCTCCTTTCCAAGCGACTTTTTTTTAAAAGGAAAACATAATTCATTTTGGCTTAGGAATTTTGCCAAACTTTGTCTTTTCTTTTGAGAACAGAAAACTCGGGCTGGCAGTTATAGAACTGAATTGTCAAACAATGTTCAAATTCCCCCACAATATACAAACATACATACATTCGTACACACATACATATGAAATTTGGGGCGGGAGATGGCTCAGTGGGTTAAATGCTTCCCATGCAACTGTGAGGACCTGAGTTGGAATCCCCAGAACCCACACAAACACAAGCGCGGTAATGCATGTCTATAATCCTAATTTTTCCAAGACAAGATGGGTAATAGAGGAAAGATAATCCCAGGAAACTCATGGGCCAGTCGGCCTGGTGGATGCGGTGACGACCACAAAGAAAGCCTGCCTTCAACAAGGTGGAATACAAGGGCACCCAAGCTTGTGATCTAACCTCCACATACATGCCATGGCACACCTGTGTTCCAGTACACACACACACACACACACACACACACACACACACACACACATACACATACAAACACATCACACACACACTGATACACACCAAAGAACCATGCACCCCAAATAGGAGCGTAAGACTTATATCTACTATGAACTCGGAATGTTTTTAATACCGTGAAGTTTTCATTGGGCTTAGATGAAAAAGAATTCTACCAACTCTTTAGCTTCTGCGGCATGCAGAGCGGCCATGGACCACTGCCAGCGCTGGGCTTTATCGCAGTCTAAATGGGGTTTTAAGTGTTGTTTCCAGGGCAGGTTCTCGCGGTCCAGACACTTCCCAGCTTCATTGTTTCTTTGTTCTGCCGGATGTACGAAGGATTGACTGTTTTGTTTTCTGGCTCAGAGAGATTAGATGAAGTCTGCATTTCTGAAGCTCAACCTCTAGGCACGCAACCTTAAAATTCGTTTTTTTCACAGCTCACACTTTGTAGATTATGTATATAGAGATTATAGTGATCATAACATTTTATTTAACCTTTACCTGGCTTGGTAGTAGGCAAAGATGGCAAGATTTATCTCTTTGGAACTGGCACTGAGTGCAACTATCTCCTTCACCCTTGTCCTTAAAATGTTACTTCAGCAAAAATACTTCTTTTCGGTCCCATAGTACTGTTCTCAAGGCTTGCTGGCTATTGGGGTCTCATGATGTTGGGTATCTTATTCTTGTCAGGCAACTATAAACCTTGTGTGAGAGGGAAATTACCTTCTTTCCTTTCAATATGGCGTGTCCTGTGTAGGACAGAAAATGTAAATAACATTACCTCCTCCATCACTCCCCCCCAAAAAAAACTATAGTTCTCAATGAAAAAAATATGCATAAAAATCATCTTGGAAAGTTATTTTAGCTTGAATTAGAAAATTAGTTCCAAAATTTTACCAAGACAAGACTTTTTCTAAAAAATAACAGAAGCAATTGAAGACATTGTCAGTTTAGTTTGCGATTTTTTGTTTTACTTTTGCCTCCTTGTTATCAGCGATTCAGAAGAAAACGTTTATTTCTTCAATAAAGGGAACCAAAATAAGATTTTGTACTGAGTACCCATTGCATGCTGGGTAAAATCTCCTCTATATCTGATTTGCTCTCAAAACTCCTTGGAACTCTGGTATTCATCATCATCATCATCATCATTACATTCCAGACAAACAGAGAGATAGAAGTTTTGATGGAGCACCACTCACTCACAGGACCACAGAAGTGGTATACAAGGGAGCAAGATTTGAACACAGCTCCTTCTGATCCAAGTCCATGCTCTCTGGGACACTATGCCACTGGTTCCATGGCCGATTATCAGCGTGTAATAGGACCCATAATGACAGCTGACTTCAAACATTACAAACTAAGTATAGAACAACCAAGCCATAGGGCCAGATTCAAAGCCTCCGTGTGTTAAAGCACAGTCCCTTTGGGTGAACACAGGGGCTGAAAACACAGGGTGAAGGGTGTTTGTCTTCAAAGCTCAAATGCGCTCGGGGCCCTCTCTCTGAGATACTGCCTTAATTTGCTTGTCAGCTATTCTGTATATTTCTAACAATTATTGATATATTAGTGTCAGATTTAATTTTTACTGAATGATGAATTCATACAGTTAATAGCATAAAATGTGAAGGCATGGGATTTCATAAACTGTATTGCACATATGATATCTTGTTCACCCATAGGTAGTCTTTATGAACTATCTGCTCACAAATGCCATTTGAATATAAAGTGAGGTTAGCTTACTTGTTGGAGTTGTGTTAATAGCAAATGAGCATCTTCTGCAAATGGCACTCTTCGTATAAGGTTCGTAATTCTTGCCGTCATGAAGAAAATGCAGCAGGTGGATAGAGCTGAGGTCTGTATACCTATGCCACTCAAACAAATGGCCTGACTTATGCATTGCTCTTCAATACCTCATTCTGACTTTTGAGGCCAGGAACCATGAAGGACTGCTAATTTTTCTCATGTGGATGTTTCTCCATGGTTCTGGTCTCTGCATGCAAAGTCAAGACAGTCTAATTTCATATGTTTGACTGTCACTATGCCTGGTGAATAGCTGCGTGTGAAAGGCTGTTGACCTAGCTCCCAATCTGGTCCTGATTGTAGTTCAGTGGTGGAGATTCAGCAAGGGCAGACATGTGTTCCCCAAACCATCCCTGACTCTGAGAACTGAAATGAAGTGAATTGTTAGGTGCAAAACACTATCAATTCTACCAGCTCTAGGGTTCCTGGCAACTCCAGCATGCTCCAGAACTAAGATCTTAAAAATCTAGGGATATTGGTAATTCCAGCAATTGGGAACATTGATTTTGGTAAGCAAGTCTATTTCAAAATCAGTATCTAATCTGTGTCTTTTGGAATTATCTAACAGCTGAAAGCTACCCAAACTTATGTGTTAAAATGACACCAAGAGTCCACAACCTAGGAAGAGACAGAGTGCAAATTTCAAATGCCTATTATCTCCTAATAGTTTGTATTTTCTGGTTGGATCGTCGATATTTAATCAAGCACAGGCTGGATGCTTGTCACTGTCTTCAAAAAATGCTGAATTTGCAAGTCAAACAAAACACTAATTGAGCTGTCAAGGTCAGATCTACCTTAATGAAAGTCTTATCAAATAGTCACTAATAAGTAAGGGAGCCCTGTCTTTGAAAAAAAAAATCAAACAGTGGGTTTGCAGGTGTAACCACAGGCCGGATTTTCCCCACCAGGTAGCAGATTCTTTAAATTTTTAAGGAAAATGACCCTTGGCTGCAGCAGAATAAACAGTTAGTTTCAAAGCCCTCACGCTGCCTTCTCTTTGATGGTGTTTGCCTTGCAGACCCTTCGCCTCCTGCTAGCTTTGAAGTCAGTCCGGAGAAGACAACTTCAACCACCCTGCAGGTGAGGTGGACCCCTTCTTCTGGAAAAGTCACGTGGTATGAGGTGCAACTATTTGATGATAACAATCAAAAGATACAAGAGGTCCAAGTTCAAGAGAGTACCACACGGAGCCAATGCACTTTGTCGAACCTCACTGCTGGTAGTAATTACAAAATCGCCGTCATGGCTGTGTCCGGAGAAAAACGTTCCTTTCCCGTGTATACCAATGGGTCAACAGGTAAGATCTGTATTGTCTATGGTTAATAGCATGTAATATGGTTTTTTTTTCTTTTTCTTCATATTGATGGTGCTAGGGATGAAACCCCAGAGACCCCTGCGTGCTAGGCAAACACTGTCCAGCCCTATGTGGCACCTTCAAAATGATAAGTTATCAAAGGAAATGGGACTCTGCCACAATCATACTGTCATACGTGACAAAAGTAAATAACCTTTCAAAAGGCGGTTATAAGGGAGAGGAGACTGGACTAAGCGTAGGGTATGTGAATGTACTACTACTTGGCTAGGTGATTTTGAACAAGTCACCAGATTTCTCTGAAAACAGAATTTTCTCTTATTTAAAATAGATACTCCCTACATGTCTAATTCAAACCCATGACAATGAGATTTTCTGCCTCATTTTCCAAATTTGCATCACAAAGCTTACTTTTCCTCTTTCATATATTCTCATAATATCAAGTTATGATGTCTTCTGAGTACTTCTGTGTTTAAAGTAAGTGTTTGCTTCCTGAATATGACGAAAAACAATCTATCAAGTGTCCCCATGTGTCACGATGCCACTCCCAGAAAATGCATGACTCTCCCGTAGCTTGCTTTCGTCTCTGTCTCTGGTTACCCCTGTCTCTTTCCATTTGTCATCTCCTACGGTTTGTTCCTTTATCTCCCCGATTTATTGTCATTGGTAACACTGCCTTGGCGACACCTACCCTAATATCTATAAAGCAGAGGAGATAAAATAGACCATCTATAATGTCCCTTTAGCCCTTAAAGCCTATGGATTTTATAAGTGGTTAATGAAGGTTCCAGTGAACTCTCAAGAGGATCATTACTAATTATTGCTATGATGCAAATTAAGATACAAAGGGAAGTATAAATAAATATGTAAATTAAAGAACTATGTCTATGTTTTCTACAAGGGGATTATGAATGACCTTGACCTTGTAATGTGTGTTTTTATCCCACTAGTACCGTCTCCTGTGAAAGACATTGACATCTCCCCCACTCCTAATTCTCTCCTAATTTCCTGGTCTCGTGGTTCTGGGAACGTGGAACAATACAGGCTGGTGCTCATGGATAAAGGGACCTTAGTCCAAGAGAGGAACGTGGACAGACATGATACGTCTTATACTTTGTATGGACTGACCCCTGGACGCCTGTACAACCTCACTATTATCACCATGGCTTCAGGACTACAAAACTATAGGTGGAAACTAGTGAGGACGGGTAAGTTCCTCTTCTTTAACTAAACAAGAGCAAAGCTCAAACCAGGTTTAAATCAGGTTTGTCATTTGGATAATGGACAAATTGAAATTCATAGGAGTTATAGAAAGACTTGAACAGACATCCACTTGATTAAAGAAAAATAGTTCTCTTTTTGTCTAAAATTAAAGGTAGCCCTTGGTGGTATTTTGAAGTTACGACATGGTTCAAATTTCTCCATTTAATACATGCTTAAGGCTCCCTACTTCTGACTCATAAATAGGCATCTACTATTATCTTTGTGCTCACCCACAGTGAGTTGAGGGTGCTTTTGTTGGTGTTGTACAGAGATACGTTCTTGTATGACAGTCATTTCCAAAACCTTCTACCCAAGAAAATACAATGCGTCAGACAGCCTAACCTACACTGAAAAAGCTAATTGGTGCTACTTATTAATGTGATTCATTTAGTCAGTACTTACTGTGCGTTAGGCATATGTCTAGCATTGCAAGTTCGTATCCTTCAAGTTAGACAATGCCCGAGTTCTCATGGAGCTCACATTTGAATGGTGCTAATTAGTGTAATGTGTTGATAAACTTTTTCTCTTTGTAGTTATCTCATTTTAAAATAATATGTAAAATAGATAGTACCATTGACATTGTTCTAGAAGGAAGAGTATCTGGGACTATAGGAAGCTGAGGAAGAAGATACTGGAAACTCCTACATACATGCATATTTTTTGTAACACACCCCCAAAATATGTGATGTTCCTAAGAAAAATGCACAAGATGTCTTAAGAGCTATCTATACATATCAAGAACAAATGCAGCCAGGTGTACACCTGCAGTCCCAGCTCTCAGAAAGCTGAAGCAGGAGGATCACAAGTTTGAGGATCACCTTGATTATAAAGCAAGTTCTAGGCCGTCCTGTACTGGAGAGAAGGAGAGGAACAGAAAGACAGACAGACAGAGGAAGGTAGAGATAGAGAAAGACAGAGACAAAGGGACAGTTTGAGAAAGAGAGACAGTTCAAGAGAGAGAGAGACAGAGAGACAGACAGACAGACAGACAGACAGACAAGCAAATTGCACTTCTGAGCATACTGTGCAAAATCACTGTGCTATAATCACCCTTTTAGCAATTTATTAATTTCTATTATGTCATCAGGAACAGTTACAGTGCATGTAAGAGGGAGGAAAAGTATTCATCAAAGCTTCTTTCTTGTCATGAGTTTTCCTTTGATGAAAGAGTAACACAGCTCTTGATCATGACTTAATATAAAAAGTATTTCAGTGAGTCTAAGAAATATGGTGGGTCAGCGGTTAAGAGGGCTGGCTGCTCTTCCAGAGTTTAGTTTCTAGCACCTTCAGTGGGCAGCTCACAACTGCCTGTAACTCCAGCTCCTTAGACTTAATGTCCTCTTCTAGCATTTGTGGGCACTTGGACACATGTGACATACATTTACACACACACACACACACACACACACACATAAACACACACATGCACACACGCACATGCATACACGCAAGAACAAAACCTGGTAAAAAGTATTTTAGCACACAAATATTTACAACTACCAACTAATCAACCTGTTTAGTGTGTGCTTAAGACTATTAAATATACAAACACAGACAGGCACATGCAAAAAGAAATTAAGTAGAGGGCAGACTTCTTTGTGAATTCTATCTAAAGAATCCCAGAGCTGCAAAGGAACACAGAAAACCTTCTAACCAAGCTTCACTCGCTGGGGAACAACGAGGCACAGAGAGACTAACAGAGAACTGTCCAGTCTTCTGGGGGCAGATTGCCAAGTCCCAGCCAGAATCCAGGCTCCTGGCTGCAAGATGGCGTTCTTGCCATAGCATGGCCTTTCTTGGATTTCCAGTATTGTTTTGCCTCTCAAGTGATTTTTCTCTTGATCAAACAGTATGTCCTGCTGGCGTTAAAGTTTAGGTCAAAATGTGGTCATAGGGAGGACATGATCCGAGGAGTAATATCTCTGCTTCTTCCGTTGCTAATTAGCTCCTATGGAAGTCTCCAATCTGAAGGTGGCAAATGATGCCAGCTCGACCTCTCTGAAAGTCACGTGGCAGAAACCCCTTGGAGATACAGATTCCTACAACATCACCCTGTCTCACCAAGGGACCGTCAAGGAATCCAAAACATTAGCGCCTCGTGTTACCGAAACTCAATTTAAAGACTTAGTCCCTGGACGGCTTTACCAAGTTACCATCAGCAGCGTCTCTGGTGAACTATCGGCTCAGAAGATGGCGATGGGTAGGACCGGTAAGTCAGCCCCCAAAATAGTCTTTGGTTGCCTCAGTCATGCACAAATCTATCTCAGAATATGACAAAATCATGTAGAAGGGAGCTTCTTTTCCTCCTTGGGAAGGAGAGTCTTTATGACCAAGAATGCCTATAGAAGAGAACCCAAGAGCAGAGGAACGTAGAGGGTTAATTGTGTACAATTTGTCAATTAAACAAATATGCTTGGGTTCCTGTGTGGCCTGCGTGTGGCCTTGCTCTGTGCTCTCTCATGCCACGTCACCTAAGTCACACACATGCACGAGCATCAGTGTCGAGAGAGAGGGCATTTCTGGTTCATCCTTACAATAAGGCGATGTTAGCACTTAACTGTGTGCCGTAGAAATAATTTTATTAATTTATGTTACTGAGCAGTTATCTTGTTCTTTATTTGAATAAATTGCTGGATTACAAACCTTGGACACTTTTAAAGTGGTTATGATGTGCTATTGATTTCGGGCAAGGTTCTGAAAAGTACACTCTGTGGGCAAACCCACTTGGTGGCTTGTTTTTGTATTTCCCCAAATGAAAATAGGATCTTTCCAGAGTCATTTATGTAGTTGAATATGAGGGTTTTTTTAACCGACCTTAGCTTAATATATCTTACATTTTAGTCAAAGACTAATACACACACACACCAAGAATAGAACCCTTTAGAAATGCTAATGGCATTATTAATTTCACATATCAGGCCCCATATAAACACTTTACACCTATTTCATTTGTTTATTTACTGCAAGAAAACTGTGAGCTAATAGCTATATCATTAGTGTAGACATTGTACAGATAACCTGGAATGATTAAAAAACTTGTTCATGGTCATCTGGCCAGAACATTCTAGAGCTTGACTTTAAACCAGGTGGTTCAATCTGAGCCCAATCTCAGTGCCATTAGAGGTCTCAAGAAAAAGCTATATACCCCAAAGGGACCAAGAGCGACATTCCCCTTCAGAAAAGTAGATGCTTAGTGGAAATGTCCTTGCAGCAGAACCTAGAAACTGTAAACTTCCTGAAAAATAAAAGGGGGAAGAAAGGAAGTCTGTGAGAGGAAAAATTATAGGAACAAAGGCTCAGAAGTCAGAGCTCAGGAGACACAGCCCTGCAGCACACCGCCCTGAACACGCGGAAAGGAAGAGGGAAGGAGGGATGGCTGCGGGAGAAGTCAAGGGTTAGTCTAGGAGGAGAACAAGTCTGATCTTGTAGAGACGCGGATGTAAAGGAAGGACCCGGGGTTTCATTTGGTCGTTTTTTTTAAAAAAAGACTCAGAATGCTTTGTACTCAAAACGTGCCTAAAGCTATGATGCAAAAAGTTTGTTCTGCGCAGTTGGAATAAAAAAAAATAAGACTGTTTCAGGACCACAGCGTCCAGCATCTTTTCCCAAAGATGTCGCACCGTGAGATGCAACGTCAGTGTGATCTCTCCAGGGATGGCAGACAAGCAAAGAAAAACAGCCATCGCATCACTAGGCTAGGAACAGTGTTGCAAGAGAGTACATAACTGTTGTGTAATGGAATGATTTTCACGTGTGTGTCTTGGACGTCAAATGTCTTCAAAATGAAAGAAAAAGTACTCACCTGAGGTACACAGATCTCTGGAAGGGACACAAATGTGTACAAAAGCAGACGATGTGTACTTTATATATGGCTTCCTATGAAAAGAAAATGGGCATTCTTAAGTTTCATTTTTAACGCCTTTTTGGCGTGTCCTTGTTTAGTTCCAGAAAAAGTGAGGAATCTGGTTTCCTACAATGAGATTTGGATGAAGTCCTTCGCAGTGAACTGGACGCCCCCTGCTGGAGACTGGGAGCACTACCGCATCTTGCTCTTCAATGAATCAATGGTGCTGCTCAATGCCACCGTGGGAAAGGAGGAAACGCACTATGTCATGGATGCTGTGGAGCTCGTACCAGGAAGACAGTACGAGGTGGAAGTCATTGTTGAGAGTGGCAACCTGAGGAATTCTGAACGCTGCCGAGGCAGGACAGGTAAACAACCGCGAAGGGGTTCGTGATTGGCAGAGCTTAATTCATTCCCTGTCTCACGTAACTAGAGACATTATATTTCTGTACTCCCTCGAGATGAAGTGTTAAGAGGTTAACAGAGTTTTTAACATTTAATTTTGTCAAATCTTAACATCAGGCTTCCTATCCACTGGTAACTCAATTATTTCATGAAAGAAAAAGCATTTTAAAGATGTATTTTTTATGATCTTTAAACTTTGTGTTGGTTGGAGGAGGGCAGTATGTCCAAGTCCAGCAAAGGGCAGAGGATCCCAAAGAACGTGAGCTAAAAGAACTTGTGAGGTGTCCAACCTGAGGGCTGGGACCTGAAGCCAGGCCCTGTGCAAGATCAGCAAGTGCTCTCAACCACTGAGCTCTCTCTCCAGCCCCAAGAAAAGCCATTTTAAATTCAAAAGAACAGGAAAGACGCAATCTGAGACTAACGACCGATCTTCCAAAATGTGTTTATAACCCAGTTCCCATTGCCTTGTCCTAGTATTGGCTACTTGGAGGAGTTCAGGTAGCGGGGATGAATGATTGAGGTGGAGAGAGATATGACAGGAAAGGCAGGGTTAGGACACATGGATCTTGATCATTTTCTTGACACTTTTATATTGCATTTCTTTGGCAGATATTAACACACACATGCCGTAAAATCTGTCTTCTCAACTTTCAAGTGTGATGGTTATCCTTCCAAGTTCAACATTTCTTTGAAGATCGTTGGGACATAGAATAGCTCATCCTTACAGTGAGATTCACCTCTCTTAGTCTTGCTTGCTAAAGAAATAACTACACTGTTCCAATGTTCTTATGAGAAGAATGCCAAACAGGATGATTGTGATAGCCACTTAACTCACCAACTGTATCTTTCAGGGATCTTTTCCTTTTCCAAACATTAATGTCTGATGGATAATGATCAAAGGCATGGCCAGCATAAGAAAGACACTCCGACCACTCACAGCACCGGGTGTCTTTGTCACCCCCCCCCCTCATATTTTGCCAATCACTTCAAGCAATCAGGAAATGTAAGATGAATAAACAGTAGAGACCAGCATCATTGGCACAATTCTATGGAGAACTCTCCTCCAACTTTGATTTTTAATTTATTTCCTGCTCAATTTGCTTTCAGACTATTTCATTTCTTCAGTTTCTTCTGTGGAACCTCGTCTCCTAGTTTAGAAACTATCTGTTCTCTCCCGATAAGGTTCATATCCATGTGGCTGAAGGGTTCAGAAATCTGGCTCGGAGCAGTGTGCATCTTTAAGACTTGCCAGAATCCACACAAAACCCTTAACTGTCTCTCTATGCATTTATAAACACAAGTTAAAAAGCAATTCAGCACTCTCTTGGGGCCACTGACCAAGTGTTCTGCCCCGTTGTTTGCCATGGACCCCACATACTGGTACGGCTGCACGGTTCACACTGTTTCTTTAAAATTATGTCTTTCAGATACTTGATGATTTTCCCCAGAAACGCATGCCCTTGATGGCCTAGGTGTTTTTGCAAATATCTTTAGAGTGGATGCAAAAAAATTGAACCCCTTGATTTGCACTTTTTTTCAGGATTTTCTGGTTCATTAAAGTAGCGAACAGGTGAAACATTTATCTAATTATTCTTTACCAAGAAAAACCAAGAGTCGGATATTGGAGTAAGAAGCTCAATCATCAGAGAAGCTGTGGAGAAGCCACCAGTGACCTCCTATCTCTCCTGTTCCTCCATCCACCTTACTACTTCCTATCTCCTCTCTATCCTCTGTCCTCCAAAACCTCTATGGTTAATTTTGGTCAGCTAATGGCTAGCTCCAGTCTCTGACTCAAAGCAAACTTTACTGTCAGAATGTGATGAAATTATCACACAACAGCAAACTGATTTCACAAGCCACCTTGGGAAAAAAAAAAAAAAGCCAAGGGGTCTTTTTAAAACCATGCTTCCGGATGATTAATAAGGTAGCTTGAGGTAGGCCTTGACACTAACCAACACTGACTTCTTTAGACAAAGAAAGAAAGATGTGGTGATCCATTACCATGGAACTATAGAAAATTTCAAGTCAAATTGTAGTTTCATATAATTGACTCTTTAAAATTTACCTTCCTTCTTGCTTTGTGGGACCAATATTTTGCTGTTAGCAATACCTTCTAAGAATTATAGCGATAACATCTTTTAAAGAAGAGGAAGGAATTCGGATTCTTTTAAGATAAGGGCTGCCCTTACTAAGATCCTTATTATAACTTGCCAGTTGCCCTCCCCTCCATGGCACAGCAGGGTTCCCTCAGAAATAAAGGGAGGGGCACTTGGTCTTTAAAAGCTTTGGGAGTAGTAAAAAGTTCTCACTCCAGTTAAATAATCAAGCATAGTCTATATGAATGCCCAGATCATGGAGTGCCCCAAAAACCAACTAGGAGGCCGAGTCCTGTATGTAAAAGCAAAGTGCCTTTATTCTTATTCAAGTTCGAACTCAGACTCTCCATGTGTCCAATGTATTGAAGAGATCAGAGAGCCCCGAGCTCAGTTGTGGTGGGATTTTTTATAATAGCAAAGGTTGGGGTGATAGATTTCTAAGGTTCAAGACCCCTGATTGGCTAACATTTGTCTAGGGGTGTCCTGGCGAACGTGAGCTGGCAGGTGATCCTATCTAATGGTTGGAACATTAGAAATTTCCTTTGGAGGGTCTGTTCCTATGTGGTGCCTGGGTGGTATCAGTTTGTGGTCTTTCTTGGAACCAGGTATTGCCTTAGAGTGAACTGCTGAGACTCGGGCCTCTGTTGAGCTTGTCACAACTGGTCCAACAGTCTATTCATTATAGTTTTGTGGTCACGGGATTTTGCTTAATGATTTTCAAAACAAGGGTCTACAAGAACAGAGAAATCTTGGGGCTGGCGAAATGGCTGAGCAGTTAGGAGCACACCCCACACCTGCAGAGCCCAGAACAGATGGTCCCTAAACTTTTCTAATGGCTGTGACTAGATCAATGACCTCAAGTCTCAACTGGTTTTTCCTCAGTCCCCCTGGCGGTCCTCCAACTTCGTGTTAAACATGCTAACGAGACATCGCTGGGCATCATGTGGCAGGCCCCCCGAGGGGAATGGGAGAAATACATCATTTCCCTGACTGATAGAGACCTCTTAGTCATCCACAAATCCCTCTCCAAAGACGCCAGAGAATTCACCTTTACGGACCTGGTCCCCGGACGAAACTACAAGGCTACCATCACCAGTATGAGTGGAGATTTAAAACAGTCATCTTCAACCAAAGGAAGAACGGGTAATAATATTGTCCATTTTTACATTTTACAATGATATCCTCCGAAACTTGCACATATCTAGTAAGCATTGCTTTGCCTATTAGGTACTTGGCATGACCTTAAGATCCTTTCCTTTGTATTCTCTATTTTACCAAATTTCTTCTTTTGCTTAGGTGTATTTTACTAATTGGAACGCAGTAGAGAATAACCTTGCCATGACGTTGTATTGAAAAAGAGAACAGAAAAATGGGACACTCCTGGGAATAGGGAGTATGGCCAAAAGTAGTCTTTCTCATCATTAAAAGAGCAGGATATTTTACGTTGATTCTAACAGTTAAAAGAAAAGGGGATGCTGATATTGTTGGGGGAGGGAAAGGTGTTTTCATTCAGTGAGGGATACAGGATCTATAGTGCTAGGAGAGAACTGGCTTTACAAAGGAGAATGGGTGATTGAATTTCAGTGTCTGCAGGGAAAGAGAGGACTTGAGTACCAATGCCAACAGGTGCACATGCAATGTTGAGCCCTGCTCCTAGAATCCCCATCGTTTTCTCAGTGATGTGGGAAACAGCATCCCGACCAAGACTGGTGTTATCACTGTAGATGCCATGGGTTGTCTGTATGGTCTTTCCCTCTTTCTTCAGCTTTTCTGAAATATGCTTGAGTGTTTGCCTGCATGTGTGTATGTGTACTGCTATGTGTGTGCCTGGTGCCTCCGGACGAGGCTGGAGGAGAATGTCCTGTCTTCAGGAACTGGAGTTACAGATAGTTGTGAGTCAGTCTGTGATCGCTGGAAAACAAACCCAGGTCCTCTCCAAGAGCAAGTGTTCTTAACTGCGGAGCCCCCTCCATCCCCTGTATTTCTCTTTGTAACGTGTACCTCCCAAAAACATGGCTTTGTGAAGTCATGCTCTGTGCAGCTTTTCTTTCAACTTAACCACCTGTTTGTCTTTCTTTCCTGTGTTTCAGAAGCTCCAAGCAAGAGGGTTTGTCCTTTGTTCTGAAGGACATTCTTTAAATTCCTTAAGTGAAAAGTCCCAGGGATAAACTCTCTCTGCTTTTACTTTTTTTTTTTTTCTTTTCTGGGTGTGTCTTTACGTAGATCTCAGTCTTGCCAAGCAGATTTCCTATGACTCTGTCTTGAAAGGTATTTTCTATCAGGACACTGAAAGAATTTTTCTAGTTTCTCTGGTACTTATTGTCTGTTAAGAAGCAGACTTCCGGTCTAATCCTTCCTTTCCCATGAGAAGTCCGTTGAATATGTCCGTTCTAACCACCACCCCCCTTTTACCTGGGTCATCCTGCTGTTCCAGAGGAACGATCCAGGTACAGAAATCCTTTCGCTCCATTACCTGAGATTGGTTGGGACGTCTGTTCTTTCCTCAGTCCTGGAAATTTTCCACGATTCACTCTCCAGCACTGTCTCTTGCCTCCTTCCCATTCCCCACTGGTAACAAGCAAACTTTGCGGTTGATGTATTCACTTCCTGGTCTGCAGTCTGCATGATTGCTTCAGCTGTTCGTTACAGCTCATGAATTCTTTTTCCAGCTCTCTCTCATCTATTAAATTCTACTTTTGACTTTTACATATTCTCTTTGGTTTTCTCCTCTCTATATATGTTATTTTGCCCTCTAGTTAAATATATATGACACTCACACACACGCAGTCACACAATCTCCCTCTCTCTCTCTCTCTCTCTCTCTCTCTCTCTCTCTCTCTCTCAAACACACACATACCCTGAACCAGAGTTTTATGACTGAGCTATCTGACAAGCCCTTTAGATATGTTTTAGCTGTACTCTTTTATAACTATATGTAAATTTGAATAAAGTTATATTTACATATAACCATATGTAAATAAAAATGTTAGCTTTGCATTCTGTCAGTCGTTATACTGAAAAATGAACTTCAGCAGTCAAGCGCTATGGTTTGTTGATTTTTGCTGCTATTTGCTCATGCTGCTTTATTTCTTTAAATGTTTCTCTTTTTTTTTTCTATAAGCTTATATTCCTTGGAATCTTAGTCTATGAGTATTCTCTGAGGCTTTGTTTGAAGATGCATTTCAGAAAGAACTTTCATCTGATTCTTCCCCAAGCCCAGGACTGCTGTCAATTCAGAGCTAGTTTAACATAATTAGTTCATCTGAGGATTTTGAAGACGTACATTTGGGAATTCCAGCTGTGAAATTACCTGGCGCGAGTGAGAAGGGAACACAGAACACGCAACAAACCCACTTAGGAGTTTGTAGAGGGGGCATGTACAGGCCTGGGGAAGTCAGTGTGCGGGGTGGGGGGTGCGTCCAGCTTTTAAAAGCTCCCTAACGCATGTGCACAAGGGTTGACATGATTACATCATACACACATGACAGGGCTCACTCATGCATGCAAGGGCTTAGCTGAGTCATATGTGAATGATGCAACCACACATGCATGCAAGGACTTAGCTATGATGCAACCATGCATGCACACAAGGGCTTAGCTGAGTCATACGTGGATGATGTAACCACACCGCACATGGGTCACACAGGGCCCTTTAACATCCCTAGGGTCATTAGGCACTTCTGCCTGAGGGCTTATCCTCACATGCATGGCCCTAGAACCTGGAAGTGTCAGCCCTATTGCGGCTGAAATCATAACAAGCTACATGCACACAGAAAGTACCTCAAGGCTAGAAATTTTCGAGAAGGCTTGGGTGTTAGAACCATGGCAGAGACGTTTCCCAGCACATATGAAATCATAAAGCCTACAAAAAAAATCAGAAGAAAATGATTGTCTCCTGCCAATGCCATGGTATGGGAAACAAAGAAGGAATAGACTTTCAGGATACAGTTCTACGTAGGCTCAGCCATCAGCCTACTAAGCCCAAGAATCCTCCACTTTACCTCCCATCTGCAGGAGTTTACAGCGCTGTAAAAGCAAAGTGTAAATTCATGTCTGAAACATATGCTGAAGGCAACAACTCGCTTCAGTACTTCAGTGACCACTTACTTACCAGCCTTGAGAACGCCTTGCGCTCCTGACAATGTATTGTTCCATCTGTATTTATTTTTCATCCAATAGGTGGGATACACTTATTGGAGTGATTCTTCATGGTATTAGTGTAGCATACAACTGGAAATGAAAGCCCAAGGCGTTGTTTTGTACCCTAATATTTTTATCACCCCAATCACTCATATTGTTAGGCAATATAGTAAGTGTAATATAGTATTTGTTTAACTTTTCAAGGAAGTGTTGGTCTCTCTTCTATGGCAAATGAAATGTTTCTTTTCTTACATTTTCAGATGGGGTCTCACTATGGTGCCCAAGATAGTCTCAAACTCCTGGACTCAAGATACGCTTTTGATTCAGCCTCCCCATTAGTTAGCTGGGACTGTAGGCCTTTGCCACCATGCCCAACTAGATTATAAAATTTACATTTCTATAAACAATGTGTGAGCACTCCAGGCAGCACTTGGTATTATCTGTCTATGTGTCTCTTTGTTTATCTTAAAATTAAGCCTTTCTAGTAGATGTGGTGTAGGAGGATCTTCTTTCTATGTGTTGCTTTCATTGGTCAAATAAAGAAACTGCCTTGACTTTTTGATAGGTCAGAATTTAGATAGGTGGAGTAGACCAAAAAGAATGCTGGGAGAAAGAAAGCAGAGTCAAACAGACGCCATGGCTCTCCTCTCCGAGACAGACACTGGTTAGACTCATGCCCGGTAATCCACAGTCAAGTGGCAATACACATTAATGGAGATGGGTTAAACGAATACATAAGAGTTAGCCAATAAGAGGCTAGAGCTAATGGGCCAGGCAGTGTTTAAATGAATACAATTTGTGTGTTGTTATTTCAGGGTATAAAGCTAGCCAGGTGGCCAGGAGCTGGGCGGAAAGCGGCCCACCGCTCCTTTTACTTACTACAGGTGTGTTAGTGGGATCTCACGTCCACTGACTTGAGAACCCTTCCCTGTGCCTTTTCACTATCTTTTATCTCCTTTGGAAAATGTTATGTCAGATATTTTGCTAATTGTTCAATACCATTGTTTTCTTAACAAACAGATTTGTAAGTATGTGTGTGGTGTACACATGTGTGAGCTCATGTGTAAGCAGGCACACTCACACACCAGAGTGACTGTGGCATCCAGAGGTTAAGGTCAGGATGTCGCCTTTCATCTGTATTTTAAAATTACGTTTGTTTGTTTTTCTCGGTGAGTCTGTGGGCCTGCACATACTATAGCACCTGTGAGGGGATCAGAAGAAAACTTTTGGGAGTCAGTGCCTCTCCTTCTAACACGAGCGCCAGGAATGGAACACAAGTGGTCAGGCGTGGAAACCAGTGGCTTACCCTGCTGAGCCACCTCACCAGCCCAACAAACAAAAGTTTTGAGACTTCTTATTCTTATACACAAGTTAGAAATGTGTATTGCACATGTTTTCTTCTGGTGGTGGCTCATTTTCTTATTGTTGAATTTAGTGTGCTTTGGTGAGTAGCCGTGCTTAATTTGAAGTCTGACTGTTAAGGCCATTCATTGCCTGTGCTCTTGGTGGCACACTTGAAAATTCGGTCTAACAAAGGGCCACAGAGATCTTCCCTGGAATACTTATAGGTTTAGACTTACACCACAGGCCTACAAACCATTCTTGTATTAAATTTTAATTGACCTCTATTGCTATTAAATATTATTAAGTTAATATATAAATGTTAAATATGAAATTTCCCTTTTCATATGTACATCTAATAATTCCAGAGATATTTGTTGAAAATGCTACCCTTCTTCACAAAATTGTCCTATGATTCTTTCTAGAAATTGACTATATATATATAGTCTTTATATGTATGTACACACATATATAAACATATATGTTTTATATGCGTAGATATATGTACACACATATACATATGTGTACATGTGCATGCTCATATGTATATTGTATATATGTATGTGTATGAGTAAATATTTGTGCACATGTGTGTAACATAGATACACATACACACATGTACATATGCATTGAACATATATTTCTATATATAGTATATGTATGTATGTATATACATACATAAATATGGGAAGTACAAGAACTATAATTATCAAACAGCTAAAAACTATATATGTGTGTATATGTGTGTATACATATACATATATATACATATGTATATAAAGAGAGAGAGACTATATATGCATGTATACATTTTCTGGAACTTTTCATTTTTCCCATTCCCTTATATGTCTGTCTGTCTTTTGCCAGTTTTATTTACACTGTCCTGATTTTTATAACTTTCTAGTAAAATTGGCTGACATTTGTCCTTAAGCTGTGTTTTTGTGATTAGTGAGGGTTTGGGGGTTTTGTTTCCTTTTGTTGTTAACTGTTTTGAGAATTATAGTTCCTTAACTTCCCATATAAATTTTAAAACCAGAAGGTTCTACTGGCCTATGTATGGTAACACTTTGGTCAATATATTTGCATCTTAATACAAACGTTATTGAACTTTGGCAAAGGGGTCTACTAAAGCTCTGGTTGTTATAATTTAAGAATGGTGCAAAAGAGAAGCAAGTGTTAATTTCAGGGTCTGTGAGCATCAGCTAGTGGATGGCTTGGAAGCGCCAGTAGTTGATGATGCAGAGCAAGGTCACAGGCTTAGGGTGAGAGAGCTCTAGCTTGGATACCTGGTTGATTATTTACCAAGCTGTGGTGTAAGATAGAAAAAGCTCCTATTCTATGTGCTTTGATTTCCTTCTTACTAAAAGAAATATAAAATCAACTTTATAGATGTCTGTGCATATTAGATAATATACCCTCTAAAATGCCTTCTGCCCTAACTGAAAGGTAGTAGGCATTCACTATTTACTATAATAGTCACTGCTGTCATTTTAGATATCATATAGCATTTTCATGAACAATATCAATAGCCCTTTGGAGGATAGACTTACAAGAAAGTGACTAACTTGCCAGGCTGTAACCTAACCACCATCTTGAAGGAATTTCCCCTTGCCACTCTGTAACAGACATTGGCTCTGGTAGATTACCTGGTTTTGTGTTCTTGGAGAATAAGGATGGATAAAATCATATTCAATCAGACGGTTCTCTCAAGCAACATTTCTGTTACCTAAATGTCAAAGCCTACTGATAAGCATCGTAGTCTCATTATTAAACTTAACTGACTTTGATTAATGGAACGCTGTTGTATAAACAGCTGGTTAAAGTGATTGAACCCTGCAGAGGAATAAGTGTCCATATGCCACAAGAAACAGACTGAAACACTTGTGGCAAAAACAAACAAAACGTGTTTTATACCTGCAGCTCTTTAGTCTGTCTCCACTTTGACTCTCTGACTCCTCGTTCTTACCTTGGGGTGACTAAGCATAATGGGTTTTCATCTTCTATCTACTGCCTTTTAGTGCCTGCCCACGTGACTGACTTGCACGTTACCAACCAAGGAATGACCAGCAGTCTGTTCACTAACTGGACAAAGGCCTTAGGAGATGTAGAGTTCTACCAAGTCTTACTGATCCATGAGAATGTGGTCATCAAAAACGAGAGCGTCTCCAGTGAGACCAGGAGATACAGCTTCCACGCTCTGAAACCCGGCAGCCTCTACTCGGTGGTGGTGACCACAGTGAGCGGAGGGATTTCTTCCCGGCAGGTGGTGGCGGAAGGCCGAACAGGTAAGAAGTGCCGATTTGTGTCTGCAGCTTCCCGATACGTCAGTACGTGAAGTTGCCTTCCGTTTTAAACATCCTAAAATGAAATGTAATTCTCAAGTAGCTTATCCAGAGTCTTGCTATGGTGCCCAGGCTGACTCTGAACTTTCTGGCTCTTACCAGCCTCCTGCCTCAGCTTCTCCAATAGCTGGGACAACAGGACTATATCGCTGTACTCCTGTAGAAGTCACATATATGTTTTGTAAGCAACGTCATCGAATGCTTAGTGCTGAATGCCACCTAAATGGTGCCCCAGGCTTCATTGTTCTTGTCAGTTGAAATTGCGAGCTGAGAAGATAAGTATCAGTATGGTTACTGTGTCAGCACCAAAAAAGTGGAATTTTTCTAATACATTGAGAGCCTATTAAAGTAATATCATATTATTTCATATAATATATGAAATTTATGTTCCAGTTTCATAGGGAAAAATATACAAACACAATTGAAGCTTTGATAACTATGGTTAAACTCAGAATCAGGTCAATAACCTTGACCTTTTAATTTCCCATGATTATTATACGTTGGATTCAGGCGTCTTTATCTATAAACCCAATGCTCAGATAGCAATTAAGAGTTGTGATGTCATGTAAAAATCTCTTGCCAAAACCACCAGTGTCTCCTACTTCGCTGTCTTAGTGAACCACTTCCAATAACATGCAGAGACGCAGCTACGAAACTGAACCCATGTCTCCTGGTCTTAGTAGAAATTTACTGACCCTTGCCAGTTCTCTCTTTCTGTGGCACTAGACGTAAGAAAGATACCAGGGTCTTTCCTGAGACCCAATACCCTCTTCCTTCACTTGTAAGAGTCACTGGCACCATGATTCAGTATAGTATGGTCAGGGTAGAGGGCTGAACATCTGAGAAGGCCCGTGTGTCCATCTTCCTGTGAGCTGCAGCCCCTATTGGTCAGGTTAGAGGGACCTGTGTCCTGTCACACGACTGGGCAATGTGGTCGCTCCTGATCTGACAACTCTACTGACTGATTCTTCTCCAAGTCCAAATCAAGATCCAGGCTCCTATCACCCGACAGTTTCCTTCCTCTGGATTCCCGCAACTCTTTCCACTCCTGCGGAGACTTGAGGTAGAAATCTGACACGGTCTGGCAGAGATTAGTAGGCCTGGAAGCAGAGGTAACATTTCTAGCCTCATTGCGCTGGACCGAGCTGTTGCATGGCTGTAGTTAGTGTCATCTGACTGCAGGGGAAGCTGAGAAATATGGTCCAGATGAGCTTTGAGCTTTAAGAGGAAAGGGGGTCAGTTGGTGAGCCAGTCATACTCAGTCCCGGGTTCGTTTCTAGTTTAAACACCACAAACGACTGGGGATGTATCTCAGGGATAAAATACTTGCTTCACAGACACAAAACCTTGAATTCAATACAAGTACCACCGAAAGAAAAAAATCACCACAATACTAATGGACATACCACAAAGGCTATCCAACCCGCTATTAAGCATGAAAATAGTATAGTCTCTGATATCACTTGAAATCAGTGAATATTTGGAATAAATGGGACTTTATTTTATAAATCATTTTTATTCCTGTATTTTTAGCATAATCAGAAATATCAGTATTTGGTTCATGTTATACAAAAGAAGCATTCACTAAGTTGATGAGAAAGTCTATGAAGGATAAATATAAAATTCTGAGAACAAAAGTTCTGAATAAATATGTGTGTTATCCAACCGTTGTCCTAAGAGAGGAAAAAGGCACCACTATTGTATATACCTAATGACTAAGGATTTCAGAGACTCTCTAAAGTAGTCCAGGTTTTACAGAGCAAAATAATTCAGCGGCTAAAACCACAATGATCATCATTAGCGTTTCTTCAAATATCTCATATATTTCTCAACGTACAAATAATTTTGGAAAGTCTTCTAGCTCACGCAAGCTCACGCAGAGCTGAAGCGGGTGCACGAAAATGGTAGGAACTGAAGTTTGAAGTTTCAGATATTTGATCAATCTAATCCCAAGCTGAGGAAATTCTAGAGAAATACCCAATAACTTGTATATCTTAAGTGAGTTACACTTTTGGAAAAACTCCTGATAACTCTATCTTTTCTGATAACATATGCACAGCTCATCAGTCGTGTGTAAGATGGACTTTGGGCTTAATTCATAAGGACTCTCAGGTTTCACTGAGCCGAACCCCATCCTTTGTGTGCCGTGCAGCAGCCCTGACAATTACGTGAAAATTAACTGAGAGTTAAATAGCCCATGATGAGAACAGCAGTACAGTCTGTGAACTAGAGTTCCATCTGCCATCACCAAAGGCAGTACTGTGTACTAGATACTCACCTCCAATACCTAATGAACTTCTTCCTACCGCACCTACTAATTTCTCAGTTTGAACTTGTAACTTAAAGCATCTGTGTCTGTTCCATGTTTATACACTTGGGAAATACAAGTCTCTCGGTAAATGTTTGTGGCATCGATCTCTAACTGATACAAACGAATGATAATTATGGCTGACTTCAAGGAGGCTTTCCCAGTCCTGGCCATGGTTTTCTCTGCCCAGTCTCCAGACCGCCAGCCAGGCTTCTAGGATGTGCTTTGAGGATTTCGGCCACTAGAGGGCAGAAAACGCTTTGCAAAGGAATAAGGGACATCTTCAGATGTGTTTTCTATTAAACGTCCCAGGAATAAAAAATAAAACAAAACAAAAACCTGGTCACATGAAAGTCAAAGGCGACCCAGAGTCTAAGTTCTTCAGAAAATCCGTGGAATTTTTTTCCTTTACTCTCAAGTATCTTTGTTTTGTTTTTTGTTTTTTTGTTTGCTTGGTTGGGTGGTTTTAGGTTTTTGTTGGTGGTGGTTTTTATTTTGGTTTTTTGTTGTTGTTGTTGTTTTGTTTTCTTTTGTTTTTGATGAGTTAGATTCAACATGATTCATTTGGACTTTTAAAGTCTGTGTTCCCTTTTCTACCAAAACCCTCCCGGCAAAGTCCCATAAAATACCCCCTAAACCACTCCCTACACAGAAACCCCATAAAGTCACAGAGGTGGCACACTTGGGTTATGAGGCATCCAAATGGCCTCCTAGTGATGTTTTGTTTTTCTTTAGCCTTTTGGTGAAAGATAGTTTGTCTTCCCAAAGTCACTAGAAATCCTAATACCTCCTCAACTTCATGTGTGACCAACTCCGATATCCCAGTCCACAGTTTTTATTGAGCACAATAGTTAATTCAAACTTGCAATTCTGTTTTTGTTGACGATTCTTCCTCCTTGTGCGAACTCACAGTCCCTTCCAGCGTGAGTGGAGTCACGGTCAACAATTCCGGCCGTAATGATTACCTCAGTGTTTCCTGGCTGCCAGCTCCTGGAGACGTGGATAACTACGTGGTAACCCTCTCCCACGACGGCAAGGTGGTTCAGTCCCTCACCATTGCCAAGTCTGTCAGCGAGTGTTCTTTCAGCTCCCTCACCCCAGGCCGCCTCTACAATGTGACCATCACCACCAGGAGTGGCGGTTACGCCAGCCACTCCTTCAGCGAAGAACGGACAGGTAAGGATTACCAGGACACAGGGCTCCCAGAAGCAGGTCAGCTGTGTGACTCTGAGCATCTCGGACCTGCAGTGGTCCTGGATAAAAACAGCTAACATCACAAAATTGCTCTGTAGTCTTCCTATTTTAGCTGGAAAATATATATGTGAGCACATGTCACATTTTCAGGAACACTGTCCTAGCTTTCATAACTAGAATTTATATTATATTTAAACAGAACAACAATTATTTATGTTTAGGGAATGTTCTTTGCTTACTAGAACATGGGTTCATATATACTAACTAATTAATCCTTACACAGTCCTTTCTGAGATAGTCATTATTATTCCCATTTCACAGATGAGGAAACCAAGCATCAAGGTTAAACAATTTACTTGCCCAACTGTTATTGTTGTGGAGTTGCCAGGAAGTTTTAGATCTTGGGCTTAAACTTAGGTCTGATTCACCCCAGAGCCTACCAAGGTCTTGACTCCATAGTCTTATCTGAACTACATGACGGCCAAGCCTACTGTGCCTCCTCTGCACACAAGGTAAAAATGGTACCCTTTATAGTTCCTAGACCAGGGAGCAAAATTCTTAGCAGATAAATGCCAGGTCATTGACATGCTGGAAGGAACGAAATACAGACAGCCACCATTTTCCCCGACGCATTCATACGCTCTGGGGTTTACATCTGAAATTTCTGCTTAAGGTTGACATCAATATTTTGTCCAATCTTTTCCACGGGACTCTGAAACTTCTTTTCCGATGACCATCGAAGACAGTGACACCACCCTGTTAGTGAACCTAGATGCTGGGGCTGAGTAGAAACTCACTACCTTCCTACTAGAGGACTAATCAGAATCAAGGGTTTCCACGGCAACCCAGGAAGTCATGAGGAGTAAGAATGGGTCGGCAATCTCTTTTTATGCTTCTTTTCAGTGTCTTCTAATTATGTGTGTCTTTGCGTGACTATATGCATGTGAGCACTGGTGCTCACTGAAGTCTAGAAGAGGGTGTCCCAATCCCCTAGAGCTGGAGTTTGGGGTGGTTCTGAGCTGCTGAGTTTGGGGTACTGGGAGCCAAGCTCAGGTCGTCTGTGAGAACACTAAGCACTCTTGACCTCTTAGCTGTCATTGAAGCTCCAGGGCCTTTTAGTACCTGGTTTTTTAGTTCACAGGCCTTGGGCCCCCTGTCCCCAATTAAGAGCCACGTGTTCGCCTTGTTACAGAATGCTAGCACTGAAGTGGTCCTTCTGCCTTCTCATCTGGAGATCATGAAAATCCCAAAAATAAAGTGTAGCTTTTCCAAGGTGACGTGTCTGAACTGTGGCGAAGTTCAGCCATTACATCCGACCAAATTTGGAAACACTAATCAGGAACAGAGATTTTTCTCTACTGTCAAATAGTCTAAAGTATAATTATACTGATAATTACAGCTGTGACTTAAACCTGAAAAATCAATGATCACTCCTGGAGTAATCTTACATCAGAGCAACATAATTGATCAACTCAGGGCCTAAAACTGACTGGGAATGAAGGCTATTGTAGCCTAACTACCAATCTGTGACTTCCGGTTCACCCACCTCACCGGCATTCTCTCTGCAAATAACTCTAGCGTTGCAAGGCCCCTGCTAAGATCTCCCCAAATGTGAGAAATACGCTATTTTCTCCTCAGCGCAGCTTCTTTACTCCACGTGAACTTGGATCTGGTGCATAACTGACAGAGGTCAGTGACTAACAGGAGACTCGTGTCCGGGTTGCTGTCAGACTGATTTGGGCTGGCTGTCTTAATACTCTTTAACTTTCCCAAAGCTCTTCTCCGTTTGAGCAAACAGAGCAATGTTTCTAATCCCATGTCATGTCCTCTCGCTGGGCACCAAAGGCTTCCAGTTCCACCTGGAGAGCCCTTTATTGACTTAGCACCACGCTCAGCTACTTCTTCTTCCTGTAGTAATTGCTTTGCCTTCAGTAAATTGCCAAGATCACCGGCTGTCCTTAGTCCGTGCATACAGTGTCATTTCAGACTATCTCATCTCTGCAGTGGCTGAATGCTAACAGAGCTGTAATTGGTTTCAGGTGAAGCCCCATCTTTGTTCCAGTCCTTTGGTGTGCTAGGTTCTAAAATAAAATTGATCAGTAAATATAATCCAACAGAAGATATTAATACAACCCGTATGAAAGCATCATGAAGAAATAGAGTATAAAGTGCCAAGATGATGGAATTTCTGGCTCTTGTGTGGTTTGGGAGAAAGTGAAAGAAAAGGACATAGGTTTGGCATATGCCAGAGTCGACTTCCTGTGACGTAAACCAAACTCCCACAGTCCTAGAGGTGTTGAAAGGAGCTAAAAGAGACAGCTAATTGGAAAGGAGGCTTGGTGCTCCAGATCAAGCATGGGCCCCTTGTCCAGGCCCTTTCCTGTGAATACCCAGGCCTGGTTCTAGTCAAATAGAAACAGAAACAGAGCTAAGAGATGGTTCAGTCAGCAAAACCACTGCCATGCAAGCATGGGGACCTGAGTTTGGGTCTCCAGCACCCACATTAAAGTCCAGCATGGTGCTGTGGCAAGGAAGGTTGCTTGTTCTTACCCGCCACCCAATTAACTTAGCCCCGAAATAACCACACAGAAACTGTATTAATTAAAACACTGCTTGGCCCATTAGCTCTAGCTTCTTATTGGCTAAGTCTTACATATCAGTTTAACACATTTCTATTAATCTGTGTATCAGCACGTGGCAGTGGCTTACCAGAAAAGATTTGGCATGTCTGCCTCTGGCAGCTTCATGGCAGCTCTCTCCTTGACTCTGCTTTTTTCCTCCCAGAATCCAGTTTTGTCTTCCCCGCCTACCTAAGTTCTGCCCTATCAACTAGGCCAAGGCAGTTTCTTTATTCGTTAACCAATGAAAGCAACACACAAACAGAAGGACCTCCTAACCATGGTGCCACACATCTGTGACAGTAGAACTTTGGACCTGGCCTAAGAAGACAGAGATAGGCAGATAGGAGCCGATTGGTTGGCCTACCCAGTTAGACTGACGAATTCTAGGTCCAGTGAGTAACCCTCTCTCAAAAAATAATATGGTGAACAATCAAGGAAGATGTCAATGTCTGGCCTCTTCATTTGAGCACACACACATACGTGCACGCATGCACGTACACACACACACACACACACATACATGCACATACACCATGTAGATACACCACACACACAGGCAAGAGAGAGAAAACTTATTATTTATTTTTGAATTAAAATTCATTCCTAAACTGAAAGCCAGACCATCCTTTAATATCAGAATTGCTTTATTTTGCAGTGTTCCCAGGAAAACGCAATTTCCTATTCGTGAGGAAGAAAAATGTGGGCCCATGGAATCATTTGTTTATATATCTATTGGAAAGAGGCTCAGGTTTGCAAAATAGCATTAGTCATGATTCTTGCTTCAAAAAAAAAAGTGTACATCAGTTGACACTTCGATTTTTCTAGGCATCTAACTAGTGATTTTTATGAATTTAAAATGACATGAGAAACTGCTGCCCAAAATAAAAGCTAGCTAGGATTTTGACAGTAATCTGTGTCCAATCACATGGTTCAGGCCTGACTAATCCATCCCACAATAGCCAATGTTCTGATTCATCGTGCTCACCTCTTCCATGCATAGCTTTACTTATGTATGGTCCTAGCTTAATAAGTCTTTCGTTTCTTAGTTGTTTTGACATAAGAAGGCTTTTGATGTATGTAAGAAGCATGTCATCTTTCAGGGACTTGAAATTCCGAAGTTATCATTATGTTGTTTAGATTTGCTCACAGTTCATATTTTGATAATAAAAGCAAGATGCTCAAATGTCTGTGTTTCAAGTGAATAAGAAATTAATCATGAGAACTGTGTGAAAGTTCACTGTGTACACACAACAGTTCATTGTGTGGAAGGACGTGAATGACATCTTCTCCCATAGCTGACTGGGTCAGGTTTTCTGGTTTGCTAAAGGAATAGTAATTGGGGTCTGGGTTTGACTTTCTTTCATCACTAGTGACTCAGAACATGTCTTTATATATGTACTCATATGTGTTCCTCTTTTTCTATTTCTTTTTTGAGTTTTTTATACTTTTCTTGTAAACGTGAGTCATCAATATATGCTGTGGTCATTAATATGTGCTCTATCCTTCATATTAGGCACTAGTTACCATTTTAATGTTCTATCTTACAAGAGACATTCTGCTTGCCATTTATTAGATTAGAATGCATTCATCAGGTTTTGCCAAAAGGTCACTTTAAGTAACACAACTATATTTCCCCTTTGTGATGTATAGGTCTGAGATTTTTCTTTTCAATGCACAGGATAAAAACTGGCTTTTTTGTTTTATTGTCTCAGGTTGTTGTCTGTGAACAGCTGCTCTTCCAGAACCACTAAAGCTTCCGTTGCTCTCTTTTCCAGTACCTGACAAGGTCCAGGGAATCAGCGTTAGCAACTCTGCCAGGAGTGACTACTTAAAGGTGTCCTGGGTACATGCCACTGGAGACTTCGATCACTATGAAGTCACCATCAAAAACAAAAACAGCTTCACTCAAACCAAAAGCATTCCCAAGTCGGAAAACGAGTGTGTATTTGTTCAACTCATCCCTGGACGCCTGTACAGTGTCACCGTCAGTACCAAAAGTGGACAGTATGAAGCTAGTGAACAAGGGAATGGGAGAACGAGTAAGTGAAGGAGGTTATCAGAAGTGTGGGTGACCAGAGTAGGAGGTCACTGATTAAGTTCATAGAAACCCTGAGTTCTCTCTACTTCCTGGTCACTCAGCTATAGTCCTGATAGCTCTCACCTTGGGCTCACATTACTCAGCCAAGCAATGAACTATCATTACATCATTCAGCCAGGCATCGGTCTACCATTACATCACTCAATCAACCAATGGCCTACCATTACATCACTCAGTTAGGCAATGGCCTACCATTACATCACTCATCCAATCAATGACCTACTGTTCCATCACTCAGCTAACCAATGGCCTACCATTACATCACTCAGCCAATCAATGACCTACTGTTACATCACTCAGCTAACCAATGGCCTACCATTACATCACTCAGACAATCAATGGCCTACTGTTACATCACTCAGCCAACCAATGACCTACCATTACATCACTCAGCCAATCAATGGCCTACTGTTATACCACTCAGCCAGGCAATGGCCTACCATTACATCACTCAGCCAATCAATGGCCTACTGTTACATCACTCAGCCAGGCAATGGCCTACCATTACATCACTCAGCCAATCAATGGCCTACCGTTACACCACTCAGCCAGGCAATGGCCTACCATTACATCACTCAACCAGGCAATGGCCTACCATTACATCACTCAGTCAACCAATGGCCTACCATTACATCACTCAGTCAGGCAATGGCCTGCTGTTACAGAATATTGGTAGATCAAAAGCATGCACAGTGAGGGAGGGAGAAAAACGTGTCTCATTTTTCTTTCCTGTCTTCTTGCATTAAGGCATAAAATTATAGACATCTTGTTTTATCTTCTGATTGAGATCATAACTCATTTTATAAGTATATTCTACCAACATGTAGCATATGAGATTTATGTTAGGGGGAAAAAATCACAACCTAAGTAGTTGCTTTCAATTTTTCTTGTTTAATTATTCATGAAGTAACTCAAGGTTTTTCAGGGGGTGAGAGATGTTTGGCAGTTCCTTGAGTGTGAGTCATAGTTTGTGTAGGTAAACTTGATCATCCACGTTCCTGAAATATCTTCCCATTTTTTTCTCCCCAGTCCCAGAGCCTGTGAAGAATCTCACACTTCGCAACAGGAGCACGGAGGACCTCTATGTGACCTGGTCACTGGCCGATGGGGACGTTGACCAGTATGAGGTCCAGCTGCTCTTCAATGACATGAAGGTCTTTCCTCCTATTCACCTTGTGAACACTGCAACTGAGTATCAGTTCTCTGTGCTCACACCAGGGCGCCATTACAAAATCCTTGTCCTGACCATCAGTGGCGACGTTCAGCAGTCGGCCTTCATTGAGGGCCTCACGGGTAATTGGAAGTACTGTTCTTCAGCCTGAGTGGGCACAGTGGTGTATGTAAGGGGTTGGTAAGATAATGCAGGTATTTAGATTAAGTCTTGGAGACATGAGAGATTATAAGAAGCATGAAGTTGTCCTGATAGTGACAATGACATTGTCAAGGCAGGATTAACAAAAGTGCATTATGGTGTGGAGGTGACAAAGACCCTTTTAGAGAAATAAACACTGAAAGGCTGTGCCTAGCTCGGTGTTCCTAAATGCACAGATTATATTATATATTTAATAAATAGCTCTCCTGCTGGGGTGTCAGTTCTTTGGAATTCTTTTAGGCACTACCACACTTATTTAATAATATAAGTTGACAGCTTATTGGGGGTCAGTACCACAGCAAAATCTGTTCTTCCCAGACGTCATAAGCCAACGACTCGTCACTATTATCACCATTGATAGATTTTTCTTATGAAGAAATTTACAGAGGTTAAATAATTTGCCTGTTATCACATAGCTAATAAAGAAGAAAACCAAGTCTTGGATAGAGATAATCAACTACCCCTCAATATATGGCTAGTGTTTTTATTTCTCTTCATTGGCCTGATCTCTGTCTGAACTTTCTCCCCTTAACTTCTGTTCTGGCAGAAGAGTCGGGAAAAGGAGGGAGAAAAGGAAATTTGTATTTATTTCTCCACATGCATTCTTTCAGTAAATGATAAGCGATTTAAAAATCCTGGCCTGAGGAGGCGCTAGGGGTAGAGCTCAAGGCCTCGCACAATAGGCAAGTACAGGAGCCGTGAGCCACATCCCCAGCCCAGCTTGGAAACTTTAGTTGAATATCCCCACAATTCATTTATTTTTTTTAAGCGATGGTTTTTAAATTTATTTTGTTTCTCAGTTCCCAGTACTGTCAAAAATATTCACGTTTCTGCCAACGGAGCCACGGATCGATTGATGGTAACCTGGACGCCAGGTGGTGGGGATGTTGACTCCTATGTGGTGTCAGCGTTCAGGCAGAATGAGAAGATTCAGTCTCAGAGCATCCCGAAGCACGTCTCAGAACACACTTTCCACAAGCTGGAGCCCGGGGCCATGTACAGAATCGCCATCGCTTCTGTTAGTGGGTCCCTGAGCAACCAGATTGACGCGCATGGGCAGACGGGTGAGCTCTAGCTGGTGAAGGCCCCGATGGGAGAGGGCTCTCTGGTTCTCGGCAGTGGACCAGTGAATGGATAGTCTTAGCAAACTGGTGAAAATCTAATTTAAAACTAAGTGTGCACATTTTCTGACAGTTTTATGAGTATATCTCATCTTTAAATTTTTTAGCTTTATTAGAGTGTTTTTAATTAAATGTGGTTGGGGGAAATGTACACCTGTTAAAAATTTATTTCAGATTTTATTTATAGACAGAAGTCTTCAGAACTATGCACTTTTCAAAATTCGATATTTTTTTCCCAAATTATTTTTAAGGAATGATAGCGTAGTTTTGTGTACTTTGGTCTTACAAATTTTTCCTCGATTGAATATTTTCCCTAAATGGTGGAGCCTGAGTTTTCTAGCTTCTCTTGTTTCTTTGCAGTTCCTGCGCCTGTCCAGGGAGTCATTGCAGACAACGCCTACAGCAGTAACTCCTTAACGGTAAGCTGGCAGAAAGCTCCCGGCGTGGCAGAAAGATATGATATCCTGCTTCTCAGTGAGAATGGATTTCTCCTGAGCAACACGTCAGAGCCGGCTACCGCTAAGCAGCACAAATTTGAAGATCTAACGCCAGGCAAGAAATACAAGATGCACATCCTAACTGTCAGCGGAGGCCTCTTTAGCAAGGAAGCCCAGGCTGAAGGCCGAACAGGTAATAAACACGGTGTCATGTCTTGGACCAGCTATCTCCTTGTCTACCATAGTGTAGAAGCTGTAAAGTGAGAGACGGGTGATGCTGGAAAAAGATGTAAAGCTGCAGTCGCACCCAGTCGGACGTCACATTTCCACACCAGTCAGTCAGGGCCCGTGACCTCAGGGCACCACACTCCCATTCTGATTTATCATTAAAAACTGCGCTATTAATTTACCGTGGCCAAAGCCGGCTCTGCTATAGACTCGGTTGTTTGGAGCATTGCAAATGTATTAGCGTATAGTCCTCAAAAAGTCGGAAGCTGGGATTAAAATAAGATGTCAGGTGATGACAAAACACTTCCTAGGTTCCTGTATCTCTTCCCTTCTGCTCCCCCTCCCCAACTTTTTGAGGACTCTCCTTTCGGGACTTCAAGCAGGCGCCACAGAGCAGTTACCATGGTTCCCTACCACTGTCTTGTCCCTCAGCCAGCTCCATGGGGACCCAGTGCTGAAGTTTTCTGAGACTGTGGTTCTCTGCTGCTTCCTCATCTGTGGTCAGTCGCTTGGGAGCCCCTCCAACCAGCCAGAAAGAAGTAAAATCAACTCTTCTCAAACCGGCCCAAAAATCGGAAGCAGAGAGAATTCTTCCCGAAGCATTTTACAAGGGCAGCACTATGCTGATACCAAACCCAGATAAGGATAAAACAAAAACACAAAAGGAAGATTGTAGACTAATATCTCTAATGAACATAGACACAAAGCTTCTCAGCAGAGTTCTAGCACATTTCACCCAACAAGACCAAACAAGACCGTTTATCACAATCAGAGGGTTTGCCTTGCAGATGCTAGGATAGTTCAATACATGCAAATCTGTGTATAAGATCTCCACAATACAGAAAAAACATCCAATGTCGTCCAACCTCTGCTCATGATTTTAAAAAAAAAAGGTGGGCAAATTGGATCTAGGAGCATAATAAAAGCCATACATAAGGAACACTTGGCCAACATCATACTGAATGAGAGAAAAGCTGAACTATGCTCTAAGATCTAGAACCGTGATTCTCACGTTTCCTAATGCCGCAACACTTGAGTAAAGTTCCTCATATTATGATGACCCCCTAGCCATACAATAATTTTTTGTTGCTACTTCATAACTGTAAGTTTGCTACTGTTATGAATTTTAATGTAAACATCTGTGTTTGCTGATGGCCTTAGGTGACCCCTATGAAATGGTCATTTAGCCCTCAAAAGGGGTCAAGACCCACAGCTTAAGAGCCACTGATCTACAACAAGGCAAATAGCTGGTCCCACTACCTTATATAGCATAGTACCAGAAGTCTTACTCAGAGCTAGTTAGCAAGAGAAAGAAAGGAAAGGAAAAACCACACAAGCAGGATGAAAGTTGTTAAATTGTTACTATTTATGGAAATATGGTTTTACCTATTAACAAAGCCCTGTAGAGTCCACAGAAGACAGAACTGATAAACCATTCAGTAAAATTGCAGGATGCAAAGTCAGCATACAAAAACAAAAGTCAAAACGTTTTAGTGTATCATAGCAAAACTCCGAGGAAGGAAATAAAGAACAGAATGCTATTCATAATAGTTACAAAGAAAACAAAGTACTTAGAATTTGCCTGAGAGAGTGAATGGCCTCTACAATGGCAATTACAAATCTCTGGTAAGAGAAATAGAAAAGGAAACAGGAACACAAAATTGAAAAGACCTCCCACGCTGGTGGATTATAAGGAAGAATATGACTGAAATATCCATCCACCTAACGTGACTTACAGCTTCAGTTCAGCGCCCATCAAAATACCAATGGTATGTCTCACAGAACTAGAAAAACATTCTAAAATAATACAGAAGCACAAAAAACAGGAAACTAGCTAAAAAAAATTCTTGAGTGGAAAGAGCAAAGCTAAAGGTATAATACTCTCTGATTTTAAAATACACTATAAAGTTACAGAGCGAATATTCTGTTGTCCTATGTCGTGGAGACCCTGCAGCTTTGGATCTGCAAGTCCAGCCCCCTCACTCCCTCTAGCAGTTCTTAGATGGGGTAAATGTTTGTGTAAGCCAACTCAGAGTTTGTCTGGAGCACAAACCTATCAAAATCAGAAACAGAAATGTCAGCTGGGAAGGGCTGTCAACAGGATCTCTCAGGGAAGCCCATGCAGGGAGGCTGCTGTTTCATCTGTTGGAAGTCAGCATCTTAACTCAGAGCTGATGTGTTTGGAGTCTAATGTGTCCACCAAGGCGTTTATCCCGGACACAGTCAGGGACATGCCAAAATGCCAACTCATTCTTGTCTCTTGGCTCTTCCAGTCCCAGCAGCTGTCACCAATCTGAAGATCACAGAGAACTCCACTAGACACCTGTCCTTCAGCTGGACTGCCTCGGAGGGTGAGCTCAGCTGGTACAACATCTTTCTGTACAACCCAGACAAGACTCTTCAGGAAAGAGCTCAGGTTGACCCACTGGTCCAGAGCTTCTCTTTCCAGAACTTGTTACAAGGCCGAATGTACAAATTAGTGATTGTTACTCACAGTGGGGAGCTGTCCAATGAGTCCTTCATATTTGGCAGAACAGGTAAGACCTGAGCAGTAATAGCTTGGGAGAGAGGTGTCATGGTATCTCATGGTATTCACTGGCTCAGCCTTGATTTGTTCTTCCTTCCCTATTCTGTACAGAGTGGAACTTTATATGAATATATGACCTTGAAACTTTTGCCCCTCACTCAGACTAGGCATAAGTTGTGTCTACTGAGTCTGCTGGCCTCTGTTGCTTTGCCTCTGTTTATTTGTTGCATGGAGTTTGTGGAAAATGAACCGACTTCCTCTACTTGCCAGTAAACCATTGAGAAGAGGGTTGTAGCCCCTCCTGATTCTGATCAAGCTATGCCCTGCAACTCTCTGCAAGGAATAGATGGAAGGTAGAGCAGGTCACAGAAGGTCAACTACAAATCACACACACACATGCATGCACACACACACACACACACACACACATGCACACTGACCATAGTGTATTGGAAACATAATCCTAGTTAGAATGAACAAGATAAGGAAAAGGGGAGACAAAAATCTCATTCAACTTCAACGTCTTTCTAGTTTGACACCTCTTCTTCAGGGCTTTGAGGTGCTAGGCATGTGACCGACCCCTAGAAAAGGACCAAGAAAGATTGGATTCTGGCCTTAAATAGCCCCCATGTTAGAGGAGAGAAGAGGGTCGAGACAGCAGATTTTAAAGGGAGATGATCTTGAAAAATTCCATGCAATGAGCATGTGCAGATCATGGCCTAGTAGAACAGGACACTACTTGAAACAGAGAGACTTCAGCTGAGATCTGAAAGTGAGAGAAGAAGTGTGAAGGTGGTCCCCTAAGGACATTCAGTGGAAATGTTCTCTTTGTCCAAGAGCTGTGATCAGCTCAGACCACAAATAGTGTTGCCTAGATGTTAGCATTGTTATCAATATGCCTGGTCGGGGCGGACCTGAAACATTAATACACAGATAACAGAAGATGCACATATGCATAGTAGTGCCTGACTCAACCCCAACACTCGGGAGGCTGCAGAGGGAGCATTGTAGGTGTGAGCATTTGAGCTACATAATAAAATTCCACATTACAGGGGGAAAGGGACTCTCCAACAAATCATCTTTATCCAAAGAATTAAAAAAAAATCTATGGAGTAGGTAGCATTGGAACTTATTATTAGTAGAAAAGACTCTGACCACTTCTTTTCCTAAGCTGAGGTTGTGCCCATACAGATTTTGACAAGGAATAAAATGGCAGAACTGAGAACCTGAAGGCAAATGGAACAGTAAAGAAACACAGAGGGTGGTTATGGGTAGTAGGTGCCAGAGAGGTGGGTCAGACTAGGAGAAACACCATTTTTCTGGGTCATTTGGAAGGTAATTGGCACATTGCTACCTGATGTTAATCAGGTCCTCAATATTTCCTTGAACCTCTTTATTGGGGTGCACGTAGCCAACATGAAGAATTGCCAACACTTTGATTCGTTTTAACTGTACCCATAGCTACCCCGCATGAGCCTCGCTGTGAGCAGGCTGACCCATCAGCAAGAGCTGAATCCACAGTGCACGCGAGTGAACCATGGAGCCGGCATAGCCCAGATTCTCACCTGCGCATCAGCACGGTTTCACACCACAGTCTTGTTCTCAGGGTGATTTTTTTTTTCTCCTTTCAGTCCCAGCTGCCGTGAACCATCTCAAAGCATCCAATCGGAACATGACAGATAGCCTTTGGTTCAGCTGGAGTCCAGCCTCTGGGGACTTTGACTTCTATGAGCTGATTCTCTACAATCCCAATGGCACAAAGAAAGAGAACTGGAAAGACAAGGGCCTGACAGAGTGGCGCTTTCAAGGCCTTGTGCCTGGACGGAAATACACCCTGTATGTGGTGACCCATAGTGGAGACCTCAGCAATAAAGTCACAGGGGAGGGCAGGACAGGTAAGAAGCCCCGTCGAGTACTAGTGAGGAGTGACTTCTAGAGATGTATTTCAACTATGATTTTAATGATAAGATGGCTCGGGGTCGGGGGGGGGGGGGGGTCAAGTACTTGCTGCTCCAGCAAGAGGAGTGAGTTTAAACCCAAGAACCCAAGTACAATAGGGCTTATCGAAGCATCTCTGTAATACTAGTGCCCTCCTAAGGCAAGGTGGGGGTGGGGATATGGGAAGCTTGCAAGCCAGATACCCTGGCATACACGGGGCAGACAACAAAGACACCCTGCCTCAGCTGAGTACAAAGACTAACACTCAGTGTTGACCGTCACACATGCACTATGGGATGTAAGCATGCTCTCTCTCTCTCTCTCTCTCTCTCTCTCTCGCACACACACACATACATTCTTTCTCTGTCTCTCTCCTCCCTCACAGGCATACATGTATGTCTGTACATAATGGGCACACACACACACACACAATGATAAAAATAAAACCCATCCATCTCTGCTTTGTGTAAAAAGTACTAGGCCCTTGGATGTGTTCTGTCACTCACCTGCATGAAGCAAGGTAGGATCACTGAGCAGCTCAGCCTCAGCTTTCATATATAAAAGACAAGGGTAATGATAGAGATCACCGCTGGATCACTATGGACTAGTCTCTCCTACATGCTGCTGTGCCTTGGGCGTACACAGATAATACCTGTGCCCCACCTTGGAGTCTGTCTTAGTTAGGGTTTCTATTGCTGTGAAAAGAGATCATGACCATGGCAACACTTATAAAAAATATATTTAATTGGGGTATCTTGCTTACAGTTCAGAAGTTCAGTCCATTATCGTCATGGTGTAACATGGTGGCATTCAGGCAGACATGGTGCTAGAGAAGTAGCTAAGAGTTGTACGTCTTGCGGGCAACAGGAAGTGGTCTCGGTGCAACACCAAGGGAAGCTTGAGCAAAAGAGACCTCAAAACACACCCCCACAGTGACATACTTCCTCCAGCAAGGCCATACCTACTTCAACAAAGTCACACCTCCTAATAGTGCCACTCCCTTTGGGAGCCATTTCCTTGCAAACCACCACATAATCAGTCTATAAGATGATCTAAAATTGGACACAATTGTCTCTGAATTCCAGCCCTTTGCTTTCAAATCTGATGGAATACTTTCCCACACACATAACCCATTTGGGATACATTCACGTTCTGTGACATCTTGGTAAGGAAACTATGGTTAGGAATATTTAAAGAAAAGACATATGCAATGCTAGATAGTGCCTTATACAAGGTAGCTACTATAAAAGAAAGTTTCTCCATCTATTATTAGCATGTTATCTCTTCATACGCTAAAGTAGATCTGATGTCACTCAATGCTCTGAATCTATATGCTACGTCACGAATTTGATTATGTGATTTTTTTTCATTTTATTTTATGTGTAGCCCCAAGTCCCCCCAGTCATTTGTCATTTGCTGATGTTACAAACACTTCCTTGGCCATCACCTGGAAGGGGCCCCCAGACTGGACAGACTACAATGACTTTGAGCTGCAGTGGCTCCCCAGAGATGCACTCACTGTCTTCAACCCCTACAGCAACAGGAAATCAGAAGGACGCATTGTGTATGGGCTTCGCCCAGGGAGATCCTATCAATTCAGTGTCAAGACGGTCAGTGGGGATCCCTGGAAAACATACAGCAAACCAATTTCTGGATCTGTGAGGACAAGTATGGCCTGTTTTGCTTCTCTTGGCTTTCAGATGGGATGAGAGGACCGTCTTACTCCAGTGGGGCTTGGGCTGAATTCATAGTCTCATTTGAGATGGCTGGACTTGGATTCAGAGAATGAGCATGCATACTATCTCCTGTTCGGTAAAAAATAGATTGATAGAGTCCTTCTAGGTTTCTGTAGGCAAGACTGGAGGAAGGTGACAGAAGTCAGTACATGGAAGATCGTGATTCCCTACAGTTGCTTCCCAGCCTCCTCTTTAACAGAGCTCACATTTATTGAGTAAGGACTCTGCCAGCCAGTATGCTAGGTGACTGTATGTGTTTCCATCATGAAAGCATTATAATAACTCTATGAAGTAGAGATTCTTATTTTCCTCGTGGACAGGTAGGCAGTAGAGGGGGAAAAGTCACTTGTCCAAAAGCGTTGATAAGTAGACTTCGTATTCAGGCTGGGAGCTTCCCTTTTAACCCCTAAACTCCCCTGCCCCACCTTCTGTTCGACCAGTTTCAGTGTGCTCACAGGCTTTTTTTTTTCTCCAACCATATCAACGATTTTCTAAAGAGACAGAGACAGTTTCGTCCCTTTTTCCTGGGGTTTTTATTGTTGTATTGTTTTCGTTTGGGTTTGCAGTATGGAAGAGAGAACCCTTGGCCTTACTCAGGCCAGGCAAGTGCTAAATCACCTAGCTATGTACCTAGTGACATCCCTAGCGACATTTCTAGCTATTTCTTTTGCGTTTTGCATGTGCTCTCATGAGTATGCATGCATGTGCATGCCACAGAACACATGAATGAGGAGGTCAAAGGACAACTCGTGGAAGTCAGTTGTCTTCTTAGAACATGTAGATTCCAGGGATTGAACATAGGCTATCAGACTTTGTGACAAGTACCTTTACCTGCTGAACCATTTCACTGGCCCCATTTTGACCAACTCGTGGAAGTCAGTTGTCTTCTTATAACATGTAGATTCCAGGGATTGAACATAGGCTATCAGATTTTGTGACAAGTACCTTTACCTGCTGAACCGTTTCACTGGCCCCATTTTGACCATTTTGACTTTAAACTTTTTCTGTTTGTTCGTTCATTAGTTTGTTTGTTTTGTTGTTTTTCAATACAGGGTTCCTCTGCATAGCCCTGGTTGTCCTGGAACTCACTCTGTAGACAAGGCTAGCCTCAAACTCAGAATTCACCTGCCTCAGCTTCCTGATTGCTGGGATTAAAAGTGTATGATACCATGGCCTGACTTAAACATTTTTTTCAAAGTGCAATCCAGTAGTCAGAAATTTTCCTTGATCCTTAAAAATATTTTCCCCCCAAAAGCAATTCAGTAAATTATGGGGACTGTTTGTGTACGCCTCTGAGAAAGGTGCTCGAGGACGCGAGTCTCCCACACTCCTGAGTTGTGTCTTTCCCCCTTTGCCCCTACAGAGCCAGACAAGATACAAAACCTGCACTGTCGTCCCCAGAACTCGACAGCCATCGCCTGTTCTTGGGTACCACCTGACTCCGACTTCGATGGTTATAACGTTGAGTGCCGAAAGATGGATACCCAAGAGATCGAGTTCTCCAGGAAACTGGAGAAAGAAAAATCCCTGCTCAACATCATGATGCTAGTGCCGCATAAGAGGTACTTAGTGTCCATCAAAGTGCAGTCAGCCGGTGTGACCAGTGAGGTGGTTGAAGACAGCACCATCACCATGATAGACCGTAAGTGACCCCCAAAGGTCTGCATGGGACCTCCTGTCACCCAGGGTAGAGGGCTGTGCCCCTCTCTTGGTCATTTCCATCCCTTCCATTCTACTGCACGCTGTCCCCATGTGCACAGACTTGGAGAAGAAGAGCAAAATGGCTCCAGGAAAATGGAGCCATTTCTCTGAGTAACGTTCTCCACTAGCAAACAAGTAAACGTTAAAGCGCCCGAAGGAGTTGGAATTGAAATGCATCGCCTTGCCTGGTCTAGTTAGTCTGTAACTAGTGGGGCTTTTAAACGATTGGGTGTCACAACCAAAGGAAATCCTGCCGAGGAGCCGCCTCTTTCATTAGGTTTAATATGCCTCCGCTAATTGTTTTCTCTGCCTGCTTCTGTTCAGCAGAAGAGGAGAATTTCCTTGTGGGGGGCTGTAGTCACACACCTTCTAGTGCACAAAGGCTGGGGTGACCGCAGACCTTCACCCCGCTGACCTGTTCAGAAGGAGAAAGCAGCCTTATGACCCTGCTTGGTTCCTTTTCCATCTCTTTTTCCAGGCCCTCCCCCGCCACCCCCGCATATTCGTGTGAATGAGAAGGATGTGCTGATCAGCAAATCCTCCATCAACTTCACTGTCAACTGCAGCTGGTTCAGCGACACCAACGGAGCCGTGAAATACTTCGCAGTGGTGGTGAGAGAGGCTGATGGTAAGTCGTGATGAACTAATGAACAGAAGACACAGAATTGCCTCCTTGGAGGTCACACGAGGGCTTCTTCAATGACAAAGTTTGGAGAGTGTAGAGAATTAAATTTTTAATACTCATTTCTCTCTCTGCTGGATACAGGGAGATACAAGGAAAGCTGGGTCCTTTGGCAACAAATCCTGTTATCTTTAGGCATACTGATTAAATGAGGAGAGAATAATAAAAATAATAATAACAGTAAACATTGACTTGAAGAGAGTTGCCCACACTTACAAGCTCAGCGCTCAAGAAGCTGAGGCAGGAGGACTACTGTGAGTTCAAGAGCATCCTATACTATGTAGCAAGACCTATCCCAAATAATTTTAAAGATCATTTTCAGAGCCATTATTATTTCCCAAGCACTGTTGGAAACACATGACATCCCCTGGGCTACCTATCAATCTTGTTGACTCCAATTTTGTTTTAATTCTGCCATTATGTAGCAGGATATCTCAATTCTTTAGCTCTCTGTCTCACAAACACCTACTCCCAAACCATGCATCAACTCACAAAGATGCCCAAAAGCTTGCAAGAGAGAAAAGATGTTCATTTGAATTATCACCTCCTTTACTGATTTTGTTTGCTTGATCTTACTGTTGCCTGCTTCCAATGATGGGATCTTTTTTTTTCTTTCTTTCTTTCTTTTTTTAATGTAGCCCAGTCCAGTCTTTCCTTCGCTTCGTAGTCCAAGTTAACCTTAGACTCATGAGTCTCCTGCCTCAGTTTCCCCACTGCTTGAATTACAGACATGTATTGTCACACCCAACTTTTAATTTTTAGCAGTATTTCACTATCTAGTTTTGTAGGACATGCAGGGATTGTCCATGCAGGCTGGACAAATGCTATACAGTAGCTGTCACACCACTATACACAACTGAGTTATCACCTTTAGAGTTCACTGTCACATTGCCTGTAGGGGTGCTGTATTGGGGGATGGGTACATGTGTCCAAGTATTCATTTGCTGTTCAGGGCCTAAGGGTCAACTCTTTCAAATAGATCCCAGCATGCACAGTGACTTTAGTCTATTTCACTTTCCTTAGTTTTCTCAAAATTATTTAAGGTGTTATCCATAAATTTTCTTAATCATGTCTGACAACTTTTGAGTCGTGTGTGGGTAAAGAGACATTTTCAAACAGCACAGACACCAGAACAATTTCTAGACTAAATGATATTTTCGTTTCACTGGGTATTTGACAGTCTGTATGGTTTTGCATTCTATTTAGTTGTATGGAATCGGTTATGCATAATTAATTAGATAATTTCAAGGATCACTGGTCCATCCCCAGCTTCCTCACATCCTGTAGTTGGAGGCAAATGTGTGAGCCGTGAATAGTCTTTAATGAGGCAGCCATGAAGAGAACGTGTTTCCATATCACATGCATCTAGGGCAGTGACCTAGAACTCACAACCAGCAGGGCAGTCACAACCAAAGGGCTCCACAGACAGGTAGGTTTCCAATACCAGTGTCCACAGACTTGCATAATGGTCCCTTGGTATCCAAGAGAACAATCCATCCCTATACACTCATCCTAGAGGCAATATTTTTTTTTCATTTCAAATATTGCCATCAAAATAATATCTCCATTTCAGAAAAGGTAAATTAATGACAAAACAAGAAGCAGGAAGTCCTCTGTTGTCTGGGACTGAAGTACACTGGGGTCAGGGGTTCTCCTGGCTAAGGGGCTTGGCAGAAGGGATGTATAAAAGCGGAAACCCAGGAAGCCTTTAGAAAGCTGGCTTCAGGGTTTCAGCGGGGTCCTTGGGAAAAGGAAGAGAGAAGCAAACGACCCCCAAGTCTCTGTCTAGAGCCTTTCTAGAATGTGTCCTGAGAATATAATATCAGGAGAATCTCAGTTCTTGGAATTAATCTCTCCTGGTCAATTCCTTCTCTACCCACAAATCTGAATCCCCAGGCACAGCATAAATAAAATACCAATAAATCAGGGGGAAAAATTCTAAGATATTCTCCTGGTGAGTGGATCTTATTAAACAAAGTCCTAGGTACTGTGATAAACCCACTTCTGGAAAGACATCAGAGACAGAATCCCATCTTCATAATATTTACCTTATTAAATATGCTTTTTTGATATTCAAGCAACATCAAAACTAATTCACAGCACTCAGATAGGCTGGGTGGACAGCAGACTGGGTGGACAGCAGGTTGGGCGGGCCAGCACGGTATCCTGGGAAATGCTCAGAGTGAGCAGACAAATTTGAGCCAGGACCAAATTGTATTCAAGATAAGAGAGCAGTAAGACAACTCTAGACATGCAGGTTGTCCTGGGGGACCACTGCTCTGCCTTGGGACACGAGTTCCTTATCTCTTCTCTGTCTCCCAGGTCATAGGGGTTTCTGCAACTACAGTGAATTTGGCAAGGTAGAGAGATTACTGAGTGGCTTCACTCTCTCGAGTTGCCAGGCATTCCGAACCGTGGGACATGTTATTATTTGATGTAGTTGATTGACTCAGTGGTCTAGAAAATCGATTGTGTATTGCATAACTGTAAAAATTACTTTTATGTATCTTAGAAACAATAGTTTCATGGCATATTCTGAGATTGCCAAATCCTTATTATGGTATAACCGGAGATAGTGGATAAACATGTAGCTTTAGAAACATGCGCGCGCGCACACACACACACACACACACACACACACACACACATACACACTAGTTTTTAACTGTGGGTTTTCTCCTGCAGGCATGGATGAGCTGAAGCCAGAACAGCAGCACCCTCTCCCTTCCTACCTGGAATACAGGCACAATGCCTCTATTAGAGTCTACCAGACCAATTACTTCGCCAGCAAGTGTGCCGAAAGCCCCGACAGCAGCTCTAAGAGCTTTACCATTAAGCTTGGAGCCGAGATGGACAGCCTTGGTGGTAAATGTGATCCCAGTCAGCAAAAGTTCTGTGATGGACCACTGAAGCCACACACCGCCTACAGGTTAGATGCATTGCCATCGTTTGCCTGAGAGACGTATTACATTATGAGGTGCTCAGGCAGCTGAGCAACGTCGGTGCATATGAACTCCTGTAGACGAATAGCCTACACTGCAAGAGTACTCTATATTATATTAGAGGGAGTGATTTATAAAAGCTGAGCTCCTGCATCCACTCACGGGTAATGTACAAAGAGGGCTTTTTTTCAGCATTGTACAAAAGCTCCAGTGCATTGTGTGAAGGACTGAGGGGTTTTAAGAGATCATTCTTTCTGCTGCTACTGCTTTAGCCTTTCTCAAGTAATATATGATGTCGCTGTTGTGAAAATCTTCAGCGAGACTGCGTTTGGGGAGGCCCAAACAATACGAAGCTCCATCAGACACTTAATGAGACTGAAGCTATACTTACTCTCCAAGGTGTGTAAACGTGAACGTGCTCTATGGTCCAGACAGGGCTCTTGGAGAGAGCTCTGCCTGAATGAAAGCACCTGTTCCTTGCTCTGAGGTGGCGAATGAGTGGAGCAGCTGTTTGCTGCTGGTCCCCCAGAAAGCACAGCGGCAGCCAGCAGTGCCTTCCTGCCCTAGGAATTTGTGGCATTCTTATTCTTCATTGTGTTTCCAAAAGCAAATAGAGTCACCCAGTCAGCATCCTCAAGGGAAAGGAAACCTAAGCTCCTGCCTTGGATGATAAGGCCACCAACATCCAAATTTATTATTTCCTCAGGGGATGGACCATCTCTGTTGGGTGTTGTGGCAAGCCTGATAATCCAGGCAATACGGCAGCCAGTCAGGTTCCCTGTGAGCCAGTGTGCATTCTGGCTGATCAGTGCCAAGCAAAGTCTTACTGACTCTTAAGTATTTTGAGTCCCGCTTCTAACACCTAATGACAATCATCCGAAAGAAACACCCACTAATCAAAATCATTAACCACTCCTTCATTGATCTCCCAGTCCCATCAAACATCTCATCATGATGAAACTTCAGCTCTCTACTTGGCTTATGCTTAATTATCCAAATCCTGGAGAGCAAGTAGAATTTTTTTTCTGTCCGTTCCCAAAGAAGATCGTAGTGTATTATCACACCTAAGAGTATTCCTTACTTCTCTCAACCCCGTCAACAAAGGCAAGCAGATGGTTTTCCTAAAACAAAGGCTTCCTTTGGGCAAGAGCATCAGGTAACCACCAGGATCCCACACAAGTTTGCTATTACCTCTCGGGCAAGACTATGACCTCCAGAGTAAACATGAACAAGTCCAGGGATCTATATTTCAAAAAAATCCATGGCTCTACATAAAGGAGATCAGTTATTAGACAGAGGAAGCAAGAAGCATAAATGGGATCAGAAACTGGAATCCTTCCGTCTCTGGAGGTGTCAGAGAGTCCTCAGTTCCTTCGTTATCTGGGTTCAAAGAACCTGAGCAAAATTATCCTGGGTACTGTTCCCCCATAGAAGTGAAAGCCTTTCATTTAGGTGTGTTTGTTCATTGACTTATAGAGAGAAGAAGAAGATGGGGTATAGAAGAACCCCTCTCTGCCCAAAGACCTACAGTGTCTACTTGGGTCCACAGACAGTAGTGAACCTTATAATTTCAACCCTTTCCCATGTTAACTAAGCATTTACCATGTCCTGGTATGGCCCTTAACAATTATGAGACTTGACACATTTCAGGTCCATTCTCAGCAAAACTTTTTAACTTCAGCATAAGATCCTTTTCCTAATTAGATCAGCAACAGTCACATTTCAGACTAGAGGAAGTTTCTCTTTATTCTATGTGAACTGCCAGTACTACTACTCTGCATTTGGGGAGTGTTATAAAGTAAAAACTAAGGTTTCTTTAACATGAGCACTGAGGTGTTGTGACAATCTATCTGATAATAAGATAGCTCAAAAAGCTAGGCTTGATGGAGCAAGTCTTTAGCACTAGCATTTGTGACATAGAGGCAGGAGGATCAAGAATTCAAGGGTACCCTGGTGTCCTAGAGTTTTATTGCTGTGAGGGGACACCCTGACCAAGGCAACTCTTATAAAGGAAAACATTTAATTGGGGCTAGCTTATAGATCAGAGGTTTAGTCCATTATCATCAAGGCAAGAAGCATGCATGCAGGTAGACATGAGACATGATGCTGAGAGCTCTGCATCTGGATCCTCAGGCAGCAGGAAGAGAGAATGACACTGGGCCTGGCTTGAGCATTTGAAACTTTAAGCTCACCCCCAATGACACACTTCCTCCAACAAGACCACGCCTCCTAATAATGCTGCTTCCTATGAGCTTATGGGGGCCAATTTCGTTCAAACCACCACACATGGGCTGTACAACAAATCTGAACCCAAACCAGGTACATAAAACCCTGTCTCTAAAAAGACAAAACCAAAACTAAACCAACAGATGGCTACCAAGTAACATTGCGGGAGTGGGGAGGGGATGGGGAGATGGCTGTTTGTAAAGGCTTGTTAGGCAAGCAGGAGGATCGCAGATTGATCCCCAGAACCTATATACAAAAGCTGGATGGGATGGTTATATGCTTGTGATCCCAGAACTGAAAATATATCAATAAGAAATCTTTTCTAGGGCTCACTTTAGTAGACAGCCTAGCTAGATCTGCAAGCCCCAGGCTAAAGATAAACCCTATCTCAAGAACAACAAAAACTCACAAGGTAAATAGCTCCTGGGCTTGTCCTCTGGCCTCCCCACAGGCCTGCACACATGGGCATGCGCACCTGAACACACATGTACCTGGACACACACATGTAGAAATGCTGAGCAAAAGAGTGTTTCATTCTCTGGATGGAACGGAATGGAACAAAGTGAGATCTCACGGTGCCATTCAGAATGGCATACACTTTAAACCTTAGGAAATGTTTTTGGGTCACAATTGACTAGGTGACTGAAATGGCGCCGGGGTGAAAGGGTAAGAGAGGACAACAGCACTGCCTTTCACAGGAAGAGCAAATAAGACACTATGCACGATCACGTCTGGACCAGGAGCGCCCATCTCTCAGATCACACTTGTCCTGTCCACAGTGGTTGCCCAGGCCCAGGGGAAGCCCCAGCATCCGTGCTCCAGGTCCATGCTTTCTAGCTGTGTCACACTGTAAGCAGCATCCTTGCCTTCCCCATCTGCACATCACAGAGTTGTCCTGGAGAGTCACGGATGTGACAGATCAAAGCCCATCACGTCGGGTTGGTGATTCCTATTCATTTACAGTCGCTTGTGACCTACCATTTGCCCTCTGACCTCTCACTCCATCAAGTTCCCTGTGGCTGGCCCCCCTACATCTCCGAATCTTTGAAATTTGTTTTTATGATCCTTCAGAATGCTTTCTATTCTTCTCTGGCTTGCTTATAAAGCCCGCTCAGTCTTCAGACAGCTCTATGCCATACCCGACAGCCATAGATGGGTAGTAACACTCTCTTCTGGCTTCACTTAAAACCCCCAAGCCCCATATACATCTAATCCTGCATTTCCCTGTGACTTTTACACCTCTTCGCTAGGCTTCCATAAAGGATTCAGTGTCACTGGGGAGTCAGACAAGCCATTGGTTACAGAACAGTGCACCAAGTACTTGGGGAAAAAAAAGTATCCATCGAGTGTTTATGAACAGAGGAATCAGTCAAGATGAAGACCTACCACATTCTTACAGCTTCGTCAATTTACAGCGTATATGTGTGCTTTCCAGAACAGCATATACATCTATTTGCTAGAACTCAGCATGCTTGTCTGCACCCGCCCACACATATAGTTGATTCAGTCCTGTGGAGGGCAAGCTAGGCAAAGAATACTTGGTAAGAGGAGGTATAACTTCTCAAAGCACATGGAAGAATTATATATTAAATAGCCTCATGTAGTCAGAACTCTGCCTGTCTTAATGATAACCACCATAGTGACACCTGAAGTTGTCAGTCTTCTTCTTCCTCTTCCTCTTCCTCTTCCTCTTCTTCTTCTTCTTCCTACTCCTCCTCTTTTCCTCCTTCTGTTTCTGCTTTTTTTTTTAAGAACACCATGTTCTTTGCTTATCAATGGTATTCGTTATCATCAGACACATTTTGTGTATAAACTTACCGTCTGACTTTCTCCATGAGATTGAAGTTTTCGGGGTGGTAAGAATTTTGCTTTAGTCCTCTTATGATCCCTGGCTCCTAGAAATTGATCTGCACACTTCAGGGGCTCAATAAGTATTTGATGACCAAATCAGTGAATGATTGCATGAGTCCACGTCTGTCTGGTTCCATAGTTCATCTCACCCTGCACACAGAACAACCACCTACCGACCCTGTTTCCCCTTGAACTCAGTTTTCGGCCCATCCTGCTCCGTTCAGTTGCTGGTTAAATAAACGTGTTTTTTTTCAGAATCAGCATCCGGGCCTTTACGCAGCTATTTGACGAGGACTTGAAAGAATTCACAAAGCCCCTCTATTCAGATACATTTTTCTCGTTGCCTATCACCACCGAGTCAGGTAAGGCTCCTCTCCGTCCACACGTGCCTTCCCCAGTTACCATGTCATCTACAAGAGCCTTTAGTGGGGAAGATAGTGTTTTGCCTGGTGGTGGCTGGGTATTTATTTTCCCTTAGATTATAATCTCCACATGACCATGGGTTGACATGGACCAGAGGGATCACACCAGTTCTACAGAACAGAATGGAGGGAGCTGAATCTTAAAAGAAGGAGGAAGCACACGATGTTTTCCCACTAAAAATGAAGTGTTAAGTGAATGGAAAACACCAGGACTGAGAGCTTACATGTGTCACAATGTAAGCCGACCCAAAGGGCTCTCTGATGTAGGCCGGACAGAAAGGGCCAGGGAGCCAGACCAGAGCCATGACAGGTTTCTAATAGCCATTGCCAGGGACCAGGCCTTCCTTCGGTTTACTGGAGGTGGCTGGAGCTGAGCAAGCTGTTCTCGGGAAAGCCACATCTCAGGGGCAACCAATTAGTAGGCGTGCCCCCAGCCTTCTGCTAGCTAAATCTAACCTTCCTTACCCTGCCGCTGGAAAGTCCTTAACCCCTACAGCCACCTGCCAATCCTGGGAAGTTGCTTAAACCCACCAGTCAGCCCCCAGACTAATCTCTCCTTCCTAGAACTCCCCTAACCCCGCTTGAAAGGAGCCTGTGAGCCTCTCTGGAGGTGGTCGAGCGCCACTTTGTCAGATGGGAAGACCCTAACATGTTGGTAATATCAATAAATGCTCTTGCTGACTGCATATATGCCTGGCGGCCTTTCGTGGGACTTCTTGCGGACCTTAACAAAAATATGCATATGGGGTTGGTTTTCTGCAGCCACAGGTTCAATACCGTGTAGCCCAGAAAAAAAAAAATCAAGAAACAAATATGTTTGTACCAATTATAAAGAAACATTCTTTTCATACCATTGTTCTCTAATATAGTCTACCACCGGCTGGCACGGCATGCACATTGTATAGGCGTTGTCAGTTAATCCGGAGGTGTCCGATGTCACACAGAGGGTATGCGGGTTTATGTGGAATAATACACCACCATTTAGGCACGGATCATGGAAGCAATCACCCTTAAACACTAGGGGCAAGTGTGCACGTAAAAAAAAATGGGGAAGAAAAACACTAAGTATTAATTAATAATTATGATATCCAAAAACAGAGGTTAAAGGTGATTTTTGTTTTCCTTCTGTTTGTTATGTTCTCTTATACATTAGTTAAAGTCTTGTGTAGCACAATTAATAAAAATTGTCCCAGAGATCAAAATTGGTTCAACCTGAAGGTCAGTAAAGCAAAACAGCCAGTCACTGACTCTTACGTCTACCTCAGTCCAAAATAGCGATCCTGCCTCCAGGAATCGCAGAATGAGACTGTGTCTGTGAGCTGTCTCCTCCCGTTTCATAATCTTCTTTAGGGCAGGGATTAAACGCATGCACCACTACTGCCCGGTTTCTATGGCAAACTAGTGTGGCTACTGGGATTAAAGGTGTGTGTCACCACTGCCTGGTCTGTAAGGCTGATGGGTGTTGCTGTTTTACTCTCTGAACTTCAAAGCAGGCTTTATTTATTAAAATACAAATGAAATATCATATCACTTTTGGGCTGGTAAAATGGCTCAGTAGGCAAAGTCACTTGCCTCCAAGCCTGACTGCCTGAGAGCTTCCAGAACCCACAGAGGAAAGGAGAGAACCAACTCTTGCAAGTTGTCCTCTGACCTCCATATTCACACCATGACACACCCATGCACACATGGGTACATAAATATTTACATAAATAAATAAATGTAATTACAATTTTTTATTTTAAAAAATAAAAAAATGTGAATTTAGAGGTCAGTGTGTCATTGCTCAGCTGTCGTTCAGAGGCAGAGTTCTTGCCTCGTATATGGGAGGATCCCCCAAGTCCAACCCCCAGTAAAGTAACAATAATAATTTTAAAAATTAAAATGTAAATTTGAAAGGCTTTGTACAAACGTTTGGAGGAAACCTGTGTAGCAAGTTTGAGGGACAGCATGGGTGACCATGGTGAGCGACATTTGCCGGTCACCCCTTTGGAGCTGGTTTTGCATTCTGCAGAGTACAGCTTCTGCAGTTATTGTCACCTGCATCTTAAATGTGAGACCCTGTGGTACCAAGAGGTCAAATAACTTTCTCAGTCAGTTTCTGCTGGTATTCAGGGATATCCCATCTAAGCCTGCGGTGTCAGCACTGCCCTGTCTCTGATTTTCTCCACTGTCCTGAAAATTGCATGACTCCCATGATCTTGTTCTTTGACTCCATCACATCCCAGCTTTCCTTGTCTGGTGTGCTGCAGGCTCAGACTTTTGGTCTGGGCACGCTATCTTGGTCTCTCCTGCTGCGCGATAAAGGATGGTCCAGTCGCACAGACCTTCCTCTCTGTTTCTGGCAAATATGAGGATAACCTCCTTCATCCTGGGCCAAAGAAGGATCAGAAGCCAGCTAAGAGGATTTGGATGTGCCTGGCTGAAATTTGCTGTTGAGTAGAGACTTTGCAAACACGATTCTTTCCGACTTGAACTATTATGATGGAACAGAAAATTTATGTAGTCCAATAAAAGAAAATGCTCAGCAAATATTCAAAGCAGAACCATAAGGGCATTAAAAGGAAAATGTCTGTGTTGAGTGGATGAGTAATGTAAACCAATATAGAACAAACAGGTCTAATGCTTAAGAGTGGAGCTCCCAAAATGGGCTCCTCCCCAAAACTAAACTGGAAAAGCAAAATAGGAAGACTTTCCAAAGAAAAAAACGGACCAATGATTCATAGCACTGAGTACTTTCTAGTAAAGATGTATAAGCTAAAGGGTCTACTGTGTGACTCCCCGGGCCACATGACAGCTTCCGCAAGAGAATCATCATCATCCTCTTCCTCCTCCTCTTCCTTTTCCTCATCTTTCTTTTCCTCCTCCTCTTCCTTCTCCGCCTCTTCTTTCTTCTCTTCTTCCTCTTCTTCCTCCTCCTCCTCCTCTTCTTCCTTTTGTTTGTTTGTTTGGTTTGGTTTTTGATAGTCTTTTTTAAAGTTTTGTTTTATTTTAAGAGGGGAGGTTGCAAGGGCAGAGGGAGAAGGCAAGGGGATGGGGAGATAAGCGGGATCTGGATGCAAGGCGTGAAATCCACAAAGAACTAATTAATGCAAAAAAAGTTAAAGAGAATATATCCACCATCCCCTCCCAGAGTTGATGAACTTTTACTCTGGAACCAGCCTACCTATAACAGGATGTAGGCAGCAGCTCAACTGTCTAGTCATGGCTTTGGGGTCGTCAATACCTCCCTGTGGGCCTCTTGGATGGCACGAATGGCAATGTTACTTAGGAAGACAGCTTCCATGGCTGTCAGATTGGTGTCTTACCACTAATTCTCTCTTTTTATTTGTTGCTTCCATCTGGATTACCGCAGAGCCCTTGTTTGGAGTTATTGAAGGTGTGAGCGCTGGCCTGTTCCTCATTGGCATGCTGGTGGCCCTTGTCGCCTTCTTCATCTGCAGACAGAAAACTAAGTAAGTGTGAAGAAGCCTTTGGTGATCAGGCTCGCAAACATAGAGAGGCTGCTAAAAAAATGCCCTTTAGTCTGAAAGGGCAAACTAGTTTCAATTCTCCACGTTAAATCACTGTAGTTTGCTTAGTAAGAACAAGAGTCAAACTGAATCCAAGACTCATGCCTCTCCGGGTTTCCTATAAACCATTGATGCACCGGGCCCTCATCAATGGCGAGAGGCCGTCAGTAGATCTATTTAAATATGGAACAGAATCCTTTTGCACAGGCAAAACAGTTGGGGTACACAACCTTATGAAGACAGACTTTTCCAAACTGCCTGCATGCTTTTCTGAAATGCCCTAGGAAGTACGGCTGGCATAGCATCATGGGATTTACCAGCTACCCTAATTTCAGGAAGAACTAAAATGAATACTTTTCAGAACGGGGCCCTTTTCTGTCACTAATTTTTTTTTTTAACTTCGTGTTCTCCCTTGCAACCTTATCTGGCATCTGAAGTTTTCTGACTAAGGGGACTTTCTTAAGGAAAGTTTTATTGAGTGTGGCAAATGCTTATGACCAAACATCAGAAGACATCTTTCCGTTATTCTGGAGATACGTTTCTGAGTGGGCAAGGTGACGTTATATTGTTCCCATCTCTTCTTCCTCCCCCGAAGAGATGTCAGCTGAGTGCAGACTTCTGTGGAATCTGAAAGTTTCACATTTGCACACGTGTGCACAGCCTTACCATAAACGCGGGATGTTGTACACGCCAAGTAACGTAATCAGAATAAAGAAATCTGTGTCCTATGTTTCAGCCATGGCCGGGAAAGGCCATCTGCCCGCCTGAGTATTCACAGGGATCGACCTTTGTCTGTCCATTTGAACCTGGGCCAGAAAGGGTAAGTGCCAAAGCTTCCTTTGCTCGGTTTACTGAAAAATGGCATTCTGTGAGATTTGCTAACAAGGACCCTCTTTCTTTTTTGTCTACCTCACAGCAACCGGAAAACCTCTTGGTAAGAGAAAAATGTATTAATTAATTCGCTTTTGAAATACAACTCAGCCTGGTGAGAGCATTTCCCCGTTCCTTCAGTAACTTTCTTCTCTTGTTTTGTTTCGAATTACAGTCCCATAAAGATAAATCAGTTCGAAGGGCATTTCATGAAACTGCAGGCTGACTCCAACTACCTTCTGTCCAAGGAATATGAGGTACCGTGCAGGCCCGGGGAAGCCTCTGCACCCACCTGGAGCATTCCCTCTCCAATGTGACTATGAAGTAACAGTTGGGATGCCTACGATCTCAGGAGAGCACTCCTGTGTCTGAGATGGGCCCCTTGAACAGAATTCGACCTGTTCTCAGGGGCTGGTTTGAGTTGACAATGCATAGCAAACTTAGAGCTTTCTGGATCAGAGGGAAAAAGTGAACACATTTCAATGTGATGCTGTCCGTTGCTCAGTGTGTCTGGGAAACAATGTAGTTTGGAAAAGAGTACTCAGGCTTTGCACATGATTCTCAGTTTTGCCACATGCGTGTACTGGAGCGTGGTATTTATCACCTCTAAGCCTCATCTATAGGATAATATTAAGAGCACCTGTCATGTAGAGTTGTGAAAAGGACCAGAGCCCATGCATACAGAACGCCTGTGTTCTGTAAACTGTAACTCAGGTACACTTCTTTATGTGTCTCAGGGGTTGTATGAGTTGCCTTATTTTATTTTATAATCTCCACTTGCAAACTTTTTTCTAAACCCAACAGGACTTAAAAGACGTGGGTCGAAACCAGTCATGTGACATTGCTCTCTTGCCTGAGAACAGAGGGAAAAATCGATACAACAACATATTGCCCTGTAAGTTTTGTGTTGGAACTTAGTGGTGCTATTACATAAAAACCATGTGCGTGCATGCGCATGCGTGCGTGCGTGCGTGCGTGCGTGTGTGTGTGTGTGTGTGTGTGTGTGCAGATTAGCTAGATATGCATGCTCTCGGGCTTTAATAAGGAATGTTCCCAATGTTCATGCACTTCTCTCACAAGGATAATGGCCATTTTAAACTCTGGTTCTGAGAGGACCAGTTGGCATTTCTCTTTGCTGCTCTTACTCTTTCTCCTTGGAGGCTCAGAACGTGACCAAGTTAAGAGCAGGACTCTGACTGACACACTTGGGTTTACCTCACAGTCTTTAGTCAGCAATTTTTAAGAAGAGCAGCCTACCCTACCAGGTAGAGCCATCAAAGGTGGTTTTCCTGCTAGTGTTCATTCTGGAAGTGAAAGAGAGCTGGCTGCTGCATGGAGCTAGGGTGGTAATGTTGCAAAGGAAACCATAGATGGGGCTTCCCATTGTTTCCTGCATCCTTTGTTTATGTTCCACCTACGTCACATGCCCCGAGTCAGTTACCATGGCAGAGTCCCACCTATTAAACAGAGATAAGAACACTTCTCTTCGGGCTGCTGTGGGGATCAGAGTAAGGCAATCTAATAGCACATTGCCCACATGGGAATATCATCCCAGGTAGCAGCACATCTTTCTATCAATCTCCTTGCAGATGATACCTCAAGGGTGAAGCTGTCCAACGTAGATGATGACCCGTGCTCCGACTACGTCAATGCCAGTTACATCCCCGTAAGTGAACTCTCAGCTCATCACGCCCAGGATGAAGCTGATGATGGCTATGCGGGACATGCCACGCCTTCTAAGCCGCCCTACTGTTCTCCCTAGAAACAAGTTGCGAGATTTAAAAGACCATGTCCGTTTGCCATAAAATACAGGCTGCTCCCTTCGATCACTGTTTTTCACAACGGCCATGGTCAGGTGCAATTCTCACCAACCCGGGATGCATGTTTTCAAAGATTGTTTCCTTTCTGTGGCCCTGAGATAAGGAAGATTAGAGTTGCTCGAGGAAGCTGGCCCCCATGGGTAAGGCCGCCATGCCAAAAGGACCAATCTCTTGCTACTTGAACTTTTGGAAGACACACATACACACTTCAAAGTTATGCTAACTTCTGGGATCTGATACAGACTTACATCTTGCCAACCTCCCACATACACCAAAAAAAAAAAATGACTTTAAAGGTCAAAAAAAAAATACACCCAGATCTGATCTGAATTCCACATCTGTCCCTAGCTGGCTTCATGGCACAGCTAGTTCTATCACCTCACTGAGCCCCTAATTCCTTTTCCAGAAAAAAAAAAAAAAGGAAAATACCGCATTATTGTCTATACATTCAGTAAGTGCTAACCAATTGAGTGATAACTATAATAGAAATCCTGTGATATATAAAGGGATTGCATCTCTAAAGAACTGTTGGATAGTCGAGACCTTGAAGAGTTGCAGGGCAATGTCACGCTTCCCACACCAGAGCAGCGTCTCCTACACAAACGACCATCGGCACCACTCACACTTCAACACCATCTGTTCTATCTGTTGGAGACACAGAGAGCCTGCTACTTTGCACTTCTAGTGACCCCTGTGTGATCCCATCTCCACTAGGCCTGAGGACCACACTGAGTAGCAAGAGATTAGAAGGTACCACAGAACACGGAGTAGGAGAATGCCAGCCGATAGAGAGGAAGATGAAAGATGACTTCAGTCAGCCAGACAAGGTGCTAAGGATGAATTAAGATTAGCCAGGCTGAGAGGCAGTGTGGGTGGCTGGGTTGTGGATGGCAGAACCAATGTAATAGAGAGAGCTTGAGCAAAGGCAACGAGAAACGAGCTTCCACTAAGACTCGGAACTAATTCTGGAGTGCTAAAGTGAAGAAGGAATTAGTGGAACTATCTAGGTCACTGTGTAGGATGAAGTCAGAGCGGTGAACATCCAGACCCACTGCGCATCATCTGGGAGAAGCTCAGGGCATGAATGGCTCATTTTCCTTTAAGTGTTCTTTGTATGATATCTCGTTCCAAACTAGTGTAATGTAAATGTTCCAAAAAGAGTAAAATCAGTTCTTTGAACAGTTCACACACACACACACACACACAAAACCACTAAATACACACACAAAGGCACACACACACACACACATAGGCACATATAGACACAGAAACATGAACCACATACACAGTCACACATAAAGGCACACAGAGACACATACACACAGGTATACATACATACATACATACATACACACACACACACACACAAAGGCATACATGAACACACACATGGGTATTCATAGACACACAAACACAAACACAAACACACAGGGACACACAAACAAAAGTAAAATTGTTTTCTCTATTGGGGCTGGAATCTTCCATTCACCTTGACAGCAGACCCAGTCGATCAAGGGGACCGTGGCTGTAAACAATGGCCCAGTGCTCTCTCCTTTGTCCTTCCGACTCCCAAGCCTTGACACTGGCAGAGATCTCCATACCTTCTGGTCTGCGAGCTAGCTCTTTTGTTTACAGTTCTGAAGAGCCCATTGTTTCTGACTCTCTGTATTGTAAACTCATCGCAGGGTAACAACTTCAGACGAGAATATATCGCCACGCAGGGGCCGCTTCCTGGCACCAAGGATGACTTCTGGAAGATGGCGTGGGAGCAAAACGTTCACAATGTCGTCATGGTGACCCAGTGTGTCGAGAAAGGCCGAGTGAGTGGACAGTTTTCCTGCCTCCCTGGCTGTACCCTCTGCTGTTATTCTGATGGAATTCTATCCTCCTTCCCTATCCAAAGTTCCACCCACAAACCCAAGAAGATGCCCTGGGAGAAGGCTGTTAGGGAATTAAGCCACTTGATGATCAAACAATCTGGATCCTTTCTTAAACTCTTGGTCAGACATTTCGTTCAAACTGTGAAGCCTGTGAGAGTCGGAAGTAAACGTGAGTGGGAAGCTTGCCTGACCCTATGCTCTGTCCTTCAGAGTGTGGGTAGGAGAGCCACCCTCAGAGATGAGGAGCCTCCCAGGAGAGACATATTTTAGGCTGTACTGGCAGACATCAAGTAAAATACCTTTCTGAACTACTATTAAAACCTTTTATATTTATAACCACCATTTAGGATCTTTTATACTATATGGCTACTTTTAGAATTAAAAGACCAAATGTAAAGAGCTTAATATCTGTGTGCCGGATTTCCAGACTGTCTTCCATCATCCTGCCTAGACTGGGACCTGTCTTTCTCCACAAGAGTAACCTTATAGATGATATTTATATAAATGTTGATGAAATGGCTAGAATACTTGTCCACGTAAACATATTACATATTCATGTAAACAGAAATTCAATACACATGTATAGTTATAGCTGCCTAACTCACCATAAAATAAAAGTGATGTTCATTGTTTTGATACCCAAGTCTATACACAGAAATACAAATATATGCTGATAGCCAGTGAATATGTGTCTTATAAAATATATCAATTTTAATTAATCTGTTTTGCTGTACGGAGGGCTGTTTGTTGGTTTTCAGCCACCTGGCTATCTTAGACCCATAATAATCACATAGAAACTATATTAATTAAATCACTGTTTGGCCCATTAGCTCTAGTATTTTATTGGCTAACTCTTAATTAATTAATTAATTAATTTAACCCATTTCTATTAATCTGTATATCACCATGTGACTGTGGCTTACCAGGTAAAGTTTCCAGCATCTGTCTCCAGCAGCTCCATGGCTTCTCTCCTGTCTGCCTTTTTTTCTCCCAGCATTCAGTTTAGTTTTCCTCGCCTACCTACGTTCTGGCCTAGCAACAGGCGAAGGCAGTTTCTTTATTCACCAATGGTACTCACAGCACACAGAGGGAACTCCCACATCACTGTTCCACAAAACAGAATATAAAAACAAGTCCTCAGAATCTCCTTCCTCGTCTCTTTATGCACATAAACACAAGTTCAGCTGCAAGTTCTAACTCCTCAAAGGTCTCTGTCATGGGACCCAGGTAAGAAAAGTGATAAAAATTTGAACAGCACAGAACCAGAAAACAATGCCTCCCTATTCTTGGCTAGGTCTTTCTTCTGACAGAACATTTTTCCCCTTCTTTTTGATGTTCTCGGGGAAGGAATCCCAGGCCTTGTGATGCTCTGCAAGGCCTCTCTGCCACTGAGTTAGGGCCCCAACAAGAGATTTAAAAACAAGACTTTTTAAATCTTTTTAAAACAAGAGATTTTAAGTCATTTATATTGGTTGGTGGGACCAGGACACTGAGGAAATCATTGAGAAAAAAGAAAAAAAAAGCAAAAACAAAAACAAAAAAACCTTAAGCTGTCACAAAGGTGAATGAATCCAAAGGTGGGGATGGTTCATGCTTGGGGAGGGGGCAATTTCTTGCTATCCCTTGGAAGAACAGCCTGACTTCGTCACTGGTCATGAGCAGATTAACAGAAAGTAAATGATCAAGTTGTTTTAACAGCTGACCATGGATCCCTAACTCAGGGATTGAAGGAGGGAGAGTACACATGGCCTCACTATCATGTTTCCAGACTTATTTTTCCCTGTCTGTTCTCTTCTAGGTAAAGTGTGACCATTACTGGCCAGCAGACCAGGACTCTCTCTACTATGGGGATCTCATCTTGCAGATGGTCTCAGAATCCGTGCTACCCGAGTGGACCATCAGGGAATTTAAGATTTGCAGTGTATGTTAGTTTGCTTGACTTCATTTTAAAACCCAACTTAGAAGCCAGGTACTATGGTTATTATATATTTGGAATCCCAGCATTTGGGAGGTGGAGGCAAGAAGAAGTTCAAGGTCATCCTCAAATACTGGATAGCTTGGGGCAAGCCTGGGCTACAAGAGACCCTATCTCAGGAAAAGAATAGAAGGGAAGGAGAGAGGAAGAAAGGGAGGGAGGGGGAGGCAGGAAGGGAAGAGGGACGGAATAAAAGAAACAACCCAGCTTACATAGCAGAGACTCTGAATCCTGCTTTTCCTGATTCGTAGCCTGTAGTTTCAGACCACGGAACCTCACGTGGGGCACCGTTGTCGGAGTCCTTGCATTTCCCTCAGCGGTCCCTCCCTCTCATCGTCTGCTCTCCACTCCTGCAGGAGGAACAGCTGGACGCACACAGGCTCATCCGTCACTTTCACTACACAGTATGGCCAGACCACGGAGTCCCAGAGACCACCCAGTCTCTGATCCAGTTTGTGAGAACTGTCAGAGACTACATCAACAGAAGCCCGGGGGCGGGGCCCACGGTAGTGCACTGCAGGTAGGAGCAACAGGAGAGGTGGCTGGCGGGAGTGTGGGCGGCGATGTCAGGAAGAGTCCACAGCAATGCGAAGGGCGCATGACCATGGGGTATCTCCAAGCCAGCCAGGCTGCCTCCCCGCAGCGAGTGCATCGTGTTCTCCTCTTCTTCTAACCTCATTCTTCTTCACAGCTTCTCCCTTTCCATTTTCCTCACCTCCCACTTTGTTCTCCCCCTCGCTCTCTTCTTGTTCTTTTTCCTACCGCATGAGCTATAGGATCCTTAAGTGACTTCTACGCCCTCCGTCATGGTCCTGTCTCACCTTCAGCCCAACGTCTGGCTCATTTCCTCTCCCGTTCTAGCCCGGAAGTTGACTCTACATGCTTATTCTTTTGCTTTGCCTGCTTCCAATCTTTTAAATTAATTTTTTAGATTATTGTGCATACCAATAGGTTTCATTATCACATTTTCATACATATATGTCCTTATACTTTATTTTTGTATGTTCTCCTCCCCCACAGACCTCCCCCATATATCCTGCCTTCCTCTGATGGGTTCCCCTCTTACCCCCTCTGCTTTCATGTCATAAGTATTTCATTGCCTTCTCCCTCCTTGAGATCATTGTCTCTCCTCTCATGGCCCCCTTTCTAGCTTCATTACACACACACACACACACACACACACACACACACACACACACACACACACAGTGTATTAGTTATTTTCCATTGCCGGGATGAAAACACCATGAACAAGACACCTTACGGGAGAAGGAGTATCTTTGGGCGTACAGTTGCAGAGGTTTCACGACCATTCTGGCAGAAACAGTACGGCAGCCAGCAGTAGCATGTGACTGGAGAGGCCAGCTGAGAGCTTCCGTGTTGAACTGCAAGCAAGAAGTAGAGAGCAGACAGAAAGTGGGCATAACTATAGAAAATCAAAGCCTGCCCACAGTGACATACTTCTGCAAGTAAGGCCACACCTTCTAAACCTACCCGAAGGGCACCCCTAACTGGGACCAAGTGTTCAAATGCCCGAAAACTGTGGGAGATATTTCCCGTTCAAAGTACTTCGTGTAATTTTTCATCTAGGTCCTGAATAGAGGAGGAAACACAGTCTTTTTCTTTCTGAGTGGAATGCACAGACTTCTTGCTTTCTGCTATTTTGTTTTGTTTTGGAGACCTGTGGTTTCCTGCTGTTTTTAACTCCTTGAGTTAGCTTTCTCACTCTTCCCCTTGAAGGAGCCTTATCCACCTATTGAACTCACTGCCCTAGACTCCCCTCCGGGTCTAGTAGCATGTTCTCATGCACTGGTGATGCTAGAACAAAATACTTCAGACTGGGTGAAAGGACTCTGAATTGTAGGGTGCTCCCCTCTGGAACCTGAATTAGGCACAGATCACACCCAAACCCAGATTTCCTACACAAGAGATCCTTTATTAAGCAAGGCAGAGAGACAAGACGGCCGAATCTGAAATGGTCAGAAAGGGCAGCAAACGGCTTTACAGGGTGTTAATTTTAAAGGGAATAAAGGGTAGGTCTAGAATGAGCTAGAATGTATTGGTAAGTTCTGGTGGGTATTTTAATGAGGGTAACCAAAAGAATGAATTTTGATTCCTGGACCTTAGGGTTTTGATAGTTGGACCTTGGCCAGCCTCAGGAATGAGTCAATGGCCAAATAAGAGACTAGACCGTGGTGGCTAGCTTTAGGAACGGAATCTAAAGGTTTAGCAAGGGGGAGGGAGGTAAAAGGCAAAGCCTGTCGGTGCCATGTTTGCCAAGTTAGGCCGTGGGCGTTTCATTGGCAATTTATAAACAACAGAAATTTATCCTTCACAATTATAGAAGCTTCAAGACCAAACCACAGACAGATTGGTCTTACAGGGACCTTGTCTCTGAAGCCATGTATCCCCTCCAACAGAAACTCTGTCTTCATCTGGAGGAAGGAGGGCACGGGTCAGGCAAAAGGACCTAGCTAACACACTCCAGTTGTCTAAATCATTTTTTGCTCTTAAATTTCTTTCTCTCTCTTGACTTTTTTTTTTCTTCAGTTCATATGTCCTTAAAATCAACTTAACGAGCCGTCTTTCTCTCTCTGGGCAGCCTGGTGTTTAGCTAATTAATGTTTGCAGCACACTTTGATAGCCCTAACTGAATGGTACTAATAAAGAAAGAGCAGAGAATTGCTACAGTAAAAGAAATGTCAAGCATGTTAATTTCTCCCCAGCAGCCCCACACCCTAGGAACCTTGCTTTTATATGTCTTTGAACCTCAAAGCTTTAATGGGTATTGGAAACACTTGGGGGTCTCCTGCTTTCTGAACAAGGGCAAGCATTTCCTTCCAGAAACATTGGAGAATTGTTCTCTTTCTTATAAACATGTTCATTGCCAGCCAAAATAACCAGAGGGGGTGTCTACAAGGAACATTGAGCCAGGCAATAGTGGCACATGTCTTTCCGGCAGATCTCTGTGAGTTCGAGGACAGCCTGATCTACAGAGCAAATTCCAGGATAGCCAAGGCTGCACACAGAAACCCTGTCTTGAAAAACTAAAAGAAAGAAATAAAAAAGAATATTGGTACTTATTTAGGAATAGCGGAACAGTGTTGTGAGAATGGGTGCCATAGTCAATGATGGCTATATTCAAAGTTGAGTTTTTAAGATCAAAGTAAGGAAATTTGCATGTGCTCCTTTATCACAAGTCTTACTGGTCTTAATAACCAGAGGGAGGAGTTGGCATTCACTTACTGGTGGAGGTGCCATCGCTGGCCTTTGTTTGGCAAGTATTATGTGGAAGCATTTTATATGGATTGCGACAGCTTTAAAGATAAAGGTAACCTTGGTACAGAAACCTTGGCATGTGTAGTGTACCTAAAGCATGGTGTGAGCGGAGGATGAAAAGGGATTTCTTGTGGGCCCTAGAAAGCCCTTATGAAGGTGTGTGTGTGTGTGTGTGTGTGTGTGTGTGTGTGTGTGTAAGTGGGAGTCAGGCATGCGCTCTCCCTTTTCTATAAACCTGACTGTAATTTTGTCTGAGTTGAATAAGACCAAATTTGTCTTGGTATCATCAAATTGCACAGCATCAAGAGCTCCGTGTTAAGAAGCAATTTAGCAACTTCCAGCAAGGTGTTCAAACCGTATAACCAAGTCACCAGTGGCCATTTTAGCTACCAACTGCTGAGCAATTGCCACGCAGATGTTCACTGCGACATTGTCTTTAACAGACAACTATAAATGATCTCTTACTCTACAGTACAGAATGGACTGGCAATGGTTTGTCACAAATAGTTAAAAGAAGTTGGAATTAAGCCAAGCATGGTTGCATGTGCCTGTGAGCCCAACACTTGGAAGACTAAGACAGGACGACCATGAGTATATAGCAAGGCTCTTCCTCAAAACATAAAAACAAAAGCAAGTGAACGATGAGTAAAAAAAGAAGAACAAATGAGAGAGAGAGAGAGATGAAATTAGTTCTGTATCATCAATGGATCAATCTCAAAACAATACTCACAGCACTGAGTAGAGAACTTGGCAAAAGAATGTTTAGTATCTTAAGCATATAAAATGTTATGTTTGGATTTGCAGGGATGGAGGAAAATTCTAAAAATAGGCGTGGGCTTGAAATATACCAATGTGGTGAGGGTTAGTGGAAGTGGGAATAGGTAGACCTTGGGGGCTCTAGGTAGAACATGGGGTAGTCACAGGGTTCTAGGTAGACATGGGGGGGGGGCGCTAGGTAGACATGAAGGTTCTAGGTGGACATGAAAGTCCTAGGTAGACAAGGGGGCTCTAAGGTAGACCATGAGAATTCTAGGGAGACCATGGGGACTCTAGGTAGATGTGGGGTTCTATGTGAACATGAGGGTTCTAGGTAGACCATGAGGGTTCTAGGTAGACACGGGAACACTAAGTAGACATAGCGGCTCTAGGTAGTCATGGCGGCTCTAGATAGACATGGAGACTCTAGGTAGACCATGGCGGCTCTAGATTATCTTTGAGGGAGAACATGTCTGTGAAAAGAAAGATTCATGTATCCTCCTATAATTTGAGAGAGAGAAGAAAGACGGCCAAAGTCTCGTGATCTAGTCATGAAAGAGGAATTAAATCAGAGGCCCCATCTTCTTTTTGCTTCTCTCCAGTGCTGGAGTGGGCAGAACCGGGACATTCGTTGCCCTGGACCGGATCCTCCAGCAGTTGGATTCTAAAGACTCTGTGGACATTTATGGAGCAGTGCACGACCTAAGACTTCACAGAGTTCACATGGTCCAGACTGAGGTAAGAACTCTAAGCTGAAGGACACCAGTGCCCTTCCCCACACCTTACCCATTACCCCCACCCCAAAACTGTCCAGAACACCTTAGCAAGAGAGGAAAGTGGATATATGTGCTTTCTAGGACCTCATATTTTGAAGCAAATCTCAGTGACCTTCAGCACAAGGTATGTTATTTACTGAGCATCTCAGAGAAGACTTCATTTAGGTAACAGGAAGAAAGATGGAATACTTTAGACACGCATTATATGTGGGGACTGGCTAGACCAGCCTACTTAGGAACTCATTTTAAGGCACAGGTACTTTCTTAGAGAAGTTTCTAATCTCTTCTCTCCCCTAGATCTGCCCCCTCCACATACATCCTCCATCTCTGGATACATCGAGGGTTGTATATCTATCAGGAAGGTTCTAGGTTTCCCTTTGAGCCATGCTTTGAATTTGCAGATATTCTGAAGATTCTGTCCCATGGTATTCATTTTCATTTCCAAGCTAGGAAGCTGAGGCCCATAGGAAGCTGAGGCCCACAGGCTAAAAATGTTTGCACAAAATCCATAGCCATGAAATGGACAAGCTTGGACCGTGTTCTGGAAAATCTTAGCCTTTGACTACCAAGCCCCACGGCCCCACAGTCAAGTCTATACACACACCTCATGTGCATTAAGCATGTGCATTGCTCCCTCAATAACACCTTCCAAAGCTCAGGTTCTCTTCTCATTAGATTTCCTAAGTTTTTGTTTAAGTAACCCAGGGGGTGAATGGCAAGATCTTAAAGGCTTTCTGTGGATGAAAATTTCCATGTACCACCACAGTAGCCATGGAAACCACACAGCAGCTGTGCTCCACAACCAGCATCTTGCAGCAAGGTTCCCTTTGAGCCCTGTTGAGCCCACAATTCTAAAATCAACTCCCCCCCCCCCGCCCAATTATTTCTGGTGCAGCGTATTTTAATATCCTATGGGACTCACCTTCTGTGTCAGCTTTGGCAAAAGCCTGGTGTCTTTGCCTCTCCTGCAGGCAGAACCTACTTGCCAGATCTACTACCACCATTGTATTACAGCCCCTCCTGAAGTATGTGTGTATTTGTCAAAAACTTCCTTTCTGCTCTCTCTCTCTCTCTCTCTCTCTCTCTCTCTCTCTCTCTCTCTCTCTCATTTGTGTGTGCATGAGGAGAGAAAGAGAAAGAGAGATACATGAGGATGCCAGAAGAGGCCAGAAAATGACAGTAGTGACTCGCCTGGAATTGAGGCTGGTTGCAGGTGGCTGTGTACCAACCATCGTGGGTGCTGGAAACCAAACACTGATCCTCCTCAAGCGCAGGAAGTGTTCTTAAACATGAAGCCATTTCCCAGGACCTCACTATGCAGCCCAGGTTAGCCTAGAACTTGCCATCCTCAATCCCCAGAGCAATAAGGTTGAAAGCATATGCCACCATGACTGGCTGATACTTTTATTCTAACAATAGAATAATAATAATAATATTTCTTTATTCTTTTATTATTATTATTATTTAATAATAATAATTATTATTCTTTATTATTATTAGAAGAATAATATTCTAATAATAAAATTTGTTATTCTAACAAATTTTCTACCATACTCTCAATGTTTCGTTATGAGATTGGTTAGGGGCATACAAAACTTGGGCTAGGTGTGGTTTAGTGGTAGAGTGCTTTCCTATTATTCACAGGGCCCTCGGTTTGCTCACCAGTACCATGGGTTGAGGGCAGGGGTGCAACTAGGAGAAGTTAGATAAAGAATCTGCATTAACCCAAACCCCAGCTCCCACAAACAACAGCATCATGCTATTTGTTCATCTGTACCTCACACCAATTCTCACTTTATAAGGCAAATCTGTTATACAATTTCATCCACAAATAAATCATTATATAAATATATGTGTGTATGTATGTGTGTGTATGTGTGTGTGCCTTTCTGCATATCTGTCTCTCTTGTCTCTGCCTGTCTCTCTCTTTACACATATATATATACATATACATATACTTACATATATGTAGATATATGTAAATAGATAGATACTCTTCAACATCATGACCACCACGCCATTTATCACACTTAACAATTTTCATTGTAATCCCTAGCAAGTATTTAAATATCCCCACCCATTTTTTTAATTGGTTCATTTATTTTATTCTATTTTTTTCAAGACTAGGTTTTTCTGTGTAGCCCTGACTGTCCTGAAACTTTTTTTGGTAGAGTAGGCTGGCCTCAAACTCAGAGATACTCCTGCCTCTCTCTCCCGAGTGCTGGGATTAAAGGTGTGCACTACACCAGGCTCCTACCTATCTTTTAAAAATCATTACTTTGGTGATAATTAAGATAATCATCAGTCTGACTACAGGGCAAGACCAGTTCAGGCACCCTCTCCTCTATTGCTTAGGGTCTTAACTGGGGTCATCCTTGTGGATTCCTGGGAGTTTTTCTAGAGCCAGGTTTCTTGCTAACCCCATAATAGCTCCTTCAATCAAGATATCTTTTTATGAGGAGGGGAGGGAGTGGAAATTTAGATTGGTGTTTTTTTTAAGTAATAAAATAGTAATAGTAAAAAACATTACATTTTGTTTAAAAAGAAAGAAAGAAAGAGAGAGAGAGAAAGAGAGAAAGAAAGAAAGAAAGAAAGAAAGAAAGAAAGAAAGAAAGAAAGAAAGAAAGAAAGAAAGAAAGAAATCTGGCTGTCCTTAAAGCCCCAGATCGACTTCTTTCACTTACTTGGAGTATCTTTATACCTATGTTTCGTCCATAATAATCCTTCCCACTCGTTTTTAATGCCCTTTACTGATCAGAGAGCCCAGCTCACTGTTCTGTAGGCTTTCATGGTGGAAGTGTGTTCCTCTGGTTCTTGTGGTTTGAGTCAGGTGGCCGTTACATCCAGCGGCTTCTTAGGCTGTGGTCCTACAGTCACAGGGCTCCCCCAGGCTGTTGCTGGACACCTCACATCCACGCCGCTTGGTGAATTGAGACAAAAGAAATGGTGGCCTCACTGGTAGGGCCCCAACCACTCATCCTTAGGGTTCCCAGTAACTATGCACTTCACAGTGATTGCGATCTAGCTATCATTTCACTTAGGGGATAGAATTTATATAACATATCTTAACTGTCATCCTTCCCCACCCCGGGAGCACAAGGTCTTAGCAGGAGAAACTTCGCTGTCTCTGTGTCAATTTTTAAAATCTATTTATACAAATGAGCAAATACCCTGCTATTATGTTGCTCAAAAGTCACAGCGGTGTTTCACTTCAGTAGGCATTTCTACAAACTCAGACTATAATTACTCTGTAAGAGGGAAGAAGTAGCTAACACACTGTAATCTTAAATATGCATGTACATGCGTGTGTTTAGGCTCCTCATTAGTTTCAGAGACAACTTGGATTACGCATCGCTTCCATGAACTGGTCCAACATCTTGGGCTGCACATTGGCCCCAAGCAGGATCTCTGTTAGAACCATCACGGTCTGGCATCCAGAGCAGAGGCAGCATCCATGGACCAAAGCTCCTCCCCCTCCATGAACATCCCTCTCCTTTCCCCTTTTGTCTTCTCTTCCCACTGCTCTGAAAGCTCGGTGACCTTGTTTCTCTGCTTGTATTTTCAGCGTCTGAGCTCCAGACGAAGGAAGCTTTCTATTTCTTTCAATCTTCACTATTGGCTACATTATTCCTCCACTCCCAGGAACACACCGCTGTTTCTCAACCCTTATTCTCCTTCCCTGTGTCCTTACCTTTTATCTAAGGACTCACTTGCTGTGCACTTCCTCATACACGTTACACATATCTCCAACTCAGTGTGCTTAACACTAAACTCATTGTTTTAGGGGAGGTATCTGTGTACATAGTGTGTGTGTGTGTGTGTGTGTGTGTGTGTGTGTGTACATGTTTCTTTCTCTGTGCATATTCTCATGTGTTGGGGGAGTGTTGTGTGCATATAGAAGCCAGAAGTGAGCACTGAATGTCTTTCTCCATTGCTGTCCCTATTGTTCTTTTTTAAAAATAATGATGATGGGATGTCCTGGGCAGCTCGCGGAGCAGCTGCTAGTGGCTGTGGGTCCCCGCAAGATCTCCAGGGTGGCAGCGCCATGCGGCCGGGGGAGTCAGGGTCCCCGGGCGAGCGACAGAGTCAGGCGGCTGGATGCAGTGAACGGCAGAGTAAATGGACATAAGGCTATACATAAAGCTAGACGTTTATTACTTAAAGAAAGGGAGACATAGACAAACATAGAGAGAACAAAGACACAAGTACATACGACACGAAACAAACACACACATACACACACACACACACACACACACACACACCAGAGAGAGAGAGAGAGAGAGAGAAGATGGCGGCGAGGGAGGTCCGAAGTGGCTGGGGTGGGCGTGGTTAGTTCTTAAAGTGTCCCAAAGTAATAACAGTCCCCCTTATTTTTTGAGACAAGGTCTCTCGCTGATCCCTCACTCATTCATCTTGATGGTTGGCCAGTAAACCTCGTGGATACAACCCTCCCTACCTCCTCATTGCTAGGACTATAGGGCTGCACCAGTACACTTAACTTTCTATTCGAGGGCTGGAGTTCCAAGTTCAAGTCCTCCTGTTTATAGTGCTGTACTGAGGAGCTGTACTGAGATGGCGCCACAGAGTCCACGCATTGGCCCAAGCCAGAGGACTGTTTCTTTGCCTCAGGTCTGACTCATAAAAGCCAAAGGCCTGCCTGTCTTGCTTGGCTATGTGAGTGGGCATGGGTGCCGAAGGGACTAGCTCACCATCCAATGCGGTGGGCGATGGCTTCAGAAAAGAAGAAAGAAATTTCTGAGCCCTTGCTTAATTTGTCTGAGTCCATCGTGACAGGTGATCCTAACTTTCTTGTACCTTGAGATCTTGGAATACAAAGGGACATGGGTCATCCTAATTTTTGGCAACTATATCAAACCGCGAGGTGATCATTGTAATTTTTGGTGAATAGATCAAACCAGGAGGCTTTCTAAATGAAGAGGCAATAGTGGGACTTGCAAATGTCTTCCTCTGTTTATCTTTCTGCCTTGGGGTAGATTTGCAGCCTAACTCAGGCAGACCCTTTGATACAGTAAAAACCTTGTTGAGGGAGGCTAGTCGGACATTCTGACTGCTCTCATGAGAAGAAATGCAGGGGCATTATGGGATCACGTGTCTCAGGTCCCATTTAAGAGACTATTCTGAGGGTCTCCTGTTCAACCTGTATTTTAGCCACACTGGACACCCCACTTGCTTTCAAGGCATCGTTGTCTTTCAAGGTCACCTTTTCTTTCTAGTTTGATATTTTCTTCCTCCAAATGCTATCAAGAGCTTCCTGCTGCATGAACTTTCATAAACAATTCTAGTTCATCATCTTCTAGGTATGGATATATGTCACGTTCTGCCCTTTGACTAAACATTGCTCTCAGGAATGGCTACACATATAAAATCATAAATCCCGCATACTGCTACAAAGATTGATGGAATTAAATGAAATGAAATATGTCAGTGCTCAGCCAGGGCTTCCCCAATTAGAAAAAAAAAAATCTTGTGTGACTTGAGGCTTACATTTTTTTTTCTATTTTTCATTAAGAATTAAGTGGGGGTACAGTAACAACTTGATGATTTTTGAAGTAATCAGTTTTTGAAGGGACATCCTATTGGGAAAAGAGAAGTTGATATTTAAGACAAGGCAAATTAATACAGAGTAATTAGTTTCAAAGCCCATGGTGGATCACTGTTGAAAAATTTATTGCTAAGTTATGGCCCGGGTATAACAGAGTTCCTTCACAGCTTACCTCTTTCACACACAAGCAATTTAATTAAAAATCGGAGTTCTGTGGGGCTTGAGAGATGGCCCAGCAGTCAGGAGTGTCTACTACTCCTTCAGAAGATCCGGGTTTGGTTCCCAGCACCTATATGATGTTAACACCCAGTAACTACAGTTCCAGGGAACCGACCCTGTCTTCTGGCCCCCGAGGGCTCCTGCACATACATGATGCACATAAACTCAAACAGGCGCGCACACACATACAGATAATCAGCCAGTTTTCCAAAGGTCAAGGTGGCTTAAGACCAAGTAGAATCTGTGAGAAGAAAAGCAAAGGATAGTTCCTAATACTGGAGCAAGCCTTGCTGATGGCTGGTTTCTGTGATGACTTCGTTGAGCTGGTACTACAGCTCGGTGGTAGAGCTCTTACCTCATATGTGTATGGCCCTGAGTTCAATCCCTAGCACCACAAAAGACCAAAAGCAGAGGAGGGCAGAGGATGTAGCCCAGTTGGAGAGTGCTTGCCCAGCATGCAAAAAGTTCTGAGTTCATTCTTCAGCTTGGGGTCAAACTGGGTGTGAGGAGCCAGGCCTGTGTTCCCAGCACTAGAGAGACAAGATGGGAAGATTGAGAGTTCAAGGTCAACCCTGACTACTTCCTCTTACGTGCTCTCTGACTTCCACAGTGTCAGTACATCTATCTGCATCAGTGTGTAAGAGACGTCCTCAGAGCAAGGAAACTGCGGAATGAGCAAGAAAACCCCCTGTTTCCGATCTACGAAAATGTGAACCCAGAATACCATAGAGGTAAGAGTTAACCTCGCTGGCTTTTAGATCACCTGTCCTGAAGGTCATTTTTCAAAATGCACTCAGTCTGGAAACTCGTCCTAGCTCGGTGCTCCTCCAGCCTGAACCTCCCATTTCTTCTTCTCTCCAAAAGACGCCCCCAAAGTAGCAACAGAGAGGAGAGGAAGAACAGAGAGGGCTACCACACTAGACCAGAAACTTAGTACACTAACAATGTTTTCATTGCTGACATGATACCTGGGGCTCACACATGGCCGGCGAATGCTCTGTCAATGACCTATACCCCAGACTCTCAGCCTCTGCCTGCCTACAGAGTGGTCTCTACGAAAGAGTCCCTTGAACATTTTTTTTGTAAGAGATAAGACTGACCATGGAGGAAGAACGCACTGAAACCATAACTGGAATCAATAACAAAATTGTTGCGGTGAAGAATTCGGCATCTGGGTTTCCAGTGTCTCGCACGCATTCCCATCTGTGACTGAGTCTTTTTCCTACTTTCTTAAGTAGACAGAATATACTTTGTGCACAACGCCTTTCCAGTTTCAGGTCGGAGGGAAACCCAGCAATGCAACAGAGGATTACACTAGTCGGCTTGGCGTTATCATAGCAAAACACGCGAGGTAGCTGACGTTACCCAGCAGAACGTTTATTTAGCTCACACATTTGAAGATTCAAGGGCGTGACTTGTGTGTCAGCTCAGCTCTGGTGAGGACCTCCTGGTGAATGGTGGGCAGCAATGGCGGAGTGCCAGCTGGGGCAAATGGTCACATCTCAGGCCAAGAGACAGCTGGGAGAGGCAAGACCAAGTCATCCCCCGAGAGCGTCCTTCCAAAGACTCACCATCTTCCAAAGGTTTCTAACATTGTCACCCTGCAGACCAAGCATTTGACGATAATGGACCTGTGAAACAGACGTCGTATTCAAGCCATAGCAGGGACTAGCTACACCAAAGCACTTTGACTTATAATCACACAGTGCCGTCATTAAGAACAGGTTCTTTTGTTGTGTGAGGTGAAGGCTATGCTGCCTAGATTGACCTTGGAGTCCTATGCCCAAGCATTCCCTCTATCTCAGCCTTGCCATTAGCAAGATTATGGGTCCATGCCATCACACCTGGCTTCAGTAGTATCACAAGGTGAATACCCTTGCAAGAAGCTTGTCGTGGTTGCTGTAACAAAATACTTGAGACTAGATATTTTATAAAGATTAGAGGCTTGGGATAGGGATGTAGCTCAGTGGTAGAGCTTATGCTTAATAGACATAATCACAAAGGTAAAAAAATGAGAGAAAAAAATGGAGACCATGAGAAGGCTGACCTCATGCATTGGGCCTTTGATAGGGTCCACTATAGCTGGTCATATCACATTAGATGATGGTGATGATGATAATGATGATGGTGATGATAATTGTGTGTGTGCCTGTGTGTGTGTGTGTGTGTGTGTGTGTGTGAGAGAGAGAGAGAGAGAGAGAGAGAGAGAGAGAGAGAGAGAGAGAGAGAGAGGAGATCATGAGGTGAGAAAGAAAGCGGGGAACTAAGAAGGAACATGCTTGCTCTTTGATAACAACTGTGAAACCCAACCCACCAACAATAATGTCTCTGTGATCTCTGTGACCTGGTCTCCTCTCACTTGGCCCACTTCCTACAGGTCCCCTCACTTTCCAGGATCATCACACTGGAGACCAAATGGAGTGACAAATCATAGCTTAACCATGGCATAAGTAATGAAATGCAGAATGTATTTCAACAACCAGGAGCAGCGTCTATAGGGACAAAAAATGAACGGGTGGAAATCCGACAGTCAAATTAGTAACTCTGAACAACAGACAATCAGTTGATGTTTTTCTATTATTTTATAAATTGTCTAGGACAAGAATGAACTATCTTTCAAATAAAAAATTCAAGAGTAAAAAAAAATACAAACATCACTAGGCACACTTTCATCAAGGGTAACAGGCAAGACCCTCTGGCCCACTGTTAAGGCCAAAGGTACCATACAGCGTGGTTCTAGGTGGGAAGGGGTCTTATAGACCTAGGTTCCTTGCCAAGGGTCTGAGATCTACTCACAATGTTTCTCTTGGCAGACATGCCTTCTGCCCTGCCTTCTCTGTTTGAGCTGACAATGTCAATTCGGTTGAGATCTTCTAAGGTTCACTTGGCTCTCAGCATTTTCCATTTCTGCCCACCTCCCCATTCCCCCCTCACTCCCCCACATACACCACCCCACACACCCCACCCCTAGCAGCCATCATGTTATTTAGTGAGCTGTAAAGTACCAAACAGAGAGTTATTTAGGGGAGCGCTTTGTAAATCAGATAATCTTTTGTGTTGTAAATAATAACCCCCTAATTAATCCGGTGAAGTAAATTAAGGCTTTTGCATGTCAGTTTCTTTAAGAAACTCCGGGATGGTGGGGTAAGATCTTAGGGGTTCCTTTGTCTTGTGCTAACTTGTCTGAGAATCCTTTAAAACTAATCTTGGATGTGCCTAAAAGAAGCTAACTCTGGGTGCTGCGAAACAGATAACCACCATCTTAAAGGCTGGGATTCTGAAAGCAACTCTGGAACTGTCTAGTGTTGAGAAGCTATAGTACCCGGACAAGTTACTCTGCCTCTGGGCATGAAGCTCCCTCTGTACCTCAGAGGCAGGACAGGGGCTCAGGAGTCATTCCCAAGTCCAGGAATCTGCATTTCTAAATGGGGTGGGCTGGCCCCAAGGCGAGGCTCTATTCTGAATTGTGTGGAACTTTAGAGACGTCCACCAGGGTCTTCCGGGTATAAATGTCCTACACAGGGTAGCAGGGACAGTTTTTCTATGTCCCTCTACAGCAGTGGTTCCCAACCTTCCTCATGCTACGACCCTTTCCCACACCTCATGTTGTGGTGACCCCCAACCATAAAATTATTTTTTGTTGCTCCTGCATAGCTGTAATTTTGCAACTGTTGTGAAGGGTAATATTTTTTGGAGACAGAGGTTTGCCAAACGGCCATGACCCGAAGGTTGAGAACCACTACATTACAATCTCTGACCACACTATTTTTGCTTCCAGATGCAATCTATTCGAGACATTAAGGATGTACTGAAGATGCCCTGGATAAAAGTTTTTCACTGTGTGACTTCTCAACGCCAGACCTTTGCTTCATGGCCTGCGGAGGTGCCAGCTATTTCTGTTGATACTATGTATAATTTATTAATCTGGAGAGTGTTAAAGAATTTATGTAATTTAAAGGTAACAGATATTATTGTATATACTTGTAGTTTCTCCTGTAAATATGTATTTTTTCATAATGTTTAATATTAAGCTTTATATAATACTATTTTTCCACACGGAAGTGTTCATGACTTGTTCTGCATGAGCTGTTTCACCCCGGTATGACAGGACTACTGGCCACATGTGTGCAGGCAGAGCTGCGAGGATAATCCCTGGGGCTGTGTTGTCTGCTTTCCTTGATACCCACCGGGTGAGCAAAGGGCCGAGCTGGAAAGAGCATAGCATAAGGCTGGCTTTGCCAAGCTGCTGCCTTATGAACGAAGCCTGGGGTCTACAGACTCTGACGGTCAGAGAAAGAGTAGGGCCGCGGCTAAACCTCGGTGGTAGAGCATATGCCAAGAAATTCAAATTAAATTTAAAAACTGAAGGCCAGGCAGCCCCAAAGCAGAGCTGGGTGTGTGTTCTAAACCAGAAGCTGTTGATATGAATCTGTCCAGGGTTCCAAGCCCTGGTCGGCTCAAGGACCATGAAACTGACAGTGACTGCAGAGCTGGGGACTCTGGTAGAGAAGGACACTAACAGACGAGATGAATACCTAGTGATAGCAATGCCAGCTGTCCCTCTGACTGGAGCCTCCTGCACAAAGCAGGGCGCATCCCTGCAGCATTCAGACTTGGTTTTCCTTTGGAAAGAGCTATAGTGGTAGGTCACGCCCCTGACCCAAGAAAGCATGATCTTTTCCAACATCTTCTTAAGTCTGCTGAAACAGTGAAACTTTGCCACACACCCTACCAATTTTATCTTTCAAATCTGTTGACTGTAAAAATTCCAGTGATGGGGCTGGAGAGATGGCTCAGCGGTTAAGAGCACTGGCTGCTCTTCCAGAGGTCCTGAGTTCAATTCCCAGCAGCCACATGGTGGCTCACAACCATCTGTAATGAGGTCTGGTGCCCTCTTCTGGCCTGCAGGCCTACATGAAGACAGACTATTGCATACATAATAAACAAATAAATATTTAAAAAAATTCCAGTGACTTAGAAAGTGGACATTGAGCAAATTAAGACCCAATTCCTAGATCTTTTCTGAGAAAAATCCCAGAAAGAATCCTCGTGGTTGCCTGAGTGAGAAGCCACATTTGTTGGTTTCGGGGCTTCATTTGCAGAAACATCACGTTTCTCTTGAACATATGTGGTTTTGCTACAAATCATAAACTCCCATAACAAAAATGGATATAATTGGCCTAACAATTGAAGATAGCTAACTATACCAAAAATCATTGCAAATTTAGCTTGTAAATATACTAGGATATTCCTAATTACATAACTCCACACCCATGCTGGAGATGTCTTTTGGGGTACTTGAAGTGTATAGAAACAGAGGAACGGTTCCTAAGGGTCCCCGTGAGCAGCAGTGAAGATTCAGTCCTCACAGTGTCTCTGTGTGCTGTGCCCTTGTGAAAATGGCAGCGTTAGGCTCTGATCTTGTATCCAGGGACTCATCAAACCTTCGGGACAGAAAAAAGGGGAGCAGAGGAGTAAGCTTGGAGATGTATAACTAAGGAGAAAATGGAGGTCAGACATGGTTTTGGTGTGGCGTCTGTTAGGCATCGTTTTTTTCTTAGAAGAAAAAGGAAAGTTGGGCTGAAGGGGCTGCTGGAAGGTAGCATGCCTGTGCAACCGTCCAGAGCTCCCGCCCTCCCCCCTCAAGCAAGGAAAACACAACAGGGCTGTAAACCAATGTTGCTTGGCGCAAAGCAAGCTGGTAACCCGGAAGGCGACGTTCGTTTCATCTTTTCATTCATTGAGAAGAGGCCCGGCAAGTGCCCGGAACCTCTTTGGTGCGGTTTCAAAACCTGTTTCCTTGTCAGCAAAGAGAACGTATGACAGTGAAATTAGCATTGTAACTGTGTTGACTGGAACTTACTAGAGGGCCCAGGCGAGGGCACAGTGGTCACCTTCCGTAAGGTGCCTGCTGGCAAGTGCTGAAGCCGTTTCAATAGCAAGCCACTAGACGCGGAAGAGAAAGTAATTAAAATTGCACGAACCAAGCATTATAACCACAAAACACCTGCACATCTGTGACCATAAGTAACACTCCTACCCTCAAAGCATTTGGGGGAGAATCAGAATACAGAAATGAATCCAGCCACCCAACCAGGGGAAATCATACATTCTTGTCGCCTATTCCGGAAAGCACTGATTCCTCCTTCTCAAGAGTAGTTTTAACCCCCGCCTCCCCCACCTAGCAACAAACACTTTGCTATGCAGTCTCTCCCTCCAGAAGATGAAATACAAATCCAGGTGATCCGTTCATCGACTGTAGCAGGCAGCCAGAACGGAAATGTAGCTACTGGTAGATTAGTATTTTGCCTGGCGTGTGAGAGGCCCTGGGTTTAATCTCAAGTACCACAAAATAAGCAAGGGGAGGAAAGAAAAGCTTTCTTTGCCGTTCGTTCGCTCCATCGGATGCATCTCCGCTTAATTGCATCATGTGGCTGTGTCTCCGAAAACACTCCACTTCCTGCCTTGGCGGGCCTCCTGCCTGCACCTGAGTGCCGCTCTTTAATCAGCGAGGCTTCAAAGCCCTTTGGAGGCTATCAAATCTTGAGAGAGTCTGTTTTGCATCCTAATAATTATTTACCCAGGTTCCTTATAATTAACTCCTTTAATCTCTTCACATTAAATCAATTTTAACTCCTCAATCTACCTTTCTCTGGAAAGCTGCCAACTTTTCAGACTTTTCAGAGACGCCCCTCTCTGGGCTTGCAAATGTTCATCCTGAGGAAGTTCCCACCCGTCAGCAGCCAAGTTCCAGGACTTCTCCCCCGCTTGCCCCTTCTTCCTACCGAAGAGCACCTGGGCCAGTGAGATGTGATTTTATCTTCTGTTCATCTCATCATCTTTCACTCATTGCTAACATTTCCTATAATGCTCAGCATTATAGGAGAGTGATTAAGACTTAATTTTTCAACATTAAAATGGCAGCAATCCAGCGATTTGGGGTCAGTTATATTTAGGAGGCTCTGTAATTAATTTTGTTATTACCTCTTGGAAGAAGGCCCAAAATTGATAGGAGAAAATAATATGAAATGATTTAACAGATGTCCAGCAACACAAAAATGGGTCTCGCATGTTATACTTCACACGGCTTCTCATATCTTAGTGTTAAGGATCTAACTGCTCATATTTAACACTTTCTGCTCCCTTTGCAAAAAAAAAAGAAATCCCAGGATGGTCTGCCATGTACTAAATTCTTGCTCGGTTAGCTAATGGGCATTTTGGACGGTGGAATCCTTGAAGCTACAAGATCTGTATATTTGCCTCCAAGTCCCAGTCATGGAATACACTAGAATTTTTGTTCATACAAAGCTGCTCAGACCAAACCTGACCACGCAACAATAACAAATAATTAGCTGCTTGGTGATAGAAACAGTTCAGAGATTTTTCCAAGTTCTGTTTAACTGGGGAAAAAAAAAATGGCTACAATCGACCAGACAAGAGCAGTAAGAAGGCACGAGCAGTCCCAGCTCGTCCGCTCTCGCGCCCGAGGAGTGGACAGAGAAATAGCATGCCTGCTTGAGTGAGTGCTCCGGGACCATTCCAAAGATGTTTAATCCAAGCTTCAAAAACGCATCCAGTGTTGAAAGAATGTTTTACAGAAAAGGAAACTTTAAACCATGGCTGCAGAGAGGAAGTAAAATGACGCAAGGAAGGGAAAATGTTGGAGAGGAGGTGAGCAAAGCTGACATCAGAAAGACAGGATGGCATGTCTGCCTTCTTGGGGTGGTGCTTTGAAAATACCATCATGTATTTATTTCTATTAAAGCAGATCGATCGGCCATCCCTAAGCCCCCGATCTAACACTCAAGATGCTCCAGAGTCCAAGGCTTCTGTGAGCACTGACACAGTAGGACATTCTACAACTGACCTTGTGTGATGCTTCAGACAGAACACAGGTACATCAAAACAACCATGTAAATTTACTGTCAGCTACATATACAGGGTATGTGAGGGGCATAAATGAGTTTCCTATTTAGACATGGGATCCATCCTCAATATTCAAATCACAGTTATTAAAATATTCCAAACTCATTTTTAAAATCAAGCAGATTCAGCAGATTCAGATCACCAACATTTCAGGTAAGGGACCCTTAACCTGTCTAATTACTGTTGGGATTCTCTGGGACCATGTCGGTCATGTTATTCAGCAGATTTGGTAATTAAATTGGTTCATTTGGTTTTTTTAACTAACCAGGTGTGTGACTCAGTTTCCAGGATCTGTCACTGCGGACACACAGACACAGCACCTTAGTGTCTTATCGTTCGGGGTAACTTTGAGAGTGTTTGGCCATTGCAGTTGAGATTCAGGGTGACAGTCGATACAGCTGTGATAACAACAACAACAAAAACAAAAATGTTCAAATGTGTTTAAGTGAAAACATTTCTGGCTGAAAGAACACTTGACTTGTATAGAGGCTTCCTTGGAATAAATGTATGCTTTTTATTTTTTTATAGATTGTCTATATAGATGACATTGATTAAATAAGGAAATTATTGGTGGATACTCCCAAAGTAAAGGTTTATGTCATGGAAATAAAAGATATATTAAAAGATTTACCAAAGATTATTTTTAACCTATATGCCAATGCACTTGATCTTATATAAGACACCAAAGTAAGTCTTTCAAAACTGTGAATTATGTCAGACAAATGTAACGTGTCCCTTCTTAGAACAGTCACAAGAAGGATTAGTTTGGGCTGTTTTATGCCTCAAGTAATTTCTTTTAAGGAATGCCATTCTTGCACCAACAGCAAGCTTTTCCGTTACAGCTGAGATGTATTTTGGTAGCTATGTGTGTAACTAAGCATTGCATCGAGAAAGGAGCACCTGCGCTTGTGTCTCTGGAAATCTAGCAGAGATGACCAGCCTCCATCAGCCAGTGAGTGGGAAGGTCTAGACCAGAGCTCAGCATCTTTCTGGTCTCTACCATACTGACAAGAGAAGGCACCAATGCCCCCACTTAAAGAGCACTTCATCCTGCCCAGTGTTTGTGAGGCTTAAAAATTCTCGGGCTTATAAATTCTCCAAGAACAAGGAGCATGTTTGTCTCCTCCACTTCCGTTGTGTAGCGAGTAGTTCACAGCTCATACGTACCCGGCATGCACAGTTCAGAGTGGAAGTACGCTTTGGATGTTAGATCGTGCCTGGTAATCCTAGAGTCCACAGAAGTGGAGCTAGCTGCTTCTTCATCTGTATGAAGCATAATATATAATGTAAATATATCCAGCAGCTGAACTTATTATGTTCTATAATAGAGCACTTTCATGGTTTCAAAAATCATTTACATGTTCTCTGCAAATCTAGTTAAGATGGCAATAAATCTATTTTTTTCATACCAGAGCATCTACCCACACTACTGCGTCTGTAACCAACGTTGTTTGAGCAAAGAACCTCACTGGCCTTTCTATTTAAATAATGTATGTGCTTAATATATTTTCAGATTTGTAATTGTGGTTAAAGAACCTATATGGAAACTTGCACACACCCTCACCAATGTCGGAATAAACCTGTTGCTTGTTGAAAGTGAGTGTCCTGTCTTCTAATTGACTACTTCCTGCTTCTCACTTTGTATCCTACCCTGCTCCAGGAAAAGGCCAGAAGTGGCTGTTTCTAAATTGGAAAACCCTCACAGGCCATCATCATGACGTCTGTGACTGTCTTAACCCGTGTTCCTGCAGCTGGTCTTAATCCGTGTTCCTGCAGCTGGTCTTAATCCGTGTTCCTGCAGCTGTAGTGGGGACCTGGTTTCCCTAGGGCACTGTGAACACATAGAAGGGGCTCTGCGGTTGGCTGTCTCTGCCTGGATGCTCGTTTTCACTTCTGTAGCTCATTGGTAGCCACAAATGTCATCCATGACCAACAACACTGGTTCCAACCTCGGCGGGTGTGACTGGGAACCCTCGGGAAACTCCACACCTCAGCGGTCAGTGTGGCATTAACTAAAGAGTCGCTGTGCTGACTTCTGGAATCCTGAGTTTGCCCTTGTGCCTCTTCCGCATTTCAGCGGAAAGGTCAGTTTCTTTCACGGCTCCTGAATTTAGTTGGTTTTATGTTTTGTTTTGTTTTGTTTCATTGTATTTTGTAACATCTCACTCTAAAAGCCTTCATTTTTTTTAAAAAAAGTATAATAACAGATTCACATTTAAGACTATTAAAGCAATCCTTCTAAGAAGTTTCTAGGCTCAGATGATTGCTGTAGGAAAGCCCTTTGTTTTATGACGTAGGACTATTTGGTGTTTTTCACTAAAGGGTCTGCTTGGCAGAATTTGTTCCTGAAAAGAACAACATGGCAAAAGAGACAGCTCAGCAAAGGAATACTGGTGACCTGCATTTGACCCCAGAATCCATGTGGTAGGAGAGAGCCAATTCCTAAAAGTTGTTCTTTGACCTTCAAGAGTGAACCATGACCCTCCTGTATCTCCCAAATATAAAAACAAATTTATAGACATACACACACACACAACATACACACACAACACACATACATACACACACATACACAATATGTTATAAACCTTATCAAAGCTAAGTACATCAAGCCATCCTGAATCCAGAAGAAGGTTTTCACGTTGCCCTATAAAAGGAGACATTTGTGTTTGCAACGGATTGATGAAAATTAGCAGGAGGGATTTTAGCCCAAGCAAGAGAGCTATGGAGTGGCTGTGCACTGGAGAAATTAATAAGCACCTACTTCCTCAGCACAGAAGACAGCAAACCCCAAAGTCAGGCTCGATACAATATAAGTTCAATCTGCTCCTTCCCCAGGGAAATATTACTGTGCTGATACAGTATTGTTGAGCCAGCCTGTGCTCACATCCATGCTTCTTATGTTTTCAATAACTTGTCATTACCACCATGCAGAATACTCCAAGCCCTGCTCACCCAAATCTGCTCCCCTCTGTGGCTCTGGATATTATTTGTCCCTTTCTTTCCTGGTGTCTCACCTTTTTCCTATGGCTCCATGTTTATGCAAGTTAACACACATGCATTGGCTTTTCTCTGGCAATTTATTCATTGTCAGTTCCTTTCATTGTGTTTTCATGGGGCAGAGTGAGTTATTTTCTGCCCCTATAATATCCCCTCAGAGAAAGTGATAGCCTAGTCGCTTACCCTAAACTAAATTCCCTGTTTCCTCAAAAGTCCAAGAATGTAGCTGAACAATTCTTTGGGATAATAAATGCTTTGGGCAAAGGGGTGGTGATTGTCTTATGAGGAACTGACATGTTCACAAAGAATAGAAGCCATGAAGAGAAAGAAGTAGCCATTAAGATAGACCCATAAATCAGGGGAAACAAGCCTAACTCCCAAATCAAAGAATCTTAGAGACCAGAAGGCAAAGGGGTCATAAGGCCCAAAACAAGGAAAGCCCGTGTCCCCTAACCCAGTGGTTCTCAACTTTCCTAACGCTGTGACCCTTTAACACAGTTCCTCATGTTGTGTTTATCTCCAACCATAAAATTATTTTCATTGCTACTTCATAACTGTAATTTTGCTACTGTTACAAAGTGTTATGTAAATGCCTATATTTCCTGATTCCAAAAGAGGTCCTGACCCACAGGTTGAGAACCACTCTCATTTCAGTGAGAATTTTGGGAATCCCTACTTTTGGGTGCACGTGTTCCTGAGGGTACCTTTTCAGGGTTCTTAGCCTTGTCAATAAAATAATTTAAGAACAGCCTCAAAGGAAGTTTGATAACGATTTTATCACAGTTTAGAAGAAGAATTGAGGGGCTAGCTGTACATCTTGGCTGCGGCACAGAGAAAGGAGATGGCGAAAAGAAAGACCATTGTGCCATTTGAGTTAGGCATGGAGATTTGGAAAGGAGCCACACGGCAAGAAGGAGGTAGCTCCAGAGGAACAGTGAAAAAGCTCTAAGTACCAGAGAAAAAAATTATGCTTTTCTGAGTAAGGACTGCAGGCTCCATAACAATTGCATAGAGAGCAAGGATTCTAAGAAGGAACATATATTACCTCATTTAGGGAATAATTGTCCCTCCCATGGATATAAAGGAGAAAATTGTTTTCTAAATAAGTTTATTTTTTTAAAAAAAATTAATCTTTTCTCATTTTATATACCAACACACTTTCTCCTCTCCTCCCACTCCCTCCACCTTCCCCTCCCACCCCTCTCCCCATCTACTCCTCAGACAGGGTAAGGCTTTCCGTGAGAAGTTAATAGAGTCAAGTACAACACTTTGAAACAGGACCAAGACCCTCCCCGTTGTATCTAGGCTGAGAAAAGTATTCCTCCAAAGAAAACTGACTCTAAAATGCCAGCCAAGCAGTAGAGTTATGGTCCCACTGCCAGTGGCCCCACAAACTGCCCTAGCCATACAACATTCAGAGGGCCTAGTTTGGTCCTATGTTGGTTCCCTCACTGTCAGTCCTGAGTCAGTGAGCTCCCTTTAGGGTAGGTAAGCTGTTTCAGTGGGTATCCGTGTCATGGTCTTGACTCTTTTAAGAGCAAATTATTAGTTAGTGATGTATCTGGTGACAGAATGGAACCTGGAAAGGAACACTAGACAGAGAGATGGATGCACATGTGTAGACAGAAGTTTCTGTCCTGCCCATTCCCACAGTCATTTGATCCAAAAAACACACAGAGGCTTATATTAATTATAAATTATTTGTCCTATTAGCTCAGGCTTATTATTAACTTACTCTTACAACTTAAATTAGTTCTTGTCCATGTTTAGCCACATGGCTTGGTACCTCTTCTCAGTGAGGTATTCTCATCTTGCTTCTTCTGTGTCTGGCTAGTGACCACATCTCTGCCCTTCCTCTTCCCAGAATTCTCCTAGTCTGATTGCCCCACCTATACATTTTGCCTGACTACTGGCCAGTCAGCATTTTAATAAACCAATACAAGTGACAAATCTTTACAGTGTAAAAGAGCATTATTCCACAACATTTCCCCTTTTTTCTTTTCAAAACAAGAACTCTGTATCTAATTTCCTTTGCTAGTTTTTTTCCTGACCATTATTCATAACAACTTGTAATCAACACTCTAAAAAAAAAAGTAAAACATCCATAATCCATTTTGGGGGAATGCGGGAGTAGTTTTCTAGGATACTTCCTGCTGATTGGAGGTGCTGTTAATCTTATGCAGACTCAAAGAAAATTTAGACTTATCGTCATATCCTGACTGGAGTAGCCTGTGAGGCTGGATCATCTTAATCAGCAGCCTTGAAGCTGATCTGGATACAGAACTCAGAAGAAACTGCAGCAGAAGTGATCTGAAACACTGGATCATCTGGACCATCCATTCCCATTGGAGATTTTTTCAGGGGGTCTTCCTTGATCAAACATTATTGTGAGTGTACACAGGTCTGTGTGTGTACATAAGGCTGTGTGTGCACATAAGGCTGTGTTTGTACATAAGGCTATGTGTGTACATAAGGCTGTGTGTGTACGTAAGGCTGTGTGTGTACTTAGGGCTCTGTGTGTACTTAAGGGTGTACATGTACTTAAGACTGTGTGTGTACTTAAGTATGTACATGAATTTAGGGCTGTACATATATTTAAGGTTGCACATGTACTTAGGGCTGTGCATGCATGTACTTTGCTGGTCAGTATGACACACCAAAAAAGCACAGGATGCTCTAATGCTGTGTGATTTTTAATTCTGCAGGACCAGTTGCTTTTTCTACCCATCTTGACCTGAGGAGGAAGTCATTCTCAGTAACTTTAACTGAGATTTTTGCCTTCAGCCTTACAGAGAGCTAACCCTTCTCCATTTCAAGCTCTTTTTCTGGATTTTGGCTGGATTTGACTGTGTCTTTCTCACCAAATCCAGAAGTCTTTCCATGTCTGTCCCTCTGTCTAGTATTCCTTCCCAGGTTCCATTCTGTCACCAGACACACCACTGACCATTAATTTGCTCTTCTATATCCATTTTCTCCACTATAATAGCCCTAACCCTGGAACAGGGTAGATGGTTCAGTGTGTGAGGGCATTTGTTGCGCAAGTGTAAGAACCTAAATTTGGATCTCAGCACCATGTAGAAAGCTGGGTAAGGCTTTTTGAGTGCCTATAACCCCAACCCCATGGAGGATGGAGACAGGAGGATAGCTTGTGCTTGCTGGCTGCCAGCCAAGGTTCAGGTTCAGTGAGAAACCTTGTCTCAGACAAATGAAGGCAGACAGTGACAGAGCAAGATATGCAATGTCACCCTCTGGCCTCCTCACACATATGCATGAACACACACACACACACACACACACACACACACACACAACTAGTCCTTACCTCTTCCCTGGTAAGCAGAACCTTGAACCTCAGCAGGTGGTATATACCTAAAGGCAGGAATGTCATTGATCTAGACTTTCCCTTCCCAAAGAATGTAGCCCTTTGACTTATCAGCAAGTAAAGTTAGATATGGGCTCACAGAGACACAGCAAGAATGAGAGCTGGAAACATACTCTGAGTAGCTATACATTCTGATCCATAACTGGCTTAGTCTATAATCATGTGTTGTAACTAGAGGTTTCTCTCCCACCACCAGTTTCCAAATAACTACTCTGAGGCTTAATATTAATTACAAACTCTTTGGCCTCTTAGCTTAGGCTTATTATTAACTGACTCTTACAACTTCAATCAACCCATTTCTATTATTTTATATTTTCCCACGAGGCTCGTGACTTGTTACCTCACATCTTGATTCTCTGGCAGCTGCTGGCATTTCTCTGACTCTGTCTTCTTCTTCCCTGGATCTTTGCTTGGATCACCACCTGGCTCTATTCTGCCTGGCTATAGGCCAACTCAGCTTCTTATTAACCAATAGTAATAAAACATATTCACAGTATACAGAGGGGAGTCCCCCATCAATGTGTCACTCAAGGAAAGGATAGGGATCCATTCCATGAAATGCCTCCATAGCTGATCTCATTTTTGTGAAATCTCGGTTTGTCACACAAAACTGAAGCCATGTCATTTCTACATGACCACCATTGCACGGGAAGTCACTAGTAAGCATAGTGGGCACCACTCACGCAGCACTGCTGTAACTCCTACAAATATAATTGTAAAATTAATCTTTTCATTATTTTATAAATTATTCTCCGTACTGGGGACTGAACTCAGGGCCTTGAACAAACTCAGCAAGCGCTCTAACACTCAGCTACACACTCATCTGAGGGCAATTCTTAAATTTCTGTTACATATTTATCTGTTCTGCCTGAGTGTGCTTACAAATGACACGGCACACATGGGGAAGTCAGAGGACAACCTGTGAGAGTCAGTTTTCTCTCTCCACCACACGAGTTCCATGGATAAGCTCATGTATCCTGGCTTGGCAGTAGGCTCTTTCTATTCATTGAGCTACCTTGCTGCCCACCTCCAATACAGTGTTTTGTAACCACATGATGCTAATGTATTTGCGATTTCTAAGGGTGACATAGTGGTAGGCCAAGGACAACTATCCAGAAAACAATAAGGGGAATAAAACTCTGCTAACAACCTTTCACCTCTGGACGGATCTGTGGTTTTACTACCCTTCTGGATAATTTCTGGAAGCTATCTCAGGTTTAATTTTACACTATACATAAAATAGTGTGAACTTCCTGTATGCATTCAAACTGTTTAGCCAGAAGAATCAGCTAGCTGGAATGTCTGTAGTTTACCTACCCAGGTTCCAGGTAAGACCTCAGTAAATCTCTGCTCTATGCTGCCCAAACTGAGGAGAGTAAGACAAGGATGTAGGATAGTTCTACCTCTGGAAATGGTGTAGCTCCCTGGCACTTATTATATTTTAAAACTTTGTCTTTTGTGTTGTATAATATTAATTTTTAACTGAAACATATTGTATGTCTTTCTGGAGCACACTATGATAATTCGACATATGTACACAATAAGTGACTAAATCATGGTAGTAAGTGTGCCGACTTCTTCACATATTAGTCATTTTTATGTGTTGGAAATATCTAGCTATTTTGAAATGTATCAATCGCTGTTATACTCAGGAAGTCCCTTAGTGTACTATAGAGGACCGAATTAATTCTCCCTGCTTAATTGGGTTTTAGTTTCCTTCTTCCAGCTTCTTTGCTTCCCCATTCCCTCTCAAATTCCCTTTCCATCTCTGATGATCACTGGTTCACTAGATCGTTCTATAAGATCAACTTCACAGTTTCTACAAATGAATGTGAGCATAAGGCATTGTCTTTGTTTCCGACTTATTTCACTCAACATAATGACCTCTGGTTTTCTGTGCTGCTGCAGGTGACAAGATCTTGCTCTGGTTGGAGCTATTCTATATATGCACTGATGGACATCTAGCTTGATTTAAAATCTTAACTACTGTAAACAGCACTTTAATAAATATGGGAACACCAGTATCTCTTTGGCATAACAATTTCACCTCCTTTAGATGTATATGATAGTTCTGTGTTGGGAGAGGCTGTTTGTTCATTTCCCGGTGGCCCAGATCTGAAATAATCACACTGAAACTACATTAATTGCGACACTGCTTGGCCAATGACTCTAGCGCATTCCTAGCTAGCTCTTATATCTTAAATTAATCCATTTTTATTAACCTGTGTATCGCCACATGGTTATGGCATATGGGTAAGGTTCCATTTGGCATCTAGCATCTTCTGCTGCAGCTGCATGATTTCTCACTGACTCCACCTACTTTCTCCCAGCATTCAGTTTAGCTTTCCCACCTAGCTCAATTCTGCCCTATCACAGGCCAAAGAAGCTTCTTCATTCATTACCCAATAAAAGCAATGCATATACAGAAGGGCTTTCCACACCCGCTCTGTTTTTAGTTTTCTGAGAATTTTAAGGCAGTGTTTTAAGATAATGTGTTACCCAGTTTTTTTATGGCAAATACTTAAAAGATTTACTTTGGATCGCAAGTTAGGGATCCCAGTCTTTTGTTGGCCGGTACTTTTAGTTCCATGGTAAGGCAGCAACATCATGGAAGAGATAGTAGGACAAGGCTACCTGTCTCACATCATGGTGGCAACAAAGAGAGCAAGCGACAGAGGGACCAGAGCAATGCGCTCTTCAAATTTATATTCCCAGGGACTCGCTTCCTTCAGTTCAGCACCATTTCCCAAAGTTTCTGCCACCTCCACAAGTAGCTGCACGTGTGAGTCTGTGGCTGGCATTCCATATTCTGCCCTGGCCCCAAGGGCACGGGAACAACTCATAATGCAAAGAGGCTTTCAGTTCATCTCCCAGAGCCTCCAAGGTATCAACATTTCCAGTGGCGTCGTTCTGAGGCCTAACTTGAAAGCCTCGGAGGCTCAAGGCAAATTTAACCATGAGTCCTAAAACAATTCGAAGCAGGTGGCAAATTCGACACATATAATGAGGCGTAGTAAATATTCCTATTCCAAAAGGGAGGAACGGGAGCAGAGGAAGGACTAGTGAGACCAAAGCAGAACCAATACTCAGCTGGGCCAACATTAAATCCTGTAGTTCTGTGTCTGGCACCCAGACACATGGCAGGATGTGAGCCCCAGGGGTCTTGGGAAGCTCTGCACCTGTAGCTTTGCCATTCTGAGCCACACGGTCCCTCTCATGGACCGGCTCTGTTCATCGTCCATAGCTTTCCTTGGCGAATGCCCCATACACCCGGCACCTCTAACTGCTTAAAGAGATCCTTATATCTTCAACGTCACTCTCATGGCTTCACACATTGCCCTCATAGAGGTTCTCACAGAAGCTCACCAGCTGCACACTGATGACCTTCCATGCTTTCCTCTGAAACCTAAGTGGAAGCTGCCATGTCTTCCTAACTCTTGCCTTTTGCATATCTGTGCAATCACCATTGCATGACAACACCAAGGTCTTCCAACCCCTGGAGCAGCATTGGGACTCCCTTTGGTCACCCCTACAGTGGGTGCGCGTACATCCCCTGCACGTATGGAAAGAGGGAAGAATGCTCTCCTAGGAAATACTGTGCAAGCAGGAAATCCTGGAGTAGCTCTTCTCAAGGGTTGTGCCTCTCAAATTTACTCTTTCATTGTACTGATTGGTTTTGTGTATCAACTCAAGGTAGAGCCTCCAGAGGAAAAAGTCACAGTTGAGGAAATGCCTCCATAAGATCCAGCTGTCAGGTATTTTCTTATTTAGTGATCAATAGGGGAGGGTCCAGCCCATGGTGGGTGGTGCTATCCCTGGGCTGGTGGTTCTGGGTTCTATAAAGAGGCAGGCTGAGCAAGCCATGAGGAGCAAGCCAGTAAGTAGCACCCCTCCATGGCCTCTGCATTAGCTCTTGCCCCAGGATCCTGCCTCGTTTGCATTCCTGTCCTGACTTCCTTCAGTGATGAACAGCAATGCTGAAGTGTAAGCCAAATAAACCCTTTCCTCCCCAACTCGCTTTTTGGTCATGATGTTTTGTTACAGCAATAGAAACCCTAACTAAGACACCTCCTTTAAGCCTGTAATGATGTCTAATTTCTGTGTTACCCTCATTGTATCTTTCCTATTGTTTCAATGCTCAGTACTTTTTTCTTAATTAAAAATTATTTTTATTTAGTTCTATAAATATGGGTGTTATGCCCGCATGCATGCCTGTGTGTCACACATTCATGCCTGGTGCCTGGAAAGGCCAGATGAGGGCATTGGATTGCCTGGAACTCAGGTTTCAGGCAGTTGTGAGCCTCCATGGGGATGTTGGAAATTGATTCTGGACCTGTCTTCCTCCTCCTCCTTCTCCTCCTCTTCCTCCTCCTCCTCCTCCTCTTCTTTTGGTATTTTTTGAGACAGTTTTTGTAACAGCCCTGGCTGTCTTGGAACTCACGTTGTAGACTGGGCTGACCTCAAAATCACAGAAATCCACCTGCTCTGCCTCCCGATTGCTGGGATTAAAGGCGTGCGCCACCACCTCTAGTTGGACCCATGCTCCTAACAAAGCCATCTCCCCAGCCCTTGGCTTATGTTTAAAGGTGGTAATCTCTTCAGGAATCGGGCTCTCTGCTTGATTTTCTCATCAAAATGCAAGTTTTCCAGGTCTTTGTGCTCTGAGGTTTGCTTCCAGGTCTCACTGAAAACTTGACCAAAAGCATCTAGAAACAATCCAGTGATGGGAACCTATATAGACATTGCCTTCACCTGGTTATTACCTTCTTTAATCTCTATGTCCTGAAGAGTCTCAGATGTAGCCCAGTTAATAAAAACCCAGAGACAGATATTAGGGTTCAACCTGAAGGTCAGAAGATCCAGCCATTGGCTCTTACCTCTACCTCAGTCTGAAATAGCAATCCTGCCTCAAGAAATCCTCAGAATGAGACTGTGTCTGAGAGCTGTCTCCTCTGTCTTAGATTCCTCCCTAGGACTGGAATTAAAGGCATGTACCACTACCACCCGGTTCCTATGGCAAACTAGTATGGCTACTGAGATTAAAGGTGTGTGTCACCACTGCCTGGTCTGTAAGGCTGATCAGTGGGGCTGTTTTACTCTCTGATCTTCAGGTGAGTTTTATTTATTAAAATAAAAATGAAATATCACATCAGGACATGACAGAAAGTAAAAAAGGTCTTGCCAGATTTTAACACAAATGACCTCTGGTTGGAATCCTAATGAACTCCATATCTCTATGACACTTCATGAGCACACTCTTTTCTATCCAGATTTCTGCCAGGATTTTTTTTTTCCGAACTCCCTCTACAACCAACCACTAATCTCTGCTTGCAAAGTCCTTTTGCAAAGGACTTTTGCAAAGTCCTCTGACAAACCGGCCCCACACTCTTCTGAACTAGTTCATCAAGAACCCACGACAGTAATGATCCCACCTCTCAAAGTCAACCTTCTCTGTTACTCAGTACTTTCTTCTTGTCGTTGTATCAAATAACAGAGAAAACACTATGCTTCAGAAGGGGTTGGGAGATGTTGGCTCACAGTTTAACAGGTGTCAGCCTATTGTCTGCGGGCTTCCCTGTGTACACAGACACATCATGGAGGAAAAGCACTGTGGAATAAGATTGTTGATCCTGTATTAGGAAGCAAAGCAGGCCAGGGAGGATGTCTTTCCAAGACACAGCCTCAGTGACCCACCTCCTTGAGCAAAGTACCACTTACTCAGTCTGCCACCTTCCAAAATTAGTGCCACCAACTAGGGATTAAGCCTTCAGTGTGTAATTAAGCCTGCAGGGAACGCTTGATACTCATTCGTCTCTTAAAGAAGTTTAGTCTACTCTACCCTTCACTCCTCCTCATTGGTTAGCAATTGGGAAACTCAATAGCCCTTCCATAATCAGACATCTGACGGAGGCATATCCTTTTAGTCTGGAAAATATTCTCTCTGCTCACACTTTCATCCTTCGACTGAGCCTTATCTCTGAAGTCTATTAGGGTTAGAGTTATAACTCATACATTAAAACCTGGTCCCCTAGCACCTTACAATGTGACTTCACTTGGCAACAGAATGCCAGATGTAGATATAATTGGCTAAGGTGAAGTCACACTTGGATAGGATAGGGCCTGAATTCAGCATGTCCAATTTATTTATTTAGTTATTCATTCATTTATTTATTTATTCATTTTGGTTTTCAAGATAGAGTTTCTCTGTAGTTTTGGGGCCTGTCCTAGAACTAGCTCCTGTAGACCAGACTGACCTTGAACTCAGAGATCCGCCTGCCTCTGCCTCCTGAGTGATTAAAGGCATGTACTGCCACCACCCGGCTATGTCTGTTATCTTTATAGAAAGGAAAAAATGTCCATAACCATGAACCCTAGAAATGTGGAAACACGAATGAAATGATTGGCTGATAAATCCACAAGCCAACAAGCTACCAGGAACTTGAGGAAATGTCTAAAATAGATCCTCCCCTCAGAGTCCTCCGAAGAAGTCATTCTTGGCATGCCTTGCCCTCCTGAGACAATATACTAGTGTTGTGTAGATCACCTACTTTATGCTCCTTTGTTGAGGTAACCCTACGAAACTCACACAGGTTATTAAAGATAACAGTGACGGGGGCTCACACTTCCTAAATCCTTATGCTGTACTGAATAACGCACACTTCTTGAGTATGGTGTGATACTGTCTTATCCTCCTTTTCCATCCATGTAGTAGGAAGACTAATGGGCCTACATACATGTCCTGATCTTTGCAACTTGTGGAAGTGTGGGACTAGAAGAAACAGGGAATCAAGTTTGTGGTTGGGATTTAGGTTACCAATTAGCTTGTAACGTAGCAACAATCCAGTATATTCTAGCTCAAGAGAATGGAAATGCTTACTGGCCAAAGGCATACAAGACAATGAGCCTTGGCCCAGTTAAAGATAGGGAATGGGGTGATCAGCCAAAAGAAGGCAATCTGCCTAAAGAAAGCAGAGAAGACAAGGAAATGGATTCTTTCTAGAGCTCCCAGGAAGAACAAAGCTCCACAAACTCCTTCTTTTTTTTTTTTTGAAAGTAATTTTATTAAATTATAAAAAGTTTCCATTTACGCCCCTCCTCCCAATGCCCTCCCACTCCCCCCCCTCCCTCTCCTCCTCCCTCTTTGTCCCCAAGGGCAGTCAGGGTCTCCTGCCCTGTGGGAAGTCCAAGTTCCTCCCCCCTCCCTCCAGGTCCAGGAAGGTGAGCATCCAAACAGACTGGATCCCCAAAATCCAGTATATGCAGAGGAAACCACAAACTCCTTCTTGACTGACCCCAGTGAGACCTGTTTTAGAGTTTAGCTTTTGGAACTGAAAGATAACAGATTTGTGCTGGTTTTAGTCGTGACATGTATGTAATGTACAGTAATGTGATGCATTAATAATAATAGACGAATACACCCCATTTTGCAGATAAGAGGTCTGAGATGTATAAGACTTGTCCAATTAGGAAATAACAAAACCAAAATTGGAAGTCAGGTCCCTAAAACACAGTCCGCCCCCATTTCTATCTACCACGATCATTTGCTAAAACAAATTCTAATCCTTCCCACATGACAGCAGTTCAATCACACATCATGTCCGCCTTTAGAGTTCTCAAAAAAGTAATTTCTTAAACTAGTCCCCAGAAGACAGTTTCCAGTCTTCCAGCTTCCTACAAAATATGGCACCCAAGCTGATCACAGTGCCAGTATGGCTCTGATATCATTTTGGGGGCCTTTCATCAGTCTTTTGCCAAATTAAGAATTATAACTCAAAATTTAAGCATCACTTTTGAGTTTAAAAAAATGAAGTGCTAGTTTCCTTCTATTGACAAATTGGCTGTGAACTTAATGTTCGAGCAAAATGAGTCATTTGAGTTGGAACACGGATTTATTTGAGCAGCCTGGTCGACGTCACTAGGAGAAAAGTGTCTTTGCTCTGTCCCTACGCAGAGAGTCTCTAGAAGGTCTCAGTGCTTGGCTGTCGTTCTGATGGCTCCGGCGCCTTCCGGCCTCCACTCCTTGCCTCCCAGACCTGAAGGAAGTGTGGAATGATGAAGACGTAATTGGCTACCCTTGTCCAAACTGAGACAGAAGGAGTTATTTGAGACAGTTTCTACAGGAATGAATACCTTGAATGGGAGGCAAGTTAGTGTAATGAGAACTGGATAGAAGTTTTGTCTTCAGGTGTCAAATAAGCCCCGGGGACAGGAAAAATGGCTGGGTACTCAGCACACAAGAGTCAAACGTTCCACTTAGTGAACTAGTCATTAAACACAACCATTATCAAAAACTGAACCTTACAAACCTGCAGTTTAAATTAAATTGCAGATGGGGGTAAATCAAAATTTGAACCCATCACTTCCTAATAAATTTAATATTATCCCTACTCTTGAGGTTATGTTTGCTGTGTATGGCTGATATATTATGGGATGCCATTATTGTACATCTCTTTCCAATTCCAAGCCCAGGGTCATCATGCTGATAGATTCCAGACAGCAAGAGATCAGCAAATGCTCTAAATGAGGGCATCCTCCCTATTCCTTGGTTGTCAAACCGTACTCTGCACACCCCTTCCCGGCAGGAAGCCTTCCCACCCTCACCCCCGAATACACACAAACTCAGCACCCCACTTACCCTGGTGAGAAATGACGTCACCAGTGCCTTCAGTTCATCCACTAAGCCTCAAGCTTAAAGCAAACATTACTTTAAACATTCTCTCTTGGGGCTTGGAAGCCTGTCTTTGCACATTTATAGCTCATCTGTTCTCTCTTCATTCCAGAGTCGATTTGAATTCTACAATCACACAGGCTTAGCATTTGGGATACGCTGTCTCAGAAAGTAGACTTGTAGGAACTAATGGGAATGCAGAGATGCTTTCTGGAGTGTCTTGGCCTCTGATGTGTGGGAATATGACAAACCTCCCGGGGTAACCCTCTTCCTAAATTATCTTTTTGTGTTCATGATACTCAAATCTGTTAATTAAAGAAAAACTGGGGTTTCTCTTAGATTCCCGATTTCATTAACTTCATAACTTAATCAAGACCCTCGGGATTAACGGCGACCCCGTTCAAGATAGTTTTGAGAACTTGTTAGGTTTGTTCCTTGGTTTAGCTGAAGTAGTAGAAGGAGGAATTTGTTTAATTATTAGTAATTATGCAGTTCTTCCTTCCTACTGTTAGAATCAGTTGTCGGGGGTACTAGGTTTTCAGGAGTAGAGCGTTTGCCAAAGAGAGGAGACAGGGAGTTCAATCCCTCGAATGAAGAAAAGCTCAGATGGTTCTGACCAATGAGTCTCCGGAGTTCATCAGCTCAAGAAAGAGTCCAAGGCTGGTGAAGAGGGCCGACAGAAAGAGCTTGATGTCTGGAATGGACGCGGAAAGCTAGGGGAGAAGCTGAGTGTGAAAACCTGTGTTCAGATCCCGTGTGGAAAAGCTAGGCACTGTGAAGCACTTCTATAATCCCAACACTGGGGTAGGGAGCATGCATGTGCAGACTCCTGGAGCTCATCAGCCAGCAAGCCTAGACAAATTGATGATCTCCAGACTTAATGAGAGACTCTGCCTCGAAAAAGATGGTGGGAAGCAACTGAGGAAGATACATCAGGGCAAGCTCTGGTCTCTACGTGCACAACCACACATGTATACACACACACACACACACACACACACCACATATACACACACACAGGCTGGGGGAAAGGGAGGAAGAACAGAGGGTTCCTATGAAACATGGATCTAAGAAGCCTATGAATCTGAACTTGAAATTCGGGTTTGTAAGAAGACAAGCATTTAATACTGCTAGCATTCCCTGCAGTCCGTACTGCACCAGGAACTATGTTAAGCGCTAAGTGTTTTGCATACATTATCGTTTCCTGCATTATCTCACCAATTATCCCGGCTAAATGGGCCAGATGAGTGATTCGTATTCTCAATGTATTCTACATACTTCCAAGAAAGAGATTTAGACAATCTGGGAAATAATCACATAAATTTTTTTTTTTAAAAAAAAAAATTCAGTTTCGCTTTCTGACTCTACAGACTTTTTTTTTTTTTGAGACAGTCTCAACCTGTCACATACGCTGCCTCCAGCTCTCAGTCTTCCTGCCTCAGCCTCCAAGTCTTAGGACTATAGGCTGTGACCACCACATCCAACCTTAACTAACTCATCTTGCTGAAGATCAGAGGAAAAGCTACCAATCAAAATGGAGTTTTATTAATTGTGGCATTGAAGAAGACATCCTTGGGGCTGAGAGATGGCTCAGAGGTTAAGAACACTGATTGTTCTTCCAGAGGTACTGAGTTCAATTCCCAGCAACCACATGGTGGCTTACAAGCATCTATAATGAGATCTGGTGCCCTCTTCTGGCCTGCAGGGATACATGCAGGCAGACACTGTATACATGATTAATAAATAAATCTTAAAAAAAATAAAAAAGAAGACAACCTTGACCAAGTATTCTCATAACTTCAAAAGGGAAGTTAGGTCAGGGTATTCATGGAAACTGAAATTTTGTAACACATGTGTTTTAAGGCAAAAAATTTTTAGGAGTTGAGCAAAATTTATGATATAATAGTATAAAAATTGATGAAGTTATGAGGGGAGAGTCATAAGGTCTTTTTTTTCTTGAGAAAATAAAAATGAAAGCAAGCATGGCACAGATTTACAAGTAGACAGTGCAACCCCATGATGAAATATTATTGAGGCTCACTATCATGGGCAATTAAATGATGGCCAATTTTCACGCGGCGCTGTGTTCCTCTGTCCATTGGGTTTCTTGGATCAGAAGTGAAAGTCCCACCGTGACAGGTATATGTGATTATGAGGCTTTTGATTTGCAACTGGGCTTTTCACTACTTATTTGTGTCCTTTATCTACCATCATTTAGAAGTCATTGCAAAAACTGAATAGGGATTGTGACAACATGAATCCAGAAGGATTAAACCGTGACCCTTCTATTCAAGGGGATCAGCAAATACCACCCCAAAAGATGCCAGTTGGGCATAAGAATTATTTTGTGCTCAATACAACTGAAGAACACAGACAGACTACCTCTCTACTCTCTTGCAAACCAAAGAAGTTCATAACTTACCACTCCTAAGAGCTTAACCCTTTGTCTTTCCCCTTCTCATTTTCTGGCAGTGCCATTGGTTAAGATGGGATCTAAGCTCTGACGTCCAATGACGCTTTTGCATCTTTCTTTTTTCTTATATAGCTCCCTTTTCCATGTGTATGTATACATGCTACTTCTCTTGTTAGTATTACTCTGGTCAGTTTATTATGCAGGGCTCAGCTACTGGACTGGGGCGGGTCCAGAATCATTTCTCTTCCCCTACACCAAGTGTATACCTTAGTCCGCACAAAGTGTAATGCGTCATGAATATATTCAATTAGGGCTTGACCAAAGTACACGTGGTTTCAAAACTAACCGTAGACTGGGTGTGAGTGGAGGAGTCCTCAAAGAGTTCTCAGAAAAACGCATTCAGAGTAATACTGAAGCTAATGCATTTGTCTGCCCAGTGGGTCTCTCTCCACCCAGTCAGCAGATAGAATCAGGAAGGATGGATGAATGTTTTTTGGTTATGAGATGAATGTGAGAGATGTGGGTTGGCATAGGGGGAGTGCCTCGGGGTTACCAGGGCTATCCATCACCTGGAGGAAGAGGTGACCGAACAGTACAACTATGACCCCCAATAACGAAGACATTCACAAGAATGCCCTGCAGCATTTAAAAAAATCTTACCCTGGGTCTCAAACCCAGGACAAATGGCCCAGGTGCCTATTTAACATATCACAGCAGATCTGGCTCCCAGATTTTCCCATCATCCCTCAGTCTCCACCTGTTACAAGGTATGGCTGGAATACTCTGCCCCTACCCTAAATTTCTCCACACAAGGGACTGGGCTGTCCTTCCCTATATATTCCAGCCATTTTGCTACTCTGGTCCTTTTCTGCCTTCTGGTCTACCTTTTATTCTCTTGGCCCCTGTCTTGGCCCAGGCCACTCCTCTTGATCGGTGGCTTCTTTCTTGCTCTGCCTCCCCCTCTCTTCTCACACGGTCTAGTTCAGTCTGGCCATGTCCCCTCTGGATTCTCCAAGGCATCCCAGCCTCTGCTCTCCCTTTCAGTTACAATAAACTTTCTCCTCCACCATACCTGCCTTTCCCTTATTCATTTATTTTTTCATTCAAAGGGTCAAATGGATGCTAGGTCCATGGGTGCCTCTCACAAGCACCTCTATTGCTCACTCTTGTTGTATACTCACTTTTCTTTTCTTCAGTTTGTAACTAGCATGATTCCTTCCAGGCTCCTTTATCAAGGTTTCTTTACTTGGAGACTTCTGGCAGCTCAGTCTGTAAAAGTGTTAGTTTATTCTGAGGGCTCTTTCAGAAATTACAGTGAGGTGTTAAAGTTCCCGCAACAGGGCTATTTCCAACCCTAATTTCAATCTCCGCTTATATGTTAGATTTCTTATTTCTGGCTGCAGGCTGTTCACAGAAAGCGAAGAGGGAGCAGAGGTCGCGCATGCTCCAGCTCTGCTCTCAGAAGTTCTCTAGAGGTCCAGAAGCCCTTTCTCCAGCTTTGCTGCAGCATCTCTGACAAATCTCTTTATGCTGATCAAGAGGACGATTTGCCTGCCTTTTGTTCTAAGATGCTTGTCAAATGGAAGGAGGTGTCCTTATCAAGGTCCTCCACTGGAACTCTTCTACACGACCTGCTTCTTACGTTTATTCCACTGTAATCCAACACACCAACACTGATTGGACAATTTAGGGTAATTTGGAATTTTAGCTAAATTTCTTTCTGATTCTGAAGATAAAAAAGATGAGAAACTTTTGGTATTGTTCTAAATTGCCAAATTCTGGGGTAATTTGATGGTGAACACAGTGACTGTTTTTGTTTTGTTTTGCTGTTTCTCATTTTAAGAGTGCTATATATTAAATAAAAATATTTATTTTTTACATAAGTTTACTTTCCTCCTCCTCTTATTCTTCTTGTTTTGTTTTTGGAAATGAGGTTTCTCTATGTAGCCCTGGCTGTCCTGGAACTAGCTCTACAGATCAGACTGGCCTCGAACTCAAAGAGATCCACCTGCCTCTGCCTCCTGAGTGCTAGGATTAAAAGCATGTACCACCACAGCGAGCTACAGCTTTTCAGTTACAGGCTAACATCAGTATCTTTTTGTGATTCTCTAATTTACATTTCTAGGGTTAGCTCTGTCCTAGACTTTGTGCTAAAAGACTAACTCTCTAAGTTCTGAAGAAAGGAGTGTAGTGCTTGACAAAGAACTCTCAGATAAACAAAAAAATATATTGACAATTATCTGGGAGTTATTTCTCATTATTTTAATTATGAGTCAGGAGATCAGTGAGATACATTTTTTTTTTGCCTTAAAAGATGAGGCAAGGTGGTAAGGAAGAATAAGTGAGTTAACAGTCATATAGCACATGATAAATTCTTAAAATAATAGAGAAATGTATAAATTTGTACAGCATCTAGGAGGAGCAAGTGGTTAATTCTTAGCAGCAAGAATAATGGAAGAGTCATGGCTTCGAGAAAGGATTACATTTCTCAGGTTGGAGAAGAACAACATGTATGAGGTGAGTCTGGGGAGTCATCATTCATTCATCCATTCATCCATCCATTCCTAAGTACAGAATGAATGGAAAGAAAATCTGCCAACACTGTCCTACTTTCATGAATCAACTGGCCAAGGTAAAACTAAACCGACAAATAAGTAAGTAAAAATAAGTATCAGTAGATACTAGAAGGGAAGAATGCACAACAAAAGAAAGTAGGTGATAAGTCTATTTGCAGGGATCATTACAAAATGCTTCTGAGAGGCATCAATATTTTAGTTGGAACTGATAGATGAGAAGAATCAGATAAGCAAATACCATGAGATTTCAGGTCCAGATCATGGGACAGGACCATAGGCTCCAAGAAAACACAGTACACTTCTACTCTAGGGCTTATGGTACAAATGTTGGGATATCAGGAAAAGGGAGTAACATGTTCCAATGCATTTCAGCACAAATTGTCCAAGGCAGATAATTGCCTGACAATGATTGTCACACTTTTTTTTTGTTAATGTCTATTTGTTTGAAAACTAGAAACAGAGACTTAAGCATGAATCAGAGATGTTGCCATATAGGAAAGCCTTGAAGTTAGTAAAGGCCAGACAATATAGGGCAGCAGGAGGTAAAAGCAAGAAATAGTAGGCTGGAAATCACAGATAAGATCATAACTAAAGCCAGGGAATGGATAAGACCAGAGGAAGACTATAGAGACAATATGCATCTAAAAGTCAGTTGGCTAATAGTCTATGCATAGATTGCTATGGACCCTGCAGTAGGTCAACAAATGTTTGGTTGCACTCTACAGCCCACTATGACAAGGACATGTTAGTTTGTCCAGAAAGACTTCTTCAAGAACATATCGACATCATCCTGATCATAGGCTTGATTCTCAATTTCTCATGGTCCATCCAACCCAGACTCCTCCCACTGTACTGTCATGGCCACTCAGGTATTATTTCAGCCACAGATCTTATAAATGGAGTGATAATATGTGTATGTGTGTTACTTTTCTCATTTCTGTGACCAAAAAAAAAACAAACAAAAAACCATTTAGCAAAAGCAACTTGAGGAAGGGTGGGTTTACTTTGGCTCACGGTTCTAAGGGACACAGTCCACTATGGTGGAGAAGGCATAAAGACAGGCACTTGGGACAGCTGGTCACATTGCCGCAACAGTCAGGAAGTAGGAGATGAATACTGGTGCTTAGCTCATTTAATCCTTTTTATTCAGACTAAGGCCCTGGCCCCTGGAATGGTGCTGCCCACATTTAAGATTAATGTTCCCGCCTCAGTCAACCCAATCTAGAAATTCTTTCACAGATAGGCTTGGAGATTTGTCTCCTAGGTGATTGTAGCCTGTGAAGTTGACAGTCAACATTAACCACCACAATGTGTGATTGCTACAGGAACTCTGTTCGGTTGCTTCAGGCTATAAGATGGCAGATAAGCTCACCCCCCCTTGCCAGTCTCGGAAATCATAGCCCGTAGGTGACTCATGTCCTGTGCTGTGACTCATAGACTGTAGAACTGGGCAAAGTGGAAACAATGCTTGACTTCAGATGTGGAGAACTGTGTGTCGTGCCCTTGGCAGTGACTTTGAAGCACTGGATACCTTTTCCTTGAGCAGGAACTGGCATTTAATCAGGCACATTCTGTGACGTCAACAAGTATTTTCCTTGCTTTGACTCTCTCTCATTAACTCTCACTGTCTCTCAGTGACCGTGCACGCTAGAACTCTTGGAGGTTGTTATATTTCTGACCTTTAATTATCACTGACTTCTCCAAGGAGAAAATCATTTCTCTCAAACTTCAAACACTTCCTGTTCCCTCACTGACTCAGGGTGGTCTTGTTTGAATTTATCATCATGTCTAAATGTGGTTTGGAAGTTTAGATCCTAATTGGCTCTTTTCTAACTATCGTGTGGTGCTTGGAGAATGGCATTCATCAAACACGTTAGCAGTGGTTTACAAGACAGAAGAAAAACCCTCTGTAAGCATTATCCTGGGTCAGCAACTTGCTAATGAGACACAGATATGTCTTATATATTCCAAACTTTTCGGACTTACATAAAAGTGGTGCTTCTTTTAGAGGATGCATTAATCATGCAAAAGTACCTCAGTCATTTGCAATGTTCTATGAAGAATGGGCAAAAAGGACAGTGCTCTCTGAATTTCGTGTCTAAGAAAAGGAAAAAAAAACAGTAATTGCTCTTCATCAAAGACATAACTTACCTCTTAGTAATTCTGGAAATTGCTAAGTGCAATGAGGAAGAACTTTCAAATAACATCAATGTATTAATACTGAACGAAGTAGGGAAATCAGGAGTATCTGTTCTTTTAAAAATAGATTTCAGAGGTGAATTTTTTTTTAAGTGGAGTTCTAGAAATAAAACTAACTAATGATAGAACTTCAGAAAAGGACAAAACTCAGTACTGGTCTTTTACATTGGTAGGGCCTAAGGAAGAAGAATCAAAAGACCAAAGCACAGGATTTTATGACCAAAAAAATCTGTTTTGAAATCATTTTTTCACTTTTGTTGAAATCACCCTCTTCCACCACCCACCGTGAACAGCAGCCATTATCAACATGACGGTTAGCGTTTACCCACAAGGCTGTGCACTACATCTTGCTCTTTCATTTAATCCTCACTAATGACCCAGTATCAGTACCTCAGCATCAGCACCATTTCATAATTGAGATGTCTGTAGAAACAGGCTAAATTGCCCAAGACCACACATCAACAACAGGGAGAAACCAGATGCCGTGTCCAGAACTGCCTCTTCTGTTTCACCTCTTAGAGAATGACCCCTCTCCATCAAGAGGTGATATCTGCTCTGATAAGCAACTGAACCCTTGTTGTTTTTTTTTTTTTTCTGAAATGGCACCCTTCTGAGTTCCTTCTTATTTCCTACAATATAAACCTCCACGACCTAAAGCTGGGTGTGGCAGTAGATGCCTGCAATCCTAGTACCAGGGAGGTGGAGGCAGGGGCATCACAAGTTTGAAGCCAGCCTCAGCTACATAGCAATTCTGAGGATAGCCTGAGATACACAGATACACAATGCCAAAACAAAATTTTAAAAAAAACAACACTAAATATACAAAGCAAGACCAATGCATTTCCCCACATCCTAGAATACATACGTTATTTTCTTATAATTAGAATGTATTCGGATGACATTGTTTTTATGTTTGAGCTTTATTTTTTCAGTAAATTTAATTAGAATACAAGACACTAGATATCATTATGACATTTCCAATCAAAGCATGTGTGGTTGAGTTGAGCCTCTTCCCCTCTCACCTCACCACTGCTCTTCCCTCTCCTTTCCTCCTTCCTCTTCCTGTGTCTTTAGACCACTACCCCATTGCTCCTTCACATTTAATTTTACCTTCGGTCTCCTTCCTAGGTTTTTAGGCTTTCCCTAGCATTGCATCCTACTGACATATGATGTAAACCTTACAGGATAGCATCTGCCTAGGAGAGAACATATATGAGCTTGTCTTTTTGAGTTTGGGTCACATCACTACATGTTATGCTTTTCAGACCTATCCATTTTCCTGACTATTTCATGATCTTCATATTTTCTCTTCAGATGAATGAAATTCCACTGTGTAAATGCACTCTATTTTAATTATGCACTCATATGTTGATGGTCATCTAGGCGAGTTCCAATTTCTTGCTCATGAAAGCAGCAGTCAGTGGAAGGCTATGGAGGACTATGGTTATAGACATTCTTTTTTTTTTTTAAATGCCCAACAGATCACATCATATACATCCTTCACATATCCCCCAACTCTGTTGGATGTCCCTATCACCACCCTGCCTGAGGAAACTCCATCCCTTACCCCTTGTAAGTATCTTACTCAGGCAGAAAAATAAAGTTTCTCCTTTCTCCCATTCACCTTCTTGGTTTTTTTAATCAAAAAATGCTGATTAAATCAATTTTAATCATTAAATTAACTCAAGCAAAGTAGTTTAATTAATTTTAGCTTTAGGAAAATAAAATAATGGAAAGAACCTCTGACGACCAAATCATATCCAAACCCCAGAAGGCACTATGAAAAACCGTACATGAGAGAAAATAAAATAAACATAAAGAAAGCTGCAGACACCGCTGTTGTGTGTCTCCGCCTATGACGCAAGCTTAAGGGCTTCTGTATCCCAACAGCACACGATGTGGTTATTATTCGGTCTTCCTCAAACTCCTCATTCATGTTACTGATCAGTAACATGTCAGTGGGAGTCAGAGGAAGGGTGCTGCATTCCTACTTAAATTTGTTTTTCAAAGTGGCTGCCACTAAATGGAAGTACAGAGACACAGGCCACATCCGGTGACTGTTGGCTGAAGAAGAATTAAGAGCACTCTGTGTCTTAGTTATGTTCAAAGCGACAAAAGAAAAGATATGTACTTATGATCTATTTTTTTAAAAAAAAAACTTTACTACATTTATTTGTTTAGAGGGACATGCATGCGTGATGTGTGTGCGGAGGAGGGTAGGCAACCTATGGTAGCAGGGTCTCTTGTCTCACCCTGTGGCCCTAAGGAGCAAACGCAGATTGTCAGGATTGCCACCAAGGGCCTTCACCTGCTGTGCCAGCTCAGCTCTCTACTGTGGCTTTAATGAAACTACACCTTTAATGCTGTAATGCTGTGATCACCTTAACAAGCCAGCACCGCTACGCAAAATGTAATCAGGTGTTGTGAATTTAGTTCAGGTGCTGATAATGACACACACATATCCACTAAGAGTATGAAAGTTTTTATCACACACACACACACACACACACACACACACACACACACACGTATGAACCTGCAGAAAACAGGTTCAAGCATTCCTGAAAGCTGTGCAGTAAATACTGAGAGACTGCACTACGGGGACAAGTGATGGGCAAAATGCCTGTCAGGGCAGCAGCTTTATCCCAACGTCCTTTCTCTTCCAGGCTGGAAGGCTGAGACAGCATCGACCGTAAGAGAAGCACAGGTAGACAAATCTCAAACAGCTTGCCTTCACACCCCCTACTTACCAAGTACCACTTCTGGGTTGCTACGGAAGAAATAAACTTTCATCTTAAACAAACTATTCTATTTGGGGGTCAGATTATAGCAGCTGGCCCCTTTTCTAACTTATGTAAAAAAAAAGAGAGAGAATGAAAATATTAGGAACTCGAGCTCATCTTTTATGAACCCCCCCTCTCCATGTTCAACCTTTGGGTTTTACTTTTGACAAGTATAACTAAGGAGCCTGAAATGGAACTGGCTGTAAAGAAGACCTAAAAACTACATGTGACTTCCCTCTATTCCAGAACCAACCTACAGCAAGCATACATTTGCCTGTATGTTCTTTATGCCTAAATGGATGCAAGTAGTTAATCTAAATCATGAATATCAAATTGACAAATGAAAACTCAGGTTGATTAACATGTAGATTTCCTTTTATTCCAACACAGACATATGTCCATGGGCTCTTAAGGTTTACGCGTTCTCTATCATCAGTTAATCATAGATAATTGGGTGAGGATTAAAACAGACTTCGTCTCCCTCCGTGTGATGCCAAGATGATGATTTTTCTCTGATTCCTGGTTTCGCGTTCCCCGGTGCTTTAGAATAGTTCTGTGTTGCTAAGACAACAGGGACACTGCAACAGAAAACTGGGACTGAAGTCAAGGCACGGAAGCAGCCTCAAAGGATGTCATAAATAGTGTATCTCAGGCCTTATTCACAGTGAAACCTGTAACACCTGAATTAGAAAAAAAAAAAAAAAAGATTGTATTCTTCCCACATTCTTCCCGAGCATCGGGTATCCTTGACAGCTTCCACTCAGAAGGTGAGAGGTCAGTGAGGAGTGCACTGCCAGCAATTCACTTACTGGCTAAAACCCTGTGGACATAACTGAGGTGAGCCTGTCCTTAAGTTCCAGCCTTATCCTGAGGGCAGTGTGTCTGCAGGGTGAGACCTGACACTAAGCTGCAAGTGTGCATCATTGCACCTGAAGGAAGGCTCGATTCTGGGCGGTAAATAGGGCGGATCTGACATTTGCTGAGACTCACGATTGGTGTCTGGAATTCTAGGGTATGAACGGATGCAAAGGTGATGGGTTTCCCGATGCACTTTTTTTAATTATTATTTTATGAGACAGAGTGTCACCATGTACCTCTGGCTGTCCTGGAACTCACTATGTAGACCAGGCTGGCCTTGAACAGAGAAATCCATGTGTGCCCCCATGCCTGGCTTTGATGTACTTTTGAAGGTACAGAAAGCCAAGCGGCAGTGGGGTGAGCCAGGCTGCATCCCCAGCAAACTGAACACAACTGCAAGCAGTCACTCCGCATTGGCATCAGAACATCAGGGCAAGGGAAATGAGATGCCTGAATGGACTTGGTTTAAAGTCCCAAAAGAAAAAAAGAAGGAAAAAGGCATTTAACTCTAAACTGAAGCGTGTTCTTCATGTTATGTATATTCTACTGCACGGAGATAAAAATCTCCCAAAAAGAATAAAAAAATGAACAATGAGCCTGGGGATGTGGCTCAATGGTCCGGAGATCGTCTAACATGTGCAATGCCCTTGTTTGGATTCCTAGCACTTCAAATAAATGAATAAACAGCATGAAGAGATGAATGAGAACTCTGTGTCCCCAGAGCTTGGGAAAGCCTTCTTCAGAATCAGGCCCCTCTCTCGCAAAGTCATCTGGCCGGAAATAAGAGCCACGCAAAGGTAGGCAGTGGAGGATGCTTCCTCGGTCCTCAAAGGAAAAGAAACAGAGTGGCCGGAGTCTGAGTTACCACCGTAGCATTCCTTTTTCAAGTAGGCGTCAAGGTATTATTTACTCAAGGAAACTGGTAGTAATGGAGTAAGGTCAATGGTTCTGCAGATTCGAGTGATAAATTTCATCTAGCAGAGTCAAGCGAAAAACCATTAGATCCTTGTTTTTAACACCCTGGTGATCTAAGTGTAAAAAAAAAAAAGAAAATAGAAAAAACCACAGAGCACTGCATTTTAATATTCGTACGAAGCATAAATCATAATGGTTTGTATGCTACACTATACAAATAAGATACTGTACTTTCCAAAGAAAACCAACTTCTCAGAGGGTTTTCCAAACAGTCACTCCATATAGCTAAGAGCTTGGCCCTTTAGCCACTGCTACAGCACGGGGGATACAGGTGATAAGTTCCCGACTCTTCCAGCTGTGCCTGTTTCTGCCGCCACTGAAGAAGGGGCCTCGTGGAGGCCTGGCTGCGGCCCCTTCCATCTCCTGCGCCACCAAACGTGGGCTCTGCGGGGCAGGCGAGCGCTGAACTGACGGGACAGCCTCTGCGCGCGCGCGTGGCTTCCCACAATCCTCCTCTCCGTTAGGAGAACTTGCGCTTCTTCATGGCTTCTGCCTTCACCGCCAGGCTCTTGGCACAAATGGTCAGGACCACAATGAGCACGCCCACCACAAATGTCACCACTGGCCAGAGGAAGCAGTGCAGGAGGACAATGTCATCATGTGTGCGGCGTAGGAGAACGTCCTCTGGTCTGCAAGAGTGGAGGACAAGGAAGGAAGGAAGAGCAGTCAGACTCTCATTACAGCATCGGAAACTCTACAACCTGCATATGAACTGGATTTCCAGCCCTAGGGGATAATCACACTTGAAAGTCAAGACTCTGATTGGAAAGACGTCGTACTTTCTGCTTCAAACCCATTTCCAAAAGCTGTGAGCTCTTGAATCAAGCAATCGGTGCAAATCTGCATATCATTTTTATAGCATTTGCATGCTGCAAAATGTCAAAGGTATAGCATTATTTTGCTGTCATTTTTTTCCACCCAAAATTGCTCCCTTTTTCTTCCTTTCTTTTAACCTCACTCGCCAATGGGCACAGACGAAGCTGAATGTTATTGACGGGTGGGCATTCTCAGCAAACCTACATTCCGTCTTGGCATTGAGGAAAATAGAGCCCAAGTGATTTTAATTTGAAGAAAAAAAATTAACGCCATTGTTCAAGTCAGGGAGATAGAAGATATATAGCCATCAGGTGTGTCTAACCTGCACCGTTGCTTAACCATGCAACCAATACACTGAAATACTACTACATCATATTATAGCATCCAAAGGCTGGTACCCTTTGTAGTTCTCAGAATAACACAGCTGTTCTATATGAACCAAAGGTCTCACTAGTAAACATTTATTCATAAAATAAAACAATGGACTGAGAGCATCATCTATGTTTCTGCATGAAACTTAACATCCACTGTCTTCCCGCTGATCGTGCAAAGCGGCAGTAATCGATTTCTCTCTTGTCAGTGTGAACATTGTTTCAATTCTTACACTTGTCTCTGATAGAAAGCAAAGATGAGACAGGCTCCACAAACCACGCTCTCCCACCTTTGGTGATTAGACAGATGTCTGGGAGTTCAATTGTCATACAAGAGGCTTATATTTTATGAAATATTTGCATTCCACCCAAAGGAAAGTTGGCTCAGCTATCCTACTACTGTAGGCTATGTACCTATTCTGCCTTCAGAAAAATGTTGCGAAATAATGTATCCCACTATCCCTAAGAAAAATCAAAGGCTTCAGAGCCCACCGGCAGTGCCTTTAACGGGGAAATATACCCCTGGGGGCTTTCACTGGTATGAGCTCTTATTTCCCAGAAGGCTGATAAAGAACACTGGGTATTTCTCTTTTCTGTACCGGAAAGTTGCCACATAGCATCAGCAGAGACAGCTGTGCAGGCTGGATACGAAATGTGCTTTTCTTCTTTGGTGCGTAATTTCAATTTTTGTGCATGAAGTGAGATTCTAGTTGGCATTTCAATGACAAGTTGTATTAAACGAACGCAGAATAACTGTGGCAGCGAGGCCCAGATCACCCTCAGCTTGCAGTAATCACTCCAGCCACTCCTATTGCAGCCCATTGTCTTCAAGACCTGGGCTACCATTCATTTAAGTTCTGATCCTTTTTTTCTTAATGCTGTAAGATGCAACAGGGCTGTAATCTGTCATCCTACATGAATTTATTATTAAATAACTTTTTGCTGCTGCTGAAGAGCCTGCCTGGGTTGCAGCCTTATTATCCATGTACACGTTAAAGAAACTTCATGCCTGAGTCCGAAGGAGTAGAGATCAAGGCCCCAGAAGAGCCGGGGCTCAAGGCAGTCGGAGTCACTTTTAGAGTCTTTAATGCCAGCACTGCCTCGGCTCTCTTCCCAGCTACACAGCTGGAAGATGACCCTACCTCAGTGTGCAAGAGAAGGTCCAACCTGTCTCCCAAGATGCTCTTTGTGGAACACACTATTCTACGCCTTTAAAACTGTTGATACAAAGAGGAGTTCTAGAGTCTTCATCAAAAAGGTCAGATACACAGCAATATGAATACCCTTGGTACCAAGGAAAAACAAAGAAAAACGAGAAGGGAAGGGGATTTGGATTTTCATTTCTATAGTAACTACATGTGTAATTTGCATAAGTAATGTGTTTTTGTAACTAATTTTCTGGTAAAATGCTTCTGTGTAGCCCCGCTTTGGTATGCTTTCTCCAGTCACTGTTTAGGATATTCCTGAATGCCTTTATCACAATTATCAAACAAATGAGCCAGGGAAACACCTCCAGGAGGGATGCCGGAACAGCCATACAGGCCGTCCAGACTGTCGGAAACACAGTTTGAAGAGCAAGTGTTGGAGAAGATGTGAAGGAAACGGGCAGGAGAGAAGGAAGCCACCAGAAACCGTTGGATCTGGAAGCTTGTCTTCCTCAGAAACTCTAGAATTCTCTCTCCTTGTTCCTGGGCAACACTTCTGTTTCAAAGCTTTACGTGACAAAGTAAAATGACTCATGCGAGCTGCACTTGAACTGCTTCAACAAATCCTTCTTTAGAGCTAGAAAAAAAATTATCATACACATTTCCTTCAAAACCATGCACGTCTGTCTCAACTTCAGACAGCTCTAAGGTGTCCCACAATCTCCTTGGATAGGAAAACCTTATTTCTCAGGTCACTAGTCCCATGGTTATATGATTCACTGAGATCACCTTTAAATTGCTTCTTCTGGCCAAAGTTTTTCCCTTTTGACTGGGCTTATCGTACTGTAATTGAAGGTACTCTCCTGCCTCAGTTATCTATGTCCTCTGGGTTGGTTGGCCAAAAACTATCTGACTTAGAATTCACTTTCTTTTTCATGGTTATATGGTCAAAATAAAGAGGAACTTCATTAAATGTAGACAAAGGCCAGACACGGTTACTCTCTACCCGAGGGTCCTTTTGCAGGGCGTGGGAATTGTAATGGAAACCGAGTGAGGAAGGTGTGAGCATGCTGAAAGAAGAGCAAGTATAGTCGGGAACCATGGGAAATGCCTGCGTGCAGCTTCAAATGGACCTTGTGGTAATGGATGACACTTCTGTTGGCTCGCTGCTCACTTACATTCAGTATTTACTAAGCACGTGCTCCCTGGCAAGCACTGAGGCAGGACATTTCATTATTTATTTATTAATGTTTTATGTTCTTTTGTGCTTTGCCTGCATGTATGTCTGTGTGAAGGTGTCAGAACCTCCTGGAATTGGAGTTACAGACAGTTGTGAGTTGCCATGTGGTTGCTGGGAATTGAACCAGGGTCCTCTGGAAGAGCAGACAGAGCTCTTCACTGCTGAGTCACCTCTCCAACCCAGGACATTACATCTTATCTCATCCTCAAAATAACTGTGTTCGAAATTTCTTCAAGGGAGCAATGGAAGGGATTAGGTTGCTTAAATTCACACAGTTTAAAGTGATAGCACAATAATTTGAAACCACATCTGTGTGGCTTTTTTTTTCAGCTGTGTTATTTATTTACCTGAAGGTCAGTTTTTCTCAAACTAGGTTCAAGTGGTACCTGTTTAAACCCCTCATTCAACTCCCTCAGAATCTGAAGTTGTGGGGTCCAGAAGTCTTGTAGAAACTCTGGGGTGACTCTACCTATTCTTGTGCAAGCAGCATTATGTAGGGTTCTATAATGAAAGAAGGCAGAATGCACCCTAGTTAGCCATTTCTCCGACTATCCAATGCTAGTTGATACCTAGGCCCTGATACTTGTGAGTGCTTTACTGTGTACCCTCATAGGAACAGACAGAGTTCTAGGTCAGGGCAGATATGTATGGGGAAGAACCAGAGACTAAAAGTTGAACATTCAGACCACAGTGTGGAATTGGTCATAGGAGGCCTTCGGTTTTCCTATGAGAACCAAAAAGGATGCCTCCTAGACCAGCCTCCATTCCAACAATTGAGATAAAACCAGAGGTTTGAGATACATCATCTTAAAAACAGAAAATCAATCCCCTTTGACTTTGTCTAATCAACGAGGAAAAGTCCACAGTACTTGTTCTATTGACCAGTGGGGAAAAGATTTAAAAAAAAAATAAAATGAGGGATTTCTTAAATTTAATCTGTTCTTATCAAATCTCAACAGAAAGTGGGGAGATGTCTCAGCTGGTAAAGTGCCCAGAGTCTGAGTTCATGCCCCCAGCAACCAGAATCCTAGAACTAAGGGGGTGGAGACAAGTGAATACCTGGAGCTCACTGGGCAGCCAATCTAGCCAATCAGCGAGGTTTGGGGTCAGTAAGAGATGCTGTCTCAAAAGACAACATAGCCTAGCATTGTAGTGAGATGGCACCCACGTGGATAACTGAATCCACAGAAAGCCTAAAAAGTTTGGAAAAGAATAGAGTAAAGCATGATTTCTTGGTGGCAGCAATTTCTCGGGTCTGCTCTGCTTGCTAGAGACAAGCAAATGCTCTCATCTAAGAGAGGCTTCCTGACTCAGCTTTAGCTGCAAAACTTTGTAGCTCCTTTAAGAGGTCCTGCCGTGAAACACTTTAACGGTGCTGATGAAAAGCTGAACACACGCTTTTCGGTTTTCAGCCGTAGCAGGAAAAAAGCTGCGCTGTTTTAAAATGCCGGCTTTCTGGGCTGCCCTACCAGGGCAATCTCTGACTGTTTCAGGCAGGCAGTCCGACTGACTGTGGTCTGTGAGCAGAATGCTGCAGCTTGCTTGCTAGCAAGGACCTTGAAACGCCACAGAGTTGTGGCAGTAAAAATGGCTCCAGTGGTACCTCTACCATGAGTCTGGAAAGCTAAGGAATGGACTGGATCTAGCCATAAAAGCCACAGTTTTAGACCTCTCCTTAAAGACTCAAGTGGTCAGAAAAAGAGACATATACAGTAAAGAGAGATTCAAAGAGGAAGAAAACCTCTAAATGGTTTATTTAGTGTGTTAAAAACATATGCAGGCTAAAGGTTAAAGTCATTAAAAATAAAAAAGAAAAAAAGGAAGTAGTTAGGTGTGGTGGTACACACCTTTAATCCCAATGCCTGGGAGGCAGAGGTATGTTGACCTCTGTGACTTCAAGGGGCAGAGGTAGATTGACCTCTGTGACCTCAAGGTGTGGTAGTATACGCCTTTAATCCCAATGCCTGGGAGGCAGAGACAGGCAGATCTCTGTGAGTTCAAGGACAGCCTGGTCTACAGAGTTATTCCAGGACAAAGATATACAGAGAACCTGTCTCTAAAAGTAAAAGTAAAAATAAAAGAAATAGAGGTTAAAATAAAGCTGCATAAAGATGGAAAATACACAGAGAATCTTGATACTGTATGCTATTTTGCTCTCTTTGAATTGTTTGAATGCTGAGGAAGGAGCAACAGCTGCTAAAAGATATTTGTTTATAAATGCTGCTGAACTAATCCAAGATAGATATGTTGAAAATATCTTGACTTCTGAATTTGGATCTAAGGATATGATACTTTGGAAAGGAGGTTCTTCTTTTGTTTTCACAGAGGATGAGACCTTGTGGATTGCTTCTATCCCAATATGGTATGATAGACCACGCCCTCCTGAAAGGTTTCTGTGAACACCCTCAAAAAATTTCTTCACTCAACTGCCGACTGAGATGAACCTGGCAGACAGGTTATACCATGAAAGACCTGATTAACTGCGCTCCTATACAACAGGAAGAAGTTTGGAGAGAAATAACTACGTCCATATTCCCAAATATTGTTCATAAATGTTCTTTTACATTTAAAGGGGGATATGATATAGATATGAATAATTTCATTGGTATGGATTTTAAGGTCAATTTTGTTATATGTATATATATTTCTGATCTTGATTGATGTATTGTGATTGTATAGTTCATTTAAAAATGCAATGTATAATTAAAAATATAGGTTGTTAATGGATAATCATCGATAATAGTCAAGCTTGTAGTAATGTTAGTTTGATTTTGTAGATGTGCATAGATATATTTCAGAGATTCATTCTTCATATCTTTCAAAGACTACAGAACATAGCATTTAATGTTTTAATAACTTAGGACAATGAGACATGTCTGCTCCTGGCAGCACCAATCTACTTCAAGAGGAAGATGGGCATCGAAGAGGCTCCTTATGGAGTTGGTTAGCCATTTGGGCAAGAAACTGCTCTTGCCTGGACTGTTGTATAAACTGGACACAGAGAACCCACAGAGAGAGGACTGCTGAACTTGCCTAAAGGTGAGATGATCTTTCGAGGTTCTTGATTCATAAAAGAGTCTGCGAGACATTCTGCAGGACACAGCAGATAGTGACTGAATTGCCTTTGAAATTTCCTGCTTCATGGAAATGTCTCTGGATATTATGGGCCTGAAGGCTGAAGATGGGTGCCCCAACGATACAGAGGAACTTTGGGTGACTGTCCAGGCAGCGAGATGTCTCTGTCATTTCTAGAGTTTTGGAAGTTGCTTACTTCTTGTTTACTTAGGTAATATATCCTTCTGGAGTCTTTGATGGAGTTAAAGAATGGATAGTCATAGTTATAGTTTTCCATTATTATGATAATGATACAGTTATAAATATTGTGACTGTAATTCTTGCTTGATAACTGTTTTGTTATGTGTAATTTTACTATGTTAAAATGAAAGCCTTTCTTTTTTGTTTAAACAGAAAAAGGGGAAATGATGGAGGAGGGTTATCTGTCTATTGTGTTATTTTCATTGGTCAATAAAGAGACTGCCTTGGCCCCTTGATAGGACAGAAAATTAGGTAGGCGGAGTAAACAGAACAAAATGCTGGGAAGAGGGCTATGAGCCAGAAGCCATGGAGCCAGCCACCAAGTCAGACATGCTGAATCTTTCCCGGTAAGCCACACCTCGTGGTGCTACCACGAGATTATTAGAAATGGGTTAATCAAGATGTGAGAGTTAGCCAGTAACTAACTCTCTAGAGATAATGGGCCAGGCAGTATTTAAATGAATACAACTTATGTGTTATTATTTCTGGGGCTAAGCTAGCCGTGCGGGAGCTGGGCAGGATGAAAAGCAGGCCTGCCCGCAGCCCCTTACTACATAGCATGACACACACCTTTAATCCCAGCATTCCGGAGGCAGAGTAGGGGTCAACTCAGTAAGTTTGAGGCCAACCAGAGCATAATGAGTTTCAGAAGAAGAAATAAGAGAAACTAACTAAGCAATACTGAAAGACACCTGACATCAGCCTCTGGCCTCCACACATTATTATTATGCACCTACACACATGTGCACATGCACCCACATGCACAAATGCATACACTTACACATGCACACACATACTACACACATCCCATAACTTGGATTGCATAATTTATGATATGATAATATGAAAATTGTACCAACCATGAACCAAGAGGACCCACTTAAAAGCACTGTCTCCATGAGATCTTATAGGGAACAGAGGCCCTCTAGAGCATCAGAAGTCTTTTCCATTGTCTTAGCACAGGATTTTTTTCCCATCATGAAAACTGCTACAATGTTAAGATTTTGACCCATTTTAGCAAAACAATGAGACATCCTTCTGTCAGCTCCAGCCCTCTTGCCTTGTCTTCTCCGTCTTGTATATTTGGAATTGACCTTGATAAACCCTTCCTCGCATACATACCCCTTTTTGGTACTCGGTACTGAACCTGTGGCCTTTCACTATTATGTGCACACTCGACTCCTGAACTGTGTGCATTGCCAACTCCAGTCCTCCCAAGCAATGGAAGATGTACAACACTTACATATTAACATTTATTGTTATAAACTACCAAGCCTGACTCATTACATACTGTATCATTAGAAACATTTTCACACTTGGGGGGAAAATTTTAAATTCTAAAATGTTCCATAACTACTTTAATCAAAATGATTCCACAAGCATGGCCTAAGCCCCATGTGCCAGGGCTCTGGCATGGTTGCATGGTCAAAGGTCACCAAAAAATATGAAGGTTTCATCACTCAAGCCTTCTGAACAGGTGTCATCTAGGCCTGCTTTAAACCTTATTTATTATTTATAACATGACCTAGTTTCAAGAAGAACCTGAAAAGAACAATACAAACAGAAGATTTGAATAAAACAAAGTCCTTAATCTGACAGTTGAGAACAAGAGCAATGTAATTAGAATGGGGAAAAGAAAAAACGTCACCAAGAAGAGCCACCGTTCTTAGTTTAAATAAAACTTATCTATGAACCTCCTGGTACTCACAGGTGGTGGGGAAGGAAATACTAGCTATCCAACTGCTATTACATAAGAAAAGATACAAGAGAATTTGACGTTTTGTTATGATTAACCTAAAAGAAAAAATTCATTTACCTAAATGTACATTTATTTACCTAAATAAACAAATATGTTGCATTTTGAAGGACCAGGACAGCAGTTCCTCAACGTTAATGATGAAATCGCTTTAGGGCTTCTCAGCACACTGAGTCCAAAGTCTCCAATCTGCAGGACTGAACAGTGTTGCAGCGCTTGGTACGTCTATCACACTTGAGAACAAACTCAGTCCAACGATGCTTTCACAACACTGGGCCAGCATCAGCCTGGCTTTTGACATTGACTGCACCAGACTGAAACCCTAAGGCTGGAGCATGCGCTCTGTGCTTTTGCCCTGGAGGTAACGGAATGAAAAGCCACCAGGAGAGCTAGTGATGTGTTCTCTGACAGCTTAACTCAGTCTGTGTGTTGGGGGAGGGTAGGTTTCAGCTGGTGTTATAAAGTTTTCTACATAAGTCTAAACATGTGAACAAATATTTAAATGACATACCACCAGTGGGCCTGAGGACCTGAGTGTGACCCCTAGAATCCAGGTGGAAAATGCTGGCCACAGTGGCCTGCACTTAAAATCCCAGTAGTGGGGAGGCCAAAACAGGCAAATCCATGGGGCTCGCTGGTTCGCCAGCCCAGTCTATTGGTAAGCTCCAAACTAATGAGCTGTCTCAAGGAAAAAAGAAAAAGATTGAAGGCAACTAAGAATGATACCTGAGTTTGTTCTTTGGCCTCCAAACATAACACACATAAGCACATGCACATACACACATGAACACACACACATGCATGAGCACATGTGCACACGTGGACACATGCACAAACACACATGAGCACATACACACGAGCACATGCACACACATGAATGCATGCACGCACACATGAGCACATGTACACGCACGAATACACGTGAGCACATGTACACACATACAAGAACACATGCACACACATGAACACATGGCACACACACACACACACACACAAAGCTTTACTGTGGTTAGGTGTGAGAAATGTGGGATCCTAGAGGTAGCAGAAAGTTAACTTAAGCTGAAGACATTTGAGATTAAACAGACAAGACAAACTCCTTCTAGAAATTTCCTCCTCTACATAACCATACAACTTCTGGGATCCGAGGCTACCATGCATTTCTTCTCTGAGGGGTCCAGTCTTCACAGACTGCTCATGCTTGCAGAGGCAAACACTGTCACAAACTTCCCCTCCTAAAGGCCAGTCTGGCCATCACTGGAGGCTTTTCTTTGCCACCCTTGTACGCGTGCCCCAAATCTAATCACTTCTTCTCTTAGTTGAGGTCCTTTGTGTAAAACTGCAACGAAGTCCTTGAGATAATTCATTTATGGAGAAGAAAGATGTGTTCGGGGCTGTAGCAAGGCACTGTATCATGCTGGCGGCACATGGCAGAGCGACCGCTCTCTTCATTCACAGGAAATAAAGGGAAACACAGACGAGGGTTCCACAATCCTCTTCTACACCATGGCCCCAGTGACCTAAAGACTGTCTAATGGTTTCCACCCTTCAAAAGTAACAATGCTTTCTGATACAAGAGCCACATGGGTCAACTCAGAACACAAACGCTAGCAGAGTATTAATCAATGTTTTGGTTTTTAGCAATACCGTATTCTGTAGCCCTTCTGGAAGGAGACGGGATTAAAAGCATACTCCATGAAGATACCAAATTTGATCTATTAATTAATAATTTAAAAACTAACCTTTGAAGTATCTTTTCTGTTTGAAGATACTAAGGATTGTCAATAAAAATGCTGGGAACCAGAGGTACACAGCTTAGTTTTAGAGAGCTTACTTAAGATGCACAAGGCCCTGGGTTTGACCTCTAGCAAATAAGAAAGAAGTTGAACTTTATTTTGGTATAACCAAACCATCCTACTTGAGAGCAATTAGCTGATATGTCTAGTTGCTGGGGAAGCAATCATATGACCTTGCCAATAAAGTACAAAAAGCACACTTGTCTTCCTTGTGGTGGCAGGAGGAGACTTGCACAGCTCACTGATGGTCGTGGAGAGAGGGACAAGCCACACGGGTCCTTTACAGTGAGTGTTCTTACATTGCGCTTCTCTCCTGTGGGAACACACTTGGAACCCTGGCGTAGTATAAAGTTAGCTTAAGCTGAAGGCATTTGAGACTAAACAGACAAGACAAACTCCTTCTAGAGATTTCCTCCTCTGCCTAACCACGCAACTTCTGGGATCCGAGGCTACCATGCATTTCTTCTGAGAGTTCCAGTCTTCACAGAAGATCACTCATGCTTGCACAGGCAAACACTGGCACAATCTTCCCCTCCGAAAAGCCAATTTGTCCATCACTAGGGCCTTTCCTTTGTCATAGGCATGACCAAATCTAATTACTTCTTTTGAGGCTCTATACAAAAAACCTATTGAATAACACTGATCCAATTTTGTTTGCGTTTTCTCCTGCTAGTGTATTATTTGCCAATTTCATTCCGGTCCCCAGACATTAAATCTGAAGGAGTAGAGGGGTTTTCCTCCCCTACACCATTTTGAGCTCACTTTGACTCACACAGGCTTAGTGATGATGCTATGGTCAGGGCTTTAAAAAGCCCGGATGGCAGCTATCTTGGGAGCATGGTGTTGCTCCAGAGGGTTCCTATCTATGGAAAGTATGCTCGCCACACATCTATAAATGTTAGTCACACCCTCCACTTGTCCCCTCCCGTCTCTTCCAGGCTGACTGAGCGTGGCAATGTATAACTGCACAGGGGTTACCTCCCTTTTGTGGAAGAAGTTAAGTCAAATCCAAATCTAGGGGTGTGTAGAGAAACATGCACCTGATGGCGACAGGAGACGGAGTCAAGTGGCAGGTGCGTTATTTTGGAGAAACAAAGAAGTAAATTAATTATAAAGTAGAGAGTGTATAACTAGGTACATGCTGAAGGAAAGACCCGGATAATTGACAAGTGTAGGACTGCTTTTGAGAATATGTGCCTGACTTAGACAAAGCTAACCCTGAGGTAAACGTTTAACCCATTCTTCACGCCTTAGTTTTCTCATCTGTAAAATGTGCATTCATTACTTTTCTCATTGCTGTGAAAAATATCTGATATTTTTATTGATATTTATATTGGTATAAGAAAGTTTGCCTCATAGTTGAAGAGACATAGTTTGTCATGGTGGGGAAGACGCTGGTGGCAGCTGATCATATTGTGTCCTTCTCAGCAAACAGAGTGCAGACAGGAAGTAGAGGCAGGCTATAAAACCCTTCTTCTATTGAGACTCCATCTCCTCAACCTTCTACAACCTTCCAAATCAGTGACATCAGCTGGAACCAGTGTTCAAACACATGAGTGGGGGGAGGAGGGATCAAACACATGAGTGTGGCGGTGATCAAACACATGAGTGTGGGGGGTGATCAAACACATGAGTGTGTGTGAGGGGATCAAACACATGAGTGTGTGTGAGGGGATCAAACACATGAGTGTGGGGGGGATCAAACACATGAGTGTGTGTGAGGGGATCAAACACGTGAGTGTGGGGGGGATCAAACACATGAGTGTGTGTGAGGGGATCAAACATATGAGTGTGGGGGGATCAAACACATGAGTGTGGGGGTGATCAAACACATGAGTGTAGTGGGGATCAAACGCATGAGTGTGTGGAGCGGGAGTGGAGGCATGACCTATTCAAACCACAACAGTAGGATGGTAAAAAAATCTGCCCTGCTCCCGAGAACTAAAGGAGATATGGAATTGAGGTGCTTCAGTAGCTTCCTGATGGGGAGCCCATAAGAGACAGCAGTGAAAATAATTGTCAGTGCTCAGTAAAACCCGATTCTGGAATGGTGGCCATACTGGGTCTTCTTCGGGTACCTTCTTCACCTGCACATTGTAAGGAGGTAGTCACGGGCAGTCCCTTTGATCTCAATAAAATCCTGGCAGAGAGGACTCCGACGCTCCCTAATCCCCTGTGTCATGAACAGTGAGCATCCATCCTGCATGGCGGGGCTTATAGGGAGCAAAGGTGACCAATAGGACAAGCTCAGCAATCTAATGACGTCTTCCAATTCTACCACACACGTCAGGCAGAGGCAAGAAAACAGCCCCTAACAACATCAGAGCCTTCAGTAGGGACATAAACAGAAGTTATGTGCTAACACACATCCTACAAATAGCCTTTCACAGAACTAGATGACGCTGAGGGCAGTCCCCAGCTACAGATGGGGCCCATGTCAGTGACTGTCTCAGTAAGTTTTCCAAGAACCCTGAGGGAGCTGCTGTGGCTCTGCATTTACACAGTAAAATAATGCATCTTTTGGTTCTAATCATGCTAAGTGCTTGCTGTTTATTTTATTTTATTTTATTAACAACTTGTCTTCTCAACCTGACTCTTGAAGTGCTGGCAGCAGACATTTGCTATGCGTAACCCGTGTCCATGAAAGCTCCTAATTTCTCAGGAACAAAAAAAAAAAAAAAAAAAAAACGCAGGCATCACTGTAAAGATTTGCAAGCAGAAAGCATGAACTTTTGACTTAGAAAAAAATCATACTAGTTTTCATCTTCTTGCTTTCTATCTGCAGAAGCAACGTGGCCAGCTGCCCCTGGTTCCGGTCACACAGCCACAGCCGTCTTCAACACTGAGGCTTTTCTGCCATACTGACATGAACTCTCAAACTGTGAGCTGCAATAAAGCCGTCCTCCTTGAAGTTGCTTTTGTCAGGTGTTTCCCCACAGCAACAAGAAAGTAACAATGCCTCCTAGGTCCCTCCGACATTGGGGGGCCAGCAGCTTAGTGTTCGGATCCGCTCGTTTCCAGGGACAGGGGCTGACACTAGCAGAGCGACTGCACACGTAAAAAAGAGACCGTTTTTGGAAGCTCACTCTAACAGCCGCATTTTCTGTCATTTCCCTAAGCTGAATCATGTTCTCAGCCCTCGCTGCAGGCACAGAGGACACGGAATAATCGCAGATTGCACACTTGCGACGTGGGTGTGAGAAACCGTTTCCCGGGAGAAGAAGACAAACACACCGATGAACCCAAAATAAGCACACGAGCCGGGATTCCATTGGGAGCTTGGAAGGCTGGCAAGAGCTTCAGCGTTTTGGTTCTCAAGGAAATGAGCAGGGTAAGGAATCCCCTCAAATGTCACTGTGTCTCCTTCCTGTCTGAACACGAGTGGGCACAACGCGTGCACCAGTGGCATCTTAAAGGAGGTCAAGGGACGCTTTCGTCCCCATGGTTCCCGGGAGAAAAGTCAAGATGGCAAGGGTGTCACAAGTCAGGGGTAGAAGACAGCAGGCTCAATCATACCCGGGGGGTTCCTCACAAAAGGATGGACCGAGCATCTGCTCAGCTCCACTTAGATGATCACCCTGGGGTTCCCGGACCGAGACGAGCTCTCCATTCTGCTGAGCTCAAGCTGTGAGCTCCACAAATGCGAGCAGCATGGCGCAAGGCTTCAGAGGATGGAGTAGAAATCTATGTCACCGAACTGAGCAAATCCGGAGGGGGAAACGCCATCCTAGCCTTCCAGGGGATCCTCTCAAAGGCCGCATCTATTTGCTGGGAACTGCAAATGCCAGAGCTGTGTTCGCCCAAACAGTCATGCGTATTTACTTGTGTGTCTGCAGACTGTGCCAACTATTTTCAGATAATTTCAAAAACAAGGGATCATATTTACTCCTCTGCTCGCCTCTCTGCCTTTTTGCTTTTTTATGAGTGGGGAAGCATATGTACGTTTATGTGTGTGAGGGTGTGTGTACAAGTGCGTGTGTGTACAAGTGTGTGTATGCATGCGCACGTGTGCATCTAAGCCAGAAGTCGACCTCAGGACATTCCTTGGGCACTACCCACATTCTTTGAGACAGGTTGTGCTGGGTAGTTTTATGTCAACTTGACACAGCTGACGTCATCTGAGAGGAGGGAAACCTCAATTAAGGAAATGCCTCCGTAAGATCAGGCTGGGAGCAGGCCTGTACGGAATTTTCTTAATTAGTGACTCATGAGGCAGGGCACAGCCCACCGTGGGTAGCGCCCATCCCACCTGCCTGAGTTTCCTGTCCTGACTTCCTTCAGTGATGGGCAGTGATGCTGAAGTATAAGCCAAATAAACCCTTTCTTCCCCATGGTGCTTTGGTCAAGGTGTTTCATCACAGCGGCAGTATAAAACATAGGGTCTCTCACTGACAAGGGACTTACCATGAAGCTGAGGATGACTGGCTAGAGATGCCCAGGGAGATGCCGGTCTTCTCTGCCTCCCCAGTGCTGGGACTAAAAGCATCTGTCACCACCCTGGGTTTTTCTCCCTGACTGGCATGCCTCCTGGGAATCAAACTCAGGTATTGACTGAGCTACCAGCCCCGACCCTTCTGTTTGTTTACAAAATCTACCGTCTAGCCCAACGTCTCCCACTGTGAGATACTTTCTGTTTTTCCAACTCATCCTGCTGAAGGGCTCTCCCTGCGCTGGGACACCTCTGAACCTGCTCCTCACGGGTACATCCCTATTCTGGCCTCACGTGCTATGCAATGCTGCTAGCATGGGAACGGCCACATGAAAAGATACCAGGTAGGCACATGGCTATGCAGACGTAACCCACAGCAATTCGCTCCATAATTTTCTCAGCGAACCACCAGTACTGTCTGACTAGGTTAAGTTCAATTCTCTATCATTGGATCCTCAATGAAGAAAAGCCACCCACGTGTCCATTTCTTCACTTGTATACCCCCTTGAGTATCAGTAACACACTATTATCCTGGCAGCTATGGGAAAAAAGATTTAGAAATGTGCCTTGGGTTGGAAAAGAACGGCTGAGTACCCCTTATATTGCAGGTCTGAAGGAAGGGCTACCTCCTACTCTAACACTGTCACTCTACAAGGTTCCCAATTCTTAGAAGCCCTGTTCCACTATAATGGATTGTACACCAAGCAGCTATTTTTAAATTAAATAATTAGAAGAGTATACACACACACACACACACATACACACACACACACACACACACACACACACACACACACACACATATATATATATATATATATATATATATATATATATATATATATATATATATATATATATACGTTTAGTACTGCACACAAAAAAAGAGAAGCAGGCCTAGCATTTCCATCCAGGCAACCAATGACTCACACATCTGGACCCCTACATTGCATACTACAGGACACACGAATAACGGCTTTTACACTCAGTCTTGTTGTCGTCCATTGTGCCATTGTGGCTCTTCGCTGCAATGCATTAAGCAGATATTAAGATGCTTCTGAATTATAAAATTAGCTGCATTGGTTTTGAGGCTCTATCCCTACAGGATAAGCCTCTCCTTAACAAGCTCCTACAAAGAACATACGACTGAGAAACATGCATGACAACGCAGAGACCAATGACTAAATAACAATACCTGTGTGTGCCAGCAGCTTAGCATTATCTCTGAAGCATATGACAGCCAATGTTCAATAAGACAACATGCAAATAATTAACAGCGGAGTGGCCATCTGAACATGGTTTGTTTGTTTTTTTAAAAAAAAGAGTTTGAAGTCCACAGAAAACTTCTATGCAGTGAGCAGTATGAATTCCTAGGGATATCATTTTCTTTTCTTTTGCCATCTGACCACCACTGATATTCCAGATGGGGACTACGCCCTAAAGCTGTACAAAACCCAAGACAGATGTGCATACTCCCCTTGCCGCAGACTTCCAAATCTAAAGGGCCCAGCTTCCAGACACATACTTGGGCATTTCAAAAGGCTTTCTTGGGATTTGGTTCTCTTCCATCCAGCCACTCGACATTTGCTCAACACCTACGGCTGGCAGGCATCGGGGCCACCCTACTCGCCGGCTTGCCCATGAGCAGTAAATGTGAGGGTGAGAACACTTTCTTCTGCCTACATTTCCACCGCCTAGCCCGGCACTGGCACAGGCTTGTTTGGGGTGTTCTGTGGATGCTTGCTCTCCCTTATGGCGACGATCCATTTCAGGATGCAGCAGACACTAGCTCACAGTGCAGAGATAATAGAAAAGAAGGGATGCTCAAGTGTGTCCAGGGACGGGGGCGGGGAGGAAAGACCTTGTGAGCAGATGTATGAAAGGACGGCAATATAGGTTGTGGGGAATAAATGGACAAAGAATTTATTGGGAGAGGGTGCGCCATGAAAAGGCACACATTCGGCAGACTAGCATTTCCGATGACTTTGCCATCAGTAGAAACCACAACAAAAATGTTTACAGTAATGAGTCACTGGTCAGAATTAACAAAAACTCTTGTGTTATCATATTCCAACACAGGTTAGCACTCTGGTCCCTCCTAGCAACTCTTCATTGGGGAGGTTAAGAACACAGACTCTGGAAACAGAGCACAGAGGTTGGAAGTTGATCTCAAAGACGAGGAGAGCAGAACAGTGGGTTCGAGAGGCTGATAAAGAAATAGAAATGGAGACGGGAAACAGTTACCACAATAAAGTAGACAGAAGAAACGGACTGTAGGATTCTACAGCTCAATAGGATACGTACACCTTACAATAGCCTACTACATATTTTATGAAGAACTTGATGGGAGAAGTTCCCACGCTTTAAGGAAACAATAAATGTCCGAGGAAGTAGGATTAGTATCGCTTGATTTGATTGGCGTCCACTGGATGAATGTGTTGAATCACCTCACTGTCCTCTAGATATATACACTTATTATTACCGATCCTGGCTACTCTTCTCCAAGCACGTGGTTCAGTTAGGCTGCTCAACCTCTCGAGGCCTCAGTTCTGCCATGTGCAGAATGAGGAGACAATGGACAGAACACCCTGCACAACCGCACAGAATCGGGAATTAACGTCTTCGAAGCACTTGAGCAACTTTTGGCACAGAGGTAGCAGGATGGGAGAAGTAGCTCATGCTGGCTGGGACAGTACGAAATAGGTCTCTTAAGTCCCAGAGGTTTTTAGCATCTTTATCAACAGAGGTTCTCCTGACTTACAATTACCACGGTATCTAAGGGTTCGGTCAGTAAAACGCTTTACAGGTGCAAACACAAGCTCATGAGCTTGATCCCCGGAACCCACACTTACAAGGACAGGCATGGAGGCACACACTTGTAAGCTCAGTGCTGGGGAGGTGGAGACAGAGAGATCCCTGGGGCTCCCTAGCCAGTAAGAAACGCTTCAAAAGAAACAGTGGATGGTACCTGAGGAACAACATTCAAGACTGTCCTCTGGCCTCCTTGTGAATGAACACACATGGACATGCACACAAGTGTACCAACACATAGATGTGCATACACGTGTACACACACACACACACACACACACACACACACACACACACACACACACACACACTAGTGTTGGAATAGAAGTAATCAGTTCAACAGGTACTAGAATCAAGATTCAAAACAATCACAAGAGACTAAAATGATACATTACAATCAATAATATATACTTATAGAAAAATAAATTACAGTTCCTGTACTTAGGCCCAGAATGCAAGTTTCCCAAGTTTAGGAAATGGGGGAAAGTTGCTTTCAAAGAAGCATATAGGGCTAGGATGTAGCTCCAGAGTGCGGCTTGTGCCTAGTGTGTCAAGTCCCTGCTTTTGATACTAGCGCTGAAAAAGAGAGTGAAGATGGGAAGCGGGGTGTGAGGCATAAATAATGCAGACAGGAGTGGAAGAGGCCTTATTGCCAGCTGTGTGTGCACTGACAGCTGTCACACCTACTCAGGGCTAATGACCTACAGGGTGTCCTGTCCTGGACTCTGTTTTAGTGTCTAGACTCAACACTGGTGATGGAAAGTTTCTGATTTGTGAGGAACAGGCTAGCTCAGGTCACATAAAGAAGGGCATCACAGCTAGGCATGGTGCATCCCTGCTATCCCAATACTCAGGAGGCAGAGGCAGGAGAATTGCTATAGCTTAAAACCAGCCAGGTCTACAGAGCATGGATATATTTCAGAGAACAGACCAAGAAAGAAAGAAGGGAGGGAGAGGAGAAAGGGAGGAGGGAGGGAAAGAGGGAGGAAGAGAGGGAGAAGAGTAGCAGAAGAAGCAGGAGGAGCAGGAAGAGGAGGGGCAGAGGGGGCAGGAGGAGGAACAAGAGAAGCAGCAGAAGGAGGAGCAAAGGGAGGTGGCTCAGCGGCAGCACAAGGAGGAGGTGTTGGCTCCAGCCTGCTGCTCCCTGGCCTAGAACCTAAAAGGTGTTATGTCTGCCACAGCACTCAGCCAGCACAATCTGCCTCCAGAGTGAGACACAGCACTAGCCAGGACTGTGGTAATGTGCAGTGTAAAGCTGGCCAGTCTAAGCGCATACTCTCAAGACGGCAAGGCGAGTGTCAACGCTGTGCTAACATCTCCTCGCAACTCCCCAGGGCCCCCTTCCCAGCCACCAATGAGTCATTCCTTTTCTGCCTCTACTGTTTGCTTGGTGGAGATCCGGAAACTCAAAGAACTAATTAAAAACAATCAAAAACAAACAACAAAACAAAAGAGAAGTTGTTATTAACTGAAAATGTTTGAAGATGGATCGGCAGGCTGAGGGGAAAGAAGAGGAGACATCCCCGTCTACCAGAGCTGGTCCAGTACAGAAATGATGTGGTAGGAATTGTTTATTTGGGATTTGTCTTGCTTTGAATATGAAATATCCCCCATGGGCTAAAGCGTTTGAGCAACTGGTGCCGAGCAGGCGATGCCTGTTTTCCTTTTGGGGAGGACAGAACATCACTATATAGAGCAGGATGGCCCCAAACTCTGAGATCTGCCTGTCTTTGCGTCTGCCTCCCAAGCGCTGGAAATAAAAGCATGCCCCACCGTAGAGCCCTTCTGTTTGTTTTGGTGGTGCTATTTGGAAGGCTACGGAAGTTTGGGGGGTTGGGAACATCCCTTGAGAGAGAGGATCACTAAGGGAGGGCCTTGAGGTCTCACATTCCGGCCCCACTTCCTGTCTGCTCTCCAGTTCCGGAAGAATCCACCAGCCACCCAGCACCTGACTCATGATTGACAGGCCAGCCGACGATGCCTTCCCCGTGTGATGGACTGCATCCCCTCAAACGATAAACCAGAATAAACCCTGAAGATGCTCTCTTCTTGACAGCCAATTAGTTTCAGCACACGTTTTATTTAACCAGGGATTGGAGTATAGGACTGAACAGATGTCAGTCTGTGAGTCTGCGGGACCCACATACACTCTCCGTGTGCCACAAGCGCCTTCTGGCCCCATTGTATCTAATATGAAACCGAGGCAAGAGCGCTGCAGTAAGTGGTCCAAGGTCATTCACTGAGTCAAGAACAGGAGCTATGCATAGAACTGAAGTCTCCTGACGCACAGCCCTGCCCTGCATTCCACCAGCCAGTGATGCTGCACTCTGTGACCTACTTGTCCTGTGCCTCTTGTAGTTTTCCTCCCCAATTCCCCCAGGGCTCTCTTTGAAGGCTGCATAAAGCACCTTAAATGAAAAGTGATTTGATAACATCCCATTTGTGATTTTATTGCCATGACGATAAAAGCCGTTAGAAGATGAACTCGCCCGGCGCGAAGACATTCTGATTAGCCATCAGAAAAGAGACTCTCAATTTCACATTTTAAATAATGCAGGGTGTTTAGATGTCAGGCGGAGAAGGAACGCTGGGATGAATTCCATACATATCCTACAGCTTGCTGGAGACAGCAAACACTACTTTTATAAAAGTACAGATTCGGAGACTAAACAGAGCCTTCAGTTCTGATGTAATCTCTCAATATGGAACTAGACACAAATGTACATGGGAAAGACTAAGATTTCAGATTCACTGTTTTGTTCTTGAAGACTCATGCTATGTCACTGAACTCAAAGTATAAAGAGAAAGCCAATATGCTCATTTAAAACAAAATAAGAACTATGGTTGAGGGGGGGCTGGCGAGATGACTCGGTGGTTGAGAGCACGGGCTGCTCTTCCAAGGACCCAGGTTCAATTCCCAGCACCCACATGGCAGCTCCCAGCTGTCTGTAGCTCTGGTTTCTAGGGGACCTGACACTGTCATACAGACATCCATGCAAGCAAAGCACCAATGCCCATGAGATAAAAAGAATTAAATAATTCAAAAATGAAAGAACTATGGAATCAGATCCTTCTTCAATCAAAGATTAAGATGTACCTCTCACAGAAACTAGAAAATAAAACTAGTGATGAAAATTTTAACATAAAACACCAATTCAACGGTTTGTTTAAAATTCAGATCTGAGCCAGAGAGATGGCTCAGCAGGTAGAGGTGCCATCTGCGCAAGCCTGAGGCCCTGGGTTCGATCCCCAGAACCTACCTAAGAAAGCTGGATCTGTAACGCCAGGACTCCGGGGTTGAGACGGGGTGAAACTCACAGGCCAGCTAGCCTTGGGTACACAGTGCAGCAGCAGAAACAGGGCAGCCTTGTCCTCACAAGGAGGAAGGAGAACACTTCCCTGAGAGTTATCCTCTGACCTTTACATGTGGGCCACGACATGAACCACCACCACCCTCTTGCCAATGAAAATAACTAAGTAAATTAAAAACCCGGGGTCCCATTTTTGTATGCAAATTAATCCTAAGAAGTCCACAAGCGAGAAATCTTTTTCTTTAGAAATTTGTCCTAGAAAACATGGAAAGAAAAAAAGAAAGAATATCTTCATAGCCAATGATGCACTTAAATTCCATCTATAAATACATTAAAATAAAGATATTTATTAGAGCAAATCTGTTTCTGGAATACAAAGACCTAGTTAAAAAAAAAACAATCACAAAGGACCAAGCACTTTTCACTGCGTTGGTTATAAATGTATTCAGAAGCACGTATCTACATATGGCGTCATCCCTACAAAACCAAACTGCTGTGAGGTGGTGGCACTGCCTGCTCCTCCCCTGGCCATGGACCATTTGGCTCTTTCCTAACTTTCTCTCTCTTGCACCATTAGGGTTTTATAAAGCATCTTTAGTTACTCTGAATGCACAAGACTCAGAATTAGAGTCGTTAAAGCCACACAGCTTGGGAACGCAGAGGAGCTGTGGAGATCGGAATGACGTCAGTTTATCAAAGTTTATAGGTGAGAAAGCCAAGCTCCGTGTACGCGAGCAGTACTTTTCTGACCAATTGCTTTTAATTCTCTGTGTTAATGGCTTTCAAACTGTGTTCTACAGAGCGCTCTACTCGTTTGAACTCAGGCTGTTATGTTCATCTGTCTTTAAAATGCTAAGGGTAAAAATACACACTACAGAATTAGAATATATCCATTCAGTGGTATAAGTATAGCATGTTTCCTTTTTTTTTGAGCAATAGACTCTCTCTCTTGTGTGTGTGTGTGTTATATTGCTTTAACCATTAATAAAACCCTGTTTATTTAATCAATCAATGCCCAAGACTCCAATCAGAGAAGAACCAGGCTATTTGTTACTTATGTGCTACAAATGGATGAAAATGGAAGGAGGCAAACCTATATTATTACTCAGGAGGCAATGCTGTGCATATGCACCCTTTATCATAACCCAAATAAAAGCAAGACGCCTCAAGATAGATGATGTCACTCTCGTTTCACAGGTTAGGAAACCAAGCCGGAGAAGGTGAGCCATTCACTCAAGTTATACAGTGAATCCAAGGTAGAGAAGTATAAATTCAGATATGCAGAGTCACGTGGCTGCCACCTTTAAGCAATTCTCAATCTGTAAGGGGTGAATGCGAAGACTCATTTAACTCTGGGAAGTATGAGGAAAGCAACTGTGGAGCTGAGAGAATATAGAATGGAAGTGATTCGCGACGCGAGCCAAGGTGCAGACACGAGGGAAACTGAAGCGCAGAGAAAGCCACCCCCAGAATCACAGGATGAGGAAATGGCTGGATTCATCCTAGAGCCACGGTGCTGGGCCAATATCTAGTGGTGAAAACAACAGAAATGCGCCCGTATGAAGGGATGGGGTGAAAGGAGCAAAGGCATTATGGGAAACAGAGTAATGAGTGGACCAGAGCAGGTGTGAGAAAACTGAAACACTCCCCACCTCTCTCCAGGGTCAACAACACACACACTCTCACACGTTGCTCTCCAACCTCATTGGCTTGAGGTTACTGAGCCCCACAAAGCTTTCTTGCCTCAGAAGCCACGTACTCCATGGTGCCCCACTCTGAAAGGGCCTTCCTCCGTCTTACTTTTACCCACGTAGTTAGGAGTTCCTGAGCCTAGTTAGGAGTTCCTAGTTCCTACCTAGTTAGGAGACCTGAATGAATTCTTCCAGCGCGATTCATTCAGGTCTGCAAGGCCCCATCACACCATAATATCTCAAAGCAATGCCTGTAAGGCCTCTTCATTGCATTATCTGACTTTGCAATGATACAATATATAGAGACCATGCCTGTTTTGTTGTTTTCATCTGTCTGTCTGTCTGTCTGCCTATATACCTATTTATTGATCTCATGTTGGCACATAGCTCAGTAACAGAACTTGGAGCTGAATTGGAAGTAAAAAAAAAAATTAATCAAAGATGATGATGGTGATGACAATGACAAGATCAAATAGAGTCTTAAAATTGAGACACAACCCCACCAAGGAGAGGCAGCAGAAAGAAAGAACAAAGCTAAGAAAACCAACTCGGGTTATTGCATCCACGTAGACATCTGAACGGAAGCAGCAGCGGAAGTGGAAGTCAAGGGATGATACAAGGGCTGGGGCCAGATTCATTCATTTGATGAGGGTTTGTGAGCACAGGACCATGATGGGAGCTGTGAATGCCCATCCGTTCAGATGCACAGAGGGAACAAATTAAACCCCCTCCAAAGGAATTCCCACTTGTTTGGGTGCTAACCAGTTAAGGCAAACATGAGGACCTCTCTGCGCCTGTTTAAAGCAGTGTTCAGGCAGGAGAACCCCATTCTACTGCTAGAACATGCTTGGGAAGGGGGCCCACGGTGGGTTTTATTGCAAAAGGATAAGCCCAAGGAACAAAAAGGAAAATGTATAGTAATCCTGCCTGAACAAAAACTGTAGGTACAAAACGTACACATTAGAAAGACTGTGGGCACCACGGGTGAGGGAGGCAAACTGCTCGGAAGTAGTAAGAGACCGCGAATGGATGCACTCCTAGGATAAAGTTGCCCAAAGGACATGAGGACTGATCTTCCATCGCTGGTGGCTGTCCAGTCCTGCAGATTCTCCTCCTGAACACAGTAAGGCTCCTCACCTCAGTAAGACTCCACTAATCTCTCCCTTAGATTTTTTTTTAAAAAAAAAATCACACCCGTTTCTTGAAAATGGAAGTTTCTGGCAACGATGCCTCTTAATTTCCTGCGGTGGTGCGAAATCTAAAGGTTGCTTTAAATATAAAGTTCACCTTCTCAAGAGCATCTGGGAGTGGATGCCATGCGTCTATTTTAACTTCATGTGTGGCAGTAGTAAGAAACAAGGAGCTGCCATCTCACACCTTAATGGCGCTTCTGTTTCCTTTCGTGTATGTCAGACGGAAGAGCCAGCCTGAAACCCCTGCGTTCCCAGAGTCACTCCAGAAACGCGTCTTGTCGCCAGGTTGTGGTGATCACCCTCCCGTGTCTCTGCACTTGACAGTTTGCAGACAGGTGGGTGACAGGAAGGGTAGGGGTGTGTAGCCCTGCTGATGGAGGTGCAATGGGCTGTATTAAGACAAACACAAAATCTCAGAAATACTTCTTTGGTCTTGGCCCTGTATTCCGGGCAGCGCTCCTATTGTACGGGTGATAGGGCCACCTCTTGTTCACAAGAAGCCTCTTCCTATCCCCCTGGAGTTCATGCTGACACTAATGAGGTGGCCCTGGGAGGTGGGGGGGCATTGCTTACTGAGAAACCAGATTGTGACCAAAGAGCTAGAAAATTCAGGAGCTGAAAAGTTCAGCACTGCCCCTTGACCTCCAGGAAGGGACGGGAGCCGCAAGCTGACTTAGCCGCTAGTTATGCCTACAAAAGGGAGGTTCTGGTGAGCACAACTATGTGCCCGAAGGGTGGCATGTTGGACAGGCTGTGGAATTGTCCTGTCTGCATTCCATTTGGCAGTTTCTGAGTCGGATCTCTTGTGATCCCCTGGCATGGTAAGTTAGTGTCCCCGAGTTCTGTGAGCCATGCCTTCCAGCATATAACTGAGCTCATGGAGGAGGGGCCATGAGGACCCCGACTTTGTGCACATTGATTTAATGTGCAGTGGAGTGTTGGGACCGTGGGTTGGTGTCAGCATTGAGGGAGTGGTGAGCTTGAGAGCACACTCTAACTTGTGGGGTTTGATGTTAAGTCCAGGGATGCAGTCACCAACTTGGATCGAACTGCAAGGCATTATGGTCCTGGAAGTAAACTAAAACGGTGCTCGGGCAGGCAAACCCTGCACGCTTGGTACCAGAAGTAGAGTTGAGAGCAGTGGTTTCCGTTGAAGACGTGGTACAGGGCTTGTTCCTATCTGACAGTTGTCACTACTGTGGAGGAACAGTTTCCGGACTGGCGCTGGGAAGATTCAGGACTCAAGCTTTCATGAGAAACCCTTTTAAAACAGAACAGAGTGGGGGATGGGGGAAGCGTTATGGGAATCGTCATCAGCTAGGTGGGGCAACAAGCAGGAGAGGGCGGTTTGTCTCCACCTGTGTTCTGAAATCAGTGCCCAGTCCAGAGCAAGGGCTTCAGGAGAAACCCGATTCTAAGAAGGGTTCAGTACAAAAGTGTGCTGACCCCCGGGGCCTGGTCCTGTCCTGGCTCCCACTCCACAAGAGAAGAGCTCCCTGCTTATTAAAGTCTTCCTTTCTTCCTGGCTCCGGCTCCTCGGGCAGTGTTCCAGTTTTCACCGTCTTTACTTTACACATTTAATTTCTTTTCTCTCTCTGACCAGTTTAACTCTGTAGTTGGCGCATTTCTCTCCGTGCATTCTTGCTGCCCTTCCAGGTATTCAGTTCTTTCCTGGACTTTTAGTTCATTGTGGTAAGAATTTTAACATGGGATCCAACAGCTCAACAAACATTTTTACTGGCTTTAAAATTTTTTTCATGTGATATATTTAGATCATATTCTTTCTCCTCCCTCAACTTCTATAGCCTGCTCACTTCCCTACCCACCCAAGCTCATGTTCTCTCTCTGTCTCTCTCCCCCCCAAAAAAGCAACCCCCAAATGAAAACAAGCAAAAACTTCCCCCAAAAAACAATATAAACAGATGAAGTCTGAAGTCAGCTCTGTGCTGGCCAACTACTACTGAGCATGGACCCTACCCTGGGAGCCAGTGTGACTCCATTGAAGAAAACTGATTTCTCCTTTTCCAGGAGATATCTTCTTGGTTAGGGGTGGGACTAGGCATCCAATTCTCCTTCATAGTGCTGGGATTTTGTCTGGCTTGGACTTGCGCAGGTCTCATGCACACCATCACAGTCTCTGTGGCTCACAGGTACATTGGCCCTACTGGGGCTTGATAAACTCTGAAGCATAAACTACCCTGGAGTTTGAGTAGAGGTACAATGTCGTACACGGCTCTCTAGGGCTCTCATCCTTCATGAGGGAAACGTACACCTGTGGATTCCTAACCCCCATTTTCCCCCTAGCCACTAGTAACTACCACCATTTTGCTCTGTCGTCTGTGAATTTGACTGTTTCAGGCTCCTAATATCACAGAGTATCTGCTTTTCTGTGCCTGACGCATTTCAAAGAGGAGAATATCCCCAAAGTTCATCCAGGTTGCCACATTACAGGATTTCAAAGCGTTTATCCATTTATTGTGTGTGGGTACGCTCATCATGGCATGTGAGTGGAGGTCAAGGGGCAACTCTGTGCTCTCTTTTTACCATGGAATTTCCAGATATTGAACTCAAGTCATCAGGCGAGGTAGCACTCACATTTACCTGCTAAGCCATCTCAGCATCCCGTCAGGCCGGGGTAGCACACACATTAACCTGTTAAGTCATCTCATCATGCCATAAGGCTGGGTGGCACTCACATTTACCTGCTAAGCCATCTCAGCATCCCATCCTTTTTAAAGGCAGTCCACTGCATGTATATACCACGTTTTCTTTAGTGTTTTGTTTTGTATATCTTGTTGTTTTAAGATGACATGGCACGGACAGTCTTACTGTGTAGCACTGGCTGGTCTTAGTTTCTCGGGATCCACCCATCCTTCTGTCTTAGGTCCCCAAGGAGCTGACATTACTGGCATGTGCCCGAGTACTTGCCACATACCATGTTTTCTTCATCCATTCATCTGTCCATGGTCATTCAGAGTGTTTCTATATCTTGGCTACTGTGAATGTTGCAGCAGCAAACACAGAAGTACTGTGAACCTTTCGATAACCTGATTTCAAATATTAGTTCTGAAATTAATATTCAGAGGTGGAATTCCTTGGTGGTATGGTGCTTTTAATGTTTTGGAGGGATCGCCACATTGCCTTCCACCATGGTGGTAACAGTGTGATGCCTACTGATAGTGTCGAGCCTCCCGTCGCCCACACTGTCATCACAAGTGTCTCTTGAAATCTTAGTCCTTAAATGACAATAGCTATCCTGGAAGGGTAAAGTGATAACTCAGTGTGGTTTAGAATTGCATTTCTCAGGAAACAATATAAATAGGGGTTCAAAACCTATGGCCTTTCTGTGTCTATTGGGGAGATGTTTCAAGTCCCTAGCCCATTTTTAAATCATTCTCCTGTTGGTACTGCTCTCGAGTTGTGGAACTCTTCCCACACTTTGCGGATGACCCCTTACCAGATATGCGATTAGCAAATATTTTCTCTTAACTGTATCTACCTCATCAGCCTGAGACTTCTCCGACACAGAGAGCTTAACAATTGGGTGCCCTCCCTAATTGCTCTCACGGTGTCAGCCTGGCCTAATATAAAATGATTCCCATCTCTGTCCTCTGAGGCAGGGCCTGCTGCCGCCAAAGCCTTCTGAGAACAGTTATGGATGGCCTCCTTCTCTTCTGAGAGGCCTTTCAGGACAGCGCTCCCTGTCAAAGTGCTGTTCTTTTGACTTTGCCCTCAACCTCTGGCCACTCTGCCTCCCTCTCCTTGCCGAGGACGGAAATGTAGTCCATCGGCAATTCTCTTCCAGTTGTATTCCCAGCACAGTCTTTCTCTTGGCCTCAGTGACAGCATGCGTGCCCAGGAGTTCCAGATCTGTCTAACACTGCTCCCCACGTCTTGTTCCTATACTTTTAGCTTAAGCTCCTAACTTTTTTTGAAGCCCTCTAGGGATGTCCTAGGAGTGAGCATCTCTAGCTCAGCATCACCATCACAGCTGGACTACCCTTACCTCTCATGCAGTCAGATTTGACGCTTTCCCTTCCCTCATGGTGTACATTGCCATGAAGGTTAGATAGTCCCCACTCTAAAACGCCTTTTGCATACAGCATCCCTGTTTGCTACATCACCACTGCCGCCACCGCCACCACCATCACAACTACCTACTATAAACCACCACCACCACAACCACTACCACAACCATCGCCCCCATCGCCCCCAACACCACCTACTACAACAACAACTGCCACTACAACCTAATATGGGATTCCCCTTTATACGCTGTGAGTAGGATTGGTTGATTAATAATGAAAACTGGCTTGGCCTGATAGGATAAAAGTATAGAGCTAGGCAGGGAAAACTAAAGTGAATGCTGGGGAAAAGAAGGGCAGAGTAAAGGAGAAGAAACGTAGCCTCACCTGAGACAGACACCAGAACTTTAGCCGGTAAGCCACAGCCTCGTGGCAATACACAGATTAATAGAAATGGGTTAATTAATATGTAAGATTTAGCCAATAAGAAGCTAGGCTAAGGGGCTAAACAGTGATTTAAATAATATAATTTCTGTGGGATTATTTTGGTTCTGGGCAGTTGGGAGCCAACAAGAGGCCCTCCTCCCAATAACAACCACTACTACAACCATCGCCACCACAACTACCACCGCTGCCGGTGCCATAACCATGTACTACAACAACCACCACCACAACCACCACCACCATCATTTAGGCCCCCAAAGACCTTCATCAGAACCAGCAAATGGCAAGAGAAGGAGAGCCTGGGGTCAGACTACCTGGAATTCTTTTTACTTACTGCCTGGCTCTATGCCCTGACTATTAGCTACATAATTCTTTAAGACTCAGGTCCCTCCCTGTGAGATAAATGGTACTAGCATCATAACTACTGTAAAAAAAATTAAGTGATATTAATAAAATGTCAAACACATGGCACATAACAGTCATTCAAAAATACAAAGACTGTGCCATCTCCTTCCTGCCTGCCTTTAACTCATCTTCCAAACCCAACATGCACTCAGCACTCACACAGTAACTCCACACTGGAAAACTCAGCTAACTTCTCAAATAAGAAACTCTATTTATGTCAGTCTTTGGTTAAAAATAAAATTTACAAAGCTTTGCCTATTTATTGCTTGTATTGCAAAAACAGTGTCTTTAGTACAACGTTATTGAACTTTTAGAAATCTAGCCCCAGCTACCTGTTCAGGTTACAACTAACACTCACTGTAACTACCTACACACCTAAGACACCTTGTTTCCAAGCCTTGGGTGCTGCAAGGGCAGCCACCCCAGTTCAAGGTCTTTCCCTTTTCATCTCTAGATGACGACATCATACATGCATCAGCTCAGCTTCTATGTTCATCAATGAGTACCTATTCCTTAAATCTCCTTTTTAAGTCAGTACACTGCATTAATTCATTCATTCACCAAATATCCACCAAGACACTGCGGCTAGACATTAGGGAGACAAAGACGAAGAGTAACAAGCATACAGTTGGGCTGGGGAGATGGACATACACAGTGTAGCAGGAGAATTTCCATAAAGGATACTAGGTATATGCACCCAGGAGTGGTTCTAGTTCTCAGTTAGGTCAGGCTTCCTAAGGCTGATGTTTTTCAAAATGCTGATGCCTGAGCTGACTGTAAGGGATTCTCACATAATTAGACAATGAAAGTTTTGTTTCGTTTTCTACTTTCTATTTGTTACTTTATGTGCATGGGTATTTTGCTCACATGTGCCTATGCACCACTTGGGTACCTGGTACCCCAGAGGTGGTAGAGAGTATCAGATCCCATGGAACTAGAATTATGGACGATGCCATTCGGGTGCTGGATCTCAAACCCCTGCCCTCTGAAAAGACAGCCAGTGTTCTCAACCACTGAGCTATCTCTCCTACCCCAGTGATACATTTTAAAAAGCTCCTTAGCATGTTAAGTGGAGCAAGGGTTCCTTCCACGTCTCTGGAACAAAGTTGTACATGGTTATCTATGGTACATGGGACACAAACATGCCCATGCAAAGGAAGATACTATAGCTTTCTGGACACTGGGGTACAGGATAACTGATAATCTTTATCAGTAACTAATAGCCACCGTGAACCACACACCTATCGTAGCCTGCACCTAGTTGCACACGAGCCCTGCCAACCCATGGCTGCCGTGAGCACGAGACTGAAGGTGCATTGCTGTGCTGCAACAGGTGCCTGACATAGAGACGATGCCAAGACGTGCAAGACTATTCTGAGAACTATCTGTGACCTGATCAGACTCCTGCACTCGAGAACTGGCCTGGCAGCAGCACGGAGAATGGCTTGGTGTGGCACAAAGTAGAGGTGACAGGACATACCAAACGACCACAGCAATCGAGCTGAGGAAAAAAAATCCAAATATGATCTAAGCATCACCACACAGGGAATTCACAGGACTCTGAAGACAGGGTTAAGAGCAAGGACCACTTGAATGGTTCTAGGCCAGGTAAACAAATGAATGACAGCACCATTCACCAAGAGAGAGATTACGAGAGGAAGAGAAGGACTGCCAGAACTGTGAGACATCCAACAATAGATGTTGGAAATCAACTTAGTGTGACCACTCTAGGTGGGCAGCCAAGTGTTCTGATTGAAGGGGCCATTTTGATATAGTGCGTATGGCACAGCGAGAGCTTCCGAGACAGGTAGAGTTTGGGCCGTGTGAACACTTTTTGCTGCTTCATCAGAACTGAAAGGACAGAAAAGGGTTAAGAACAGAGGTAGTTCGAATGCTGCATAACACTTAGGTTACGTGCAATAGCCTGTAAGTCTTACAGCACACTGGCAGCGCACAGTATTCCCTAGCAACGTCACTACTTAACCTCACTACCACTTAGTAGTGTATCCACAGTATGTATCCAGGGTACAGGTTCTTCTCCTCCCTCCCTCCCTGCCTGCCCTCCTCCCCCCACCCTACCCCTGCCTCATTTTGTTCTGTATGTTCTTCATATGCCTCCCATCCAGCAGAGAAGGAAGTGGCTTAACACTAGAAAAAAATGGAGATTATAGGCTACACAAAACTCGAGATTATCTCGCAAGTGGGCACAAACTACGATTCACCCATGTAAGAAATCACACAAGCAATCACACAATACTCACATACAAATAGTGACGTACCTTTGATGTTGATTAAAATAGCAAGTGAATGGCTGGGAGCCGATCTCATCTTTCCAATACTGTTGCCAGTTCATGACACTTTCCAAGTTCTTCTGGTTTTCTCTCTTACAGGGCGGAATATAGGAGCACTAACAGGACAGAACACAGAAAGCCAACCTATTAGTCCACCGAAGAGTCAATAGGGTCCTTCTGGTTCTTAAATACTTCATTTTATTATAGTCCGTGGCTTGGGACTGATGAGAAGGTGCAGGTTCAGGGGCCGCCATTGCCTGGGTCAGCATCGAAATACCCATCCCAGTGGCTGTGAAGGTGTCACTACCATGCATTGTGATTTTCCCCATCAATCTTGAGCCACCATTTTGATCTCAAGACAGGAAAAGATTCTGAACATTACTGAAGACACCATGCTCGTGCCCAAATGATTACAAAGTCATCTGAAATTGGCTGAAGGCTAGGACCATCCCAGGGACCCGCAGTCATTATTTTTCTACAGAAATGGCAATGTTAGAGGCAACAAATCTAATTTGGACACAGTCTTTCAATACAACCAAAGTGACACTGCTTGACTACATTTCAAGTTTCTAATTTGGACAATGGTAAAAAAAAAAATCAATAGCAAAATTACCTTCAGTCACTAAAAAACAAAAATAAGGAAAATTTCTAATGGTATAGCAAATTAAAAGTGCAATATACTTTCTCTGTCTTTGCAAAGATCTGCCAACACAAGGAGGCGAGGGGAGGGGTATTAATTACTAATACTAATTAATTAGCATTCCCAGTCCCTATCTGTGAGTCTTTGCACTTTCTTCCTCTACTTTTACTAACCAATAGCTCACTGCCACTCCTGAGGTGCCACTTTGCCCACTTAAGTTTCATTTCCCACATTCTCCTGGACGATGGAAGCAGCGGAGACTCCTCTCAAGTGTGCCATCAATGTCCTTTGCTACCGATGGCTTTCCTAGCCGTTCCCAAGAAGAGACTCGAGGAGGCGGTATAGATTCAGCAACACTGAGAAGCTGCTCTCGGCGGCGGATGTTAAAGAGGACCCTGAGCATCCTAAGACACTTCTTCCACTTCAAACGCTTTTGATAGTGAAGATGGCGGCTTCTACCCAGTGTTAATAACAGGCAAAGATCCAATGGGCCAGAACCTGCGTGCTTCTTATGATCTCCATTTTACAGATGAGAACATTAAGATTCCTCTCAGCCCTGCGACTAGACTCAGCGAGACCATTATTCTCTTCTGAGGTGTTCACCAAGGTGTCTGATAATAAGGAACCAAAGACAAGAACTTGAGCTTTATTCATTCATTCTCTTATTCGTTTATTGTTATGGGTTTTGTTTATAGGTGTGTTTGTGTGTGCAGCCGCATGCATGGACATGTGTGTGGAAGTGTCCTTCATTGGGTACCACCCACTTTGTATTTGAGTGAGTTTCTCTCTGGTTTGCAATTTGGCCACGAGCCTAGGGCAGCTGGCCAGAAAACCCAGATCCAGCTCTCTCGACCTCCGATCTCACTACCACTGGAATTGTAACAGTGTACCACCAGGTCCAGATTTTAACATAGGCTCTGGACATCCAAACTTCTGTCCTCACGCCTGCGGGGCAGGTTCTTTACTGACCGAACCATCTCCCCTGACTCCCCCACCCTTTGTCTTTACGAGACAGGATCTTGCTATGTAGCTCTGATCAGCAGGGAACTCACTCGAGGGCTAGGATGACAGGTATGTGCCACCAAACCTGGCTCGACTGTTTCATTTGCAGCATGTAAATTCACAAGAAAAAGACTTTCTCCCCATCGCTTTCTGTTAAAATGCAAAGCCGTGATGATGATGTGCGCAGCTCTTCAGTCTCCTCCTGCCTGCCCAGCCTCGCGGAATCCTGGGAGACGGCCAAATCGAAGCGCTTGGTCCTCAGATCTGCCACATGCTGTCACGGTATCTATGCAGCACAGACTGCTACCTCCTGCTAGCGCTCCCTGTCCTTAGTCGCCTCCTTTTGAGAGTCAGCTCTAGTGTGACCCATCTGTAGGAATCTTCTTGTTCTTGTTCCAAACCAAATGTGTTGACCCAGGAATCAAACCAACGGACTCACAGCTAATATCACACAGCAGCAGCACACTTGTCTGCCAGTGTCAGGGCTCTATCTCTGGCTGCTGAGTTGAGAGCAAAAGCTGGTTTTTTTTTCTTTTTTTTTCTTCTCTTGTATGTTCACCCTGGCCTTGGCAATGATTTCAAAACAAGTCTAGGACATACGAAGACACGTTTCGCTCAAGATAATGAAGTTTATCTTGAGTAAACTTTCCTGAGGAAGCTGCTCTCCTAAGTTAGACATTTTAAACTATAAATGCACATGTATTTCGAATTGTAGTAAATTCCATTATTCCCCATCCTACATAACAAATTTGTGTTACGTAAATAGGTGTTTAACCCACTGAAATGCTAAATACAAACCCCGTGGACACACAGCTTCCCTCTATTTCCAAGGGAACAGCACAGTTTTGTGGAACAGTCTGGATTATGAGTTTTTCTGAAGCTTCAGTTGAGCTTCAAAGCCACAGGAACAGTATGTGGCTTCCGTCTTATGATTTGTTTGGTGTTTGGTCTTGGGTAAATTACCTTTCTCTGGGCTCCTGTTTTTTTGGTTTTTTTTTTCTTTTCTCTAGTCTGTACAACCTCCAAAATAATTTTTAGCTCTGCTTCTGCCTCTCCTCTTGGAGGCACATCAAGAAACAACCCAGCCAGAAGCAGACTACAAATACTGTCACAGCCTTTTCCCCCAGAAGTAATCCTGCCTCTAGGGAGATGGCAGGGAGACTTGGCTGAGCCACTATTGCTGCTGCGAGCAAAGAGGGCCAGAGCGGTGGGTGGGTCCAGCTCTGGGAACGGTACTTTCTTTACGTTAGCAAGACCATGAGCTACCCACCGATTACTCCACACAGTGTGTTGGGTATTTCCTCTCCTTCCATTAACACATCTTCTTTCTACCCGTGGCCAAAGTGAGACAAGGTGCCAGTTTATTGTGCTCTTTCAAGGAAGGAGAAAGTTCTGGTCCTACAGGCAGAATCTGTGTGGTGCAAATATCTAAGAAGTCATCCGGACCCTTTCAGGATTGGGCACAGGGCCACACTAAACATGTCAGGGGACAACCAAATGCAGTCAGAACATACTGAAGCTATTCATAACTTAACTCAGCTCAGATTCTTTACTATTCAGTTTTTGAAGCAAAACAGGTTTAAAAGATATAGCTCTCTACCAGATGGCAACTCCGGGATATGATCAGGGGAATCACACCCGTGTTTCTGGAAACATCAGAGGAAAACGTTCATCAAGGTCCCTAATAGGCAAGCTGTGATTTCACATGACGTGAGAGAAGTGCCTGGCCATGGGGAGCTTTCGGCGGATTCTGAAAGCAAACCATATTTCTGTTTCAAGAAAAATCAGCATGAGGTTCTTTCCCCATGGACTCCATTCTTTCCACTGGTTAAATAATGAGTCTTTAGCATTGTAGCAACTTGGTCAAGTCAATATCGTTATGAAAGGAAGGAAAACGTTTAAAAGACTAAACCTGGGTTCTTAATAATCATTATTTTTTCATTTTCTCAAATCTTGACTGCCCAGGTTATTTACCTCTAAACGTCTTGGGAATTATCTTGGATCCTTCCTAGAGCCCTTTTCAGTTCTATGTACAAGATCATTATAGATGGATAGAATTTTAAAGTCCACTAAAAGCGAAGTCTTAAAGCATTGTTTTCAAAGAGGATTCTAGAAAAGCTGTCATACAAAATCCATTCTCTCTCAATCATGCTGACTGGATGGTTTTTCCAAAACTTCAGAGCTCTGACCTAACTATTTCTTTGGGGAGGAACCATAAATGCACAAACCCACTGTTTAGCATTCCCATCCTCGCGGAAAACGCCACTGGCAAATGTCAGCATTAGAATCTCATCTCCAGTATACAGAAGGGAAACTTAAGGGTAGTGAGATGGCTCAGCAGATAAAAGGGGCCTGCTGTGAAGCTTGATGACCCCAGTTCGATTCCCCAAAACCCACACAAAGGTGGGACAAAAGAACCAACTCCAACTCTGACCACTAGCAGGCCATAGTATACGCACGCCTGTGCCTGCTCCCACCCCACCCAACATAAACAGTGTTTGACAAATTAAAAAGAACAGGAATGTTAGATTGAGAGATCTAAGATAGCTTGTTCAAGGCTACAGAGGTAAATGGGGCATTTTGTGTACAAAGCTCAGTTATTCTTGTTGTTTTTGTTCCATTTTGGCGTTGTTGTTTATTTTGATTTTGAGACCAGGTCTCACTCTGAATCGGAACACCTACTGGCAGTGAGTAGCCTCGAACTTACCATGGGTTGAAGATATCCTTGACCTTCTTGTCCTCCTGCCCCTGCCTCCCAAATGCTGGAATGGCAGGAGTATGTCATCACACCTGGCATGGCATATAGAGTATGAATCCTGCTGCACACATCCTCCTTTCTCTACCTGTCTAGATTCACAGATTTCCTTCTTTGCAGCTTCTGAATTTGGCCTAAGGAGATGCCCCATTCATGCACCGTGTCTTCGAAATCCAACATTGCCTCTCTGGAATTAGTGTACTCCTCCCCAGGACTGGTGATGAGGCAGTCTGCCGCAAAGGTTTGTCACCCTGGTCAGAGGAAAGGCAATTCTAAGTCTTCCTCCCAGCTCGTTTGGCTCAGTATCAGTTTCTAGTGGCAATTACAATTGCCTGTAGGTGAACCGTTAGATACAATGCCTTTGGTCATGACACACAGTAAGGATTCCCTTAGAGACACTTCCCCCCTGTGATCCTGAGCTATTTGGTTTCCGATTTTGCAAAGGCAGCATTTCCCGTCTTCTGATGTCATTACCACCCAAGGAACCCACCCACATTCGGATCCTCATTCCTGGCACCTGAAATGGGAGGAGATCCCTTTCTTTAGAAAGGTAGAAAAGAGGGGAAGAGAGGGAGGCATCAGATGTTCCCAAAAGAGGTGATGATGGCACATCTATAATGTGTGAAGAAAAAAAAACCAAAACGGTGACACCAGGGAAAGAGGCCAAGATGAACTAAACACAGCTCATCCCAGTACGTGGTGACCGGGTGGAGGTGCAAGCCTTGGGTTTCCTCCAGTAGCTGAGTCAACAGGAAAGGGGACTTCCCTTTTGTCTCTCTGTGTGACTTGATGGCAAAGAGTGGCCTGCCAATATGTTAAAAGAGAACCTGTTTGCTTAAAATGTAGCTACTTTGGGGCTTTAAGAATGGTAACCAATCACAAGAAAGGAGCCTGAATTGGCTTTGCTATAGCTCCACAGGGAAAGATGGCCCTGAGGGGCAACTATGGAGAAGGGGGACCCGTGGGGAGAGGGGACAGATCAAGCTGGCTTGGCTCCTACAGTAAAGTGCTCAGGGACCCGCAGCTCCGCTCTAGACTCTGGAGTGTGACAGCTCAGGGACCGATCACCTTCTGGAGCCTGGGAACAAGGAGGCTCCCATCATCATCTACTCAACACCACCGCTTCCATCCTCCCACCGCGTGATCAATACTGAGAGAATCTTCAAAGTACAGGGACGGGTCAGGGGCCATTACAGCTCTCAGAGCTGTGCGTGCTTCTCATATGACCAACACAATCGGGAGACAGTCACCAACTAGGACATTAACCACTCTAGGGGGAACAGTCTGGGGAGTCCCCGAGAATCTGCCTCAAAGCTAAGCATGGCGAGGAGAGGCCCCTGGCATGCAGACAGAGAAAACTATTACAGCGAACTCAGACATGGCAGACAGAGGACAAGGCAGGCTCAGCACCAGCAAACCACAGGAACCACAGGAGTCCACAAAAGCATCTGAGTGCACCTCTGAGAGTGTGGCTAGTCGTCTCCAGAGCGTGAGGATCCAGAGAAAAGCTGCTCCAATACTTCATTTTGTTTTTTATTGCCTTCTTACTTTGCTACACCCCCATTTTTATTATAGCTTCATGAGCATTTTTACTTTGTCATATTAAAGTTACATGTTTTTATATTCCCCTTCAAACATTTAAACTTTTGCATACTTTTCATTATAATGAAATGCCTTATAAGGTATTCTCTTTTTTGCTCCACACACTCATTCCTCAATACTTCAAGTAATTTTTGTTACTTTGTTAAAAAATACACTGTGTTTTAATATTTAGAATTTAAAAATTATTATCTGAAAATTTCATACTTGTACATACAGTGTATCTTGGATTATAATCCCCTTTCAAATTTTTCTGCCTTCCCCAACACTTACCCTTTCCAGCTTCAAGTCCTCTTCTTTTTTTAAAAAAAGAAAATAAAATTTCAAAAATTTAATTTGTATTTTAATTGTGTGTATGAGTGTGTGTCTGTGTGTGGGCATATGCACGTGAGTGCAGATGCACACGGAACTCAGAAGAGGGCACTAGACCTGCCAGATCTGGAACTACAGGTGGTTGTGACCTGCCCAATATATGTGCTGAGAGCCAAACTCTAGCCCTCTGCAGGATCAATAACCTTCTCATTCTCTCCCTGCCCCCTCCTCTTTCTTAAAATAACAATGGAGTCAATTAGTGCTCTCTGACTAATGGATATGGACACATGGATATGGGGTCATCCACAAGACCATGGACAACCTACCAGTAGCCACATTCCCCAAGGAAAACAATATTGTTCCCCCAGAAGCCATCAATGACCAATAGCTCTTCAGTTAGGGGTGGAGCACCATGAGCCCCTCCCGCAACCATGCTAGAATGATGACCAGCTTGATCTTGTGCCTGTCTAAGGCAGCTAACCATAGCCACTGTGAGTTCCTGAGTGCAATGTCCTCGCCAAGTACAGAAGACAGCATTTCAGGGCACCCCTCCCCAACTTCTAACTTTTATATTATTTCTGTCTCCTCATCCACAATGCTCTCTGAGCCGCTGAGGAGCTGAGCCATCTGGTCAACTGAGATAGATGCTGCCTTTGAGACCGAGAGCTTGACAGTTACTTATTCTCAGCACTTTTGCCAGTTGTGTGCCTTGATTTCTGCCCATGGCAAGGAGAACCTTCTCTGACCAAGACTGGAAATAGCACTAAATCTCCGGCTGTAAATATAAACATTCAGGGGGCGGTTTAACAACATGTACATTGAGCAAGACATCAGCAGCCAATTCCCTCCTCCTAGGGCATACGACCTTTCTGGATATTGGCTTTTGACCTGGTTTACAGTATCATTCACACTTGTGGCTTGGGCTTCAAATCTACACTTTAAAAAAGCAACTGGTTGCCCATATAAACAGTCATCCACTACTGCACCAACAGGCGCAACTTGTCTGGCAGCTCTGTACTGTGCAGTGCCCACTGCTGGCAAAGTCCACTGCTGACTTCTCTCCACCCAGTGGCCTGCACTGTGCCTTCCATCACTAGGAAAGCAGCCAGCGGGGAAGATGCTTCCAGCTCAGGACCAGCTTGGCTGCTCAATGTCCTGCAACAGAAAGTGTGTCTCCATCACTCCTGCTCAGCACCGTGCTTGAAGCAGAGCAATGAGATAATGAATAAAAAGCAGACAGACAAGAAAGGAAGAAGTCAAAGTGTCCCCATCCGCAGATGATATGATCCTATACGTCGGAGAACCTAAAGCCTCCACCAGAAAACTCTTCTGCCCGCTGAGTACCTTCAGCAAGACGGCAGAGTGCTGACTGTGCACCTGTAGGAGAGTGAGCCTAGATCCTTATCTCTCACCCTGCACCAAAGGAAAGAAGGGAGGGAGAGAGGGAGGGAGGGGGAGAGAGGGAGGGAGGGAGGGAAGGAGGGAGGGAGAGGGAGAGAAAGAAGGAATGGAGGAAGGAGGGAGGGAGGGAAAGGAAGGAGGGAGGGGGAGGGAGAGAAAGAAGGAATGGAGGAAGGAGGGAGGGAGGGAAAGGAAGGAGGGAGGGGGAGGGAGAGAAAGAAGAAGGGAAGAAGAAAGGAAGGAGGGAGGGATAGGGGAGGGAGGGAGGAAGGAAGGAAAGAAGGAGGGAGGGGAGGAAGAGAGGAATCAAAAACACAAATGCACGATCTGAACCCCTGAAAGTGCTAGAAGAAGACACAGATAAAATATTTCAAATACAGGCAGAGGACAGGACTTTATATAGAGAACCCTCCCCTCTCCAAGAGTACGGGAAATAATCCAAACAAGTGTCAGAGGGGATTACATGACACTAAATATATCTTCACAGCAAAGGAAACAATTACCAAAGTGACGTGACCGCCTACAGAATGGGGGAGGGGGATATTTTCCAACTATGCATCCACCAAGGCATTAATATCTCAAATACAAAGAACTGCAAATGTTGAACATCAAAGGCCAAATTCCCAAGTCAAAAACTGGGCTAGTGAACTTAAAGGGAAGATTTCAAAGAAGAAGAATAAATGGCCAATAAATACTTGAAAAAATGTTCAGCATCCTTAAGTCATCAGAGAGATACAAGCTAAAACCGCGTTGAGATTCCACCTCCCTCCCCTCAGAAGAGCTATAATCAAGAAAACAAACAATGCTGGCAGGACATGGGGGAAATTAAAGAGAGTTCCAACAGCCCTGACCCAGTGCTGGTTGGAATGCGAGGTGCTGCCGCCATGTTAGTGTACAGGTGGCTCAAAATAGTATAGATAGGGTTGGGTGACGGCTCAGTGCGTGAAGACACTGGGCAAGTCTAGTGACCTGACTCTGACCCCCCCCAGGCCCCCAGGCCCACATAAAGATGGAAAAAAAGAAATGGCTTCACAAACTTGTCCTCTGACCTCCGCACAGTCTCTGTGGCATGCATATCCATATTTAGGAATAACAGATAAATGAAAAATTTTATGGCCACTCCAAATATAACCGCTATATGATGCAGCGATACAGTTCCTGAGTATATACCCAAGTTGACATACCTCAGAGATACGATACTTGTTTATTAATGTCGCACTATTCAAGGCATACACGCCAGCAAGCAAACTCAGATGTCCGCCAAAAGATGGATGCTTGCAGTACGTATAAATAGTAGAACCGCATTCCTCGGTATGCAGGAAAATGGCTAGAGCTGGAGATCATAATGTTAAGTGAAATACATCAGACTGAAAAAGATGAATACCAAATATTTTTTCTTATATGTGGATTCTACATGGGTGTGTGTGTGTGTGTGTGTGTGTGTGTGTGTGTGTGTGTGAGTGAGTGAGAGGGGAAGTAGAGATCTTAAGGGCTGAAGAGGGGGAAAAGAGGGTGTTACAGAGAACATACAATGTGAAATCCAAACATGGGACTGCTTGGGGTGGGGACCAGGAAGAGGGCCGTGAGGGAGACAGTAATGGCAGCGCAGAGGTGACACACCACAGAGGTGACACACACGTATGAGAACCCCTCACTAATGAAACCTAATGAAACCCCTCACTCTGCACGCTAACTTGACAAGCAGACTTTCTACAAGATGCAAAACAAAAGCCTGGGGAGTCATGAAGCATATAGTGAGTACATTTGCTTAATGCCCATCTTTATTTTTGCGTGTTGGCTTTCTGCAGCTGAGGCTGACCTCAAACTCTTGATGTAGCTGAGCATGACCTTGAACTTCGGCTCCTCAGGCTTCTACCTTTCTAGTGCTGGGATTCTAAGCATACACCACGTACCAGACTCTAACGCCTGTGGCTTGGAAAAAAATGGGCTCGACTTTTACATTCATGAGCGAAGCTGATGGATTGAATGAGCTATTATAGGAAATACAACATAAAGGTTCCCAGTGAATTTATTAAGAAAAGACACAACCATCACCTCTGACACAGAATGTTTGATTTCGTACTTATTTCTTATTTTCCATTGTCCTATTTTAGGGTTTACCAAGGCTTATAATAGCATCTTTTTCAGCATACCACAAAGAATCAGTACTTTAATAGAACCTTTTTCGAGTAGGCTCTTTGTTATAGTCTTGAAGAGTGCATTTCAATCATACAGGTAAAGTAGGCAGAATCCAGTTTCATTCTTCAGTGAGTCATTTAAAAAATTATTGCATAAAATGCAGAGTCTATTTAACCAAATATGGGGGTCACATTCTATGTGAATCATATATAATTTTAATATATATATACACATATATACATACAAACACACATATATATTTCAAAAAAGAAGTAGAAAGAATTTTTCCCTTTGCTTTATGATTTCACTTGATTATCCCTGAAAGACAATACTAGGATTAAGTATTTTCCAAATAAATTTGGCTAGAAAACAAGCTATTAATACATTATCTTATTTTTTTGAAGTTGTAGGTTGACTTAATTACTTTGCTGTGAGGAGGTGTCATGAGAAAAGCAGCTTATAAGAAAGAACGTTTAATGGGGACTTGCTTAGCTTCAGAGGCTTAACATCATGGGGAGCTAGGCAGCAGTCAGGCAAGCATAGCTTGCTGAGCAGAAGATGAGAGCTTACATCTAGCTGATCAAGTAGGAGGCGGAGAAATCTCACAGTCCCCGCCTCAGTGGCACACCTTCTCCAGCAAGGCCACACCCCAAATCCTTCCTACACAGTTCCACCATCTGGGGATCAAGCATTCAAATAGGTGACCTATAAGGGCCATTCATCTAAACAACCAGACATGTCTACTCAGATTTGCAGCTTTTATTTATTTTTTTTAAATATTTATTTATTTATTATGTATACAATATTCTGTCTGTGTGTATGCCTGCAGGCCAGAAGAGGGCACCAGATCCCATTACAGATGGTTGTGAGCCACCATGTGGTTGCTGGGAATTGAACTCAGGACCTTTGGAAGAGCAGGCAATGCTCTTAACCTCTGAGCTATCTCTCCAGCCCCCTTTGCAGCTTTTAAAAATGAGTTTCAAAAATACAGTTGTGTGTGTGTGTGTGTGTGTGTGTGTGTGTGTGTGTATAAAGGTATGCAATTGCCAAGGTACACACATGAACACTAGTGGACAACCTGCTAGTGTTGGTTCTCTCTCCACCAGTGGGTCCTAAGAACCACACTCATGTCATCAGATCTGAAAGTTCTTTTACCCACTGAGCCATCTTACTGGCCCTCTGATTCGCAAGTTTACTGATCATTCTGATGACATAATTAGAAAACATCTGTGCGCTGTAAAACAAAGTTGAGTCAATTGCAAACTCCACAGCTGGAATTACCTATCAAAAAGACCTCTCCTGTTGTACCTGCCTCACAAAGGCAATGAATCTGCAGCCTTAACAGTCCTTCTATGTTGGGATGACAGAGGGGTTTTGTTGTTATTATTTGTTTTTTGTTTCTTGAGACAGGATTTGTCTGGGTAACACGCTGTCCTGGAACTTGCTTTGTACACTAGACTGGCCTCAAACTCCAACTCCGCCTGCCTCTGCCTCCTGAGTGCTGGGATTAAAGGCGTGCACCACTGCCACCCGGAATGGAATGACGGAGTTGTAAAACTGATAATTTGCAAAACTGACACTCAGTGATTTTCACTGAGTAGGACACAGAGACCCTCCCTCTCCTTCTCCCAGGAGCAGGCAGCACAGAGTGATTGGAGCATATCCACCCAAACATTTAAGATTTCAAAAAAGGATGAGAACATTTGAGCCATGATGGGGCGTAGGAGAAGGGCTTCCCAGGAGAGGTGACTTTGGATGTGTATGACCAAGGTTCCATGGGAATTTGCTTGTTAGAAAATGGGTTAGGAAGGTGACCTTCCAAGAAGAGACGTCATGTGCCAAGACTGCGTATGGATATTCCAGGAAGAATGAGTCAACCCATGTGCTGGATGGAGAGGGGCATGGGAGATGGCACTGAAAAATGCCCACATTTTCCTGGTATCCACCATAGAGCTGCTACGGAGGTCTCACTCCTGTCCAGGGAAGATTTCCACTCGCCCACCAAGGATGCTTCTAGATCGGCGCAAACTGCCAATGCTGACGGTTATTAAAATTCAAGAAAGTTCAGAATGACATTCCACCTTCCAGAGAAAAAAGTTCATCTAGCCTAAGCATTACAAAATAAAAACACCCTGTCTTTGCTAAAAATAGATGCTGAATCTAAGTGGTAGCCAGACCAAAATGGGAGACTTCAATCTGGATGATGTTCAATAAGTTTTGGTAACAACAATCATAAAAATTGTTCAGAATTTTTACTTATGGTGATGAGTCCAAGTCCTTGAGGAAGGTCTCGGGTGTGGCTCAGTGGCAGGGTATGAGTTCAGCATGCATGAGGCCCTGGGTTCAAGCCCTAGAATAGGTTCCTCTGGGAGACAGCCAACCGTCTTATGACCATATTGAACAGCAAAAAGAAATACAACATTTTTAATGCGCGTGCCCACATTCAGACAGCCTTGCCGAGAGCACAGTGAATTACGAATAGAGCAAGGCACACAATTCAATGCGTGCATGGGTGGATGCATATTCCATTAAACATTAGAACCCCAACTTCTGCATGAAGGAGGCTAGCAAGCCCTAGTCCCCTTGATCAGCCCCTAGTATGAGGAGAGATGGTGATGGCGAAATCTTGTCCTCCTATTTGTGGCAGAACGCATGTTCCCTATATACCATCCCTTCTCATCCACACGTTTGCAGTGTGCAGCTGGCATTCCCCTACTGAAAGACGAAGGGGTGGTGCCTGTCTCGTCTTCCTAGACTGTGGACAAGACAGTGGCCACGACAGAAATGGTAAGGTGCCACTTTTCTCTGCTCGCGTCTCTTCAGAACCCTTGTCCTGCTATCAAAATTTGGCTCCATACAGAAACTCCAATTAACACAGCAGAGGGACCACTGCCAGGTCTGTTTGCGGAGGACTGAGGTCTCCAGGCAACACCGAGCGGCACCTGACTGGCAGGTGAGATTTCAGAGGGCCTCCACGTCCAGGCATCACGAGTCTCTGCACTGAGACCCCAGATACCATGGAGCACGCATTACCCATTTTCTTGTGCTCAGTCTGACTTCCTGACCCACAGATTTTGTGAATACGGTAGAATCAATTTGATCTTCAGGAATATTTGATAATAACTAATGAACTAGAGGACTCAATAAGGCAAACTAGATACCCAGACTTCGGGGATAGGGATGCTGGGTTTTGTTCTGTCCTAATCTATATCCCTGAAGTTTTGATCAAGTGAAGCCTTACGGACCAGTGCAATGAAAGGTACACCCCCTCATAGTATCCCAGACTGGAAAGTGCTTGAATGCATGGCAATGGGATGCTTATCTTTGAGAAAAGACCCTGCATTTGAACTACAAGTAGCACCAGCTGAACATAGCCCGACTTTCCCCCAACGGACCATGCAGACACTGACCAGAATCCCAGCACAGCAGGGAACAGCAGGTGCTGCTGGACACAGGTTCGGTGCTGACCTCAACCCTTTCACCATGACTGCACTCAGCGTGAGACTTCAGAGAGCGAAGGAATGAAGTAGAGCGTGGGATTGTGCCATGACAAGCCCAGGAGTCCATGAATTTTCCTATGATGCTTCTTTACATCTGAAAATGTGGCTGCTACCATATTTTCTGTACATATGAGCAGAATGTACAGGACCACGAGTCACAGCCCACAGCTGCCCTATTCCAGGCTTTGGTCTCCTTATCCGTGGATGTGAGGACATTATGGTGGCTGTCTCTCTAAGAAGACATCTCTCACCCAAACAGGAAAAGGAGAAACTACTTCTGCGTCTCTTAGGCAATCACAGAAGCTAAAAGGGAGGACGGATATTCCTGTAGCATCTGTATCCAGCTTGTTTGTTTGGTTCTTGAAGAAGGCAAATTTTGGAGAGTCGCTTTATGGCTAAGTCATCCTGTGACGAGTCTGCTTTCACACACAGTCTACTAGATCAAGTCAACTTACCTTGGACTATCCTCTGGCGTGGACGCTTATCAGGCCCATATGCCTTTCTCCATCGTTGTGAACTGAGAGCCCACAGGGATGGAGATTTTACTGTCTTGCTCAAAGAGCCTCCAAGAGCATAGAAGAGGTTGGCGCCAGAGCATATGCAGCCTCCACAGAGTCCTGGTGGCGTGCAGCGAACCATTCTCCTTTTGAGAAACCACTGGTCTCTTACTGTCTAAAGGAACCTGAACCTCCTCCACCACACACAACCTCACACTGCCTGGCAGTCATGATGCTGGGCCTGGAAAGCAGGAAGCACCAAGTGTCCTAGATTCCTGAGTAAAGTGGAAATGTGTCAAGAGGGTAGAAATCCAGGGCCTGTCACGTCAGCGTGGAGCTGGGCTCTGTTGGTCTAAACGGTTTCTGGGTATTCCTCCCATGTTAGAGCTGATTGCTATGCTGTTCACACAAAGACGTAAGTACCAAGCTTGCTGGGCTCCTTTATATGAATGATGAAGAAACCTGTACCAACATTTCGGATGGTGACTCTGACCCATTTACTGAGGAAGCCATACCCTTGCCAGCGTTAGTGGAAGCAGGGCAGAAAAACCTGTTCCAGGCCACAGGACAGGAAACGACCTCCACTTTCCTGTAAGGTCCTGAGCCTCCAAGAACATAGAAGAGGTTGGCGCCAGAGCATATGCAGCCTCCACAGAGTCCTGGTGGCGTGCAGCGAACCATTCTTCTTTTGAGAAACCACTGGTCTCTTACTGGGTCTCAGTAAGGCTTCCAGGCTTCCATATGGGCCATCAAGATATCACGTTATCCACTGGTTAGTAAGTAGACTACCTTCCTAATAGATAAAATAGAGATTTATAAGATCAAATCCCAGGCAGGCAAGTTTCAAAACCAAACGGCTCTTTCCCCCAGTGCACATTCTTCTTGCACTCCTGTCTTCCTCAACTCATCTTGACGTGCAATTGTTCATTGAAGCTCGTTTTTCTTGTATCGGGATATACAGCCTATGGGGGGGGCACATGAAGTCTATAGCCAGTTTTGATGAATGAAAAGATTCTTTTTCCATCTAAAAATCTACATTTATGTGAATATCTTTTCAGCTGAAGTTACACCCCTGCTATTTATCAACAAATAATGTACATTAGTAGCTAAAAGAAAAAGGTAAAATGGGAACCACCTATAATGGAAGGAGTTTTAAATAGATAGAAAATTAGTGGTGTGGGTACGAATATACGAAACCACAAGCATGTATGTTATATTTTACAAATACAAAACATGCTGTTTTATAACCTACTTTTGATAATAATATATAATAAACATCATTCTATGGAAACATATTTTTAGCAAATTTAATGTATAATATTTTACCATATAAGTGTGAATCTGTTAAAGTGTATATATATACTTTATATATATATTATACCCATATATATAAATATATACTCTATGTACGTATAAATATATACTTTATATATACATGTGTATCCGTATTTTATATACATATATAATTATTTTATGCGTGTGGGTGTTTCGCCCGTATGTCTATCTGTGCACTACACGTGTGTGTGTGCCTGGTATCCAAAGAGGCATCAGATCCCCTGGAATCGGAGCTTCCATGTAGGTGCTGGGACTCGAATCTAAGTCCTGTGGAAGACCAGCCAGTGCTCTTCACTGCTGACCCGTCTCTCCAGGCTCACGATGACGACCATCTTGGTTGCCAATGTAACTGCATCTGGAATCCACTAAAACCCAATCTGTTTGGCAGAGGGGTTTTCTTAAGCTGAGCATTGGAGGTGGGAAAGCCCACACCTAGGCTGGCTAACACCTTCTGATGACAGCCCACATAAAAGGACATGGGGGAAGGGAGGCTTTGCTTTCCTCCGGTTTGCCCTCATTCTCACTGGCAAGTTCATGTCCCCTGTTTCTGCAGCTGGATTCCAGGGTAGCCTACAGCCCAGCAGCTCTCCAAGAATCCTCCCAGACTCCAGCAGCAGATTGGGACGGTGGAGACATCCAGTCTCGTGGATTGAACTGGACCCTCGGCCTTTCCGTTAGGAGACAGCCATTGTTGGACCTCAGCCTGTAAGCCACCCTAATAAACCACCTTTTAATATACATTCATTCTATCAATTCTGTTTCTTTAGAGAACTCAGAGTCTTTGAGTGACTCTCAAAATTCCCTTGGCGACTTCACAAGCTGGCCTCGGTCGCCTCCACGCATAGAATTCTTATCTTCGATGCTCCAACAGAAGAGTCCATTCAGCTTTGAGCACCAACGGCTTTCCCAGCCCAGTGCTCCGAATACTCCCATGATCCTCACGTATTGATCGGGATTTCTGGACAATTCTGAGATCGTGCAGAATTTTCACTTGTCTGGTTACAAGTAATCCTCATCAAATTATCTATGCACGCGCTCACATCCTGTTTCTACTGAAAAGCCGGTCTTTTATTGCCAAGAGTGCTTGTTGACTTTGGAATCATTTTCCTACAATAGCACAAATATTCTCTAAAATTTGGTCATTTTTGTTTAAACTTCGACATATTTTTGAAGCGTAGGTCTTTCCCTATTGTGTATTCAAAACCAACAGCATTTTATGATTTCTGTCTTTGGTGTCATGCGTAGAAAGGTTTTTGCTCCACCCGGAGAAGTTATCTAAATATTTATACTTTATCCAATGATTTCCTATTTTGTTCTGTAACTTTAAAACTATATCCCATTAAAATCGTAACTTAAATTAAATGTTTGGGTTTACTCATATAAAAAATTTCAAAGTCAATTATTTTTTTAAAATATTTATTTATTTACTTATTATGTATACAATATTCTGTCTGCAGACTAGAAGAGAGCATCAGTCCTCATTACAGATGGTTATGAGCCACCACGTGGCTGCCGGGAATTGAACTCAGGACCTTTGGAAGAGCAGGCAATGCTCTTAACCGCTGAACCATCTCTCCAGCCCTTTCAAAGTCAATTATGCATTTCAATACATTGTCATTGTGTGCATACATGACGTGCGGGGACTCTACATGCTACAAGTGCAACACAGAAAGGTCAAAGGACAACTTCTGGGAGCCAGCTCTTGCTTCTTACTTGGTTCAGACCCAAGGACTGAACCCCGATCGATCCTCAGGCTATGCAGCACGCACTTCTATCCGCTGGGCCACCTCTCCGGCTCCCAGTCATTTTTACTTAGAAAGTTGTTGTTTTCATTTTTTTTTTTTTTTTGCAAAAATAATAGGGCAACTTTAGAATCATCTACTGAATAAAATATCCTCACAAATTATGCAAAATGCTGAAATTTGCAAAACAAAATAGTAATCCCTTTGTGTGTAATGAATGGCTTCATTAAAATGCAAACCACCTACCCTTCAATTCCCCCATTCAATGTGTTCAATTCAATGATTGTTGGTAGATTCAGAGAGCCAACTATCATCATAATCAATTTAAGAACATTTTTTATTATACTATAAAGACACCTCTACCCGTTAACTATTACAGTCTCATCTCTTATATCTCCACTAACTCGTTTTCAGTCTTTAGAGTATATAATTCAATATTGGCAACAGTAATATGCTGCCTTTAGTGGTTGGCTAGTTCATTGTGGTTTTGTTGTTGTTTATTTGTTGTCTGTTGGGTTTTTTGTTTGTTTTAGCTATCAGACTTATTTTTGAAAGAAATGATACAAATTCAAAAATTTCAGTGGCTGTACCAATACAATTTACAAAGAGGGTAAAGCTAGATAATTCCAATATGCATATGTTGCCATGGAGACCCGAGAGGGCACCTATACCCCGAAGTTACCGTCTCCCATTGTGAGCTGGTCAAAGAGACATTTAATCCATGCCAGATTCAGAGGCTCACATGTTCACGAGCTTCTTCCTTGAAGGACGCTACCTCTCACTAGGCACTGAGTCTTAAGAAAGTCTCAGAAGTGGGGAGCATTTTTGTCTGCGCCTGGTTTGCCTAGTCCCAGTAGTGACCGGATCATACTTTCCCCAAAGGTAACAAACACTCCCTGGCATTCAGCTCACTGTCTCTCGGTTGTCATGGTCCGGTTTTTTGATACGGTTCAGAAAGGTGGAGTTGCCTCATTGACTCTGCACATTCATCAGTTCTACCTCCGCGGGACGTTCTGAAAGGAAGGATTTGGAAAAGTCCTCCAAGGTCATGCACGCTGGTCCAAGTAGTAAGACACAGAGAGAGATAGGGAGCTCTAAGCTAATCTGGTGGGTGACGGCACCCTCCCAGTTCTGTTGGTAGTTTTGGTTTGCCTGCCCGGGGTTGGGGGGCTCAACTATCATGGAAGAGGCTAGAAGAAATGCTGCAGAGGCCTTGGAGTGACCTGAGGCCACTGCTTGGAGGTGGCAAAGAGCTGCTGGCTTGGAGTGGCCAAGCTAGGGTAAAGAGTTAAGTGCTAGGTCCTGGGCAAGCACTGTTGAAGCCAGAGAAATGGCAAATCAAAGAACTTCAGTTGGCTTCTTTTTTTTTTTAATTTTCAAGATTTATTTATTATGTAAATTTTCAAGATTTATTTATTATGTATACAACATTCTGCCTCCATGTATACCCGCATGCCGGAAGAGGGCACCAGATCTCATTACAGACGGTTGTGAGCCACCATGTGGTTGCTGGGAATTGAACTCAGGACCTCTGGAAGAGCAGCCAGTGCTCTTAACCTCTGAGCCATCTCTCCAGCCCTTCAGTTGGCTTCTTAAACTTGGCATATTTTTGTGGTTCGCTCAATTCTTCATCTCCTGTTGCATACATACAGCATATTTCTCCATTCATCGGTGGATTAGTGCTTGGGAGCTGCCACTTTGCTGCTATGATGAATTAGGCTTTAAGTTGTTATTATTGATGTGGTATACATTTTCCCACGTTTTGACTTTCCACATCCTTGTGCTGCTTCTTTGTTTTGTTTGTTGTTAATGTGTTACTCCTAAAGCCAGAGCATATTTGATTTTGGCATTTCTGGATTAACAATCCCTATCTTTTAATTGGGGAAAATGGTCCATTTGCATTTAATATATGTTCTTATACACACACACACACACGTGCATGCGCACACTAGTTAAATTACCATTTAGAAATTTTGTTCTACAGACTTACATTTCTTTTTCTCCCATTTCAATTATCTGTTATATGTTAACTCTCTCTCTCTCTCTCTCTCTCTCTCTCTCTCTCTCTCTCTCTGTGTGTGTGTGTGTGTGTGTGTGTGTGTGTGTGTGTGATAGTACATTGACTCTTGGGATTTGTTCATGTTGAGCAGGCGGCAAGCACTGAGTTACACAGCAGCCCGTAAATCTTTTTGCTATACACGCTTGAAGTTGAACACTTGGATGGAATCTAGGCTGAGACCAGAGAAGGAGCATTTCTATCAAGTTCACAGATGGTGCTGATGCTGCTAGAACGTTGACCACACTTTGGAAAACAGCAGTTTAGAAGACGAAACAGACTGTCCATGAGGAGACTGGTGAAGAGGTATTTAAAAACTGCAGTAAAAGAGAACCAAGTCTGGGGCTGGGGAGACAACTCAGCACTTAGGAGAGCCTCCTGTTCCCCCAGGGGACGCTGGGTAAAAGGGTCACAGTCCAGGTGCCCCGCTGCGCTAATGAGAAGAATTCAGACACTCTTTGCATGCCATTTGGTAGCAGATACCTCTGTAGCAACCTAATGTGGGCTGAAATCTGCAAACATATAAACTAATTGGAATTCATTTACTGGCAAAATAGTAATAAAGCAACAAATGTAATGATATACAATTATAACACAGGTTTTTTTAAAAAAAAAATTGAAGAGGGTACTACTACAAATCAAAATTACAGTCTTTTGCACACTGGTTTCTGTCCTAGAGAACAGCTAAAGTACAGCAGGAGAAGAGGGTAGAGACATATGTAACAAGAAACACCATTCTGTTCAGTGTTTTCCTGTGAGTAATTATGTTAATTGTAATATAAATGTGCTGTTGATCTAGGAACTCAGCCGATTATGCAATTCTACTAAAGGCTGAAAAATTTAAAACCCAGGGGAAACAAAACTTGACATCTTCATTCACAAATGAGAGCAAAAAAAAAAAGAAACCATTTTAAATAAATAAAATGTGTCAAGATCTCACAAAAAGTTTTACAGTTCTGAGGTGTCTGTGACAAAAAAAAAATGAGGTCATTTTCCTCAAATTGCAAAGAAAATTGAACATCACAAATCTCCTGAATTTAGTGCCTGATTTTTTTTTTTAATATATGATTTTGGGAGAACCTTATAAAAGGAGATTTTTTTCAAAAATGGTATCCACAAGTGGAGATTAGAGATTAAGCATGAAAAACAATTTCTGACACATAGTTATGATTGTTTCCAAAGTGTGTGGTGGTGCACAACTTTAATTCAATTTAATTCATGTGGACGGCAGAGGCTGGAGGAGCCCTGATTCGAAACCAGTTTGGTCTACACAGCAAGTTCTGGGTCAGCCAGCGTTATATGGTGAAACTCTGTCTCAAAATGAGAAGGTCGCAATTAATATATTCTTTCACTTGAGACAATGTCTTATCATGGTGGCCCTGCTAGCCTCAAACCGGTCATCCTCCTGCCTCAGCTTCAGGCCCCTCAGTGCTCGAGTCACAGGGGCTCACCATCCTGTCTAGTATATTCTGGAGTACCCGACTGTATTCGTCACCTGCTCAAAAACATCCCCTGGCTGCTTAGCAACAAAACAAACAAACACAACAACAACAAACCAGTACAGACATTGACCATCATTAAGAGTCGCGATTTTGGGTGGAGAAATGGCTCAGTGAAGAGCAATGGCTGCTGTTCCAGAGAACCTGGGTTCCGTTCCCAGAGCACACACAGCGCCTCGCAACTGCCTGTAACTCCAGTTCCAGGGGATCTGATGCCCTCCTCTGGCTCAAGAGGGACCAGGCACGCATACAGGAAAAGCACCTAGACACATAAAGTCATATTATTTTGAAAGTGATTCTGGACACTGGAAGGTCTATGGGGGTAATATCTACACTCTAGCCAAGCTTTATTCCTTTCTGGCGTTGGGGGAGGATCCGTTCTCTGCGTTTTCCTTTGTCTTGGAAGTCGTCTGCATTCAGAAGCTCATGGCACAGCTAAATTCAAAGCTACTAGCCAGGGCCAGTTGTGTGTTTCTCAAGCCACATTATTCTGACTTCTCTCCTATGTTCTACTCTGAAAGACCCTAGCAATTACACCAGAACTACATACAGACTTCACGATAATCTCCCACAAAAAAAAAAAAAAACCCTAAAGTTCTGATTATTTTATGTATATGGGTGTCTTGCCTGTATTTATGTCTGGTGTACAGACAGACAAGAAGAGGGTGTCAAATCCCCTAGCATAGAGTTGAGACAATTGTGAGCAGCCATGTAGGTGCTAGGAATCGAACCCAGGCCCTCTGGAAGAGAAGTCAACACTCAACTGATGAACCACTTTTCCAGCCCCTAATCTCCCAGTTTTAACACGAACCGATTCCCTCTATTAATTCCCCCCTGCTGGCTAACCAAGAGACACACAGATCATTAGGGCCGAGGAGGTGAGCCTCCATGGGACTCACCCATAGCTTCCCAGTGACCACCAAGCCCTTTCTGAAGTCAAGACCACCACGCTATTGGCCACAATTTCCCTTTCCACCTTCCCCATAGCAGTCACCTGCAGAGCCCAGCACACACATCACTCACAGAGCCTAAAGCACTGCTTGTGGCATTTTTCTCTCCCATGATCATCATTTCATTCCTCTTTCCCCCACCAAGATGAAAGCTCTCTTCTCAAGGCAAGAGTCTCCTTCACCATGAAGCTTTCTACACAATATGCCCTCCAAATGTCCCTAACATCTATCTGTGCCTCCCTATAGAACTTGGCATTTGGCCTTTTTTGATGGTTACCTATGTTCTATATGGCTTTCTACTAGACCAGTGGTTCTCAGCCTGTGGGTCACGACCCCTCTGGGGTCAAATATTGGCTATTTACACAACGATTTAAATAACATGTTTACGTAACATGGCAAAAGTATGGCTGGGAGTCACCACATGAGGAACTGTCTTAAAGAGTGCAGTATTAGGAAGATTGGGAATCACTGTATTAGGCCACACTCCTGGGGGCAGCACTAGGAAGATTGGGAACCACTGTGTTAGGCCATACTCCTGGGGGCAACACTAGGAAGATTGGGAACCACTGTGTTAGGCCATACTCCTGGGGGCAACACTAGGAAGATTGGGAACCACTGTGTTAGGCCATAGTCCTGGGGGCAGCAGTAGGAAGATTGAGAACCACTGTGTTAGGCCATAGTCCTGCGGGCAGCAGTAGGAAGATTGGGAACCACTGTGTTAGGCCATAGTCCTGGAGGCAGCATGGGAAGATTGGGAACCACTGTGTTAGGCCATAGTCCTGGGGGCAGCACTAGGAAGATTGAGAACCACTGTTAGGCCATAGTCCTGCGGGCAGCACTAGGAAGATTGGGAACCACTGTGTTAGGCCATAGTCCTGGGGGCAGCACTAGGAAGATTGAGAACCACTGTTAGGCCATAGTCCTGCGGGCAGCACTAGGAAGATTGGGAACCACTGTGTTAGGCCATAGTCCTGGGGGCAGCACTAGGAAGATTGAGAACCACTGTTAGGCCATAGTCCTGCGGGCAGCACTAGGAAGATTGGGAACCACTGTGTTAGGCCATAGTCCTGGGGGCAGCACTAGGAAGATTGAGAACCACCGTTAGGCCATAGTCCTGCGGGCAGCACTAGGAAGATTGGGAACCACTGTGTTAGGCCATAGTCCTGCGGGCAGCACTAGGAAGATTGAGAACCACTGTGTTAGGCCATAGTCCTGGGGGCAGCACTAGGAAGATTGAGAACCACTGTTAGGCCATAGTCCTGGAGGCAGCACTAGGAAGATTGAGAACCACTGTTAGGCCATAGTCCTGGGGGCAGAAACTCACAGCTTCACTTTCATTTGTGTGCCTGTTAGGCACATGAGAAATGAAACCCTTGATTCTCACCCACATCCACCTATCTAAATCCTCCTTTGGCCACAATAGATTTTGAGAAACCAGAAGATCAATTCTATCTATCTGTCTGTCTATCTATTTATCTATCTATCTGTCTATCTATTTATCTATCTATCTATCTATCTATCTATCTATCTATCATCTATCAATTCCTCTCTATGTCTGGATGTATCTATCATCTATCTATATATAATACATATAATTAATACATCATTTAACAATAACATCAAAGAAAATAACATCCAAAGAAAGCTACTTCTTTGGGAACAGATAAAGACTGGAGATGTATAATGATATTTTGTTTATGATCTAACAAATACTACAAAATCTTCAGACTGAAAAGAGAGCGTGTTCCTGTCTCATCCCGCCTTATCTTCCTCTCCAGTGCTGGGATTCAAGGCATGCACCACCACCACCCGGCCTCTCTGGCTAACTAGTGTGACTGCTGGGACTAAAGGTGTGTGCCACCACGGCCTGGGCTGGATGGCTGACTAGTGTGCCTAGCTTTGCACTCTGATCTTCAGGCGGGTTTTATCTGCTAGATCATAAACAAAATATGACTGTAGAGATGTTGGCACAACCCCACTTCTCCTGTCTTAGGCAGCTCTGGTCTGACGGATTTCCCCTTGGAGTACATCAATCTGAACACACAGGTCAAAGCTCAGGGATTTCCTCAGGTGTCACGGTGTCCTTCCATGTGCAGGAACAAGGCACGTGAGTGTGGGTCTGAAGGGCCTTTGCTAAGGTGACAAGTAGCCATCATGTCTTGATCTTTCTTCTACCTTTCTCGATGATCTTCAAGACAAATCCTGTCTCCACCCCTATTTAGGTTTTCTACGCTCTTTGATTTCAAACTATTGGTCTCTTAGAAACAAACTTTGTCTTCGCTTTGGATTCTTTTATTATCAAAGGGGGCGGGACCTTCAAAATAAAAACTTAAACACAGAGTCGGTCTCTAATCACCCCCTCATACCACACAGCGGACGGCAGTCCCTAAATTCAGCTTTCCTTTGCCGTCCAAAGCAGGTAACTGCAAAACCAGCACCGTTTGCAACTGTGCCCACTGATTTCACTTAAACTAATCAATTTAAAACGAGCTTTGCACACTAATTTTAAATGATTCCCTTCCTTCTCTTCTGCATTTCTCTGGTCTATTTTAATGCCACTTTCTATATTCAGTGGCATCTGCGTCTTTTATCTTGAAAACACGAACATTAATCACAGTGAATTCATTTTGAAGTGCAGTGCTTTGCTTGCTGAGCAGATGAGTGCATTTCCCAAGATGCTGGTGTTCATCTCTTGGGTAATAGTAGAATTACTTGCGCAACTTTGAAAACTACAATACTCTGGCCCCATCCAAGATCAAATCGATGTGCCAGAAAACCGAACCGGCACAAGAATTTATTTTTCAAGTTCCCAAGCAGTCAGTCCCACAGCGCAGCCATCGTTGAGGACCAGAGAGCATGGTGCACACCTGTGAGTCACCAAGAGCCAGCGCAATGTTGGGAGCAGCAGCAAGAAGCAGCTAACTCCGAAACTCAAGACCATGCTATGGTTAATCCAGACAACGGGTCACATCCCTAATCAAATCCTTAGCTGACTTCAACACTATGTGACTAGACACAGCGATTCCCTCGCAAAATAAGGATGAAAACACAAATAAATGGATCAACACTTAAGGATACTTGAAAGAAACCCTTAATGGAAGGGCAGCATTCTCCTCAGAGGCCCGCAGTTCAACGAGGTACGTATTTGTAGCATCTGTCCCCTCCCCGTCGTTTGCTGTAATGCTTTGAGGAAACTCCAGGAAAAAGTAGTTGCTCTATTATCTGAGAAGGGATTTCCTAACTGTTTCCTGTGATGCTTGGATTTGGAGAGAATGTGAGAGGTCGGTGAGACATGAAAGGAATAGGTTGGAAAATTAAAAGTAAGGTAGGTGGGATAAAGCTCTGTGTAGCCAACGGGACCAGGCAACGGGGACTGTCGAGTCGCAAGGACACCATAGAAAATAACCCTCATGATGCACCTGACTCTACCATGATATTTTGGGTACATTGAATTTTTCCATTACCCAATGCTTACAGAAATTTCCAAATTGAACACTTAATGGACAAAAAAGTGATGTTTGCTCTATAAATACTACAATACATCATAATTTGGACAAAGATGCATACTTGGCAGAGGAAACATTGCCTTAATTGATGGAGCGGCCATTCATCACTTTCTGGACCACAACATATGTCATTTTCCCAGTTCTGACAATTTTGTGGACAGTCTGCTTAAGAGTTTGTTTGGTACCTCTTTAAAGCAACTACTGCCAAGTTCTTAACTGGCACTGAGGGGGGAAATGAGATTATTTACAAGTGGAGAGACAGAGAACTTTAGTATTACATAAAACTTCGTGATTGCTTCCAAGTGATTTAAGAATCAATGTCCTAATGATTCCAATTGATTTCTATTGCCAGATCCTGCCTGGAAATTGTGGACTTGTTTTTTGTGGGAAATCCTAATTTCTCTATGCCAAAATTAGATATTAACCATATACTGGTATGCATATGCCCATGTATAACTTCTTATTGATTAAAGCACTATCTCAATAATAATTAGCAGTGTTTCAACAACTATGCCCCCTTCTGCATGACAAACTAAAGTATCTTCGAAATCAGTAAATGACTACTTGACATCTTTCTTAGATGTTTTCTACTTAATTCTGATTTTTGAAAAACCTTCTAAATCCATGAGAGTTCTTTTTCGATTACTAAACCCTAGGCGGATTCACTCACATCTGTCTTTGAGACCCTACCACTTGTTCAAGGGCTTGGATATTAGATTCTGTCTTAGAAATGTCTATTTCTATATTTGCTGTGCCTACATTATGGTCATTTTCAAAGCAAACGAGTCTTCATGCATTATCAGGAGACTTCCAATGAGGAGTCAATCATATTTTTAAAGAGTAATTACTTCTAACTTTCCAAATTAATGAGTTACTCTGGAGTTTCTCTGCACAGCGAATGGTGAGCTAGTTTAAAACCCTAATTCAGATTAATTTATCTTGTCATGTTCAAAAGAACGCGCTCCTGCGTGCACAGAATTCCTCTCCTTTGGAATGGTTTCCTGCTCGGTCTTCAAGCGCAGCCCTCACAAAGTAAAAAGAGACAGCAACTTAAATAAACAGAGACACCTTTAGTTGGTGACAGAAAAGACCGAAGGCATCAAAGAACCCTCCTGCAGAAGCAGGCGCGCTGCAAAGCTCAATTAGTTCACGGACTGAGGACAGTGCTTTTTATAAGTGCTTTTTTCCCCCTGGGAACTTTTCTGAGTCTCCCTCTCTGCTCTCCAGAAGCTCACAAGTCCTAACCAGGTTTTATCTATTTTTTTCCTCTTTTTTTTTTCTGCTTGTGACAACAAAAGAAGTTGTCAGGGAAGGTCTGTGCTTGGTATATTTCACCGAGAAGCTTTCTATTTTCAGTAAGTTTTACTGTTCTCCAATTGCTCCTGATTATCCCCACTTGGAGGTGGTTGGGACCCACGCCCATCAAACAAACAAACCGGACCTGAATTTCTCGCTGAATCTCTCACTGAATTCCTGTTGATCCCCTTCTCTCCCTTCCCCTCCCCCAAATAGCCCATCTTTAGACCTCAAGTTAAAATCCTATGTTTAGAACTCAAAGGCAAAGGTCTAAGACTATTCCAGGAACGAAGAGACCCCTCCCTTCAAGCTCTCAAAGGTCGCGTCATTGGGAGTGCTTGAGGCCCGTTGAAGTTCAGGCGCCGGTTGACCTTAGCAGCTGGGTCCTGGCTAACCCGTGGCTATGTTTAAAGGAAAAGTTAACTTTCTTTACCCCTTGAGTTTAGGTAAACCCGTCCTGCGGGTGCTGCACCTGAGCTTGGAGGGAGCTCAAAAACAACAAATGTTTTCAGAGAGACTCTGGGTACCACCGCCCCGCGGGCAAACACACCCCGAGAATTGGAGCCCTGCAGCTCCACAGATGTGTGCACGCACCTAGTGCCTCCTATGTTCTTCTAGCAAGGACAGTACACTCCAGATCTTCCCCTGGGGTCTATCCCCAACGCTGGGCTCGAACCCGCATCCGTTAGGCGGGAGCTCCCGCGTCCTTACCTTGGGGTTGGTCAGGAGCTGGTGCTGGTCGCTGTGTAGCAGCGCCCTGGAGTTGGACTCGGAGTTGTTCACGTATACCTGGACGCAGGGGTACTGCGAGGTGCCCCTGCAGTCGGTGCCACAGGTGAAGGTGCACTCGAACACCTCGCCGATCTGCTGCACCGACAGCACCGTGCAGTTGGCCGCCGTGGCTTGCAGATCCTGCAAGGCGGGACTGAGCCAGCAGAAGCCGAAGATGAAGAGCGACACGACGCCGGAGATGATGAGGAACAAGCCGAGCCGGATGCTCTTGTCTTCGGCTTCCGTGTACTCGTAAGCCACCCTGAGCTTCGCCATCGCCCCCCACTCTCCACGGCTGGCGCGCTCCCCGCCCCCTCCCGCCCCCGGCGCGGAGCTCAACTGCCTCGGGCGGGAGGAGCCGCCGCCGCCGCCACCGCCGCCGCGCGACAGCAGGGGAGTGGGCGGCGAGGGGGCGCGCGCGAGAACAAAGGGGCCGAGGCCGGCGACGCCCCCGGCGGCGGCGCTGCCCGCGGCCGGGCTCCCGGGTGCCACGGTCGCCTTAGATCGTCCGGCACCCCGGGGCTCCCCGAGCCCGCCCCCGCCCCCGCGCGCTCCGCGCCCCGAGCCGGTTCTCCGGCACTCGCCGCCCGCCTGCCATAGCCTCGGCCGCTCGCCCGCCGCCCCGACGCTGGGAGCGGCTGGGCTGCCGAGCCCGGGCTCCGCCGTGCGGGAGGCTGCTCCTCCCCGCCCTGGGCGCCGCCGCCCCGCCCCGCGCCGCGCCGCGCCCCGCAGCTCTCCCGTGGGCGAGCACCCCCGGGCCGCCGTGAGCTGCTCTCGGAGATCCTCGCCAGATGCAACCTGAAGAGATGGCAGAGAGGGCCGCGGCGAACGCTTCGCAACAACAGAGCGCAGCTGGGGAGAAAGTTAAAAGAGGAAAGAAAAAAAAAATTTAAAAGTGGGGGTAGGGTGGCGTGAGCATGCAAGGCGGGAACCCGGGTTGTGCAGCCACAGAGAGCTGCTAGGAGGCAGGCGCACCGGGAAAGCGAGCTTAGGTGGCAGCGAGGGACAGAGGACACCGGCGCAGAGGCAAGGGGATGCCCACGGGCGAGCGGCGGGAGCTGGGGGTCCCTGCGGATGCCACGCTGCCGCCGGGCCAGTCCAGGCTGAGTTCGCAAGACAACTCAGGCTGGCTGGATCCGAGGCTCAAACCTCTGTAGACTTTGCTGGGAAACTAGGTCTCAGGCAGCGGGAAGGACCTCTAGGGGTCAGACGCAAACAGGTGGCAAGAGACTTGCAACCTGGGAGGTGATGCCTCTTTCCCTGGCTTTCCAGATGTAGAGAGCAGAGTCTGTTGGCCTCTTTAGGAATCTTGCCACTGCTAGCCTGCGCAGGAATTTGCAGGTAAGATTTTTCTGGAGCGCGGTGCAAGGATTGCAAGCACTTTGGAACTGGTCCAGCTTCTAGAGTTCTTTACTTCGTCTTTACTGCTTCTATACCCACCCTGTCGATGTAAACCTTCAGCCTCTATTTTCCTAACTTTACTTTGTAAGTTAAAACTACTTTTTTTATCTAACATGTTTTTTATCATATAATCAAACTTGAGAACCGTTTCAAGCTACGTTTGGAAGAATAAATTTAAAAAAATACACAAACCTCTTCGTCTTGATTTGCCAAGTCCCAGATGAATGAGCTCATGTTTCTGGTGAATGCCAAATACAGAAACATGGAAATATTAAGCCCACTCTCCCAGACGTCAAATTCTTAGCTGGTTCTGTCTGAGTATCTTCCGATGTGGTTCTGACAGGCTATGGCGACATGTATTTCCAAACAGTGGGGAGACCTTTAGTATCTGTTTTCCTTAATGAATTAAAAAGACTGCTAGATTTGGAAAACTTTAGAAACCACAAAGATATTATGACGCGATAACTTCTAAGTCCTGGACCAGACAGTTCATTTTATTTTATATTTCTGTCTGAGATTTTTTTTTTATTTCTGTTGGTGTAAAGATATTTGTTAGAGACATATTGCCTATAAAGAAAAATGAGCTAGGGGCCTCGATACAGGGGAAGGAGCCTGGTCCTGCCTCAACTTGATGTACCCTGCTCTGTTGACTCCAATGGGAGGCCTGCCCTTTCAAAAGGGAAACTGAGGAGGAGTGGATGCAGGGTCGGAGTGGGGTGGGGAGAAAGGTAGATGGGAAGTGGGAGGGGGGGAACTGTGGTTAGTATGTAAAATAAATGAAAACAATTAATAAAAAGTTGAAAAAACAAACAAAAGTGAGCTCAATAGTTGAAGTGTCTTAATCTTAAATCGCAAATCTTGGCTGAGTGTTTTCCTACGACTGGTTCCTATCTGTATTTCAAGAGGGCAGCCTCTCCTAGGATCGGAGATGGAAATGAACAGGTAACAAGAGCGCTTAGTCTGAGGGACTGTATCCCAAGGCAAAATAATTCATACACGGTTCAGAAAGCTCTGGATAGAGCTTAATGAACTACCACACATTTCAACACCTCTACAGCTCAAGTGTTGTGAATAAAAAACCTCTCCCTCACGACTGTGTAAGACCCAGGAAACCATGTTCTGTCTTGACAGAAATGTTGGTTTAGTTTCTTTATGGTTATTATTCTCAAGGTGATGGAAGAAGCTGTTTCTCTCTGCCTTTGTGTTAGTCAAGCATTTAGCTTTCTCTTCTTTCCTATTTCTAAGTTGGCTTGTCTCCTGTCTTAAGTGAAGACACATATCTAAAGACTTCGCAAATTAAATCAACTCTTCTATTCTGAAGGATGCACTGGAAATACGTGTTTATTTCTTTTACTTGTCTTGTAGCATTCCCAAGAAAGGAAGGAGAGACTTGTTTCAGAAAACAGGTCATTGCCAACTTCCAGTCAGAAGGGCAGCAAGACCCTCAGGGACCCCAGAAGGGTAAATTTGCACCTTTCTGCTCCCAGGGGAAATGAGAGGCATCACAGAAAAGGAACTAGTCCTTCCTATGAACAGACTCTGAAAGGCACCATGTTCAGAAATAGTCTCGCTCATAGAATAATGTTATCCCCACAGCTCTCCTGATAGCCAGGGCAAGTAGCAATGAACTTTCATTTAGAAGAAAAGCAAGACTTTCCAAAAGACGAATATTAAAGCGTTGCTACGGATCAGTTTGTTTGGGGATCAACACTCTACACAAAGTTCTGTGGCTTATGTTCAAATCGCAAGATCCAATCTGGTGTGCGTGCAAGGAGGACTTGAATGTCATAGGAATGGAGCATGCTGGGAAACGTTTGTTATTTCCAGAATCAGAACATTGTGGTCTTTCTATAACAAACTTAGTAAACACTTGTATAGCTAAACTTCACGAATGAAAAAAAGTCCTGATTTATCACCATTCTCATTAGAATTCATGTCCTGGATAAGTTCTAAACCTTAGCAACTGACCATAATTAGATAAGAAGAAACCAGTGATCCAATAAAGGAAAGTATATAGAAATCTTATTTTCTCGATTCAGACATAACTAGAAAACTGAGTCATCTTTTATTTAATCTTAAAATATTTAGTTTGGGAGCTGAAAAGATGGCTCCACAGGTAAGAGCAGGGACTTGAGTTCTATTCCCAGCACCCATGCTAGCAGTGCCCAATCACCTCCAACTCCAGGGGACCGGACACCTGTCCTCTGCAGGTACCAGCTCTCTCGTGCTTATAAACAGACCCGCACATACAGATTATTAAAATAATAATTTCTAAAAAATAAAGGTTAGCAGGGGACCAGAGAAATGGTTCAATGGTGAAGAGCACGGGCTGCTCTTCCAGAGGACTGGGGTTTGGTTCCCAGCACACAAATGCAAGCTCACAATTGTCTGTAACTCGAGTTCCAGGGGATCCAGTGCCCTCCTCTGGCCTCTGCAGTCACTGGATGAATGTGAGGCACAGACATACATGCAAGCCAAACACCCATACACTTAAAATACAAATAAAGGTCAATTAAAAAGAGGTTTTCAGGTTTACTAAATGATTGCTAGCTTGCTATGGCCAAGAAATAAACTTTGCCATTATCTATGACTGTTAAATGCCTGTCTTCTTAGACGTTAAATTTCCAGCCATAAATACTACCTATTTTACTAAACATATTATTACTGAGAACACTACTACTCTAGATACTTAGAACATATTAGTTTAAAATTAACCAAGAAGCTCCGTAAGACTTTGCATTTCATTGAAATAGCAAATATTTTAAAAGTAGTTAATTTTTAAAAGTTCAAATTTGTTTGTACAAGGCTTTTGTTTACATAAAGCACAGATAAGCAAAATGCCAAAAGCAAAAAAAATGTAACCACTGCATTAATTTTTAAATTAAAAAGAGAATTTCATACATGCATATTGTATGAAACCCATCCCTCCCTCCAACTTCTCCCATACCCCCATCCCCTCCCACCCAACTTCATGTACTCTTTTTAATAGCACTGAGTTCACCTAAGGCTGCTCTGTGAGCACAGGCCATCCAGGGGAGTACAAACAGCTGATGCAGTCTGGAACCAACTGGAAAGTTCCCTTATCCAACAGTCATCAATTGGCCAGAGCTCTTCAGCTAGGGTGGGACTTCATAAGCCTTCTGCTTATCCTTGCGTAGATATTAAGATTTATGAAAATGTCTTAATTAAGTAGTGGTAGCGTTCCTAAATTCTTACCACTTCTCATATTCATTGACCATTTATGGGAGATACTTACTTATGTAGAAAGGGGAGAATCAGCTGTGGAACGGGAAGTTAGAAACCAAGGGACTTTGGGCCCAGTTCTGGCAGTGAAACATCTGACGCGGTTGCCACTATTTCTCTTCAAATGAAGGAGTGGAGCGACAATTGTTTTTAACATAGTAGAATTAAATTATAAGTTGATTTTGTTGTTTCAAGAAAAATTTGTAGAGCTATGTAATAAGCTTATTATTTGGAATATTTAGTAAAGGCATTCCTAATAGTCGTCAAACACAGAGAACATCATCTTCCACCAGTGGCTAACAGCGAATGGGTGAGTATCCTTGGGGGCATGGGCTTACACTTGCTGAATAACTGCATGAACTGTGTTACTCACAAATGTCCTAAACTCATATTCTTGTAGATGGAATCCTCTGTCCTGCCTGGTCCTACAGCCGTTCAGTCCCAAATAAACACACAGAGGCTTATATTAATTATAAACTGTCTGGCCTGTTGCTCAGACTTACTAATTAGCTCTTTCAACTTAAATTAACCTATAATTTTTATCTATGTTTAGCCACGACTTGGTACCTTTTCTCAGTAAGGCACGCTCATCTTGCTTCCTCTGCTGGCAACTGTATCTCTGCTTTTTCTCTTCCCAGAATTCTAGTCTGGTTGCCCACCCCCATACTTCCTGCCTGGCTACTGGCCAATCGGGGTTTTATTAAACCAATGAATGACAAATCTTTACAGTGTACAAGAGCATTATCCCACAGCATTTTCTCATGAGGAGGAACATATACAGAGATTACTATTTTCGAGAAGATACATTAAAAACAGATTTCAAATGTTATACAAAAGGGGGATATAGCTCAGCATCTTCACTATGAAGCCTTTGAAGGGCACACACTGTAGAGGAATGCTGGAGCTGATGACTTAATCTAGCTCCCATTTGTTCTGATTGTGAGTCACATTTGTATTTACCAAGGCTGTTGAGACACATTCCAGATCAAAGTACTGTTGTGAGAGATTAGTATTTAGGTTAGATTCAAGTTACAAAATAGACACACACACACACATACACAAGGTAAACAGGTGCTGATAAGTCACTTATTCTAGAGTGGAAGGAAATTCTATCTCATTTATGCAGGAAATTAGTAATTCTAGCAAACTTTTCTTGTCTTTGCCTGGACACATGTAATGATGGAAAACACATTGACCCCTATCATCTACCCACTACTGTTTTGGATCATTTAAAGAAGTAGAACTTTCTTATCATAAATTAATACTTAACCCTTGCCATAACAACAGTATATCATCTGATATTACTTAGGGTAAAGATAACTATAAGAATAAAGTCTTAAAAACAATGATTCCTCTTCAGATGTGTAGCCATTTTGTCCCTCCAAGGTCTTTTCTTCTGGTACACATTTTCTGGTTACTACTTCATTTTCTTTTGATGGGGTTTAGAACACTAATGTCTTATACCCTTACTTTAAATGCTAAGAAAAAGGGTAATTCAAAATTGGAAAGGAAACCCCACTTTAATGTTCTACAAAATAAGAGCCTGCATCTTCCTGTTCCACATCATGTAATTTACAAACATTCCAATGATAATGGTCTTGTTCAGGAATGTCACTGCAAGTGTAGAGAAGCCAGAGAAATGACTGGTTCATCTTCATCAGACAATTCATATTTTGAATAGTATTTTGCAAGTCAACTAATTCAATATTCAAATTTTAGACCTACATTTAGAATGAACCAAGAATAACCCAAAGCTTTATATAATGTAAATGTAGAAATAATTTTTGAGCACAGTAACATAAATGACATTTGCATAAAGGTATGTTTTATGTAATAGCATACTTAAAGAATATTAATTATTCAAAGACATTAAAACATTCAAATGATGTTTCCCTTAGGAGGAGGAAATATTTAACAACTCAAAGGCAGACCAAATGAATGCACTGCTACATATGATAATTAAGACTACATCTTAAAATAAATGTTCAGCATGTAACAGATTTAAAGGTAGCTTTGAAACATTGTGGCTGCCCTAAATCTTTATTTTTATACACAAGAAGATGGAACTATTTATGTCATTCCCTTCTATAATATTTTCTTATTGAAGTATATAATTTTGAAGGTTTCATCTAAGTTTTTCTATTATAAATGAGTACCAAGAGGCCAAGGTCTTAAAATATCAATCCACTTGTGGAAATTATATCACTCTTGAAATCTGTGGCATTTCTCCCCAGATGTTTGAAGACCTCAAGTACTGTCAAAATTATCTCTAGTATGCAGCAGAAACCAATTTTCCTGGAAGAAAATGTCCTTTATTATAAATTAAGGACAATATTATGCGACCAAGAGATCCCGTAGGTCAAAGACAATGCAAATGACCAAAACATTTCATGAGATGTTTATGCAAATTAAGAGACCATCTCCTAGGGTTGGAGAGTTGGCTAAGTGGTAAAGAACACTTGCCGAGGACCTAGGTTTGGTTCCCAACACCCATGATGACTCACAATCACTCACAATCCAACCCTCTCTTCTGGATTCTAAGGTCACTTACACATACATCCATGTGGATGAGACATTTATACACATAAACCTGAAAATTAAAAACTGTCTTCCTCAGCTGGAGTCTTATGCTGCTTGAAAGAGTTAACGCGGATTCTTGCTTACTAGCAAGCTAGCAGAGCGCAGCTGTAGTATGGTAGGTGCCTACCAGGCCATGGAAATGAAGAATGAACGAAAAATTGATTTGCAGTAGAGACATATGAGATGTGTCAGCCAGTGTTTGTATACTATTTAAGCAGGAATTTGGATTTGCAATAAAGAGGAAGTTGTGAAAATTTTACAGTTACAATTTGTATGATTGGCAGAAAGTTTTATGATATATACATAGAAGTTATTTCATGGTCCATGGATACCAAGTTCTTAAAAGCATACAGCATAAAGAAAGTGCCAAATCTGGATGACTGGATTTTCAATTTGCAATTAATGAATATACTGATAATGTATGCAATTACTTCTAGCCGTTTTTCTGCATAAAACTAAAATTAAGCAAAAAAATATTCTCCAGACACAGTGGAGGTAAGCAGATGTGCTGTTGTACACTTGAAAACTAGTTGGCTTGTTTCCTGTTCTGCTGATGAATAGTATTGTAAAGATGATATCTCAGTGAGGATTCTGGGTGTCACGGGGGCGGGGGAACCCTACACTTCTGGCACATAAGACTTATTCTAATGTTCACTTAGTGACAGCTCACCACTGTAGTGAGGAGCTGCGGGCAGGCCTGCTTTTCATCCCGCCTGGCTCCTGCACGGCTAGCTTAGCCCCGGAAATAATAACACACAAATTGTATTCATTTAAACACTGCCTGGCCCATTATCTCTAGAGAGTTAGTTACTGACTAACTTTCACATCTTGATTAACCCATTTCTAATAATTTGTGTAGCACCACGAGGTGGTGGTTTACCAGAAAAGATTCAGCATGTCTGACCTGGTGGCTGGCTCCATGGCGTCTGCCTCATTGCCCTCTTCCCCGCATTCTGTTCTGTTCACTCCGCCTACCTAATTTTCTGTCCTATCAAAGGGCCAAGGCAGTCTCTTTATTAACCAATGAAAATAACACATAGACAGAAAGCCCACTTACATCACACCGCCACCTTAGTCTAGTTAGTATTAAGACATTATACAAAGCATAAAGTGTACAAATGGCAGTGACTTCAGATGTGATCTGCAGCTGCTTCCCGATTCCTCTCATGGACACGAAAATCTCCAGGTGGTTCTCAGGTCTATTGGCTCGGAATCCCATTGCTACACTGGTTATTCCTATTGTAACCTCAATCCAAAGACAGTTATACATCAAACTGAATGATTAATTCTTTTTAAATAATAGAAATATCGCTCAGTCTAACTCACATGACTACTATGGTAGAAGACAAGAATGTGAACATGAATGCCATGTATTACCCAAGTTCCTCCATGTATTGCCAGTTCCTCCTAAGTATTTACTTCAAAACAGCAAGCACTGGCTCCTCTTTCCCTCGGATACATAACTAAAATGAATTAATATGGCCTGACGAACACTGCTAATATTTGTGACCCTTCATTGTTTCACATGCCTGCCCCTGTCAACTAAAGGGAGGAAAAGAAAAAATAGCAAATTTAGTTAAATTTGCATCTTGCAATGAGACTTAACTCCCCGCCTCCCGCAGTTTAAGTACCCCATACTGAAATTTTTAGAGAACAGCAAATTCCTTAAGGTTGTACTTTTCAACTGACATAACTTCAGTCCCAAATTTTTTATCAAGGGTACTGACACCTCCAATTGCTGAGATAAGGCCTGAAGTTGTTAAGAGCACCCTTTTAGTACAAACACTGGCAGTCCTGTCAAGGGCCAACCACCCAGTTTCTTCTTGATCACTTTGAATACTTTATATCTTCATCAGCCAGTGAGCACTGTGGAGCAGTGTAATGATAGCCCCCTCATTCAACTTTGAGTCTGAGACTTAATCTTCTTTTGAAGTTCCTGTATTTGAAGAGAGCTGCCACAACTCCCCCTTTTCTCTGGCTTTATTCAAGATCCGTGTTTTAACAGATCTAAAACATATCCTTTCTGTATGTTTGTAATGTTTTTAAAATGGGATGTACTTTCTAGTTGGCTGTCTTCATCTGAGACTTTTGATGTGGCAGTGATTTCTGGCACATTTTCAGAAAAACACTAGCTATCCCAGTTCCTTCTAACACCTTTTCAGCCAACCACAGGAGAGCAGCACTCTGTCCAGTTCCTTATCTTATGCACAGAACACTGTCCAACCAGTCCCTCTTTCACTGTGTACTATGAAGACAAACCTATGCCTTAAGGAGTAAGCAGTCTTAAGCTCCGAATTATTGCTCAGGGGCACAAGACATTCATCTAGCCTTACTGAGGCCCCATGCTCAAGACCAACCTCCACAAAACAAAAATGCAGTGGCTCCAGCTCCTTAGTATTAGACTGACGATACCTTTAATTTATTTGGTCCTTGTTTAGCTCTTTTGCCACACACATGAAATCACTGCTCATTGGCAACCCTGGAGTTTGATCTTGAAGGGAAATGTTTCTAAGCCTTTTCTCATGCTGTGTTCTTACTGCCTTTGCAGTGACATCTGAAGACTTCTGTAAAATGGGAGACGCTAAAACCTATTCCATGATACTAGTCTTTAAACAGAAAACAATCACGTATGTAAAATCAGCAAGACATCTGGCAGCCAGACGGCAGGAAGGGTTGTGCAGTATGGGCAGGAAGGGCAATGCAGTATCAAAAAATCATTTAACCGTACTAACATTTCAGATGTATGACTTTCAAAGACAGTGATTCTTACCATGTCCTGAGCACACTTTTTCCTGTAGCAGTGGAATACATTAGCGTTGTTGGCAACAGAAATACTCATTTATATTGCTCTACATACAAACCACTCTCTAGCCATGCCATATCCAATTTTTAAAAAAAATTTTACCATCTAAACTGCAAACTCATGACTCTGATCTAATGTAGACCCCTTGATTCAACCCAACACTGAAAACTACTTGGTTATCTCTCAATGCATTTATGTGCTTCCTCTTCCAAATCTGCTCATGGTATGATCCAAGTCACTGTCAAATGCCATTGGCAAGAGGAACCTGGTGACATGCCATTAAAATCTAACTTTTTCAAAGTAAAGACATCTCAATGACTGTCTTATCTTAGTCTCTACAGATTTTTTTTTTAAATTTTAGTGTGTAAGGTAGAGATTTTAACTCAGACCCTCACATATTGCAGGACAAGCACTCTATCAATGAGTTATAGAGCCCCAAATCCTAAAGATTATCTAGTTAGTAGATACTTCTTTTATAAACTATAAAACTATAGCTGAGAAAATGTAGGCAATCCTGTTTCCACATATGTATGTTTTCAACAACTTTGTGCAAAATGGATACCACAAATGCAAATCTATGTGAAGTGAGTCTTCCAAGGTCATGCTCAAATACCTCATGTTCTTTTTTTAAAGATCTATCTATCTATCTATCTATCTATCTATCTATCTATCTATCTATCTATCTATCTATCTATCTGTTATGCAGTGTTCTGTCTGCATGTATATCCCTGAAGGCCAGAAGAGGGCACCAGATCTCATTATAGATGTTTGTTAGCCACCATGTGGTTGCTGGAAATTGAACTCAGGACCTGTGGAAGAGCAGCCAGTGCTCTTAACCTCTGAGCCATCTCTCCAGCCCCAACCTCATGTTTTATAGGCAATTGGCATAATATATCGGAATATCTACGTTTGTATATGATAGGATTTAAGGGTATCAATTTGATGGTTCACAGGAAAAAAAAAAACCCTGAGACTTGAAAGCCAAGTGAAAATGCTTAAGACTTTCATGAAGTTAGTTACAGCAAAGGATAATCATTTCAAAGCCCAAATGATTCGATTTGTACATTTTATTTCCAAACTGAAATGATAAAATATACCAATTCATCAACAAGTGTTAATAAAGTACCTGTGGATAAATTGTTGGCTTCGAAGGTAGTGCATGAAGTTAAGTAAACTTTCAGTTCTTAAGGAAGATTACACTGAAGGAAAAAGTCAGCAAAAAACTCCAGAAAACAGAGTTTTATCATGCATGTCACAGTGCACCTCAAGTTCAGATCCTTGTATTCAAAAAGTTAAAGGACTCCCTTTTACAAGTTACTAGCTTCTGTTCCATAAAGCCAGACACAGTTCAGCGACGTTTGTGTGCTAGAGTGTACCCATCTGCTACACTAGTAGAGAACAAACTACATAGCTATACAGGGCGAAAGGAACAGTAATAAACATAGGGGGAAATAGGAAACGCATAGTTTAGGTAATCTTTTTTGTATGTAGGATGGAATTTCAAATGAATCTTTTCACTTGCATTTGGGTCGACATCTGACATCATCAATTGTAAAAACAAAACAAAATACTGTTTAACAGGCAACTTTCCTTAATTTTGATGCTTCTGGATAAAAGAAACCATAAAACTGGTATCTGCTTAAAATTCTTGCCTCTGGATCTTAGTAACTGGATCCGGCAAAGAAAAACTTTTCTAAAAATATGTACACTGGGGTTTGCCTGCATGTCTGTGTGAGGATGCCACATCTCCTAGAACTGGGGTTACAGACAGCTGTGAATTGCCCTGTAGGTGCTGGAAATTGAACCCAGGTCCTTTGGAAGAGCAGCCAGAGTGGCCAATGTTCTTAGCTGCTGAGCCACCACTCCAGTCCCCAAATATTGTGTGTATGTCTGTACATATGCATTATTTTTTATATATCTGCATGTATGCCTGCATGCCAGAAAAGGACACCAGATCCCATTACAGATGGTTGTGAGTCACTATGTGGTCGCTGAGAATTGAACTCAGGATCTCTCAAAGAGCAGTCAGAGCCTCGAACCTCTCGGTCTTCTCTCCAGCCCAATATGGCCTATCCTGATTTGTTAAATGAGTCACACGTAATTGTGCTTTGGCTGATAATTTAGTCACTGAAGATCCTTTTCCTCTGTGTTTTCTTGTCTACCAGTTGCTGATGGTTTTATATATATATAAAAAAATCAGTTTTATAAATTATTATGGAAAGATGAGTTCTTCCTTGTGATATTAAGGATTTGAATCTGGTATACATCACACAGTGCAGCATCTGTTAAGTTTTGGACACTGTAAAGTTGTAATATGAAGTGTCATCTTTACTGAGGTGGTATTTTGAATTCTGAAATTTTTTAAAAATCCTGATGATTTTATCCATTTTGGCTATCTAAAAAAATACTTAGAGAAGGATGAATTTCATGTTCCTGTATATTCCTGATACACAAACTTAGCATTTTCATAAGCATTTACTTTCCAGAGATGATCTAGGCAATGTCAATAAGATTTCAATCATATAAAGAAATAGGTTAAAAATAAAAACTAAAAAATTAAATCCCATAACTTTCTTCCTACTCTCTCTTGCTCTACTGGTAGTTTCAGCCTTCAAACACTTTAAACATGGTATTTTCACTTAGATGTCAAAAAAAAAAGAAAATAAAAAAAAACAGTAACCTTCAAATATGAACTATGCAGGCAAGCAGCTCAAAGTAAATTTCATAAAGACAGAATAAGTCTAAAATTTCTGTCATGGGATTCCTCACCAATTTCTCAGAGTTTTGTTGGGTCCCAAGAGTGCTCAGGATATTACTTGTAGTGTTGCTACCACCCATTCAATTTTTCACCTATGGTTAATGCAGAGGATGCATTTAAAACCAACAAGGAAAAGGGCCCACTGTGGATCCATTAACCTATTTATTGATAGCTGAAAAAAAAATCTAAATTTAGTCACACCATTCAGTGTATTTGTGAAACTTCAGGTTTTTATCAGTGTTTTCCATGTTGAAGAAGTCTGACACTTTCAAATCAAAGTCAACACTGCAGTGAGGAGAGCTTTTCTACTTTATTACAAAGAGAAGAAGCCTTTATGTGGTCAGAAAATACAAGATTGATCTTTTTCTCTTCCTATGAAACGCTGCTGTTCAAACAGCCAGAGTGAATTGTCTCAGTTCACGTCTTGAAGTCCCATCACATTCACTTGGGTATGGATGTCCTTGGCTGCTGAAAATCTGGCCCTTTAGTGCACAGGGCGACAAAGTCCCCTGACCAGCAGTTCCAGAATGTCCCATTTTCATATATTGCATCCATGCACACCTCCTAAAAATGAGGTACAGCAGGGCAAACATTTTCCAAAATAGATGTCATATATATAATATATACACATTCGTACATACATACCTTTATTCATGTGATGTCCAAAATTTAAAAAAAATGTACACATTTATTACAAAATCGTAACAAAGACTGGACAGTGTTTTGCTCATTCTGGAAAGATGAAGCTCAGTAACAACACAGCCCTGGAAACCATCCAGAGACCGTGGCAATCTCTTTCTTCTACAGTCATATTCTTGCATTAAGCCTGGCGAAACTGCCTTTCGGAAACAGAAGGGGAAGTAAATGAAAGAAGCAGCCCTTGCTCATCTTTCCAAATGAAATACGAGAAGGATCTTCACATAAAAATGCACAAACATTTGTTATTTTATTACCAATAGTGCTACAATGAACAATGCAAATTTTGTGGTCTAATTTGTCGAGTCTTTTGTGGGTTTTCTTTTTTACATTTAAGAAACTAAATGGTAACTTCTGTCAGTGTACTTGCTTGTCTTTATAGACCCAAGTCTGTCTGCTGGCAAAAAGAAAATAAACGAAAAAATTCAGACCCTGCTCAAACTAGAGAAAACAAATTACAAATTTAGTTGTTGGGCAGCACATAATTGGTAAGGCAGGACCTCAAATGGTGACCCTTTACGTAAGCCAATTGCCAGATCCTCAAGGAATTAAAACCAGGTTGCCTGAGCCACATCAGTTCTGCGGATCTGTCGAGTACTGTGCTGAGACAGCCATACCCCAGGAGAGGGAAGTCTTTAGAAGGCTTGCTGAGCAGGGTTGTAGTTGAAGGTGGATGGCAGGTGAGGCCGTTCTTCTAATTTGTCATATTCCAGATGGAACTCCTATAAAAAAAAAATCAAAACTTGAGAATTTAAATTATTTCATAAGCCTCTTTTAATAATAAAAGCATTATTTAGTGTGTGTTTGTGTATGTGTATCTGAGAGAGAGAGAGAGAGAGAGAGACAGAGAGAGAGAGAGAGAGAGAGAGAGAAAGAGAGCACGCGCATGAGTGAGGGTCAGAGGACAACTTGTGAGACGTAGGTCTCCCACTTACATGAGGGTTCTGAGAACCAAACTCAGGTAGGCCATCAGTCTCCTTGGCAAGAACTTTTACTTGCTGAGCCAAGTAACTCTCATATATATATAAATTTTTTTTGGTCAAGATATATTTAGTATAAGAACAAAAAATAATTCCACACTAAAAAAAAATAATAATTCCACATAAGATGAACACAGAGACACAGGCCCACTACATCTTTGCCCTCTTAAGTAAAGCAGTCTGAAGGACAGCAGTGCCCTGTGCTACTGTCTACTGTACGTGAGTATCGACCTTCTGAATATAAAGGCAGTTCATTTATGAATGTGGACTCATAAAAATTCTGTGCAAGTTTGTAATTAAAACAAAAAAGGAAATTATTATAGCTCTCTTGCAAAAACTGAAAATTATAGGATGTTTAAATAAAGCCTATTTCAATGAAGTACAAAACAAAACAAAAACCCTAATAGTTTGTTAATGCTTAAAATGAGACACTTTTCAATTTACCTTGATGATAATTTTTTAAGCAGTTATTCTTTAACCTCATTAAAATCTCAGGAAAACAAAGAGCTAAAAACACATACCTCTAGAACTCTCATTTCATAAATGTCATAAAATATAATTTAATGGCGATTTAAAGCTAGATGATAGTTTTGGTGTATGATTATCGGAAACCTAACTGATTACTGATTTTAACCAAACTGTCCAAATATATTATGGTATTTTTATTTTTAATATTTATTTGTGGATAAGGGGCAAACACACATCACAGTGCACAGAGATGGCGCGTGCAGAAGTTGGTTTTCTACTTCCGTTGTGTAGGTCAGCTCAGGTCTCTGGCCCGTCGGCAAGTACCTATACCCAGAGTCATCTTGCTAGCCCTTCTCTCTCTCTCCCTCTCTCTCTCCCTCCCTCCCCCCCCCTTTTGTTTTTGAGACAAGGTCTTGCCAGTTTAGGCTGGCTTTGAAACTCCCCACATAGCCCAAGGAGGCTACAAACTCACAATCACGCCCACCACAGCCTCCTGAATACTGGGGTTACAAGACCTGGCTTCAAAAGTTTTAAAATTTAAGAATTCACTAGAGATGCAAATATAACTGCATACTTAAGAAAACAAATCTTTTTTTTGGAGAGGCTCTAAAATTACTCATTCTATAGCTTGAATCTAACTGCCACAAATTATTTTAAAATCTCTCTCAAGTTATTAAACCTCAACATACATTATCTCCTGAGGATTAAACAGGTACCCTTAGCAACCATTGGTAAACTTATCCTATTGTGTCTGGTATCAAACTGACCCTATGATGATTGCTTTCACTGTTAATTAAATGAGATTTGCATTATTTAGTTAAAACAAGACCTCAGGTAACAGTGATCAAGCTTTTCGACACCAAACACATCAACACACATATAACTGACAACCTGCCATGAACCAAAACTAAAGACAGAGGTCATTTTTTATTGTAGTCTTTGTATGTATCTTGGGTAAATTGGTATTTTATTGTACTGAAGACGAGGATCCAAATTTAGCAAGGTCTGTCTTTCCTAATGTAACACATGAGGGGTTTGTGTGTTTTTCATCCAAGATTCAAAACAAATTTATTTCATTAAACTCCCAAAATAACTCTGAAAACATCAAGCGTCCTCACAAATGTTGGCTATCTGCCCACCAGCAGGAAGGAGCAAATGGCAGTCACCACCCTTAAACTCTGACAAGTGGCAGAGCTGCCCATGCCCACAGAAGTTGAGTACCCACATTCACATTAGCACAATTTTCCTAGTTATTCTTTGAAATGAAAATGCATCTACATCTAAATATACTTAGTATAAAAAGCTTACCTGCAATTTTGACAATGACAAGCTCTAAGTTACATTTTACCCATCCATACTGGCAAGATATGCTTTATTAGTATTTAAAGAGTTTAACCTCATCAATATTATATCCTATTAATATTATAAAAAGAGACCAGCTTGAACATAGGAAGCATAAATACTTTAATATTTAAAAAATATTTACACACTAACTAGAAATACTATGGATCAAATACTGTCTTCCAGCAATAATCTTTTATCTGTTTTCCACATTTTTATTCTTCTTAAAATAGCTGAACCTTGCGTCACTCTTACCTCTTCGCTCTTTAACTACATCTAACTTCAATATCTATAGCGTTTCTTTTACATGTCAATGATGTGGCCTTATTGGAGGAAGTGTGTCACTGGGAGTGGGCGCTGAGATTTCAAAGGCCCATGCCAAGAAGGTCCACAGAGCACACTCCATTTGTTTAGTGCTTACAGACAGAGTGCCACATTATTACCACACTATGCATACATCCTTACAAATAAGATGAAGTTACGTGGTATTTATCTTACTATTCTGCAAACTCTGGCACTTTGCAAGCCCCGTGGCTGATGTGACAATATCACATTTATGAACATTCTATAGTTTTATGAAGTCTCTTAACAGAATCACTAAAATGTCTTAATACTAAGCAATCTTATGGAAAAGTCTGAGCACATCTGGAAATAGCCACTGTAAACTATACTTCACCATAACCTATTTTCACAAACTGCTCATTAATACCTGGTAGGAACCAACAGTTCTTATTGCCTCCCATCACGATGGAAGAATTTTGAAAAGTATCAATGTAAGGAGCTAACATATTATTTAGAGAGATTTCTTAGGAAATAACTTAGATACTAACTACTACTCAGAGTTTATTTTCCTACTTCACTAATATTCTTTTTTTTAAGTTTTTTTTTTAAATTTATTTATTTATTATGTATACAGTGTTCTGTCTGTCTGTATGCTTGCTGGCCAGATGAGGGCACCAGATCTCATTACAGATGGCTGTGAGCCACGATGTGGTTGCTGGGAATTGAACTCAGGACCTCTGGAAGAGCAGTCAGTGCTCTTAACCGCTGAGCCATCTCTCCAGCCTTTCACTAATATTCTTAAGAAGCGAAAACAGTTGTTCAGCCACGTTAGGAAACAGGTAAAACTTAGCAAAATCACTTAACAAGTATATGTCATAAATGATCTTATATTTGATATAGCAAACATTTTCTTTAAAATAACACTGACCTAAACTGGGAATTGTTTCTGAGGAAATAAAAAGCTCTCATATTAATATTTATGAATATCTCACATTATGAAGGGAAGATAGTTCTCAAAAACTATTCTTTCTCACTTGATTTCCTAACAAACAATCCAAATTTTAGCTATAATTATATCGCTATGTATTGCTTAAGTGCATTGATTTTTGCATGTGGATTTAGAATTCAAATTATTGAGCATAAAGCTTCAAAATGAATGTAAAAAGCTTCGGTTCTCCTCCAAACACCTTGTCTCTCTGATAGCATGGCCTTGGACCAGATACAGCATGCTCTCTGGAATAACTTGGGAGTAAGTATTCATTCTTAGGCCCCACCCACAGGTCTGACTAGAGCGCGCACAGTGGAGGGAGGCTCTGCAATTTGTTTAACCAGTTCCCCAGGTAATTCTCATACAAGCTAAAACTGGAGAATCACAATTTAACCAAGAAACAATCAACAGGAAAATCTTCATGTTTGGAAGAATAGCAGTAACCTCCAACAATGATAAAAGTATCAGAACTACTAACACATACATCCACCATATGCCAAAAGGAAACCCTGTATGCAGGGTATGGATGTGTAAGCATAGAATTTCATTCAATCTTCATGACATCCATTTTGAAAAAAAAAAAAAAAAAAACAAGGTCAAAGCAGAAATGGAAGTTAAATTCTGTATTTCTGTTATACTGTTTAAGGAGAAAAAAACACTCCTATTTTAAAATGTACTAATTTAAATACCTCTATTTAACTAAAATGGTAAGTAAAGAACATAGTCTTTGAAACTAAGACAATACTTTCATTAACTATAGCTGTTGAAATGACCGACATAATCTAAGGACTAAGCATTAATCATATTTAGCACTGAGGCACCGAAAAACAAAAACTATAATAATTTTTCGTCTCTTCTGTATTTTCTATTGGATTCACATTTTTAAATTTCTTTACGTGTTATAAAAAATTATAAAAGTCCAAACTTTTCTATGGTTTATATCTGATAACACTTCAAACTATCTTAAAATGTAAAACATTCTATCAATTTATTACATTGAAAAAAATCACCCCAAAGCAACAACTAAAATATTGTCCAAAGAACTAATTTGTCAGAAATACTATTCTTCTGTTTAGCTTTTGTAGCACTAAGAATCACTGACAGAAAGTATATTCAAAGACATAGAGTTGGGAGTTCTCTGAAACTAAGTGTGGGTTATATTTACCATTAAGCTGACTGAGTAAAACACCAGCTACCTCACACCAGCATTAAATATCTACTCGCACAGAAATTTACAAAATGCAAAAGGGGAAATTTTCTTTGACAAGATGACTTTGTAAAGCAAAGTTATAAAATCAAAATAGAACAAAATAAACCTTTCCTTACAGGCTATTACCCCCAGTGTTCATTCATAGGAACAACCAATGGTGAGTGTTCGCAATTCTCCTGCATTAGATGATCTGCAAATAAAACACCCTGCCACCTTCCCTGAAAAGTGTGCAGAACCTTTAACAAACTGCTTTTAGATCAAATGCCACACAGGTGTAAAGTATAACAATAAAATGAAAATATGTGACAGGGATTGTAAATAATGTGGCAGTCATAAAAATATTTCAAATGTTAACAAGTCTTACTCCAAATCATAAAAATCTCTTACCAAATTTAATAAATTTTCTATTAGTGAAATGAGTTGTTTCTGGAGACTTCTATAAGGCATGGCAAACATCTGACACATTATTGGAACAGACATATTTTTACATATTAACAAGCAAAGGAAGTTTTAATGACTATAAATATTCATACATTTTGCACATGGAAAAAATATACCTTAGCTACTTTCCTCCAGTTCAGACAGTCAAAGAAGTAATATGTTCCCCTCTCATATGTATTGGTTTTCATTGTGGGCTCCATGCCTGGTGCTCTGGTAATCCACACTCGTTCTTCTTTGTGGTATCTCCAATCACGGTTAAAACTTCAATTTTTAAAAGAGAAAGATAGTTAATTTTTCCTATGACCCATGTTAAACATTTATACATGTGGTCAACCTTTTCTCAGAAAAGTTATCTAAGGTATATACATATGGAAGCATCTTTATCTGGCTCTACTATTAAGTATAGTTACTCAACTACAGTAAGATAACTTCTTTTGCTCCAAAAGCACATTCTTTAGTACAAATAATTTAATTAAGTTGAATAAACTTTATGTAGACAAAATAATTTAAAAGTTATGAGTGATATAATAAAACTTGGGCAGACCAAAGAAAGATAAAATATACTGAATAAATGACAGAAATTGAAATTGAAGCACACTAAAATAACAGCCTGGTGACTTGCACTAGTACGTAAGTTATTAAGTAAAAAGCCAATTTGAATAGATTACTTAACTTCACAAAACTTTACAGTCGTGATGACAATAGAATAGCCATTTCGTAAAGTTTAATTTTTAACTTTAAATCATAAACTGTCAAAATCTCTAAGAGGATATCATCAGAACCCAAGTGATGATCTATAGCGCTTAGAAGCTGGGTAGCGACATCCCTGATGATGGACTTCCATGTAAATACATGCTTTCCTACAAACAGTTTGGTAGCTCACAAACACAGATGACATGACACAAAAGTCAAATACAGATATATGAGTGATTTGATACATTTATTTATGACTAGATTAAAAGGAATAGGTGTTAATCCTAATTTACAAAAATGAGAGGAAAATAGTGAAAAAAGCAAAAAGTAAATTCTCTCAACTGAGAAATTTTAAACCTGACAATTCAGTATCAGCATAGAGGCACAGGCATGCAGGGTCTTGTCTATTTAATAATCAAATGACACATATTAAATAACAAGATTCTGTGTCTATTCATCATAAACATCTGTGGTTCTTCAAGAATCACAACCAAACTCATTCAAAAACTTCAATTCACTAAGTGTGTCACTTCATAGAGTTGGCATTAAGTCTAAAATTCTTTTTAGGTTACAGTGATTATACAGCTGTAATCCGCTTTCAATGTAAACAAAATTCATTTTACTAAATATAAAAATAATCCCAAATCTCTCCTTTATAATTCTGTTGTTCCCCTGGTGGTCCAGGGAATGACTAAAGTCTGAGGGTGCTAGGCAAGCACTCCACCACTGAACAACATCCCTGCCAACAACTTCAATATGGCAGGGAGGAGAATTTTCAATGAAAACAAAAAGTTGTAACCATCATCATTTCATACACCTTCAGAACATCCAAGATACGCTAGGAGAGAGAGTGGTAAGCTATGCTGCACATACAGCTCTACTGCAGCTAGGAGTTGTAACACATCTCCTCCGTTCATGTAATAGAGATAGAAGAGGAGGTCTTCTCCGTATCGGCCAAGCTTGATTGCAGCCAGCTATGAAAGACAAAAAGATTGTTATAAACTGTAAACCAAATGTAAAATTTAATTGTTGCTACTAAAATAAAAATCGGAAGGATAAACAGAAATCTTTACTTAGTGCAGACAACTGTCATTTCGTAATTATGCTGCCAGGGAGTCAGTTTTCTAGCATTTCTTCATCTAAATGAATAAAGTTACTTAATGAACCCTAATCCTAACTCAAAAGAATGAGAATATTTATAAGTATCCCATGGAGTGCCAGCTACACAGACCTGTAAATGCTGAATCTATACGCAGTGATTCGCAAACCATTCTGAGATTTCCAGCAGTAACAGATGGTAAGTACAAAAACCATAAAGACGGTACTCTATTCTGTGTGAAGGGACGGCTAAAGGGTAGCGTTCTCACATTTCCCTACAAGGTAGAAACAGCCTACAAAACTATAAACTTCATAAGTGCCGCAGCTCAAAACCTCACGCTAACCTCACGCACCCCAAAACAAAGGATCCACCTGGTCGTTTGGCTTCTCTGCTTCACCCCAATGCAGTCTCCCCTACTATGTTCTGGAGGCAGATGTGGATGTAGGACATTCTCCAGCATTTCTCACACTGTACTAAGATTCTGGAACACTTAGGCAACTGTAGCCTCAGGACTACTGTTCTGGTGGGGCACAGACAGTGTGAAGAGGCTAACTTCAGAAGGGTTTGTGGTTTATCTGGGTAAGTTTGTAAAGAAGTAAAAGCTTCCTTAAGCATAAAACGAGAGTCAAGAGAATAAGGAACAAACTTCCCAAGTCAGTTTATTGTCATCAACTATGGTTACTATGGTTACAATTAATAACTGCAGAAAATATCAGTCCTAAGACTGTTTGGTTTTAAAAGCAAGTCCCAAAACATTAGTATTGTTAACAACAAACCAGAATTGTTATACATAACTGAATGAGCATACAAAAGCATATCCCAAAGACTGCTACTAGACTACCATGCTGTCTGGCCTGAAAATGGTACCAGGAAAGGAGATAAATCCACACTAAGAACAGTATGCTACACTCACACTCACCTTATCCCTAATGTGAATGTTCGTTAAATATTCAGACGGAACATGGAAGTCTGTATAACAAAAAAACATTCTTATTAACCGATTCTTAGAAAACGTTTTTTAAAAGATTCTAAACATAAATAGATCCTCCTACCTATGTCCTGAGGCCGACAAGGCGAAGATGCCCAGGGTGATGCAAATTTGGGGTAGAGATTTCTGAACAAGAGGTAAAAAAAAAAAAAAGCCACTTTAAAGAATAAAGTAGTAAAATATATTTACAACTTAGTTTTGGTAAAATAAGTTTAAAAAAAAAAGACTTCAAATAAAAACTGAGCATTGTTCCTGGCTCCCTTTCTGGAGTTTCCTACAACTTCATAGCAGAAAAATGAAAAAGGGCTGCTTCCTTTAGCACTCTACTAACAGGATACAGAGCACAGAACATTATAATACACTTAGGTACACGATTTAAATGTCCTACTTTCAATTAGCTATAATTAGCAGTGCTTTTAATTCATTTATACATCGTTCTCCAATTTAATTACTTTCCATGTATACCTTATCCAAATGTGTAAGCATTAGGCACAAGACTCACCAGGTATTTATTTCTGTGCATACCTATTACATACACCTGGAACACCTAGGTACTCTGAACAGAGGAAGTGAACAAACACTGCTGACATAAAACTTACTTTTGACTTAAGTATATGGTGGATTGGATGCGGGCAATAATTAGCATAATAAATAATTTATTCAGGGAGGGCTCGAAAGTAGGGAAACTGTTGTATAATTAAGTGAGGTGGTCAATTTAAGTAAGATTTGTCTAGTCTAGATTTAAACAAATAAAAAGAATATGATAAAGATAATCACAGGTTATTATCTGGCAAACATTGTGCCAGGCAAGGGAAATATGAGAAAAATTAAGACAGACACATCCGGACATGAGACGCAGAATAAGAAGACTACGGAAACCACAACGAGGAGCAAAGGAAAGAGCGGCCGAGGTAAAGTAGGGAGAAAGAAAGAACAAGGTGAACAGGGGAGGGCTGCTCTACAGGGAGTTAGTTCTTAAATAGAACAACAAACCTGCAGGTGGTGTTGAGCATAGGAACAGCCTATTCAGAAGGATTATCTTGAGTGCAACATAAAGCTGTACATACAGAAAGGAGAGAAGGAAAACCAAGGCTCCCTCCTTGGTGATCCACTGACAAAGCATCCAGGCAACAAGCCAGAGGGGCAGCACTGTAGTGAAAATGTGATTCCATTCCGTATCTGAGAGGACTGCACCTAAGCTTGAAGGAAGGAGAGAACTAAGATAATGCTAGGTGTCTCCAAGTATGACCGAGACTGAAAAGCACAGACAGTGTAGGCTGGAACCAGATCATTTAAGAGGTATTTAACTGGTAATGGCACCTTAAAGTCTCAAGTTCAGGAGAGAAGTCTGGAATGTTCAATCTACATGGTCCTTCAGAGCACAAGACTGGACAAGATCATCACGGAATAAATAAAGAGGACTAATTCAAAGGACAGGCAGTGTCACCAGCATGGGAAATTGAGAGGGATGAGAAGAACACCTTCAAGATTAAGAGAAAGAGCATCTCATAGTCTACTTGATTTACTTGTGGAACAGAGTTTAGCGGAGTGGTGGGAGCAGAATCCTAACTAAAATGGGTTTAATAGAATGAGAGAAGACAAATTAGAAAAGTTAAAATGATTCATTTGAGATGTTTGCTTCAAAAAATAAATTAACAATGTGACAGTAATTCAGGAGGTTGAATCAAGATAAAAGTATTTTGATTGATACTAATGGAAAAATAAGTTTTTCTCCATGTGACTAGAAATGGCAAAACAGAAGTGTTGTGAGTTAGATGGAAATACAAGTGCCTGCAATATTACTTAGTCAGAAGCAGAAGGACTTAAAGAGCCACCCTAAGTTACACCAGCAAGACCGTTTTGGGGTAGAGTGCTTACCCTACATTTCTATAACCTAGCTCGAGATACTAGCACCAGAGAGAGCAGAAGAAGTTAAGATTCAACTCATGAGTTTTCAGAAAGTTTTAAATAGGAAGCAGGGACCAAATACTCTGGCACAGGTGTGTCAGATTAAGATTGGGGTAGGACCAGGTGGATGCCCTCTTCCATTTGCTTCCATTCTTCTCCATAAAGTAGAAATTTAGCCAGGACATTATTTGAGAGTTAAGGACTGGAGAAAAGATACTAATTGCTTGCTGAAACACAAAATAGTCAAATGGGATGTAACAGCAGCAAAAAACAGAACAAACAGTCAAAAGCAAACAAAAAGTTCTAAATGGACTATGCATATCAGGTTTGAGTATGCCTGCAAAGTTAAGAACTCACTTTGAAGTTCTAGAGCACGAGTGTGAAGCAAGAGAAGACGATGAAACTGTCGTTCTTCCATAGTCCATCCAGCAGATGGATCAAGAATGAAACAAGCAGACAGAACAAGAATAATGGGAAGAGGAAAACAACTGAGAGAAGGGCAAAACAATCAAGAGTCACATAAATCAGATATTATGACTGACCATAAAATTTAATGGTGAGAAGAAAGTGGAAGAGGTAAGAATACCAAGGAAGGTAGAAGAATAAATGGATGAAAAATCCCAATAGAATCAAATGACTAAACAACAAGTCACAGCACCACGAGAGAAGAGGGAAATAGTGATGGTTAAAGCAGGGCAAAAGTTAACCTTATGAAGAGGCTATAGTTCCTAACAATGAAAGACTGATGCAATAGATAAGGATGTGGCTTGGGGTGGGCCCAAACTCCTTGTAGATAGATTCTTATAGAACAGTATTTCTAGGAGAGTAGGGGCTAATAATAGAAGGAATGACCCCAAGAGTTAAGCAGGCAAAAGCAGATAACAGAATGTGATGATGAAATTAACCAAGGTTGAGGCTGTCCAGGGCAGCAAGGGATATATTAAAATGGCTACAATGCTGCCTCGATTATTGTTTTTAAAAAGAAATAGGTAACTTTATGACGACCTACTAAATGCTAGAAGTTTATTTACAAATATGGAAGGAAAAAAAAACACTTACTCAGGAGAGTTCAGATTGAGGCCTAATGTTGTTAAGTCACTTCCTAAAGCAAGATGTACCATTCCTGGGTCTGTCTCTGCTGCCCTGATAAATGTTAACAGGCCAATCATTCCAAATTGGTCCGTCACCATCCCTTGAGGAATGTTAGTAACTCGACCTGGTTAAGAAAAACAGTTATTTTTATTTCCTATTAGGGAAAATAGAGAAAATGTACTTTAAAATATCTCTGACATATTTAAGGAGTCCCACCATCAGGTAACACCTGGATCCCCTTTTTCTGCTGATTATTGTTTTGTGTTGTTGAACTTTTATCTCCAGGGAATTTGGGTCCATCTGTACTTGAAGTCGTCTTCCCCGATGTATTCAAATTCTAGTATAGAAAAAAAGTGTGACATTAAAATGTGCTAATTATGCAAGTTTAAACTTATCAACATCATGCTAGCTATTCACTATTATATTCAAAAAGGTAGTAATTACCTGTTTTCTACTCAAATATTCTGTTCCCCTAACTGCCTCATGATAACCAAATAAATACTGTGTCTATACATGACTATTTAAAAGACAAGACAGCTAGAGAAAAATGGTTTTTTTATTATTATTTTTTTAATCTCAGATCATAGATCACAGGGGATGGGGGAAACCTTTCTTGGAGTTTTTATACTTTGGGGACACACACTTTAGTTACAGTCAACACTTATATATACAAGAGATGATTTACACAAACTACAGCATTTGAGACATTACCAGACAGCCTCTGAGGAAAACTAGGAATGTGCACACTTCTTAAGTCACAGATGTCCATTCTTACCCAACAATCCTCTTTACAGTTTCGCTCATCAATACCCCATCACACATACAAAAAAAAAGCTACTTGCAGTGAATGGTAGAAGAAATCAACACCCTTGTTAAATCAGGAAGAAGCTGAGTCGGCTGAATCAACACAGGTATAAAAATGTGTATAAAGATTCTTCAAGGAGAAAACTTACTCAAGAAAAACACAGCTCCTTAGAAGTCTATATTATCAAACTTCATGGGATCCAGCTGACAGGGACTACAATAAAAGTCTAAATTAACTGACAAGTTCAACAGAAATTTGCAAACCTATATGAAATAGGAAAAAAATAGGCTATCTTCTAGTTACAAAGCTTTCCACATTCTTCAGAAGTTAGATTATTACAGTGTTCAAAATCAATAGTTCCGAAGCAGTATCTAGTAAGTAACTGTTAATGGAAGACCAGTCTACAGGGAGAACACTACAATCACATACATGAATCTCTGGTACTTACAGATTTGCTGTCGTCATTACTTGACGTTGGATCTTTATAGCTGGAACCAGGTAATGCTGGAAAGTCTTCATTGTGTATTGAGAAGTCCTGGGATTGCTCATTTGCAGGTTTTGTTACCATTCCAACTATGTAATGAAAATAATCCAGAAAATTGTAATTGGATCCATAATATTGTCATGCAAATTACATAAAAAGTTAACTTTGTTCATGATAATATACCAAGTTTTTTCTTAAAGCATGTAAAACAATAATTCAAAAATTAGTATTCAGGATAATAATAAAGAATGAAATTTTGATTTACTGCTGAAAAAAATCAACATATAAAGCAATATAAAAAAATAAGTGGTTATCCTGCAATTCTACTCTAATGTTCTATATGTGCTTAAGATAGGATCTGATATTGATAATATTAGCCAAAATGTTGGCTTACAGCTAGCTTTAAATATCTGACTAGATGTCATAAACACGTTAGCTGTCAAATAAAAATGAACACAATAAAATTTTTTAAAAATGTCAGTATTCTACTTAAAAGTGACTTACAGAGTGAGCAAATTGCAACCAATTATAAAACAATTCCACTTTATTTCTCATTTTCTTGGACTCCATGTTACAGATGTAAAACATGCAAGAACTGGGAAATAATCTTCCCACTATGCTTGTCATTAGTCGGGCCCTTATTGGAGAACAAAATCCAGTTTGGGGCTCCACAATTCAAGAAGGAAATGGAGAAACTAGAGATGGTCCAAGGAGAGCAACGGGAATGTTTAAAGGGATGGAAAAAGGACCTATGAGGAAAGGTTAAGAACATTAGCATCTGAACTGAGACTCAAGTAGTCAGGTACTCAACTCCCAGGGCAGGTCACACTTCGTTATTTTGGGAAAACAGATTTGGAAACTTTAAAATATAAAGCTTTCCCTCTACACATTATTTTTATTCATATTCAGTTAGTATAGAAATTGAAATCCTTGAATAATAGAGAAAATATGAGTTCTATTTTTAAAATAACTGACAAATTAACTCATCTAATTACTGTCTTACTATTGTTCTTTATCAGGTCTCACACCCTAGAAACAATGTCATAGAAATGTCTAAATTGTTATGTCTAGATCTTATTGCAGACGATTCTCCCCTAACATGGTTTTTCAGCTCTACTACAGCCAAATTCTCATCCTACTAGCGACTGTAAAAAAGAATAATTAGGAATATTAATGATGGTCAAGAATCTATAACACTAAAAATCTTAAGCACTGGTTCAGGAAAGGGATCACAGTCTTTTCAAGAGGACATCTGCTAATGTCCAGGAAGGTGTGTCACAATGGACGGTGCTGGCATGCGCTAGGCTAAAGCTAGAACGGTACTACATAGTCTATGTTCTCACACCACCTGTTTTCTGAAGAGAATTATCCAGCCCGTGTCAACAGTGACTGGAGAAACACCTCAATGCACAGTCACTGTTAATCACCAGGAATATAGTCTCTGAAAACTGTAGGGTCAACTAACAAAAGCCCAACCACAAAAATAATCACTTATATATAGCAAATCAAAACATGGAAAACAGAAAAAATAACTTCTGAATACCAATGAAGTCAAGCATTTAGGTTATAGTACAAACTTTTACCAATGAACCATGTTATTGTGGATATATGCGGGGAAAGCTTTCAAATATGAATTTTGACAAAATAACACTAGCCTGATTTGACAACATAAATACATAATAAACACATATGGCCAACACAGAGACATGTATGTGTGTATACATATGGCTATAACCTTCAATTGGCCATTGCTAAAAATCTTGATTACCGTAAGGTGCTCTTCCGGCCAAGGGGTTTATTAATGGGGTAGGGTTACCACTTCCTTCCCTTCTATTTCGGTCTGCTAATGCTGGGAAATCTGAAAGGTCCAATCCTGTCACATTTTCACTGCCATCTAAATGGTAAGAAAGAATAGTCATTACTGATTCTACAAATATTTAAAATGAGATTATAAAAACCAAAATATAATTTAAATCAACAGATGTCTTTTTCCTTAATAATGCAGAGTGGTGTGATAGGTTCACAGGACTGACTTGTGTCACTGAATTTTCTAATAACTGAGGAAAGCAGTACGCAGCCAGCACCTTACCATACCCAATTCTAGAGATTTAAGAGATAAAGAGTGGGGTTACACGTTATCTCCCCCAATAGAAGAGACAATAAAAACTTACAGCTTATTAGGGAACAAGAATTAAACTGTTACGATATAACTGCTTTTTTTCATTAAAACTGGATGGATGGGACTGTATCTGGGTCACTCCGAGATTCAACAGTAAGTATGATGATGACATTACCTTTCCGGACAAATGTCCAGACAGACTCTGAGGCAAACAGAAGATAGAAAACCCAATACTTCTTTTTGTACACTATTAGTTTGAGATAAAAATGTGTACACATGTATGTATATGTTAGCTACAGGCAAGGATGGACTGTTCCTATGACTCAGGAGCAGGTGGGGAATATAGGAATGACCAAAACCTAATTTATATTACCTGTTGATACACAGTAGGCGCTCAATAAATATACTGAATAGAGAATTTATTCCTTTTGCATTAGATTGCTACCATTAGAAACAAACATTTAACTGAATTTCCCTATTTTAACCGTTTTTCTCTCAATTTTCAGCGTTCTTAACCTTGCATTCGAATTTTAAATTACTTAATTTTCTACCTAATTTTTTACCCTGTACTATAATTTTTCTTTAATCTAGGTTTCTCCTTGTTTTATAAGCATGTATAGTTTTGGGGCCATTTTCCAATTAATTTTGATCTTTCTCAAAATATTACAAATATAAGAATCAACTATTATCTATCCTAAGATTAACTGATTTAAAAAAAAGAGACTTTTATTAACACACCAAGGTGATCATTTAAAACCTCAAGGGGAAAGGTAAAGATAAACTATGGCACACAAATTATTAAAAAACATTTGTGAATTTTTCATTAAAAGTACAATATGGGTAAAGCAAAAGAAATGAAAATCTTTACTGTTTTAATTTGTAAAGTAATATCTCTCAAATTATGATTAATTCTAGTTTTTCTCCAAGTAAAAATTAACTTTTAACACACATTCTTAAGTCTTCCAATGGCCAATTAAAAATTGTCATGTATTAGGTGAGAATGTAATTTAACCAGTAATTTATAATTTCCCAAATGTAAACTTAGGAAAAGACTTGAAAGCAAACAAAACCTAAGAATTTAAAAATTCTGAACTTCATAGCAGCAAAATAAAACATCATTTTGTTGAAAAGTAACCTTTCATAATGATTTCACATTAAGTATGAAAGTGTGTACTTTAATACACTTTATTGAGGTATAATACAAAGTTAGTATACCTTAAAATCACTCCAGAAAACTATAAAATTCAAATGCTTAAAAGCTTCCATTCTTTTCAATGGTTTTAACCTTGGCTGGTCCACTTCAGCTGTTCAACAAACCACCTCAACACTCAGAAGTCAAAAGCTTAGAGCTACCACAAATGGAGGCTTCCTGTCAAGTCTCTTCTCGTGTCAGTGCATGTTCTACCTCACAGGCTATTCTTTCCGCCATGTTCCACACAGTAACCTGTTTATGTGCCCCTCCAGTCACGGCAACACCCCTTACTTTCTCACTGACAGAGGGCGGGGCAAAGACCAGCACCACCACTCCAGAGCGACCTTCTGTCTGAGCAGCTGGGAAAAGGACCCAACAGACTTTAGTTTGTGCCAAAAATCAAATTAGTTTGCAGGTAGCTCAATCTTAAATAATACTGAATCAAAACGTGTAAGGGTTAATGTGAAAGTCTGTATTAAAGCTATTTTAAAATGGCCCCTAAAGCAGACTCCTTTCAACCTGAGCCTCTATGATCAGAACATCCTGCCACCCACTCTTGTTCTCAGGGACAGGGCCAAGAAAAAGAAGAGTTCTGAAGAAGAAAAAACCAAACAAACCAAGATTCTGAGGCAAAATATAGACTAAATTAGTATTTACTCTTTACATATTAAAAAAAATTGATGTTATGACACAAAATACTACATTACAAGACCAGGTTGGGGGAAACGCTGACAGTGCTCTCTACCGCTTAGCTGATTCCTATCTATCCCTGGCAGTTTCTCACTAAATTCAATTCAACTATTTAAAACAGTCAAATCCTGTTAGTGTTTAGAGAACAGTATGTTAAACTACTGTATTTCAGAACTCTACTGTACTTTTAGTAGGGTACTAGCTCCAGAATAAGCTTACCTGTTCCATTAAAAATGTTACTTGATAAGGAGTTATTCATTCCAAATGCCTGATTCCTGTTCATTCCAAATCCAGACATACTGGGTACATAGAAAATAATTTTAGATATACAGTAAGAACACTAACTTAGAGATGAAAAAAAACAAAAGTATATACTTTTGGTCTCCTCATATAAAATAACAATATTTCAAAACCAATGCTAATTTGAGAGCTTAATCTTCATTTTTATTTAAAATTTTCTCTGAAACTCTTCAATGAACAAGAAAGAACCAAATTTAATTTTAAAAACAAAAAAGAAACTTACTTATGAATGTTGAAAAACAAAGATTTAGGGTACCATTTTATGACCTTAGTGCGCTATCTTCCTGGAGAAATTCACCCTTCTCAAAATGCAGTGAGGTTTAGGATCCCTCCCTCACCCCACCTGAACACTTGCCTTCTCTTCTCTGAATGGTAAAGCTTGCTTTTCAGTATTAAGTCTTCTCTTCACAACCTCTGTATTTCCCAACTACTCATTTCCATGAGTTCATGTCTTATTGACCCTTTCATTTGACCTGAATTAAACTGACCAGGTACTTTTTTCAAACACTGAATTCAGTGTTCTAAAACACATCATTTCATCTATATATAGCCTAGTTTTCATGTACCTAACAGAAAAAATTTTCTATAGCACTCCCAATTTTAATGTACAGCACAATTTCTGCAAATAATTACAAATAAGCCCCTCTTTCTTTTTGTATAAACCTAAGTAGGACAAAACAATGAAACAAAAAAAAAAGAGGAAACTGTACTTAGAAAAAGGCCAGATAATTAAGAATGTTAATAAGAATTATTAATGACAACTGTACACAGAAACTGCTCAATGATCTGGTAGGTCTGTATGCCGGTGAAAGCACCCCTAAGCATGTGAAGGTGACAGCTCTAACGGCTCTGCCTAAATCTGTAGCACCAGCCACCTTTTGATGAGCTCTGCAGTTAGTGGTCCAATATTCCAGGGCAGAGTAGATGAGTCAAAATAAACATCCCCCCATCCCATTACGCTAGAGCTGCTGGTTATATAGAACCTCAACCACGGATTCAGAACCGAGTGAAGCCATTTCATGTGAGGATCAGTAGCACATAGAAGCAGGGAGGGAGACCTTTACTGCAGTGACACTTTTTACGCAAAGTATTTTCTGAATAATTAAAATGTGAAAAATAAAAGTAAAACTTTAAATCTAAAAATATATTCATTGAACAAGAATGCAGAAAGATGTAATAAAGTTCAAGCAATACAGTTAAGAATCTATCAAAAGATAAGAGCTGTAAAACCACACTGCAAATAATTTATTAAAAACTTAAGATATGTAGGTCCTACACAGACTAACTGAAGATTATGGGCTAACCTTGAAGAGGAAGTGTGCTAGCACCCATTTTAGTGCAGCTTTGACAGCGGAGAGAAGAAACCGACTAAGATGGATGTGGGAGCAACAACTAAATGAAGGTTCTTTCTTTCACTCTATAGTTTTTCGTAAAAATTAAGTATAAACATAGTATGATAGGAGATTCAAACTTACATGTTCTTTTGCAAGAAAGTCTTACATTTAAGATATAACTCTAACGCTACCCAAACCACGTAAACATATCAGCAAAATGAATCATGTTCTTATTTGTACAAAACATGAAATAGATAGCAAGAAATAGAAGGGGAAATCCCAGGGTTTTTTTTTGTTTTGTTTTGTTTTCAAATTCTAGACACAAAATTTAAAAGAGCATTGTTTGGAAATAGTCTTTTGTTAGTGAGCAACCAAAGTACTTTGGCACAGGAGGTATCTAAGCGATGCATAACTAACGCACGGCAGTAAAAATCAAGCACATTTTCCTCCAGTCATGTTCGTAAACCCAGAACTCTTAGCACCCAAGCACATAAACTTTACTTAATAATGAATGGAATAAACAATAAAGATTTGCCTAGTGACAACCCATGAACATTCCCTTTCTAATACTACCATCAACAGAAAGAATTAATGTGCTTTGTAAAAGAGTAACATCTTTCTAAGAACATGTTCTGAGTTTAGAAAGGGTTAAGGATTGTGATGGGAAACACATCTTAGCTCACAAATAGACGATAAACACACCTGTGAGACAAGAGCCACAACTTAGAAACAAAGGGCTAGATGTGAAAAGGCAAACCTGAGGATACCCCCCAAAGACAATTATATGCAGTATCAATAAACATCTTACCTGTTCACAGTAAAAGGCTGTCGAGAAGGCTGCTGCTTTGGCATACATATTATGCTTGGCGAGCTTCTGTTGGGGCTACCTAACCCTGAACTGCTCATGCTATTTGTCCTGCTAGGAATTCCAATGCCCTGACCAACCTGGGAGTGGTTCATCATATTCCTAGGATTCATAGGCAAAATACCCCTGAAAAAGAAGTCCATTATACTAAATAAGCTCTCTACAATCACTCATTAAAATTCTCTATAAATAATCAATTGCTTTAACCCCTAGAATTTCAATTACACATTCCAGTTGCATTCCTACTCTTATAGTGGAACTAAAAAAGGTGCCATCTTAGATGAGAACTATTGGGACAACTATGATAAAAATTATAAATGCTTTTCACATATATTTAAAATAATTCCATTCAAAATTCCTGTCATCTTATTCTCTTGATATTAATAATACATATAATCTATGTTATCTGTTTTATTTCACTCTAAGTAAGCAATAGAGGTGTGGAGAGGGGGCAAGCGAAGAATACAGCTATCTGGGGAGTCATTTTAAATTGAACATAATTGAGGAAGAGGTAGACAGCTTTTGCAAAAGTTCCCCAGGAGGTGATTAAACCTTGATCCATTCAGATGACAACTAGCACACAGCTTCAAGATCAAAGCGCTACACTGCATTTATTACTTTGAAATGACATCAAATGAGCATCAGAACTGTTTTCTTAGTGAAAGGCACTGAACCAGAAAATCAAGTAATTAATTACCGCATTAAAAAATTAAAAGCTTGCTTACTCTACAAAATACATTCTGAAAGTATTCTGGTCCATTAATAAATACCTGCTTGGAGATGGAGGCGTGTGAAGTGACATTGTTGGTACCCCTGTTGTTGGCGTGACGTGGCTCGGTAACTGAGTGCCTTGTGATAAGCTGCGATTTAACTGAGGGGTATTGTTGCTCATCCCCCTCATTGGAAGGCCTAATGCACCTAATAAGAAAATTCAGAAGAAGGAAATTCATTGCCATCAGGAATGAAATTGGTATCCATCTTCTGGAGTTGGCAATCTAGAACACTTTAAAATGATCTAATATTCAACTCACTGCGAACGGACTCTGATTTTCAACAAAAGTTCTAGTCTAAAATTTAGTATTTTGATTATCTTTTTGTATTCTTTCCATATTACTATCTTATGATAAGCTATGTTAATAATTATAACAAATGAGATGTTACATAATACAAACTATTCTCAAGTTCATTAAGGGCACATTTGTGAAACTGGTACATTCAAATATGCCTTTAAGAAGTTCTGGTATCTTGTGTTTTGTTTTAATTTACAATTAATGTACATAGAAAAGACACTCATAGCTGGGCGGTGGTAGCGCACACCTTTAATCCCAGCACTTGGGAGGCAGAGACAGGGGGATCTCTTTGAGTTCGAGGCTAGCCTGGTCTATAAGAGCTAGTTCCAAGACAGGCCCCAAAGCTACAGAGAAACCCTGTATCAAAAAGACAACCCCCCAACAAAAGAGAGGGAAAAGACAATCATTCCCACTTTGTCACAGTATCTTAAATCTTATATTATTCTTTGCAAATCCACTTTAGAGAAAGTCTATTTAATACATACTTCTTAACATTGCAATTTTTACAAACCCAATACATAATATTTTGCAATTGCTAAAAAATCAATTTGATATAGGTATGATTTTAAAAATTGAAGTGATTCAAAAAGATTTATTCAACCTATAAGGCTCCTGTATTTCTCTAGCACATCTGGGGCCAGATGCAGGAACTGACATGTTGCCTGGGCATACTTTTTAAGACTACTGAGATTTGCAATTCAGACATAAAATTCAAAAATATTAATCAAATTGGACAAACTTACTTTTTACATGCTTGACACATTATTATTTTCAGATGGTATAAAATATAAATTATTTTGAGATTCAGAATGGAGAGTTAATATTCTATGCATGTTCATCTTCCTCAAAGGCATACAGGATCATGTGTGTTGCCATCCTATCTGTCTATGAATGCCTCCTCTTTCCTCCATCTTTCTCACCTGAGTGCTTTCAGGGTTTTCTTTTCAGCTGGTTGAATATTGATACACTGGTCAATCAAACTTATTTCAAACTGAAGCTAAATAAAGAAAAAAGGCTGACCAGAAAATAATGACTTTAGTGTTAGGGATTTAAGACGCTATTTTTCCTTACTGTTTCAGTTTTGGGTCTAAGCATTTCAAAGCTCTGAAGAGTCTGAGTCTATGCCTTTCACATAGTGCACTACATATACCACACTCTTTCTTAAACACCTCTGCAAAATGTGTCTTTTGGAACAACATTATTCTCAGGGACTCCACTAACAGCTACTTGAAACTCTCAGAATCTCTCCAAGCCCCTTGGAAGGGAACTGACCTGGAGTGTCCACTGGCTTGCCACTCTATTTGTGTCTAGACCCTGTTGTGGTGGCATTGATAATGCTGCAGCCTATTATCATTTTCTCTAAGTCTGGGACAAAATAAGGAAGAAAAGAGATTAAAAGTCAGCCTACTCAAGATTCCTCCAGAAGAAACCGTGTTTTCCCGCCCTCAACCGTGCAGTTCTCCTATAGGTCCTGTGACCGGCTCTACAATAAACTATCAAATGACAATTTTCGTCACACACATTTCTTGGGCAGCTACCGTGTGGCAAATACTAAACAATCTGTCAGGGAAACAGCAGAGGGTAAGACAGAAAAGGTTCCTGAACTCAGGGGCTCTCTTAAAGTGAGAGTGTCTTAATGTCAGCTCTAGATGAAAATGTCCAGTTACTCACTGCCGAAGTTATACACTTTAGATCTTAAAGATCACCTATCTCACCTACTCTGTCTACATCTTACAGGTAAGAAATCTGATCTTGGATGAGTTAACTGACTTCTCCAAGGCAACAACACAGAGAACTAGGACTAGAGTTCGGTCGATCTCTTTAACTCCAGTGTTCTTGAACGGTAGTACCATGTCAGGTGGAAACAATGGAGTTCACAATGTGAGTGTCCTATAACACATTTCATCTATTTTTTTTTCTTTCAGCCTCCTTTTGGATGTGTTTCTACCTGTGGGATATCTACCAATCATCTTTGCATCCACCAATCCTAAATCTCCTATCTCGTCTCTCCTCTCCCACTCTAGTCTCCTTCTTTTTAATATTTGTCCATTCTCCTTTCCTTTTCATTATTCTTACACTGGAATTCATATGTCCTGCAAAATTTACTATCCTTTTGGCCTCTTCAAAGAAATCAGTAGGTCCTACAAAAGACTTCTTTGCTTTAAAGTAACTTTCCGTATATGTATTTTTCTGTCTGTTCTGTATGGAAAAAAATTTCTAATTTTAGAACTATTTTAAATATTGTACATAATTTGAATACTGGCAGAAAATTCTGGCCAAGAAAACAAGAATAAGTAATGCTTTTTATTTTAATTAAACACTGACCAATTCCAGTTAATTTATAATTAGTGGTTAAGGAAGACAATCTGAAGAAAATATACTTCAATGTTAGCCTCCATCTTGGTTAAACACAGCTAATAAATCCAACACATTCATTTTGTTGAAATATTTACAAAAGATGAAAAGAATATATACTATGAACTGTTATTACCAATTCTTAAATATTTGCTAGTTATCTGAAGTTTAACTTAAAAACAGAAGTTCTTTAAAACAATAAAAAACACTCAATAAAAGCATACAGGGATTTGTTTTTAGGAGACAAAATACATTATTTTTACATTGGAGATACTTGAGTCAAACTAAGACGAACTGGATAGGTACAAACAGAGGGGAGAAAATTTATTCTTCTACTTATAAATAATAACACAAAGTCATCTCCACAAATCAGGGCAAGAATAGAGCATGTGAAAGAAAAACCTCAAGTGATGTTGCTGATGGCATAAAAGAACTTCAAAAGGCGAAAACACAAGGAAGAGTGTAGGAGCTAGCGAATGAGGATCTGGGAGGTGATAATGAAGTCAGTGACCTAACAAACTTTACCACTTCTTTTTTTTTTTTTTTACTAAAGAATTTTATAAGGAAGATATTCTTCTACCCCTATTTTTACACACAAAGAATAAAAAGACAAATGTCAATTGAAAAGGTTATGGTGCTGAATCAACTCTTCTTTCAGGAAGATTCTGGGTACATATTTTAAATAGAGTTCTACCTTTTATTTGGCAAGAGATGCTAAACAAATAATGAATTAAATTCTTCAAGGATTCTTTTTCCTAAAACCGTAAGAAAAAGTGATTTAAGCATCCTAAGCATTGGTGACAGGCCTAGTCGGTAAAGATGTCCCCAAGCCTGAAGCCAAGTTCTATCTCTAGGACCCAAGTGGTAGAAAAAAATACAACTAACTTTTCAAAGTTGCCCCCAACATGAGCGTCATGGAACACACGTGGCCTAATACAAAATGTACACAAAGTTTTTTTAACTAAAGAAAAAAAATGTAAATCATTCCACGAATGATTTCTGTTAAAAGAGCAGCTTCACAACCAGGACCTTAGGTACTTAGAGCAAACTGTTCCATCCACAGAAGTCCCTTTGCTAGAGATATTAATAACCTAGGGGAAAGTTCAGCTATAGTACCGAATCCTGGCACCTGAGTGAAGCCCTGAACAATCAGTCTTTCATTATACCCAGGTGTCTAGACTTCCGGAAAAGTTCTGTGTCATGCCCAAACTAACAATAGACACAGTGCAAAGTAGAGCTCGATCTCCATGATTCTTTACCTACAACCTACGCTGCAGATAATTATTTCAAGGTAAAGTTATTTCATTCTGCTATTTCCTTAATAAAATCCAAAGATTTACAAACAGGAAAAAAAAAACCCAACAACTTCTGAGATCTGCCAGGTTACACATGAAGAGCTAAAACCAGCCATTAATGCTTTCTTAGCAACACAGCAGCCGAGCTGGAGCAATGGCTTAGGGCTAGATGACATACTGATCTCAGAAAGGACCTAAGTTGGGTTCTCAGCACCCACAATTAGAAGCCTTACAACCATCTAGAATTCTAATTCCAATAGATCCAATGTTCTCTGGTCTCCATAGGCTCACACATGTTGGTGCACATAAACTTACAGGCACACAAACATATACATAAATAAAACTAATGTTTAAAAAAAATCACAAGCAACAAATCAGAAAGACATCAATCCAGTTTGTGATTCCTCTCACAACTGACATTACTTGTATGTCTTCTGGTTATTGTTGACCGCTGTTTCTTCTTTAGAAACTGTAGCTTACTTTAACTTTGGGGAGTTCAGGGGTTACCGGTATAATCTCTACCCTAAACCTTCCCAGTCTTTTTAGAAGGGACAGTGTTTCTGGAACCACTGTTCTATAGTATTAAGTACAACCATAACTTAGTCTTTAAAATTCTGCCATGACCCCATGTTAGAAAGGTTTTCTAACATTTTACTGCTTAGATACTCTGCATGATTAACAACCATTCTTCAACTCCCCCCTTCTCTTCCAATCTGTCCCTGTAACTTCACTATTCACACTGTTCACTCACTAAGAATGCCTTCCCTTCTCTTGCATACTACAGGGATACATAACACATATACAGATCGAAGTATTAAGTCAGTCCCGGTGTTTGAATATATGTACTGTAACTCAGTAGGCATGGGATTAGAAAAGGTCTCCTGGAGACTACATGCATGTAATAATGATCACGATTTAAATAGGTAGACAAGATGGTGGCAGGAGTGTTGCAAAATCAGGTGGCTACAGATAGCATGACAATTAAGTCTGAGAGAAGACAAGCTGTATGAAAATGAAGACAGGTGAGCAATGTAATTGTGCTGCCTACAATCCCTGATATTCAGGAGTCTAGGAAACAAGGGGGAGGAAAAAGGAAGAAGAAAAATTATAGACCTGAAGAAGAACTTGCCTTACCCAAACTAAGGAGATACCAGATGAGAAATATGGATGGAACACACTGGTTTTAAAACTAGCTACAAGAAGCTGCTGCGGACCACAGAGAGTACTAGCCAACAGGAGCTTCTCAGAACCATTTCCCATGGAGCTGTGACACTCATTTGCCAAGGTAAACTTGGTATTCTTCTTCAATCTAAGTTTCCAGTGTAGATTGTGGAACCCATTCACAAAATGATACAGGTCTCAAACATTATAAAAACGCTAATTTTCTCTTCTCAAACTGTATATAGTAAGTTGTATAAACTTTATTTCCAAAATATCCCAAATCTGCCGACTTCTCAGCCACTAGCCAAATTCCTAGTTTCTAGAGTCTTGCCTCTTACTCCTTCCCCATTCAGTCCATCTTCTACACAGCTAAGTGATGGTTCAAAGTGAAACGGCACCATAAAACCTTTGTACTACATTTAGAATATATTTAAATTACTATTTTTTATTTTACATTTATTTATTTTGTGTGCAAGTATAAGCACATGTGTGTAGAGGTCAAAGGGCAACTTGTAATCTGTTTTTATTTCCATCAGGTAAAGTTCTCATGTCAAAAGGCTTGGCAGCAGTTACCGTTACACACTGAGCCATCAACGTGGGCTGGCTTCTTTATTTCTTAAATTTTGCTTTTTCATGTGTATGGATGTTTAGCCACTTGTGTGCCTGGTTTCCGAGGAGGCAGAAGAGGACGTAAGATCCTCTGGAATCACAGTTACAGTTTTAATGTGTCATATGGGCGATGGGAAGCAAACCTGGAGGGTCCTCTAAAAGTAGCCAGTGCTTGTCATCTCTGAGCCATGTCTCCAGTCCTCTCTGAATTCTTTAGTGAATTTTTACCAGTCTTCCTATAATCCGAGATACCCACTCTCTCACTGCTCTCTTCTCATCCAGCAAACTGATTTTCTCACTCTCCTGTCATTAAATGATTTAATAGATTTTCCATGCTTCCTGTACCCAAAAAGACCCCTCAATATCACTCATTTTAGGGACTATCATCCTCACAGTCAGGTGTCCATATTACATTTTAATTCCTGAGAGACAGAGCAGTCTTTTTCCTCAATTCAAGTAAAGCATGAATCCCTCACTCATCTCATTAGCTCGTCTGAGTTTTGTGCTACTCATTACTAGGACTGTGGTAGTTCCTTTGCCTGTGTGTTTATTCTGTTTCTTCCCATTAAAGTACTGTGAAAGGTAGCGACTTTACTATTTGTTATAGTCTTGATTAGATCTTGGAATATAACCACATTCAGAGTTGTACTCAGTAAATACATTCAGTTCAGTAGATTCTTGGTATCTGCAGATTCAACACTAGTAATTTCTATGCAAATGATTCACTGGGTCATGACATTAGCTTTCAGGTTTCAAAAACTCTCTTCTTAGCTCATATTCAGAGCACCACTCTTATAAAGAAGCCGAATTCTGGCTCCATCACTTGTCATCTATATGACCATGCAAGTTCCTTAACACTTCATGGAGTTGGGAAGAGTCATGTACAGGAAATACTGAATTACTAGTGTTCCCCCATATTTTTACTGTGCCCACGACAGCTGAAGGAGTAAACAATCTTAAAGGTGAAGAAAAATGAGACAATCTAATAAAGCGACAGTTTTCACCGGAAAACAGACATAAGGGGAAAAAAAAGTTATGATACAACTTTGATCTATAATTTGGAAAGTTATGAAAAATTTTGAGGTATATTCTACACAAAAGGAAAGATTTACTTACTATTAGCTGAAACCAATTAACAGCCAGAAAGTTTGCTATTCCCTACACTGTTTCATTCTAGACCTATCTAAGGGCTTATACTATTATCTACTTGTAAGATAAGATCTACTTATCTTCCTTGTTATAAATTCAGGAAGTACTTACTGAGTGCTTTCCACAAAACGAAATACTAATAACACAAAGACAATTAATACACAATAAGGAACTGCAGCAGCTCCCACCATAGCAGTGGTCCTACACAGACAGCGTTAAGGGAGAGTGATATCATCCATATACATCTCTGGTACCTAGAATGACATGCTATGTGTATTAGTCACCCAACAAGCATGTTAAACTCAATTCCTAAAGCAACTGCAGGTTACTATTCTGTATTTAACAATGTCAATATCATCAGTTTTAAACCAGGTCAACTGTGCTCTCTCGGTCTACAAAGTATACTGTGTTTATACACGAGTTGTCAAAGAATTAGATACACTATGCCACCACTCACAAACCAGGAGCTGAAATCCTAGAAAGATTTATTTCTTTCTCAAATAATGGCCTGAGACCTTTCAGAATCCAGACAACTATGTCTATAATACAGCATCAGGACAGTTAGTTAACTAACTGCCTATACATACTACACACTTTGGGAGGCACTAGATAATATTTCCTGTTTCTCCACTCCCAAGATAGTAAATACTTATGTTCCAACTATGGAACTACTTCATTTCAATACAATGAAGATCTAGCCCATTTCAATCAGTACACAGTTTTACAGAGCCCAGAGACAGGAAGGCTGTAAAACTGACTCAAATCTTATGCACACACTTAGAAGACAAGTAGAGAACATCATGCAACTTGAACACTATATGTTTTCTGGCTGTTATAGTTATCAACTGCTGAGCAAAACCTACACGAACCCTCAGGTGAAGTTGTATATTTAGATATGATCATTTTATTCTAGATCCTGAAATCATAAAATCCTCTAATCCAGTATTTTCTGGATACCTCATATGCTTATCACACAATTGTTTCCAGCCCAATCTGACAAAGCGTACATCCAAGTACTCTTGTGTTCATCCCAAGAGGGTCCTCATCCTGATATTTAATTTCACTAAGTTTTTGCAATGAAACAGAAAAATTTCCTTCCTCACTTCCACTATCTCTAACTTAAAAAAAAATCAAGACTAAGCAAAAAGTAAAATCAAGACTAAACAAAAAGTTGTGAGTATAGCATGTGCAAGGCCTAGACTCTATGTCCAGCAACAAAACCTAAACATAAAGCCTCAGAAATCCCAGTCCGTGAAAGGCACAGGCAGGAGGACCTGAGCTCCTGACTAGAATGGCTGCAGAGCAAGACTCTATCTCAAAACCGCAGACACATACACAAATAACAACAAAACCCCAGAGAGAGCTTCCATTTGAACAGCACAAATCACTAATGAACCTTGTAAACTACAAATAAGAAGAGTTAATGGCAGTACTTAATAGACTGAGGTGAGAAAACAATTTTTAGGTTCTATCACTCTCAGTGTATAACTACATTAAATGCCACAAGAATATTTCTAATCCAGTCCCCTATTAATTCTTTATTTCTCTATCCTTCACTACAGTCAGCTCCTCACATTTTAACAAATACAAGGAAACTTTGACCCCCTTAAGTCTCACAATGTAGCTTGTGTTCTCGTTTCACCATGTGTTTTCAGACTACCTACTACTTAAATGATGTATTTGGTCCCCTGGGGTCTCTTATAAAAGGAACTGGCAACTAGGCTGTCTTTTGTCACTAACTGTAAATTCCACATGCGAACCCTGGGAAACAGCTGCACGCTGAGCTAAAACAGTTATCCTAATATTCATTGCTCAGTAGGCTTTTTTCTAAAATGTCAGTTTAAAATATTCAAAATGCTGCTTCACCAACTTTACTAAATAGAACCACTTTATAAATCCAAGTTCAACAAAAAAAGTTCATCATAAATAGCTTTTTCAAAAATTAGAAAAATATTTTTCTAGGAAAAATAGATTTGCTTGATCACCAATCTTTGTATGTCCTTCACACCAAACAAAGAAAATTAAAGAAAGCTGGAGTCAGTAAATATCTGTCATGCCAAGGACATCACTACCTTCCAAACAGAGTCCATCCCCAAAGCAACGTCACATCTGCAGGTTAAAAGAGCTCTGAGGTCTAGACAGCTGGTTGCAATCACCACTGTGAAATAACTTCACTTTCCCAAACATATCTTGTCTCCATTTTATATCTTCTTTCTACTATCATAAACTATGGGCTTTAAAAAGCAAATAGGCCTATGCAGTTGCTGCCCTGAAACAGAAGAAAGCTTTAAACAGCTAGGCATTTCCTCAGGCAGGCTTCCCAACAGGGTAAAAGTCACACCACACATAAGCTAACAGGAACATGTTTACTACGAGCTATAATATTGTAGATTAAAAAAAAAAAACTCCCCCTTTTCATAGGCGACTTTAAAATATGTTCTTGTTTAAGTATGAAATTTGTATTTACTAATTCTGCATTAGCAAACTGTTGCAGAGCAAAAGAAAACCATAAAAGACCAAAAAAAAAAAAAAGGATGGAAATAATGCTCATCTATACAAAATTCGCCACATTCCCCCAACTTTGACATTGGTCAACAGGGTGAAAAAGTGGTTTGACAAATGGTTTTGACACTTGTCGAAACTTTGGTTCTCCTCCTACAGGGCAAGTTCCAAATCAAACTACTTTTGACTTGAAACTGATTACGACAGTGATCAGATACTACCCTCTACAGTTTGCTGGTAACTTAGAACACTTTATCACAGCTCCCACTGACAGCAGCAATAAGAAATAAGTCAATTTTTAAACACTAACAAAGATGATAAAATCTTATTAGTATGTGACATTTTGGAAATTTAATTTGAAAAAAAGTTTTATGATTTTGAGTTTCATAAAATTTTATGTGATGTAATAACTAACATTTATTGAGCGCTTACTATGCGCCAGGCACTGTGCTAAGCGCTGTAAAAAGTATTATAGCACTTTGTAAAATAAAACCTTACAGAATGAAAAGACCCTCAACTATAAGTAAAAATTTAGGTGTTATAATCAGGAAAAAACAAAACCAAAATAAATAAATTAGTACTTTTCTACTTTTTCTACTAAATGAAAATTATTTCTCAAACTGTTGCTAAATGGGCTTACAGCAATAAATAGGCCCAAATCTAAACAAATTAAACAATAAACAAAACCAACCAAAGGCAAAAACCTTCAACTTTCTCTAAATGAAACATAAAAATGACTGCTTTAAACTATTTAGAAAATTTTCAAGAAACTGTAAAAGAACATATAGATATACACGATGTCAAAGTAAATTGTAACATGTCCAAGAAATAACAATTTAGAATTAGTAAGGCCCGACATAATGAGGTTTCCTACACAAGTAAAATATAATTTTAAAAATTAACTATCTTCTGCTAAGCCCTATAGTAAACTCACAACAGTAGAATTGGCTGTTCTTTATATTTTTCCTTAAATATAAAGTATCCCAGAATAAGTACAAAATTCTTACTTTGTTGCCCGTATAAACTTGCCCCAAATTGAGACAGCTGACCTGATGTAGATGGTGATGCCAGCATCTAGAAACAAATTAATTAGATTAGAGCATAAAGGAAGACAGAGCATTGTAGTTACAAGTCTATACTTCATACGACAAACGTTAAGACTCAACCCACATCCCACATTTCTTACATTTGACTACCATAACCAGATGAAACCAAACTGTGCAAACAGAAATAATTAGTGCTGTGAGTTTTTAAAGTAATGTAAGCAACACCATTTTTTCACTTAGAAAAAGCTAGCCTACTAATGAAAACATAAAGCTAGAATCTCAATCAACTTTATAGATTTATGTGACACTGAGCTTAGAGTATACATTAAAACAAAATCTAAATTCAAACTATTACCAAAATAGAAAATTTTGTTCTTTATAAAAATACATGTTGATTTTTATATTTACACAGCTATATAAAGTAGAGAGAAAACATCATCAAAAGACAAGTAAAAAATACAAACCAAACCACAGATATTAGTATCTGATTTATATGGTTTCTTATTGGATGATGTGAACTTCTTCGTATTTGCTGTACAATGAATGCACCTGAATTTACTAGAACGTTGTATTTTCCTAGAAGAATATACTTTTTTTTTTGGAGGGAGGATGGTTTATTGAGACAAGGTTTCTCTGTGTAACAATCTTTGCTGTTCTGGCATCTGCTTTAGATCACGCTGGTCTCGAACTCACAGAAATCTGCCTATCTTTGCCTCTTGAGTGCTGAATTAAAAAGGTGTGTTCTACCACCACCCAGAAGAATATAAATTTAAAGGCATGTTACATTCATAAATCATGCTGTTTCTTTTTTTATTTCCTACAGACAGAAACGCAGGAGTGCCATTTATAAAATAGATATTCAGGTAGAATAATTGAAGACATGTAAGCCAATGTTTCAATATTCCATTTTATACAACCATGGAAACATTTTAATTAAACAAAACATGGGCCATGACATCAATAAATGTATAAATTAGTGGGAAAAAAGAAAAAAATCATGCAATTATATTCCAAGGCGGTACAGCAAATGCTAACACAAAAGTAGAACATCATTGAAAAAAGACCACTCTGCCCAAAGATGAGGAAATCAGTCAATTTCTGTAGGGTGTTAACACTGGATGAAGAGGCATCTCTTAAGCCAACAACATACAGTTAATGCAAGATTAATGTCATAATCAGATAGCATGGTAAGAAACAGTGGTGATTATGTAAGTGGTTAGGAAAGGAGATGACACTTAGCCCTACTGAAGAGTATCAAAATGGGAAATAGAATGCTGGGGGCAAGAGCCCAAAGGGCCTTCTGTAATGTCAAACAAGATGGCTGCCAACTATAACAATAAGAAAAAAAAGAATATTAAGCAAGGAAATGGCAAGAACAAACTATGTGCTTTAGGAAGGAAATTAATGAAGAACTGGATGGAACTGGTGAGATGGCAAAGCAGAGTAAACAGGGAACTGTAAACAAGGTATTACAGCTTCAGGAGTCACTGCTTTATCTTGGTGCAGCTGGAGCATAGAGAAAAGGGGCTGCTGAGAGGAGAGCCACAGAGAACAAGGAAGTCCTGTAGTTCCAGAGGAGGAAAACTAAACACTTAGGCAGAGACATGCTGCACTGACTCTAAAGTTTACAAACTACACATGATGGGTGTTATTAGCCAAGGCACATGAGACCCTGCAGAGAGGGGTGATTATACACCACTCTAAATAGCAACAGCTACAACAGAATTAATTTCCTAAAGAGGCAGCAACTCGTGTGTGTGTGTGTGTGTGTGTGCATGTGCAACACACATATTCTTTCTTACATCCAGGCTGTGTATTCTAGACAATTAACATTAAAATTATATAACCTTTATCAATCAAATAGGTCGAAACATGATCAAATTCTTTTGTTAGGGACCTACAATCACTACTGCTACCATATTAACTATAAATATTTAATAGACATATTAAAAGTTATTTCCAAGTTGTATGAAAAATTGAACAAGATGTATAATTTTTAATAAACCTACAGTTGGTGACAAAAGATTTATATAAGATAGTTAAGAATCATGACTTTTGTCACCATTATTAGCTATAAAACTGAGAATGAAATTGTTCTTGAAGATTAAATATATAAGACATTGGCCAATATAACTATACAACTTACAATGAACATAAATATCTTCAAATGCACACCTTAAAATGATATTCTTCTAAAAATACATGCTTACTGAATACTTAATGCCAAAGAACAGACATTTTAGTGTGCTTTCTCACAAAGGCCAGAAATATGCAATTAAATTACATGCATGCTGGGTTGAGCACTGAAGGAGGAGTAAGTGAGAAAGGCTCAAAATAAATGTAGGGATGCAGTGAGATTCTCAAAACCAGGGTTGGGGGGCAAACGACTCGCCATAGTGTGTGACGTTAAACATCACTTTCTACACTGAAAATACTCAAGTTATTAAACAGTGCATTTCAAGAACATAGCAGCTTAATGAAAATTAGAAATGTACCCTGGCAAAGTACCAACTATCATTAAAAGATCACAAAAAATTTATGTATTTTAAGTGCTAAAAGCTAATCATAAAAAATGAATTTCTCAGAAAATACATAAAACCTTAGACCAAGAAACAGATTACGCTGCACAATGTAGAGTAAGTAGAAATACCCCAGTTTCACAGACTCAAAGACCGGTAAAACGTGGAAAAAGAGAAAATGTTATCTGTAGTATGATGACACTATCGTCATTCTGGTTTACCATGTTCCCAGTTCAAAAATACACTATGCAACACTCATCTCTCAAGACTCTACACTGAAGCCAAACAACATAATAAAAACTTGTAGAAGCAACTCAAAGAATATTAATCGCCTTAGTTATTTATTCTAAGTTCTTAAATGGCCCCTTTACCTGTTCCTAATGGTGTCAATCCATTAGAACTTTGGTTGTTGGCTTGCAACGGGATGCCACTATGCAAGCCAGGCCGACCTCAGTCCAGCCCCTCTTCCATTCATCTCCCAAGGTGGAAAGCTCCAGAACTACATCTTAAAAGGTATTTTCATTAACAATAGATACAGTGACATCTGTGACCAGTAACTATCTCCAGCATTAAGTCCTTCGTCTCCTCTATGCTTTCTAATGACGATGACTTCTTGTGTCCACTCTCGTCAGTACATACATCTGCTATCATTAAACCTAACTTACAAAACATTAAACAAAATCTGGTGGTGGAATTAAAATTTTAAAATAAAATTTCTCTAACAAGTATTAAAAATAAATAAATTTAAAATTATACTATGGTCCAATTTACTTAAAAGAATGGTGGTACTATCTCTACTTCCTTTGAGTAAAAAACTGTTAGCTTTTGACTGTATCTTATCTACACAAAGAAGGAGAGAAAGTATATTCATGCATGTATATGCATAGACTTAAAGAAATATTTAAAATTAATAATCAATGGTTTAAAAGAAATGATACCAATGAAATCAAACAGAAACAAAGGAAACAAAGACTAAGAAGAGGCAATACTACTAAAAGGAAAAAAAGAGAAAGGGAACAGGAGAAAGTAGAAGACAAAAATAAAACTGTTTAAAAAAAAATCACAAAACTTGACAGCTTATGAACCAGATACGGTAAAACAAATTTACATATATAACCTTTAAAATGGTAAAATAATGAATTTTCAATACTACACACCAAGGATGAAAATGCTTTTACTGAAAAGAAAAAAGGATGGTGTGTGTGTGTGTGTGTGTGCGCATGAGAGAGAGAGAGAGAGAGAGAGAGAGAGAGAGAGAGAGAGAGAGAGAGAGAGAGAGAGAGAATGAGAATATATCCCTGGACAGTGCTAAAGTGCAAAGTTATAGAAAGACACAGAAGTGGTTCTAGCAATGTTCCCACTGGAAAGGCTCTAGATGCACCAACACCAAATCTGTATAGCAAGGGCACTTCCACATAGTCACCCAAATCATCTCTCAAAACAGCATTTTTCAATCCTCAAACTTACTTTTAAAACCACATACGTGTGCATGCGTGTATAAACACACACCAAGAGATTATCAGTAATTCGAAATTCTAAATTCAAGCTCCCCCCCCCCAAAAACAACCCAAAAGTTGAAAAATCTAAAAAAAATTACCAGTCTAAAGAAAGTTTTAGAACTTGTTGGGGTATTTGGGATTTTAGGTACTTCTAGCCTGGAGTATTCTGGATTAAGAAATACTTAATCCATATGTTAATCTGATGATTAAACATTTTATAATTATTTTGTAGATAGTGAAACTGGATGCTTCATAGATGTCATTTTCCCATCATTTTATATTTTGACATTAAAATATTGTTTGAAGATAATACAATTGCTATTCTATCTTTTAAAATTCTAGAAATTACCTGACAATTAATTCCAACTATTTTGGAATATACTTTGCTTTATTTATACTTACACAGTGAGTTCCAAACCAACCAGAGGCACACAATGACCCTATCTTTAAAAACAAAGAAACCAAAAAACCTGACATACGCACCCAGCCCATATCTCTATTAAAATGTGAAAGATACTTTTAAAGATTTTTAACAATCTATGTGTCAATAAATGTAATTTTCAACAGTATCTACTCCCCTTCTCTTAAATGAAAACAGAGCATATATTTTCTAACTACTACAGATTCTAAGAGGATGGCTCTAACAAGAGGGACAAAATTCTTGCCCCTGCTAAGTTTAAATTCCAGTGGCTTAAACAATAACCAGGCACTTGCAGGCACTGATAAACGCTATGCGTTTTTCTAATAAAGTTTTAAAATTTTCATCTTTATTGCTTATTTTGTGTGCATATGTATACATGTGTGCCTGCATACATCCCAGAGCTCTCAAACGGAGGTTTACCATTTGTAGGAGGTTAGTTCTCTCTGTCCACCATGTGTGTCCAAACTCAGGTCATCAGCCCATGTGTGGGCAGCAGGCACTTTACCAGTTGAATCATTTCCATGGCCCTGATACTATAGATCTTTAAAATGCAGAGAATTTAAGAGACCATGGGCCAGTTACATACTACTGCACCTGTGTTCCACATGAGAAACTGAGATGCACAGAGAAGGCTTATTTTGCCCTAGGACACAACGTGTAAATCATGTAGCTGAAGTTTAAGTTCATATTAGATTTTCTACAACTCACATTCAGTCACCAAAGTGATTAAAAACACTTTATGGACAATGTCAATGATAAAGCCATCTTTAGTACCAGACAGTCAGTCGGTAAAGGTGCCAGCACGCATGTGAAAAGCAGGCACCCCCATGTAATACAATCCCAGTGTTGTGGTGGAGGAACCCTGAGGTTTGCTGGCTAGCCAGCCCTGCCTAATCTTTAAATCCAGGTCTCAGTGAGAGACTCTCAAAAAACAAGGTGATGGCTCCTGAGGAAGAATGACTGGAGTTGACCGCTGGCCTCCACAAGTAAACACATAAATACACTCCCGCCAAAAACGACCTCCTGCCACCACCCACCTCCCAAAACCCCGAAAGAGCAATATTCCGCTACTGAGCTACATTCCCAGTAATCCTTTTGAAAGGAGGTGAATATTGGTACTAGAATTAGTACTGCTGCACACTAATGAATACGCTTTCATAAAAAGGGATGCAGAAGACTATCCAAGATGTTAAAACACTCTATGAAGTCAAAGCAACTCAAACTGTTGTAGTCTTAATAGAGACTCAGTAGGATTTTAAAAACATGCTCGGGAGCACTGCAAACTTTTATATATTAAGGGGATCATCTCACTTGGCCATTAGTAAATATTCTAAAACTCGGAGATAAGCAAATTACCATCTATGAGCAAAATCCAGCACACTGCTAAGTTTTACAGAGTGCATGACTGACAGCAATTTTTAAATTATGGTTATGGAGCATCCTTCATTCTGTATCTCAGTCTACACAGCCAAGTTACTACCTGCTTTTTAAGAAAAAAGGTTCTCTGACCCATGATCTATAGCATAAATATAAGTGTATAATACCATAGAGCCCAAACGGTATCTGCCACCATAAGCCAGAGTATGTTCCTAACGGGCATAAGTTATAAATCAAGTTATGAGATAGAATAGGAAAGTCCTAGGGAATGTTCTAAATATACCCAAACCAGAAAACATTAAAAAAAATTCCTTGGGCTAGGGATGTGGCCCAGAGGTAGAGCACTTGTCTTGCATGTACAAGGCACTGTGTTCAATCTTCAACACACATGAAAGAAACAAAAAGCCACAAAATATTGGAAATTGTTTGCAGACACAATTTAACCTGATTTAAACATTACACAATGTAAACATATATTAAAAGATTACATGGTAATCCTTTAATATGTACAATTTTTGTTTTGTGTAGTATTTATTTTTAAAGAGAAAATTTGAGGAATCATTTTTAAGAAAAATGGTAAATACCTTTGTAATATAAAAACCATAAAGAGGAAATTTTGAGAAGATCCTTGTAGAAGAAGAACTCAACCACATCAGTGCTGAAGCATGTGAGATCACAGACACAAGCATTACAGGAACTACAGAAGGTCAGCAGCCATGTGGGAAAGACACATCACTGTGTAAATCTATGCACTAACATTTAGAAACACTTTAATATATGTACATTGTTTTGGTCTGAAGTGAATTGTCTGTCAAAGGCTCATGTATTTGAGCCCTTGGTCCTCAAATGAAGGCATTGTGTGGGAGCCTTGCTAGAGGAAGTGAGTTATTAGGAGCAGGCCTTCAAGTCTTATAACCAGGTCCCACTTCCTGTTCACTTTGCCTACTACCTGGTTGTGGATTGCTGTGATTAGCTGCCAGCCCCTACCCTCACCCACTGGCTCCTACTGCTACACCCTCCCTGCCAGGAAAGAATGCATCCCCTTGAACTCTGGGTAGAATAAACCCCCTACCTTACATTAGTTCTCCTTAGGCATCTGTCAGAGTGATGAACAAGGTAACATACATCAAAACAATGAACTTCTTTGGTTTATTTGCCAAGACTTATGAGCTGGTATTCTTAAAGGCACAAAGAATGCTAATGACAATAAAAGTTTTTACACACGTTCCGATGGAAGATGTCACCATGTTTCAGAAACTTGAATCATTCTAAGAATTTAAGAAAATATCTGAAGTATAAAATTAAAGTCCTAACAGTAAATTAGTCCTAACATGATTTGAGCTTTTCTGATCTATGTATCTATACTTTTAAAACTTACATAGTCTGCCTGTACTGTCTGCAGTATCAGAAATAGCAGCAATCTTCAGTGCCTGTTATATTGTTATCACCATTGTACAGGCAAGGAAATAAAGACTTTGAGACATTCTTGGTAGCAAGCAGTCAGGACACAGACTTATTTGTATTGCTTTTGAGTTCAAGTTCCTCATCTGCCTATTTTATTACTTCTTAATTTAGTGCCAAAAGTTTCATGAAGGGAAATATTCTGTCACTTCTATACTGTGAGCCCATGGGTGACGTGGCTATACTAATCCTGATTTAAAATCATAGTAGTGATCTTAGAAGATACACATTTCTTGTATTTTAAAGTTATTTTTATATGTATTTTATGGTCTTGCCTGCATGTATGTCTGTACATCACAGGCAAAAGAGAGCACTAGACTTCCTGGACCAAGTGTTAAGACTGTTAGGAATTGCTAGGAGTAGGAGCAGGGCCTCTCAATGCTCCTAACTGTGAGCATCTCTCTAACTCTGGCAGACATTTCTGTTATTCATTGTCTACATAAGCTCAATTTTGGATTTCTGTTTAAATCTTCACATGATCTCAACTAAACCCATCATCAGCAGATTTATCCCATTTCCCTACCATACTCGGCTTTCACTGTATATCCACAGTCAAACTATCAAATATCACACCCAAACTTTCTGCAACACTAGTGATGGAATCCAAGGCTTTGCTCATATGAGGCAACTGCTTTACTGCTGAGCTCCACTCCTAATTTTTAATCTAGAAAATCAACACTTAAATCATTCAAGTGTAAGTAATAATTCAACATAATTCACATCAAACAGCAAATATCTTCTCAGTTAAGAAACATTAAAAAACTAGGTGACATTACTTCATAAGGTTTTAAATGGCACACTAACAATAAAGCCAGAGCACATGTAACTTGGAGGGAAAACTGATGATTTGTTGCTAAAACAACAAAATTTTCAAATAAAAATGGTGATATGGGAATATGGATAACCAAGTCCTAATGTGAGCCTAGGCTTTAAATAAAAACGCGGACACGTTACAGTTATAGACTCAGAACCGAGAGCACTGGTAAGTAAATTAGGGAGTAGCAAATCCATAAACTGTTAAAAAGAAAGAAGAAGCTGAACAGATACAGAGGATCAGAATATTAACTGACTTGACTAAAAGGTATAATATACAAACCAGATTAAAATGATCTGAACAAATAAACTTATTTTAAAATATCCTACAAATCTGTTACCTTTCATGTGGAATGGATTACTGAGCTATTGGCCTTCCAAAGCGCAGATCTCTCTAGTATATAACCTACACAGTGGCAAAGACTTTCAACTGTACTGTCTGTAGCCGAGGAGAGACTTTTTTTACTTGCGGGCTAGAATTACAGTCATAAGATTACACAGTAAGGACAGTCTATTGAAACTTGCTATTTTATGTACCTTGAAATCTGTACGAATGTGTTCACTTATCTTTGTATGTGCACTTGCTTTATTATAAAAAAATACTTCCTATGAAACAAAAACCCCAGATTTCTTCAAAGTAACATTATTTAGGCCAGGTCTCTGAGAACTTCCTCTAACAACATTATCTAATCTCGGCTTAACCATCACAGGACACTAATGTTTCCCATTACAAGACAGGGCTTTTATCTTTGTGTCCCAAGGGGCTTACAACTATGCTCAGCACGGTCACTAAAGCACAGACAATCCCTAGAGTTCACATGCTCCTCTTCAGGGATCTAGAAACAGGCACAGGATGCTGAGGAAACACAGTGTAACTGATAACTTACATCTTTCTCTGACCGATGTGGGAACATAGAAGACTGGCTGTAGTACATGTTCTCATCATGGTAGTCGCTGTCCACCCCCTCTACAAACTTCTTTCTTGAAGCACCAAACATGCTGTTTGTCACCTAAACAAAAATATTACTTTCATCAAGAATAGTATTTTGGAAAAGTCCAGCTTTATTTCACCCGTATGGAAACAAAATGAGTACTACTATGATCCTGAGACAGAGTCACTAAGAGTGATGGGACTCGTGAGAAAGATGCAAATCTGACTACATGGTATCAGCTCCCACCCAGGCCCTAAGAGCAAGAAGAAAACAATTCTGTTAACTTTTATGAAACTAAATCACTTATTCTTGGGAGAAAAAAAAAAACCTCATAGCTCAAAATATAAATTTTCCAAAAACAGTTTTTTAAGTTTTAAATCTTCACACATATTACAAACATTAGTGTCTGTCAAGACATATTCACTTTCAATATTGTTTGTTTAAGAGCATTTTTTATTCATCGTGGGAAAGGCATTCTAAAATTTTATGCTAAGTCACAACTATCTACATATATAAAAGGATTAACTTAACATGATAGTATACATTTACAATATTTTATTTACTGCTTATTCTTTGGTTTTAAAGTTTTTATAAAAAACATTAACAATTATAACTTTACAGCAAAACTAGTAAAAACCTGTGCTAATTTTTAAGTTTATAAAACCATCAGCTTGCCAACAAGAAGTTTTTTGTTTTTTTGTTTTTTTTTTTTAAATAGGTTCTTACTATGTAGCCCAGATCGGCCTTGAATTCCTCATCTTTCTACCTCAGAGCTCTGGGATTAAGAGAATGTGTCACTTAGTCTGGCCAATGAGTCATTTAAGGCCATTATGTCTCCTCGCTCCTGCCAATATTCTGAAGCTTAGAGTAAACTGAAATGTCAACAACACCAGAGATTTAGAGAGACTTGAATAACATAGCTGCACTGTTCTAAGTATACTCACGTCAACTTTAATGTCTTACTTACTTGTGTCTATGGCTGTTCCTTCAAACAAGAACTAAATAATCTTAGAGAAGAACCACACATGCCTACCCACCAAGCTCCTAAATACTTTCTAAACATTCTCTAATATAAGGACAAAAAACCCATCCTTTCCTGGGTTTAATTTCAGAAAATGAAGAGTTACAAACATTTTGATCCAGTACATTAGAATTTTTATTTGTTTTGCAGACATTAAGAATGCACCTAATTCTATTTATAGGACCTTTGCTAATGAGCTCTAATTCTAAGAAAGAATAAACATGGACAAAAGCATGTATATCATACATAGTTAAATATTTAGGTCCCATTAAATTTACATACACAAATGAACTCAAAATGATAAAGTAAACTTTTCCTTGAAAATATTTACATAACATTATGATTAAAACCAATTCTAGATTCCTAAAATCCAGAAACTGAAATTAATTATATAGAATAAGTCACCATGTTTAATACCATGCAAATGAAATGTATCCTCAACTGTATTTTCTCACTGAGTGTGGGGGTTGTACATAGAGGGAGGGAAGTGGGGCAAGAGGGAGAAGGGAAGAGGTGGAGAAAATACATATTAATGAGAATACGAATCATTCTGACATGACTTCAATAACAACAAAATAATAACAGTCTCTGCTCCCCAAGGGGAATCCCGACAGGGTTAGGTACAGGAATAATATACTTCTGATCCATGGCAAGATAGAAAGAGGAGAAAGATATTATTACTTTTCCTTAAAGTTAGATTATTGTTAAAGAATGAGCCTTTGTTCTATACATAATGAGGGACCAGGGTAGAAAGCTGTTTTGGAATGAGTAGGGATAGTAAAAATGGAAAGAAAACAAGGAATAAAAATAAAAGTAGCAGCAGGAGAATAGCTGTAGAAAAAAACCCTTAAATTAAGAGACAAATCCCTCAGGGGTATGAGGGATTTATCATAGACTGCATTCAATGGTGAGTGTGAGAACTGAAGTCCAAGATACCCCAGGAGCTATACATCAAATAGAACTTTGTAGGCCTGTAGGCCTTTGGGTTTTACTCATGTGAGATATTTAAAAAAAAAAAAATCAAGAGTTAGTGTTAACTGGGGGAAGTTCAAAGAGTGACATTAATTTACCATGTATGTTTCGAAATGATTCTAAGTTATGCTGTGAAAGAATGGTCTATGTAGGACGGAAGCAGGAAGAAGAGTTAGGAAAGTGGTGAAGAAGGGTGATGGGTTAAGACTACAAAGGTAGCAGATCTGGTGAGTGAAGTGGCTGGATAAAGGACAAGCTCTGAACAAGAGCAGATAAGGATGGGTGGGTGAGTGTGGCATTGAAAAGAAAGTTATTTACATTCTCTTCCTGCAAAAAATAAAAGAGAATCTAGAAATCACATTCTACCAACAAGAAAGTATGTCAGTATTATAATGAAATTCCTAGCTATCTCATATAAATGAAAGTCAATTTTGTAAATAATTTTTTTTAAAAATTGTTTTTTGGGGTTTTTTTTTTTTTGGATTTTTCAAGACAGGGTTTCTCTGTAGTTTTTGGTGCCTATCCTGGAACTAGCTCTTGTAGACCAGGCTGGCCTCGAACTCACGGAGATCTGCCTGCCTCCGCCTCCCGAGTGCTGGGATTAAAGGTGTGCACCACCACCATCCAGCAAAAATATTTTTTTAAATTTAAATTAAATGTAAAATTAAGTAACATTCCCTCTTTCAATCAAAAATAAGGATTGTTACATTCTTTGATTAGGGACTTGCATTATAAATTGATTGACTCTTGATTCTTATACCAGATCATAAGAACAGAAGCATAAACATTACTCTAGGAATAATGTTACATATCAAAAGTAATATTTTTCATGGGGGAACATTTAATTAAAATATTTTCATCATTCTTTTGACTCCAGAGGAAGTTATATACTTTTTTAAACACACAGAAAGGTTAGCTTATACTAATATTCTCTACCAATCTCATTTTTCAAAAAGAATTTTATCTCACAAAGTAGTACAGAACTATGCTGGGGCAGAATGAAGTATATTAAGCTGGCTTGGATTTCTAATCGTATTATTTTATGACTTAAAGGCACAAAAACAACACAAATTCCTGCGATATTCTTGGCATTTAAGTACACCAATTCAAAGCCAAGTTCACTAAGTCTGAATAATTACAAAACAAATTTCAAAACTCTCAAGTTTAGACAATCTAACCAACAATTTCAGAGAAGATGTCTAAGGATGGCTGTGATGGAGAAACTGGGCAAGGCTTTAAGGTTTCTAAATAAGGGAAATAAACTAGAGTACTTTATAAATTTAATTAGGAAACATGCACATGGATTTTTACAGAACAATAAGCAAGGACAGGCAAAGAGAAAAAGTAGGACACATTAGCTATGTATACACCCAAGGAAGAGTAATACTAACACACAGCACGTCTTTCACTGAGATCCCCAGGGACCAACCTGCCTGGAGAACTAGCATGCTAGCGAATGCTGGGCTGGGCACAGAGCTCAGCCCTGAAACATCCTTTCCACGAAAGGAAACCTTACCTAGTAATAAATAATTTTGAACAATGATTTCAAAAACCTTTCTCACATCACAATGGAAGGTTCTAGCAGCATGTTTAAGCGCCGCCAAGCACTTCTACTCCCGAAGTATAACTTCCTCAACAAGAACAGACTTAAACTGATGTGCTAACTCATGTTCTTTTCCACTTGCTCCACACAGCCAGCAAGCGCTGCTTTCCCTCAGCTTTTATTCCTCCTGACATGAATCTTAGTTTATGTTCTAGAGGCTTACTACATGAACCCCAAGAAAAGTTGTGTTGAATGATGACAAAGCTTGAATAAAAGCTCTAGTCTTGAACAAGCTGACAATCTGATTAAAGATAAATTTGTGAATAAATCTGCAAATTCAAATACAAAATCATTTAATCTGTCTAAGGAAAAGTGAGTGCAGACAAAACTTTGATCATACAAACAAAAGTGGGAGAAGCACAACTTTGGACCAAGACAAAACACATCTACTAAAGGCTCAACAGTGAGAAAAACCTAGAAACAATGGAACATTCAGTACATCCGGGTGTTTTGGCAAACAATAATTCCAATACCAGGAGGTAGAAGTAGAAAGCTCTGGAATTAATTAAGGCCAGTTTTGGCTACATGAAGTTTTTGTATCAAAAACAACATCACCTCCCCCACCCCACAAAAAAAATTCCCCAACCCACCCAAATGAAACAAAACCCTTTCTACACAGCTAACAGAACAGGCTATGGAAGCAATAGTAGGTGAGAAAAGCAGGCCCTTCAGTGCTAAACTAACGGGGCAAGAGCACAACAAAGGAACGGAGTACCAACCTCTAGAGCTTGAGGAAAGTAAGCCACTCTTACACTTACTGAAATCCACGTGATCTCAACAACTAGCCCGAGCTAATCAAGCTCTAAATACTAACTGAAAGTCTCGACATTACCTCCAGTCACTACGAGCACAGGCAGTCCAATAGCATCCACAGAAGTATTTACCAGCCTGTTCTTCAAGCTCCTCAAATCTACTTTCCTCCATCCACACAATTTAATAGACAGTTTATGTTCATGGATCTGCTGATCAAACTCCTTCAACCACCTGCCCAGATAGATAAGCTTAAAAGCTCCATGTTATACATCTCCCTGACCTCTCCTCACAAAATCCTTCCTTCCACCATTTAATTACTGAAACACTTTCAGTTGCTCCAATTCCTTTCCACCTCAGCACCTTTGTACAAGCTGCTGTCTCTACAATGCTATGGCTCACTGTCTTCTTTGAAATTTTAATGCCAATTCTTAATCAGTGAGAGAAAGCAATTTATCACAACTGTAATTGTAAAATGATACTTTTATCACCCTGTATCAGGCAAAGTCAGGTGCTGCACACCTTTAATCTCAGCTTTCTGGAAGCAGACACAAAAGTCAGACAGATCTCTGCGTTTGAAGGGCCAGCCTGGTCTATATGGTAAGTTCCTGGACAGCTGCAGCTACATAGCGAGGTCCTGTTTCAAACAAACAAGGTGCCATCATTATAATACTATGAAGCTAACAAACAATTAGTATCCCTTATTTTGTATCTGGGAAAACTCAAGCAAGGTCACTTGCTCACTGATAAGTACATATAAGATGTAAGTATCTGATAAGTACATAGATAGGCTCTGATCCTAAACTAATTAGGTTTCCTTTTTACACACTATGGTGACCCACATTCAAACATAATTACAATTTATATTTTACTGTGTGTTTTCTTCATAAAATGTAAAGGGTGTAAGAGTAAGCATCAACATCATCAATAGGAAGGGCAGTCCTTATTTTGTAATTAACAACAGAGAAAGTGCGAGATACCACAACCAAGTTTATTATATCTGAAAGGTCACTGTAGAAGACAACGGTCTCTTCAACACTGATCATACCTATTTTAAAGAAACTTAGATTAATTTTAAGAGTAAAAATGTTTGAACAAACATCACTGTGTTAACTGCAGAGTAACTGCTGCTGCGTGCAGTGGTGTGCCCCCAACTTCAGGAGGCAAAGTAAGGAGGCCTGACTCTGACAAAAAAAGGCAAAATAGATCAACCACTGGGCTGAGGCTGGCGTTCAGTTGTAGGACTGATGATCAGCAAAGCCTTGGGTCTGACTGATTCCCAGCACTGTGGGACTGGGGGCGGGGGGTGAAAAATTACTCAGGGGAAACTTCAAGTAGAAAAAAAAAAACACAAAAATTAATATATACCAATTTTCCATATTCCAAATGTGAAATTTCTAGAGAGTAAATTTTACTGTAACCAAACTCTAACTTTTGTTATGAAGCTAATGATTCAAATGTTGTATGATAAATATATAAGACACATCTAGAAAGTGGAATAAATCTACGATGGCATCCCTTTCTTGGAGATTCTAGGTAGCAGTATGGGGTTTCCATAACAACATGCTGATGCTCGTACCCAGCATAAAATCAGTTAGCTCACAATGGTAATTAAAAGGTATCTATGGCTTGTTCCTACAGTGCCAGCAAGGAAGGACAGGCTGAGGCAGGACAGCTTGGGCCCAAGAGTTTATAGCACACCAAACCTATAAAGAGAGGCCTTGTCTGGAAACAAACAAACAAATAAGCAGAAAATAACAAAAACTGCAAGACAAACAGAAAGCACCACAGCCAGCACCCACACCCCAGGCTGGTCTTAGCACGTTTCACTGTTTCATGGGCACCAATTGCTTTCTCCTAGCTATGGAGTTTACATTGGCATTGCATTATCAAGTAAAAGCTAAACGTGTTAATGCATACAGGGCCTGAGAGAATGGCAAATCTGTCCCTTAGTGTTTAATGAGCATGTTGGCAAGTTACTCTGGTTGCTAATATGGAATTTAACTTAACTTGCCCTTTCAGTTCAATATACTCCACAAACATAAAAGTTCTCTCTTGTCTGCCAAAGTAGCGGGAAGGGGTGAAAACCACAACAAATGGTGATATTTATCTGACTTTACAAAGAAGTACTCAACTAGCTCTGGAACTATTCATGAGGAGTCTGCTAGATTAAGTCTTACTATGATAAGAGTGCCTAAATTCTAGACACTAAAACTACATGAAATACCCCGCTGAACAATATTATAGTCAAAGAAATTTTTGTTTAGCAACATGTTGAATTTTCAATTAGCTACTTTAATTTCCAATTATTACAAATAGTTCTAATATTATTTAATTCCTAAGATTCCTCCCAAATTTCAGCCAAAAATAAGTTAGAATTTCAGATACAAATTAATAGCCTAGAAATCAAAGCAAGACATGCCATATTTTTAGTAAATGTAAAATGTTCAATAAATAAGCAACGATAGGCTAAACAAATGACAGGGGAAGGATGCACAGGAGACTGGATGGTAATGTGCTTTGTTGAAAACCCAGGGCCCTGGCACACACCTGTGCCTACCATATTGGAGAATACATGTCTTAACAGTTCCAACACGGCATCTCCACACAGACACACCATAGAATGAATGTGTTCCTCCCAATTGTGTATGCGCTGGAAAGCACTCACCATTGTGCCTCCTCCTAAGAGGTGGTTTGATCTTGGTAAAGTGTTTTGTTTATTTGAATAAACTGATTTTGTGGGTTTTAATTTCTTTTTCATTTCTAGTTATCAGTAAAAGCCTTATAGGTCTAAATCTAACTTGTGAAACATAAAATACTTTAAAAGAAAAATATACCATTATAAAAATATACCATTATAAAATCACAGCTCTAATTATCTAATAATGCTAATCTACAAAAGGAAAGAAACGTGTATTTTTGAATTTAAAAACCACAAAGTTACTATTACTAAAGATACATATATTGTTAGTGGATCATCTATGCACTGAAGAATCAAGTTTAACACTGTAAGAAACTGAATTGAGAACCCATGCAGGAGATCCCAAATTTGAGCAGTACTTCCTCCTTAAATACAGAGTATAAAATTATAAAATATCCATGGAAGGACAAGTTAACAGCAGAGAAACTCCGAAGCTCAGGATACAAAACAATCCCTCTAAACAACAAAGAAACGTCCCGCTGCGAGTAGTTGAAGGCGTTTCTCAGAAGGACTGGGGGCAGACGGTCTGACACGCTGCTGAGGGATATGTATCTCTACAAGGCACTCAGAAAGCTAAAGCTTTAGAACTCAGGAAAGAGACAAACTACTAAAAAATTTACACTTGGGAGTCTGTAACGCCAACAAAATACTTTGTATTCCAGTAATCTATGACTCACAGATACTGGAAAAATGTCACCTATACTAGGTGGCATCAAGAATCTGTTTTTCCTGGGTTTCACCTCAGATGTCTTGCTGTATGCTCAAGAGTCTATGCACCTCATTGTGCGAATGACAGGGAACAGAAAGCTCAAAAGCACTGGCTGAACTGTGTGTAGATAGCATGCTCTAACTGCATACTACTTATTTTGCTATTGGCAAACCCAGAGGGCAGAATGTCCCAGCCCTCCTGTCACACTTTAGAGGAAGCATGCTCGAATTTCTCCCGTTACCTGCTTACCATCTCAGGGAAGAAGAAAGCACACTTAAAGCTAATGAAAGCTTAAAACCCGCCACCTCTTCATACTCAGGGCAAAAATTGTGGTCTTTGGATTTGCCTTTTTTCTTAGCTTTATTTCTGAACTTGTGTTTTCTTTACACTAGACTTTTACCTAATAATTTACAAAATAGCGTTATGAAGAAAACACACAAAAAAACATTTCTAAACTAACAAAATGACTCACTGGCAAGATGGCCCCATCCACCCTCAAAATATAGATGATAATACAATGTTAAACCCCAGCTTTCCCCACCATATACTCACCTGTGCAACTTCTTTCAACATTTGCTACTCTGGGGATTGGAAAGCTCAGAGCTGGAGGCTGAAGTGAAGAAGGAAAGGTTGGAGGGTGAGCCATGGCACCAGCCCCACACTAGGAGCTCCCCTGAGATATTACAGCAGGGTTGACACCATAGCTCTGAAGTTCAAACTCCAGCAAACGATAAGAAAGGAGTCCAACCAGAACATGATAAACGGTGGGATTCTTCTGCTCTTTGAAAAATAAGGAAATCATGCTATAAAGATCTGAATGTCCAGTTTCAACATTACGACTCCTGTTTATCTCTTCATATCACCCAACCCCAGAATCACTTTCAGACTGCTTCAAAATGCTAATTAAAACAACCAAAAAGGGCAAAGCTCTGAGGCATCTTGCACACTGTCCCAGAATATGCGAGGATAGGGCTTACCTGGCCTTCATGAACTAGAAAACTATGTTCAAACATGTTACCTTTCCACTCCTTACACACTCTAACGCTACACTCTCATCATGCTAACGTCAATCAACAGAAGGGAAGCTGGATTTTACAGCTGTAACTCCTACAATGGACCAGTGAACTGTTTAAAATGAGAGAACTTTTGGTTTAAGTATTTCTTGGGAAGAGATTAATTCAAGTGTTCTATGTTGAAAAAAAACAAAGACAACAACAAATAAGGACCTGTCCATAGGAGATTCACTTCAATCAAATCAAATGATAAAATTTTAAAAGATTTTTAAGGGAGTGAGGTGGCACACACTTTAGGTAGGAGGGTCACTGTGACGGAGGATGAGGTTATTCTATCAAATATTTAATTTATTCTCTTGGGAAAAGGCAGAGATAGGAACTGAGATCAAGGTCTTGCAATGGTAGGCAAGTGCTTTCACCTGAACTATACCTCACCTCCTAGTCCCTACTCACATTCATAGATGTGAGTACTTGTTTAATAATTTAAACACTAAGTGATTTAGAGATAAATGCATTCCATTATAGCCTATCCTGTGCTAGCAATATTTCCTTTCTACCACTGTCCTCCTCTCTTACTGTGTTCCTGCTACTCTGGCCCCTTGCTGTTCCTCACATACATCAGGTATGTGACCAGTTTAAAGATCTTGGTTCTTGCTAGGTCCTCCAGATACGGTATTCGTCCAGATACACCTAGCTTCTCTCATTTCAGCTGTCCAATCATTTCTGTCTACTTACACTTTTTTTTCAATTGGAGACTTTACCCAGTCCTTCTGTCTTTTGTGACATCGATGTCATATCATATACACTGGAGAATGTCTCAATTTTGGTTTAGATGTTTTTCATAACCAGACGGAAATTATGCATTTGAATGCGGTGTCACCAAAAAAATGTTCTGCCTTTCTCTAGTTCATTACATGTACTTCATGTATTTCCAGTACGAGTGAATATGATGCTATATTTATTCTATGAGGTTCTAGCCTTTAACTTGGTTAAGTTGGTACACCCTTGAGTTTTCCTACTTCTGCCCTTTAAAATAATGATGTTTTTATGTTGAATGAGCCAGAGAAGTTATTACATTGATAAATAAATAAGTGATTTATTTGCATATGATGGTTGCTTTGTACTGAAAGCAAACAAACCCTGAGGCATGATTAAAAAGCAAACTGCAATCTTATTTGGGACAGACAGGAAGACAGGCATAGTTCTTTAGCTTTTATCATCAAAGATTTAGGGTCTACAGAAGTAACAACATAACGATGACAACATTTAATGAGCGCGCGTCCAGACACTGCTGCAGCACTTACTGCTCCGCTGTTCTACGGCAATTTGCTTTTCTCTCGCTCCTTCTTTATTTGTTAAATTGAGTACTTTTACAAGGTAAATCTTCAGAAGATCACACTATTAAATGTGAACTTGTCAATGACTGCACATAATCAGCCCAACATGATATCAGAAGATAAGAATGGGAGGTTCTTCTTCTACCCATCACATTTTTAGAGAATTAGCACAGTACTTTTATCCCGGCAGAAAGGTTTTAAAACTTAACACACCACATAGTGTCCCGCATATGGTCTTTACATTTTTTTTTTTGAGAAAGTATCAGGTTTTCATTAAAAATTGTAACTTCAAGTAGGAGAATGAATGACAATTGTTTATGGTCCTATCATATACTGGAAAAAAAATGGAAGGAAGGAGTGAATTCAAAGGAATGGATGACAACTCGGAATTTATTTACCGATCTGTATATTTCTTTCTAAATGATCTTTTGTAAGTCCTGCTGTGATAGCTCTGTGTTGCACATTATACAGTGTCTTTTGCAACAGAAACCATCTAGGCTGCATGTAAATCTAGTCTCACTATTTAGAATGATTCATCTATCTTCTCAACTCATTTATCATTTCAGAGAAGAAAACCTTAAAACTGTTCGAACCAAGATGGACTAGTAGTAAGAATCTCTTCTCACACTTTAAAAATGGATAAAATACAGAAGCAAATGGATTGGTAATTCAAGGCCTGCTTGAGCCATACAGAAGACCCTGTCTAGAGTAAAAAAAAAAAAGAGGGAAACATATTAACAATAACTCTCAGGTACGGAGCCCAATAACGGCCTTTCCTGACTGACTGACTATGCAAGTTTGCCAGTGTAACAGAGGAACAGGGAGCCTGGTGGGCAGAGCCCACAGATCTGAGTATCAGAGCTCAGTCAGCGTCATAAAGGAAGCCAACCGAAAGCTAGGCAGGAAGAAGCTGCACAGGGAAACAGCTCAGGAGAACTAGAGGGGCCCAAAGGCTTTAGTGCAGTACTGACCAGCAAGAATGGAAAGGTGCCCTAAATGGTATGGGGAGTGAACCACCCGAGAAGAACCAAGAAACTGATCCTAAAGGCTCCACTGAAATAAATATACATCATTATTGTTCCCAGAAGCCATAGCAGAAAAACACTGTGATTCAAGGGATGAGTAAAGTACTCAGGAAAACACTAGCTTAGTAGTTGAAAAAAATTAGCCCTACCTAAAAGCTACTGTTTCTCTTTAATGAAATTTTTTCAAAAGGAAAATGGGCAGACAGAGGCAGAGACAAGAGAAAATTCTCATAAAGATCAAATGATTTCTAAATAATTTAACTCCACCCCCAGGAAACCTCAAGAATTTTAACACAAATACTAAATAATACATAAGACAACAAAATAAAACTACCAAGAACAAAAAATTATGCAAAGGAGCAGTAAAATAAAGAGTAGATAAAACATATAGGGAAAAGTACGATAACCAAGAGAAACATCCTAGTGATTAAAATGACACAGACGGCAGAACTAGTGGACAAGGACAATGACAGGATAATCAATGCTAAGTATACTGCTAGTATAATGCTAAGTATAATCAAAAGGAGGTAGAGAAGAAATCAGCATGCTAATCAGAACATGGAGACACCGCGGGTCAGAGACTCATTTAACAAAATATGAGAGGAGAAAAAGAAAAAAACTAGAGAAGTGAATCAGTAAATGAAGGGAGAGACTAAGGGCAATTTACATATATGTAATTGAGTCCCATGGAACAAAGCACAGAAAACATTTGAAGGACCAAACCAACAACAACCGCCCCCCCAAAACAAATGACAATTTGATAAAAACTATAAATGAACATAACAACTTCCAAGCACTTGAAGAAAATGATGCCATAATCAAAAGCATATATTTAAGATTATCATTGTGAAGTTCAAAGCCTTACTAAGGTCTACAGAGTTGAGTTCCAGGGCAGCCAGGGCTGTTATGCAGAGAAATCTTGTCTTGAAAAGATAAAATACAAAAAAGCAAACAAAAAAGATTTATCATAATAAGACAAAAAGTCTTATTCTTTAGTAGCAGACAAAGAAAGATACACAGAAACAACTAAAGCTAACAATCACAGAAGAAATAAGTCAGAAAATAGTAGCACACCATGTTTACATTGTCTGACTGGCAGACCGGCTGTGCCAGCAGAGGTACCTGACACTCTCCATCTGCCTGCTCCAGTCCCACGCCCCGGGATTACAGGTCTACGCTACCAGGCCTGGCTAGCATACTATTTTTTTAAACTCTAAAAGACAAACTACCAATTTTCAATTTCTTACTGAGCAAAAGTAGATTTTAAAAATAAAAGAAAAAAAAACAACATACTCAAACACGGGGATCCTAATAGAATTCATCACCACCAGATAAGTATTTAGAAGAAAACCCTTTGGAAAACCTTTTAGTATGAAGAAAATGATACCCCAAACAAAAACAAGAAGAAAACGAAGAGGTGAAATGGGGGAGGAAGAAGGAAAAAAGAGAAAAAGAGTAGAAACTGAAGAAAAATAGAAAAAAAGTCATCAAAGTATGAGTGATATTGAACAGCAGAAAACCATGATTACCCCATCCCCCAGCAATCACTAATAAAGTATGTAACAGAGATGTAAGATGTAGGAAGTGAAATTTCAGTTACACTCAGAAAACAAACATGGATGTATGGAAATACAACAGACCACTGAATCACAAAAAAGCTCTAGGAAATGCCCATCTATTCAACCAGTCTCTACTTACTGTTTTAACCACAGTCCAAGAGTATTCTCAGGTGGGAATATACAGACAAACATTTCCATAATTAAATATACTGCTGAACATGGAAAGGAAACAGGAAAACAGAGCACTCCAAAACATCTTAAGCACATAAATAAATAATTCGTATCACAGTAACTACATTCTCCAGTCACAAAAAGGGATTTCAGGAGAAATCAACAGAAAGGAACAAGAAAAACTTGATGCAAATTTGAGGCCAGCTGGGCTACAGTGATAACTTGCATCAAAGACAGCAAAGACAATTTATGAAAGGACAGCACAGGAGAAAGAGGAGTAAGGGGAGCAGGAAACAGAATGCAATTATCTCTGCAACCATTTCTTTACCTCACCCACACGTTATCTACATAAAATAATCACCACGCCAACATCCCATTTAATGGCGACAATCTAAAGCTTTACCCGTAAAGTGAGTAATAAGAGAAAGATTACAACTCCTCAACAATTTCTTTTCAGAAGCTTACCAGAAATACTCATCAACTTAGACAAACCAGGCACAAAATAAAACTAGCTTTTAAATGATTCTTGGTAGGAAAATACAAAAACTACTGAGTATAAGAATAAAAGTTCTGCAACAGTGATGGGTATAAAACTCAACTTGAAAAAAATTAGCTATTTTAATACTAACACCTATATAATATACTCCTTTAATGTACCATTTATAACCACAGATCAAAGTGGTTAGGAGTAAATATGAGTGAATTTAAAGGTCTGTTTAAAAGGTTAAGAAATTGACCTAAAAATATTCCAACACATGAATTCACAGATGGGTAGAAAACTATAAAAGGATCATCCTCTCCAACCAAAAACAAAGTCAATATAATTCCACTCAAACTCGGGGGATTTTCTTAGTTTCAAGTATTTAAAATATCAAAAGTGTGTCAAAAGATCAAGGTTAACAGATAAATACCAAACATAAAGCTATGACAGTGTGAAAACGGAACAGCACTGTACAGCCATGGACAAACTTATCAGAAGACAGAAGTAACAGGTAACGGGGACAGAAAGCCAGGGCAGGACTGACAGTACAGAGAATAGTGGACTCCTAACTCATACTTTATGATTTATTTCAGATAGATTTAAACTTAAACAGGAAAGGCAGAATTTAAAATCTTTAATCTCAATAGGGAAACATATCTCAAATACAATCTCAATGGATTGTGACATTATCGAATGACCAACAAATACTGATCGTATGGATGAAACTCAAAATTGGTATACTCTCAAACATAATCTTCAAAGACCACTTGGGAGTTGACAATTCAAGAAATTAGGAATAATAGTTTATTAAATAGCTTCCATAGCTTCATACAGTCCCCTCTTTTATTATTTTCATCCTATGTTTGGATGAATATCCAAGCTTGTTTTCTGGGGTACCCCCCTGGCTCTGTTCTCCCTCCCATTTTCGCCTGGACCCTACCCTCTTTCCAATGTTTGCTGTCACACACTGCACCATTCTAACTCCTTTTTTTTTTTTTTTTTTTTTTTTTTGAGACAGGGCTTCTCTGTAGCTTTGAAGCCTGTCCTGGAACTAGCTCTTGTAGACCTGGCTAGCCTCGAACTCACAGAGATCCGCCTGCCTCTGCCTCCGAGCCTCCGAGTGCTGGGATTAAAAGCATGCGCCACCATTACCCGGCATCTGACTGCATTCTTTAGAGGTTGAGAGTACTTGGACATTCCTCTCACAGGAGGTAACAGGATCTCTTACAGTCATCATAGAATTTAGCAAAAACTACTTTGATTTCCAACTAGTGAATCATACTAACCAAAAAACATCTGCTGAATACTGAGTGTTTCTATTCAGTGACTGATCAACACTGAATTGTTCTATGTCTTTTTAACTACAAAAACAGATAAACTGGGGCTCCCAAGGATATCATCTTCTCAATTTTATTATAGGCATGCCAATGGATTTTGATTTGGCTATATAGTTGTTTTGTTTTAATATGGGAACTCAGAAAACTCTAAAAACAAATGAAGCTGCAGTCACTGATGCTAGCAGAGACAACTCTTCTTGCTCCTATTATTTTATATGGCTCACACCAATATTTGGATGAGTAATTTCAAATTTAATAATGAATACCTTCCATATTCACAGTTGAGGCAAATAGCTATTTTTTTTTCTCTCTGTAGAAACAGTATTTTTCATGTAAAGGCTAGGGCCTAAATTCCCAAAAGGAGCATACAGTCCCAAAATAAATACAAGGTATGCCACCAGACACTTTTAAATCTTTGGAAAACAACAGTATCTGACACCATTTAAACTACCACTGTAAGACATTAGGCCTAACAGATTCACTTAGCAGAATTTTTTGATTCTAGGGTAAGTTTATAAAACACACACATACTACACCCCAAGACACTGGGTATGCATAAACTATGAGTTTTATTCCAAGGAAACAAGTTCTTCAGAAAACAAATATCATGGGGCAGCTGAGATGGCTCAGGGGGTAGAGACACTTGCTACAAGGCCTGAGTTAAAAAACCAACTCCAACAAGTCATCCTCCGACTTCCACCACGTGGTTTTATACATGTGCACACATGAAACAGGAACACAGAAACAAACACAGTAAGAATAATTAAAGAAAACAAACCTTGATGTCATTTTATGACTTCAGAAGAAAAATGTTTGCATGTAACACAAAGGAAGGCTAGATAATCTAACAGTGAGCCAACCACTGAGAAACTTGGGAGCTCATTTAACCTGGTATTAGTTGGCCACAGAAACATGGAAAAGAGGAGACAGAAGGTCAAATAAAATACCAAGCTTTACTTTTAAAATTTTATAAACTCCAAGTGACTTCGGCTGCTGAAACTCTGACTGTGGCACATACTACACTGCTATACTATTACTATTACTATGACTATTATTCTGCACCACTTCTGTCAGCAGCTGTACCATGCAAAAGAACCAAATATAGAAAGTCATCATTTCGAGTTTTTAGCCTACTCTATTGCTTTGCATCTCTGTCTAGGGACAATAGTTAGGGCCCTTTGTTGTCAAAATTTTCAAGAGCAAAAAGAAAACTGCGACCCAGTTCACTAGATTTAGTCTTTTTTTAATTAATTTTTTTCCATCTGCTTACCTTTATTCTATACCAAATAGTAACAACGACTACCATCATTACTCTACCCACTAGGTCTACTGACAAGTTTCAACTATTAAGTACTCATTTAAAAACAATTCCCACATATTTTATTCTATCAAGTGTTCTCTATATTTCTTGTCTATTTTTCATATTTTACATATTTGAAGATGCACAGACATTAGTAGTAACACATTAGAAGGTACCCTGTACAAGCTAACTGGCACAATTAAGACTCTAAGACATCATCAATTAACTTTAAATGCTGAATTATAAAAATGAAAAGGGGTACTTTCACCAGGCATGGTGGCACACACCTTTAATCCCCAGCACTTGGGAGGCAGAGGCAGGAGGATCTCTATGAGTTTGAGCAACTGGTCTAAAGGGCAAGTTCCAGGACAGCTAGGGCTACAGGGCTACACAGAGAGACCCTAATCTAGAAATTCATTCCATGTCTTAGTTATACTTACATTTTGTTGGAGCACAAAATGTTAATCTGTATATAGCGATACCTAAAACTTACCAAGTAGAAATACACCTATCTAACCATTTATGGATTTAATAATTACGTTAACTTGTACTTTATATTACACTGTCAAGGGTTAAGAGTTTAATTTGGGAACGTGTCTGGGGCTTTAGGTAGGCTGAAAGTTCATTTTTCCAACACAAAACAATGGAATTTAAGGCATAATGTCAAAACATACAAAAACTATATACATAATAAAAATACATATAAAAAAGAATGAAACACCAAACTCAAACTAATGATTACTTATGAAACATAAAAAGCAAAAAATGAGATATGGCAATATCTCCATAAGTATAATGAGCAAGCTGAAAATACATACTTGTTAAAAACACAAAGCCCTGAAGAGCAGCAAACTTCACATTTGCACTTTTGTCCTAACAAAGACCACACAGCACAGCACTAAGGAAAAAGCTATGAAGGTGAACTTTCACATTGGACTTTGTGTTTTACTTCCACAATTTTATGTGGGACAAATTATTTTTATTGCTAACAGATAAATGAAAGAAGGTTCTATTATTCATAGTAAAACTCTTGGAACTGCCACTAGCTGATATCTAGCATATTTCCTCATTTTTTCCTTTCAGTTTTTCACTCTAACTTTACTCAAGCAATATGCTGAACATCTCTATAACAGGTGCCAGGCTTAAGTACCGGCAGCACCAAAATAAACAGATACGGTTCCAGTGTTCAAAAAGCATTATTACATACAGAAGAACTGCCTTACACTTTTATACAGTGATAAAAACAACCTAATATGCAAACTTCAGTACAGCAGCCACCAGCAGATGTCTATTTTTAGTATTTAAAATGTGGCTTGCATGGCCGGTAAACTAAAACGTTAATATCATTTAATTTAAATGAGTTTACGTAGCCATTTGTTTCTACTGTCTACAGAACTGAACAGTGAACATATACAGGTAACTTAAGGAAAACAGATGGCTGTTCTGTGCTAAGGTGAACACTAATCTACAAGCACATAAAATTTGAGAGCATAGTAAAAAAATTATAGGACAGGACAGCTTCTAGAAAAATGGAAATCAAATTACTGAATCATGAATAAAGGCTACCAATCCATGAGAGATCCAAATAATTAAAGCCTGGAGCACAAGGCACAAGGTGAGTTAAAGCAGATTTTAATTACTAAATAGACAAACCCAGCAAAGGCAATTGGGCAAGAGGTGCTGAGGGAATAAAAATCATGGAGGAAAAGTCAACTGGATGGCACACTGAGAGCTTGACTATGAGAGAAAGCCACTGGCGAGTCAAAACAGTCATTAAGATGATTTAGACTTGTGTATGCCCATAGCTATGGTGAAATTAGTGTAAATTATACAAGGTAAAATTGTACAAAAAAAAGATTTTAAAAACTGACATAATCTTTATTTTCTTATGAAAGCTTGATAATCCTTCTAAAATCAATGAACTATGAACCATTTAAATAAGCTGCTTTCCTAAACTAATTTATTTATGCAAACAAACTTCATGTACTATATTTAAATACCTAACTGGGTTTATTGACCAAACATACAAAGTAGATACTACTACAAAAATCAGTACTTTAACACACATGTATCTGAAAGTCATTATAAGGACTATATGGAAATGAGAATTAGAGAAATAGTCTTGTTAATCTCAAATACTGGGCTATTATCAGGATGCTTAAAGAATCAAACAAATTCCAAAACCAAAAACTCTCAAATAAATGAAAAGTTATACAAACACAAAAAGTCTACTTTAACAATGAAAACAACAAAATTTCTATAAAGTAAAGATGCATAAGCTCCAATGTGGTTCCATGTAGACCACACAAACTTCTAAGGGCGACTAAAACAACAACGTTTACTTTGGTGATTCAATGTTTTGTGATTGCCCAATAAGATCTTAATAAATCCATCCTGGTGCTAGATACAAAACCATGCTTCCATGCATAGGTTCTTTCCAGGGAGGATTCAAAACAAAAGAATTTTACAAATCAGACTTACACAGCTATTTCTAAAGTCGTTTCAATGTACACTGGACAACACTGTATAGCAATAAAAGGCAAACAGGAAAATATATCCAGCTGGCAAAAGTCTAAGAATACATTTTCTAGGCAAGCTTAAAAACTTGTATTATTTGCAAATTATGTGGAATAAAGTACTTTTAGAATAGTATAGGAAGAAATAAGGAATGTTTTCATGTGCAAAATATAATTTGCTTTATTCCTTTTATAAGTATAAATTCTGGAATTTTATATGAATATGGTTCCACGACGCAAATCAGCTGTAAGGTGTAAAATCAAAAGTTCTATATTCACTTTGCAAAGAGGAAGTAAGCACCTCAATGCTACATAATTACACTATTCTTCATGTAATTTAACAAAACCTAACAAAAGATGAAAAGTGTGGAGGGCCGGACCACATTCTCCATTGTTTTTAGGAACAAAGGTAGAGATTGACCTCTGTGACCCCAAGGTGTGGCGGCACACGCCTTTAGTCCTGATGCCTGGGCGGCAGAGGCAGATTGACCTTTGTGACCTCAAGGCGTGGTAGTATACGCCTTTGGTCCCAATGCCTGGGAGGCAGAGACAAGCAGATCTCTGTGAGTTTAAGGTGATGTAGCACAAGCCTTTAATTCCAGTGCATGTGCTTTGTAACTCTCTACCGCTGTGTCCCTGCCTATTCCCGAGGCATCATCTGGGATAATGGGCAGTGGACCTATCCAAGAGTGACATGTCAGAAGCGAGGACTGTTTCCTTTATAAGGGCTGGGTTCCCCTCATTCGGGGTCTCCGCCATGTAAGCTGGTGCTCTCCCTCTCAAGAGGCATTAAAGCTTTACTGCAGAAATATCCTAAGTGCCCCGCGTCGTTCTTGCTGGCGAGACCGTAGCGCGGGACAGAAAAGTCCAACAAGTGTGACCAATCAAAATCTTCCACACTGTTGAAGGTGGTTTCAAGGCAGGATGAACTAGCTACATACAAGTACAAATAATTAGCAAAGTCTAGTAAGGTCTAGGAGGACAAATCAGAAAAGGAGGCCATGGAAGACCTGACTCAGAGTAGTCTCAGCTCACTCTGTTTATTAACATAGTAACAATCGGGCCACAATCTTCACCTCTCAAGTTAGGTGAAAACTCTAGGTTAGATACAGAAGCGTTCTTTTACTGGAGGTAGTGCTCCAAATCAGAAGCCAAGGCTTTTAATCAAAGGCTCTTTGCTGACACATACAATAAAAACTCACTTTCAGCCTTCTCCAGCGTTCACCTGACTCAAAGCAGGGAACAAAGAATTAGTTTCCTGAAACAAATGACTGATGCGAGAGTGAGTGGCTGTCCAAAGCCCGTTTATCCACTGACTCCTGAGCTGAGGCGGAGCCAAGGGCTGTGGATACGTATCTGTACAGGACACCGAACAGCTCACTCTACATGAACTTTACTCAGTATTTAACAATACTTCACATTTCATACTGGATCCACTATCGGAAAAAATAAAACAAGTTTCCATTTAAAACTTAACTCAAAACACTATTCTTTAAAAAAAACAAATCAGTTCAATAACACTATCTTTAAATTTCGCCTTCTTTGAAAGAGCAGGATGAACAGCAATATTACAAGTCCATTATCTTTTCAGCATCCCGGCATAATTATATGAAGGATGGAAGTGTTAAATCAGTAAGGAAACGAGAATATGATGTTGTAAGAGCAGCAAATTAGTGACAAATAAAACAGGATCTGGGTCATCATACATTCCTAGATTTCATTTGTATTTTTTCTACAACTTTCCCAATGCTGTCTACATTTCACTAACACTCTAGTATACAAAATATAACCCCTAGCTTACATTTCATTCTTTCAGAATCATGCATACAAATAGTACTTTATCAACTACTGTTTTTGAATTCAGTCATAAAATCATATACTATAGATCAAATAGTCCTAAATCTTGGCATTTATGTCAGAAAAACTTGTTCTGGTACTAAATATACATTATAAACATGCTTTACTTTGGAAAATGTTCAGTTATTTCAGCCGTCAATTTTATTATATAATTTTCAAACTTACAACAAATTTTTCAGGAGGTGTATTTACTGTAATCAGCTAGTTCCAGTTAAATATTAGATGAACACAGTTCAAGTAGTCATATGACAAATACAGAAAGGGGAAGGAAAAAAGTCTTACCTGGTAGTTTCTTTTCTCAGATAATGTATGTCCATCAGTCCTCACCATAGAGTCGTGTCCTTTCCTCACAGTACTGGAGGCAATCAAATAGAACTGTCACTCAAGGGTCGTGTCACAGGAAGGACCGCCCACCAGTTCTCCCTCTAGAGTGGAATTATCCAAAAGCCATCAAAATTACTAACATGTAAATACATATAACATTAACAAAAACATTCAACTTAATATACAAAATGCAAAGAGAACCAAAAGTAGCTGTCTTACATCTAGCCCCCCTTTCCTTGTGAATATTTAAAGGAGGCGACTGAGCACTAGAATCTGAAGTAGAGACTGTCCAATATAAAAATTTCCGCTCACACCTACTCCCATTATTATGCCAATCATCATACATTACACACAAGGAAGAAACTTAAAAGAGAAAACAAAGATGATGGAAAAGAAAAAAAAAAAAACCAACTAACCCCTAACATTTTTTAGGTCCTAAATGATCTCTGGTTATTCTACGAATATTCAGTTAATTCCGATTCTGTTATTTAACTAGATGTTCCAATGCCTATATTTCAATGTTAGTAATGTAAGGTATTTATACATTGACTCATATCACCCACAAAGCTTATTGTCACATTGTAAAATGTAAACACATCATATTTTTAAGACAACTGTTAGGTTAAAAATCCACTCCAATGTTCTATCAACGTCAACTCCAGTGATGAAGAACAAATGCCTGCCTTTCAGTCCCCCTATTCTATACACACTGCAACAGAGTTCACTCTTTGGCATGGAAGAGGAGTTAATGAGACTCAGCTCTTAACCTGGGTATACACTCTACATGTCAGATTTAAAAAAGAAATTGAAACTGATGTAAGAATTATCACAAATATTATTTTAAAAATAGAATGAAATCCAAAGTCCAAAGATATGCATATGATACATTTTCAGGACAAGTAGCTTTAGTCATGTAAAACATTTACTCTTATATACTACTTAGAAAGTAGTATATATAGTTACTGAACTAATAATGTTACTATCCATTATGATTTTGCATTCAAATTTAAAGAAACTTGTATTTACTATCATATGAAATGTACAGTAGGCCGAGATAATAAAAACAGTTAATCTATAATCCATAAATAAGGTGAGGACTAGGGACATGACTCCGTGGACAAAGTGCCTTGCCAGCATCAGGACTGTTTCCATCCGGAGAACCCTGTACCAATCTGGGGTGAAGGAGGGGCAGACAGGCAGATCCCTGAAGCTCACTGGCCTGCTAACTAGCATATCCTAATCAATGTGCTTCAGGTTCAGTGAGAGGGCAACTCCAACTGAGAAAGGACACCTTCCGTATCCACACACCAATTCTATTATACACACATACACTAACACCACACACACAGTCTTTGCATTTTTATATAGTTTTAAATTATAGATGTGCATATACATATGTCTGCGTATACATATGTCTGCGTATAGGTTTGTGTTCATGGGAACAGTGCCCAAGAGGCCAGAAGAGGGTGCTGGGTCCCCTGGAGCAGGAGTTACAGGTAGTTCTGAGCCATGTGATGTGGGTGCTAAGAACCAAATCCAAGTCCTCTGAAAGAGCAGTACGCACTTGTAACTATGAGCCATTTCCCAAGACCCATAATTTAAAAACAACAAACCCAAATTAGTATTATTAAAAAGGGCAAATACAAAGGTTTAAATATGTATCCATAACCTCTAAAACACAATTTGTTAAGAGGATAATTTTTAAATGAAAACTAACATTATTGAACAATGTTCTACAAAGAACTGATAAAATAAAATCAATCTCCTAGCTCCTACTGCCTACATAAAAAAAAAAAATGGTGAGGTTGCAGAACCTATGTTTTACTCAGTTTTGCCAATCATACACAGGATATGCTGGACTTAAATACTTCAAGATGCCCAACTCTATGCAAAAGTGTAAATGTTCACTAGAAACTTTGTATGTGTTTTTAGAATAATACGAAGTTTTTAAAACTCATTATATAGTTACTGCTATAAATGCTATCATTTAAACTGCTTACATTTATCATTTAATTCATGTCACGCTTGAGATTGAACAACAGAGTCTTGCAAATGCCAGGTAAGCACTCTACCATGGTGCTATATTTCTGAATCAGGAACTGGGGTATTTTAAAGGAGAAACTACCAAGCAAACTGATGTCCCATAACAATAATATGACACATATTTGGATTGCCAGCCACCAAAATAAACGAATAAATTGATAAATTAATCATATAGCTCCTAAATGGCAATCTTGTTTTAATATTAGGGTATAATAGTATTAATAAAGTTCTTTGATAGGATCTACCTTAATGTATTCATGCCAACTGAATTCAGCGGACAATAGTCTAAAGTTTGAGTGACTATGTTATAGAATTAGAATTTCTTCCTCTTTGAATATATTGTGTAAAATTCCACTTAGTACACTTTCATATTATATAAATTTTATGAAGAGATACATTTAAATCTAAAAATAACAAGGTAATATTTAATACCTTAATGCCACACAACTTTAACAGCACATACTAATTATACAAAAAAGATATTAGGAGTAAAATTTTATGTACTAATAATTTAATAATAAAAATTAACATTTCATCATGACAGATTTTAGTATGAAGGGAAATTTTATTTACTTTTTGCTTTCTTCTATATTCATTTCAAGATTCTAACCAGGAAGACTAATATCTTCTATTAAAGGAGCATTATCTCTTAATAAACAAAAGGAGAAAAAAATTAAAGGTACTTTTTATATTCTTCTGAGCCAAGTATGAAAAATAAGCATCCGTCACCACTACCTTCACCCTATGTTACATTAAATAAAACAAAGAATAATGCAATGCGGTGATAATTCACATCAGGAGAACGAAATGAGGTGCAATAAATGAAGGGGGACATTACATAATGTATCTAAGGTTGTCTGTGGAAAGAAGAAAAAGAGCAATCAGGAATAAGCAAGTCATTTTCCCCCAAAACACGTTTATACACAGTTTTCCCACAAAGTCCTACAAATAGTTAAGTTACAAAACTATGTTTTTTCCCAAAATACAATGAAATTTTCTATTAAGCAGAGCTATGTTCCATGAAAGAGAAAAAGAGAAACTAGCTTTATTCATCCAAGAAAACTGTATGAAACTAGTTCTGCTATATAAGCACCAGTCATTTCAGGATATTAAGGAAGCAGAACAAATGAAGTGAGCACTCCCAGACCATTGTAGGAAGGACTCTGAGAATGACAGGATGGCAGAGTGGAAGCCAATCAGAGTTCAAGGTTCTTAACAGTCCAAACAAGTTCCAAGTCACAAAGAGGAAAGAAACAAGGTAACGAAGATTAGCAGAGCAAACAGACAGAAGGCTACAGAAATGAAGAACTCCAATGAACTGAACAGATAATTCCCATTAAGGTTTAAGCTGAGTAATGATTTGTATCTGAATATGAAAATGTCTACAGAAAAGTATTCTGAAAACTTATGAGTAGTGAAAGCAATCCTCAAAGCTCATGTTCAGGCAACCAGAGCAGAGAAGGTAATGAAGAAAAGCCTCAGCTAGCAAATAAAAGAAGCTTTAGAAAAAGACTGTGGAGGACCTTAAGAAAGCCCCAAACCAAGCTCAGAAAAGACTAGCTTGATTTCTAAGTAGCAGAACTGCACCCGCAAACAATCCCAACCACAGAACATAAACCAACCCGACGTACTTGCAAAAAAGAATCCAACAGTAAGGATGTAACACTTACCAAAAGCAGGAACTCATAAAAAGTTGAAATATAGAAATGAAAGAAAATTCAGCAAGTGGATAAATGGTGGAATTACTAGGCAAAGATGTTAAAGCAGGTATCATTAAGTATGTTCTAGACTTTCATGATAATGCAAGGTTTGCCTGGCAGGAGTACAAATACTTGACAGAAACTCACAGTATCACAGTCCAGCAGGACTGATGAGGAGTGGTAAAGCAGACTCTGTCAAAAAGTAGGAAGGCCAGAGCAAGACACACACTCGGAAGACTGGCTCCCGTGAGGGCTACTGCTTCCTCCAAACAGTTTCCCCTCCCCTCTCACTATTCACCTTGGATCCACCAGTGGATTAACAGCTATGGAAGAACCTTAATAAACTGATCATCTCAGGAAATGATATCACATGGTTCTCAAAGATAGGAGGAAGCTATACTTTACCAACCTCCTAGGATTCTTGAAGCAATCAGGGTGACAATCAAACAAGGTTTGTCAGCACAAACAAATTTCTTTATAGTTACAATTTTCATCCCTTTTTCTTGGATGATCTGGTGACAGATTATCATTAAATGATAAAAACACACCAAAAACTGACTACATACATACAACTGGTAAAACCCAAGCTAGGTCAACAAACGAATTATGACAATTTCTGGTATCAATATGGACTGCAATTATGTAAATACATACCTTTGGGGAAAGCTAGGATATAATCACATGGAACACCACTGAGTTTATGATCAGAGTTTACAAGTTTAAGGCTCAGTACGATTTTCTAAAAAGTCAAATGTAAAGGAAAATACAATTGGGTAAGTAGCGGATTATTTGCAACAAAGATAAGTTTGATGAACTTGAAGACACAGAGGGGGAAAAAAAAAACAAAACCAAAATTAAGCCCAGTGAGAAAAGGAACCAGAAAAACACCAGAACTGAAGGGAGAGTAAACTGTGTGCACTATGAATCATCCACTAAGTCCGTACCAGCAGGCTAACATTAACTACTGCTGCAGGAAGAATAAGAAAGATAAAATCATCTTTTTTAAGCTTGAAAAGAAAGACTTATAAACTCAGAGTCAAGTTCAAAAGTTTCCAGAGCGAGTAACAGTAAATCATCGTAGTATTTCTAAATAAAATTGCAGAGAAAGTATTAAAGACTCCTAAAGCGTGGGGAGTTCTTCTCATTAAGAGCAATGCAAATCAGGTGAGAGTAACTCCACCCATGCCCATCTCCAGGGGACCACTCAGGTCTTCCCTCCAAACTTCCATGACCACGACAGGACCAATGCTTTATTCCAGCCCCAAACCCCAATAGGCATTTCCTGGAAACCTGCAGGCCCCTACCTTCACCTCTCCCTCCATTCTCACCCCAGCTCGGCAGTAGACCTGCTGTGGCTTCTCCTCACACTCTCTTCATTCCCAGGGGACTAAGCACATCCTGATGAACACCTTGCTTTCCTCCTTCCTGTGACCCTCTCAATCTCCTCCTCACCCCCTAGCCCATTCCTGTCAGCTTCAATACCTAGAAACACATTTTACCTGGAACCCCCAGAGGCCACACCTAGCAGCATCCCATAAAAATACCTGAAAACACACAGTCAACACATTCTCCTAAAACCTAGAGGACAACAGAAACCACCTACCAGACAGACAAGACCAGATATCAATACCCAGAATTACAACCTTCCAAATCAAGATGCCTAGATACCAATGTAAAAACAGTAACAGACAGGACAAAATGCCTCCACTAGAGCCCAGCAACAACATCACAGCAAGCCCTGAGTATTTCAGCATAGCTGAGCACGAGACAAAGAATTTACTTAAAACAGCCTTTATGAATGAGATAGAGGTTCTTAAAGAGGAAATGAATAAATCCTCTAAACAAATCTACAAAAGCACAAACAGTGAAAGAAAACAAAACAGTTTAGGAACTGAAAGTAGAAATTCAGGCACAAAACATCCAAGGTATATGGGACATTATGAAAAGACCAAGTCAAAGAGTAATAGGAATACAGGAAAGAGAAGAAACCCAGGTGGAAAAAAAAAAGAGAGAAAATATTTTCACAAGAATCACAGAAGAAAATCTCCCTAATCTAAAGGACATAGGTATCAAAGTACAAGAACAGAAAAGAAAATCCTAAAATTCTTAAAAAAAGAAAACACTAAACTTACAGAACACAGAAAAACTATTAAAAGCTGTAATGGTTTTGAAAAGGTAACATAAAAAGGCAGACTTAACACTTCTCAATGAATTCTAACATCTAGAAGGATGTTCTACAAACTGTCAAAGACCACAGCTGCCAACTGACTACTATACCCAGCAAAACTTTCAATTACAATAGATGAAGAAAATAAAGGCATTCCAATATTAAAAAAAAAAATTAACCACACACCCAGGGAGTAAATAATCCCAGACAAATCAAAATCAAGAGGGAAATGCACACACTCATGAACACATCACCACTTCAACAACAACAAACAGGAATCAACAATCACTGCCAATAAGGTATCTCTCAACATCAATTCTCCCCCCAAACGAGGGGGGGCCACAAACTAACAAAACAGATGTGTAAACATGATTCACTCATTCCTCTGCTGCATTCAAGAAACACACTAACATCAATGGCAGACATCGCCTCTGGGTAAAAGGTTGGGGAAAAAAAAATTCCAAACAAATAGATCTAAGAAGCAAGCTTTACTATCTGACAAAACTGACTTCAAACCAAAACTAATCAAAAGGCACAGGGTAGAACACTACATACTCATCAAATGAAAAATCTGCCAAGAGGACATTGTAAATCTTAACATCTCTGCACCAAACAAGGGCAACAAGTTCATACAAGAAACATTACTACAGTCTATATCACACATTGATCCTTACACACCAATAGTAGGTATCTCAATATCCCACTCTCACTAATAAACAGGTCATCCAGATAAAAACTAAACAGAAATGCTTGAAGTTAACTAATATTATAAACTAAATGAACCTAACAAATATTTTCAGAACATTTCACACAAAATGATTTCACTTTCTTCTCACCTCATGGAACTTTCTCCAAAATTTACCACACAAGTCTCAACAGACACAGAAAAACTGAAATATCACCCTGCATCCTACTTGACCAACACCAACTAAATCAACAGAAACAACAGAAAGCTTACAAACCCATGGACACTGAACAAGGCACTACGGAATAAATTACTGGTCACGCAAAAATTAGGAAAAAAATTAAAGACTTTCTTGAATTGAATGAAAATGAATACACAAATACCCAAGCTTATGGGACACTATAAAGGCAGTTCTAAGAGGCAAGTTTACAGCACACTAAGATGGAAGGAAGGAAGGAAAGGAGAGGGAGGAAGAGAGGAAAAGAGAAAGGAAGGGAGGGAGAAAGAAAAGAAAAAACTGAAGAGCTCTCATACTAATAACTTAACAACAAACCCAGGGATGAAATATATATAGATATATATAGATATATATATCTCCAAATTAACAAAACTAGACATGAAAAGGAGGACTTAACAACAGACACCAGGACTGAAGAGATGGCTCAGCGGTTAAAAGCACTGGCTGCTCTTCCAGAGATCCTGAGTTCAATTTCCAGCAATCACATGGTGGTTCACAACCATCTGTAATGAGACCTGGTGCCCTCTTCTGGCCTGCAGACAAACATGCAGGTAGAACTTGCATATATAATAAATAAATAAATCTTTGAAAAAATACAAATAATCATAAGAACATACTTTAATCAGAAAATAAATGAATAACTATTAGAAATAAATGGATAATCAAATCAGAAAATAAATGAATAACTATCTCAATACCCCTTACCAAAGTTAGATCAAAGTCAGCTAAGCGATGTAAACAGACCTATAGCTTCTAGTCAAAGAGAAGCAGGCATTATAAGTCTCTCAATGAAAAACATCCAAGGGCAAGATAGTTTTGGCACAGAATTCTACCAGACTTTCTAAGAATTTTTAATGCTAATACTTCTCAAATTATTCCACAAAATGAAAACAAAAGCAACACACCATGATTCTCAAACCACATAAAGCCCAAACAAAGAAAATTACAAACATAAATGCAAAACTGAAAAAGACACTTAATTATGCCAATAATATGATATGCTGGAAAAGCAAAAATGTAAAGTTAAACAAATAAAATTTTCTTCACTGGCCTTAATTCACAAAATTGTTAAAGTGACTCAGAAAAGTAGACACTGATAGATGATTTTCCCAATACTACTTTTTCTCCTACTACAGTGCTCAATAATATTTCAAATAATTGGAAGTTTGGAGGCAGTAGCTAAAATATCTGTAATTCAATCATCACTATACACTCAAAAGTTAAAAGTTGCATGTAATGAGGTTAATTAGTTGAACCAGTTAGCTAATGTTGGTTTTGTTATTGTTGTTTGCTTTTTTAATTCAGTGAAAATATATTCTGGATTAGCTATTAATTAGAACCAAGCAAAAGATCTGACCAGTTTCACTGAAACCAAATAATAGCCAAAGTAAATGCATTTAGACAAATAAAACATACGTAACTATATTCTAAATGCTTGGCTTCATACCCATAGGTAAGTGCAGCTCTCACCTGTCACCAAACAAGTTATCCCCCACCCAAGACTGAAACACAACTAACCAAATGCTGGAAACAATTAGCTGTGGGACGTCCAGAGGCAAAGGATAGATATACAGAGCCTGCACAATCCTATATAAGGCTAGGAAAACATAAAGGAAAGAAGGAGAGAGCCAGAGGATGAGGACTGCATCTTCTAGCTATGACAGGAGAGGTTCATCCTTGGAATCTCAAAGATAGGGCTGCTTAAAGACTGAACTACGGCACCACTAGCTGACTTGACATGTTAACATGGACGGGAGAAATGACATAGAGCCCACCCACAGATGAAGAGCTACAGGCAATTAAAAACCTAAAGTTTGTGAAATTACGGAACTATGCTAGTAACAGTGTTTTCCTTAATAGGCTCCAAAAATGTTTGTATGTCAAGCACAGTGGCACAAGCACCCCAGTATTCAGGAAGATGAGACAAGACAGAATGAAAGGCCATGCTTGATGACAAAGCGAGTCTAGGGCCAGCTTTCACTCCCTTAGGGTAAGAACCTGACAAATGGAACCTGAAGGAGAAAAGGTTGTCTGCTTACAAGTCTAGGCCGCAGTTCATCTTGGCAGGGAAACCACAGTGGCTGGGGCTTCCGAGAACTGGTCACATTCATCCACTAGAGAGTGAACTGGAAGGCATGCATGCTACTACTGCTCAGCTCTTTCTCTGATCTTTTTGTTTGTTTTGTTGATGTTCTTGTTTGGGGTTTTCCAAGACGGGGTTTCTCTTTTTAACAGCCCAGGCTATCCTGAAACTCAGATACCTGCCAGCCTCTGCCTCCCAAGTGCTGGAATTAAAATCCAGCTGCTTTCTATTCTTACACAGCCCAAAATTATCACTAGAGGAAATTGTCACCCACAGTTGATTGGTCTCCCACCTCAATTAACATAATAATTAAGACAATCTGTCCTGAGTGTGCTCAGACGAGGCTAGAGAGATGGCTCAGTGGTTAAAAGCACTGGCTGCTCTTCTAGAGGATTCTAGCTTGATTTCCAGTACCCATATGGTGCTTCACAAATGTGCTGAGGTCCATCTCCCAGGGGACTTATTTTTGTCAACTTGACAGAACTCACCACGGACAACTAGCATGGTGTATATATATCAAGAACTTTGTATTAAAAAGCCAAGTTTCCTTGCTGTCACTAATTTATAGTTTGATTACAGGGATAAATGTTTCCAAAACCTGAGTTGATAGCTAGTAGTATATACAAAAAACGCCAACAGACAAAAAGAAACTCCTGAATTTTAGTAGGAGCATATCACAATTAGTCTGGCAAAACTGCCAAAATAACTACAAATATTTTCTGAATATTTTAATAATTCAGATTTCAAAGGTCAATTATTAATATAAAATGGAAAGTTTCTTTTACTGACAAAAAAAGTTAACCAACAATATTCCCTTTAAATTAATTTATTCTCTGGTCATCATAATTTAATGTTCATAACTTTAGATTTTGTATCTCTATAGTGGTAGCTTTCCTGATATCCTTCTTTTAATCTGACTATAAATAATTCTATCACAAATATTTGGTTGCTCAACACCCAGATTTATGTGTTTAACAGGCAAAGCAATGCAAGATACTCAAACTGTCTCTGACTAATGGTCAAATAAAATGCAATACAACAAGGAGGTCCTACTGAACTTAAATAACACTATCAACACTTTCTGAGCCTCATGCTTGTAAAGAGGATGGGAATGGAAAACACTAAAGGACAGAAGAGCCTCTGTCGCCTCCCTAAGACATAGAGCTGCTTTACATTTAAACAAACTGCACGGCACAAGTGAATTAGAAGAAAACTAAGAACTGAGTAGGTACTCTTACAACTGGGGCGATCAGTTCAAAGAAAAGCAACTGTTAAAAATAAATAACATGAGTATTAATCTCTAACAGTACAGAGGTCATTTGAACTGAGCATGAGGGGAAGGAGGATTAAGAGTGCAGGTAGAAGTGATAATGACATGTGGAGGAAGAAAGAAGGAAAAAAAAGAGAAGAAAAGAAGAAGGATGAGGGAAAAGGTGGAGCAGGATGAGGCCGCACCATCCTTGTCCCGACCTTCTTCAAGTCAGTTTTCAACTTAGTGTCACTGCGCTTGTTGCTGTTTTCCGATGACTTCACCTCAGATTTTCAATGCCAAGCACCTTAACACTGACATTTCTGTCTTCACAAACCACCCAACTGTCTGAATTTTGTTCACAATTGTCTGCCAACCCTTAGTATCTAAGTCCTCAAACAGAGGCTCTTTGTCTATGATGCTTATCACTCTTATCTTCAGTGCCTAAAACAGACACACAAAATAAATACTTTACTGAATTAATGAACCACAAAATACACTGAATGCTTTACTGACTCCAACTGCATGAAAACACCCTTTTAAAATACAAGTCTCTATTCCCCTTGACATTTTCATGTAAGACTAGACCTTTTGGGATGACTAGACTTTCGATGAATCATACCTTTGAAGTTTTCCAAATCCAATTCAGTTTAAAGATGAAACGGTCAAGGTATTAAAGAGTAGACTCTTTCCACTTCTGTCAATATTCTGACAGCTGTCTTCCTGGTTGGCTCCCCAATGTCCTTTTGACCTCAGGAATACTGACTGTTCCTATCTTCTAATTTCCCCATATCATTTAAGAATAATCAATATAATCCAACAAAGTGACCGTGTTACCAAAGAAGACAAAAAAGAAAATTACACCTTCATTTTACTAACCCACTGACTGAAATGTAGTATTTACTTAAATGAAAATACAAGTAACAAGTCCATAGCTCTACTATCTGTCTGAGCCTGTGATTTTTGTCACCACTAATTTTTTTCAGTAGAAATATCACTAGATATTTCTACAGTCATTTCATTTGCCTCAAATATCATTTATGCCGTTATCAGTCTAAACATTACTATGTAGCATTATACTCTGTGTTAATAAGCATGAAACTGAATATTCAATCATTATTTTTAAAACCGATATTCTAACATACTTGGTACTTTCAGAAGCATTTAATTTTGTACACAAGAAGTATTATTTTGAGAAAGAGTGTACATGTTTCAAGCAAAAGCCATTCATGAAACCAAAAGGTTTTAAATCTCTAGATTAGAATAAGAAATCTGGAGAGAAAAAAAAACAAGAGAGTACATTTCATTTAAATATCTTGTTTTAAAGATTTAAAAAAGAAATGACAATTTGGGGGAGTCTTATACATACAGTTAATTAGTGGCAGCCAGGTATAATAGGACCAAAGATTTCTGCCTCAAAATTCAGACTAAATCTTTGATGTGACCTGGCTAAAAGAAAGCACAAGATAATGCACCTCCCTCTTTAGGAGGGACTAGATCTGTAGCCTAGAACTCCGGAGGCAGGCTAGGCTGGCTGATGCACCTGTCTCTAACTTCTCAGCACTGATATTACAAACCTCATCAAGACACCTGGCTGTTCTTACCGTGGGTTTTAACGAAATTCAGGTCCTTAAGCACCTCACCAACTGAGCCCCAGACATACAGTCTTATATGTAACTAATCGAGATTCAAGCTGACGTAAATAGTAACCTTGAAAGTGGAACACAACCAAGTTTACATTTGATTATTTCAATACTCCAACCTCTCAGTTATAACAGGTCACATAAACAGAAATCAGACAGAGAGAGAAGCCCATCACCACAGAAACAAGACAGATTAATATTGAAAGAACACTATAATTAAAAAAAAATACTTTGGGGCGCGTGCTGAGGATTTTATCAAGACTATGAGCATAACAAGTGTTCTACCACTCAACTAAACCAACAGCCAGGATGACATGTTCTTTAAAAACAAACTAGTTTATCAGGTGTCAAGTGGGTAGTTAGAGGTCAGCAGCTGGTAAAAACAAGGCCTGAACTGCAGAGCTCTCTCTCAGGACTACTCAGACTACAATCTGAGTCACATCTCTGACCTAAGGAAAAGTGACATTCTGAACTTCCCTAAAGGTCATCAGATAGCTAGCAAAACCTTTTAAGATTTCTTACTGCTGGAGGCTTTCTGATAAAAACAAATGCAAACAGGCCTGTGAATCACGTGGGCTGAACAAAGTTCCTGGGGGAAAGTTGTTTGTACTACAGACGTGAAAAACAGTATGTGGGCTACCTAAAATGTACATGGGACAATGACCCCTCTGACCCTTTGGCGTTTGCTCCCTTTACTATGTTTGTATGTACCATCTTCTCTCCGTGGTGATCACAAGGACCAGGAAGCCAGGGGTGGGGGGATGGGGGAGCCCAGAAATTCTGGTCACACTATTATATATGTCATTTTTAAAAATGATATAAATTGAAAATTGAATTCATATGAAAGATGTCTTCTGATGAATCTATAGTTTTAGTAAACAAATTTGCAAAAGCAAAGTGTATATACTGTAACTCCTAGAGCAATCTCTGAAAGACCAGACAAATAAATATACTTAGGAACATAGAGGATAAGTACAATGAAAGACAGAATAAACAGATCAAGAATTAAAAACACAAAAATTGTGATATACAAATAAACTATTACTTAATGGAAATTTATAATTTTAAGTGTTTATATTTAAAAGACAGATCGAGCCAACCACCGAAGATTATACCTTCCAAAACTACTAAGAAGGTAAAATGAATCCAAAGCAAGTAAAAGGGGAAAAAACGAAGAGGGGGGAGTGCACGGAAGGAAGGAAGGAAGGAAGGAAGGAAGGAAGGAAGGAAGGAAGGAAGGAAGGAAGACCCTATGAAGAAAAAGTACCAAGAGCTTTAAGTAGAAACAAAATGACTAAAACAATGCACTTTAAGCAGACTAATAAACCAGAACTATCACTTTCAGGAATGCAGAAAACGCGTAATTACTGAGCCCCAGGCATCAAAAAATAAGAAATACACAGGTGAGTACTGAGCCCCCAGGCATGAAAAGAATAAGAAATAGAGGGACAACTCTCACAGATGGAAATTTAGATGAATGTGACTCTGAGGCCACCCAAACCCACTCTGATAAAAACCTGAGCAGCTGTGCTCTGCTAGAACAAGGGTAACTGCATATGAGGAACAGCCACCATCAGTTGGACATAACCTAGTCCAGAAAAGAAACCAGGAGGCAATACTTCATTTCCATCACTCTTACACCAAACCCAAATGCATTAAATGATGAAAAATTCAAATACAAATGTTCCTCTGGATTATATACACAAAAAATTCAACAAAATGTCTGCAAATAAAATTCAACAAAATGCCTACAAGCCATTCTGAAAAAACAGCTTCACTTTATATTTAAATCTGAATTAATGAAAAAAATTACTAGAAAAAAAATCTTAAAAGAAAAAAATAGTTATCTCGGGACTGTTCTAAGGTATAGCAAAACAAAACAAAAACAGCCATACTTCAGATAATCCACTAGGCCTCAATAACAACAGTCAGACTCTTAGTATGTATGTACCTTGACTTCCCTCCCTCTGCAAGCTAAGTTGACCATGAAAGATCTACTCTAGGTAGACGAAAATCAAGGGAAAAGGGCTCACTCTCCCTTGTCCTGGGTACAGTACTTCCCCAGGAGAGACAACAAAATTTCTTATACCTGCCTCTTCACCAGCTTTGATAAATACAAATGGCCTTGATAAATACAAAGAGGCTTGACTCTATACACTCTCTGCCTTCAACCCATCCCATTCCTATCACAGAGGTTTCGCATATATAAGCCAAATAGGCCCAGATTCTAGAACATGAAAGTTTCTAGAAACTCCCCTCGAAACAGCAATTGGTTTACCAATGAAAACAGGGGAAGACAACTAGGAAGAGCCTTATTGGGTTCTAAATGAACATCAAAGGCGAGAAGGGGGTAAAAGAGCCCCTTCAGGGGCCCAGTCTAGACAGTATAAACAGACAAGATATACATTCTGAGGACTATCAAATGCAACAGCATAATTAGCAGCAACTAGTGAAAATGGATACCTGAGTGTCATACCAAGACAATCTGAGAGAACTAAAAGTGAAAGACACACTGTTAAGAAATCATTGTCATCTTAGGATAACTACATCTACACCTTTAAGGCTTCATCCTCCAGAGTACGACATCAAATACTTCCCAATGCAAAGCATATAAAAATTCATTAAAACAGCAAAGAGAAGCCACTGAACCAGCATTAAGTTCAGAAAGAGTGGATCAGTGTGTACAGATACTGCAGTGCACTAAATGTCGGCCCTCCACACACGGGGTAAATACACAGGGTAAAGCGCAGCCCACAGCATCAGAATTAACAGACTTCCAAATAATCAGTTGTTTAAGGGAAGCATTAAAGACTTAAAATTAGGAACAATAACAATAGCCCATCATTTTAAAAAGATTTTAACCAAGCCAAGTGGGAGACTTCTGATCCCAGTTTTATTTGGTTTTGGATGGAAAAAGATTCCTCATTTTTCTTTTCTTTTGTCACATTATATTTACAACATTTGCCCCTTCACTTTCATTCCTCCAAACATTCCCATACACCTCTCTTTGCTCTTTCAAATTCATGGCCTCTTCTTTCATTGCTACTTTGTGCATATATGTGTATGTATATATACATATGTCTATTTTCCTAAATGCAATCTGCTCAGTTTCTATACTGTTACTCACGTGCATGTTTTCAGGGCTGACCACTGGTATTGGAAACAATTAATGTGGTCTTCCTGGAGAAGACTATTTCACTCTCAGCATTCTTAGTAGCCTGCAGTTCTTGGTGCAGGGTTGAGACCTCATGGGCTTTCCTGCCAACCACTTTGGCATGCCTACTATTGTAACCCTTGTTCAGTCACCCTGGTGAAATGTTATGGGTGTAGCTTTAACATTGCTAGAAGACACAGTCTCACAGCAAACTCCCTGCTCCTATGGCTCCTACAATCCTTCCCCTATTCTACAATGTTCCAGAAACCTTAGGTAGAACGAGTTTTAGATGTATCCATTGGGACTGGACTCCTTTCTGTAGCTTTCTGTAGTGGTCTCTAGGCTATTACAAAGAAAAGTTTCTTTCTTTTCTTTCTTTTTTTTCTTTGGTAATAGATTCAAGACTTTCTAGACTAGACAATGAGTTCATGGTCGTCACCCTTGGCAATTGATTGAAACACTGCTTCAATATAAAAGAAAAAGGTTACAGTTATTTAGTTCCTTATTTAATGGAGTTGCTGATCATGTGTGAAGCCCTAGAACCAATCCCCAGTACCAGCAAAAAAATATACAAATACCCAACTAAACACAGGACGTGTGGGGGGGGGATAAAGAGTTGATAAGCAAAATTCATGAAAACTTCACAAAGGGGCACACTAGTAAACTTGAACTGAGCAAACAAAAATTGAATAAATACCAAATAAAGTAGCCTAGAGAAAAGAGAATTTAACAGCTACAAAACTAAAGACTGTGTAGCCCCAAGAACAGAACTAAGAACTATAGAAGAACCTCAGGAATATATGACACAATTAAGAGAACCCAGATATGTAGAAAGCAGAGGAACAGAAAAGTATTTGAGGAAATAATGGCTAAAAACTTCAAATTTAACAAAAAGCATTATCTAAAAGTCCAAGAAACTCAATTACTTACAAGTAGGATAAACAACAAGAGTAATGTCCAGAAGCAACACAGTAAGATATATTTAAGGCAACAACAAATAGAAATTCATTAAAATAGAAAAAGAAAAGTGGTATGCCACATACGATGGGCAGAAAGATTAGCAACTTCTCACTAGAAACAAAGGTGAGCAGAAAAATATAGGATGACATATTTAAAATATATACCTATCAACAGGCATGACAACAATAGATCAGACAGAATATTATTGGAGTATAATATTATCTGATTATAATTAAGTTTGTGCAAGTGTGAAAATAATTCTGATAAGATGTACATAGTAAAACCTAGGCAACGAATACCGTGATAGTTACTAAAGAAATTAAGTAGGTGCATTTCTGTAATCCCAGCAACTGGGTAGATTCTGAATCTGAAGGTCCCATATCATAACAATACTCTATCCCATTCCATCTCACTCCACCCTGAGAAACAGAGAAGAAAAATACATATATTAATGGCAACTTTAAGAAAGTTGGGGGGGCTGGACTATTTATTACCAGAAAAAACAACCTTTTAAAAAATATATAGTATTGTCAAGTGTGGTGGATCTCTGTGAGTTTGAGGTCAACATGGTCTACAAAGCAAGTTCCAGGACAGTCAGGGTTGCTACACAGAAAAACTCTATCTCAAAAAACAAAACAAAAATATAATTAAAGTTAAAAGATTGGGCTAATCTTGAAAAATCTGTTCATTGCAATAGTTATGTGTGCATATGACTAAGATAAGCAAACCTAAGATAAAACCCTCAAAATAAATTAAATAAAACATGACCAAACAAAAAAACAAGAAACAGCCAACTCAACAACAGAATCCGGGCAATATTAATAATCCATTTCAAAAAATGTATACAATAACTTAGACAACAAAATTACCAAGCCAACCAGAGACTAACAATGACACGAAACAGCTAGAGCTGACAAACATCTATAAAACAACCAACAAACGGCAAAACATGCGCTCTTCAGGACAATTTCAGACTGGATCATAAATAAGTCTTAAATTGAAAAAGAATAAAATCATAAAATAGGCTACACAAGAGTAGTGGAATGAAATTAAAATAACAGGAAATTTGCAAAAATTCCACAAATCTGTGCAAGTTAAACAACACCCTTCAAAATACTAACTTGTAAAAGGACAAGAGGGCAGAAAACAAAACTCAACATTTTTTTGAAGGAATAAAAAGCACAAGATTCCAAAATTTAGATGATATAAATAAAGTGACGTTTGAAGGAAATTTTTTGGTTGTAAATGCCTATATTTTTGAAAAGATATCCGAAGGCTAGGGCCGTATATAGTTCAGTGGTACAGAATTCGACTAGCATGGACATGTGGAAGAGGAAAAGAAAGGCAGGAAACAAAGGGAGGGAGAAAGAAGGGGGTTAGGAAAGAAGAAGGTGAGAGAAAAAGGGGGCATCAATTTCCAATCAATTAACTACCTAAATTTCTACCTCAAGAAACTAGAAAAAAAAACTATACCAAACAGAGAAAAATAAAAATGATAGAATAAGAAACAAAGAAATCTTAAGGTTGGATATGGGGGAAATAACCTAAACTAACAAACTTTAAGCTAACAAAAAAAAGGAAAAATGAAACTGGCATAAAGAGATAGATCATAATAATAATATAATTACATTAAGAGAAGGATAAAAAATAACAGGTTCATGTAGCAAACTATGAAACTAGAGAAAATGAACAAATTCCTAAGACATCAGGCTATCAAAATTGACAGGAGAAATAAAACAATTGAAACAAGACCCATAACAAGCAAAGAGACTGCATGAATAGAAAAGTTTCAACAGGGAAAAAAGGTGCATGACCAGGAGACTTGAGTGATGAAATTCTCAAATATTTAGAAGAAAAAAAAAATCAGTATCACTTCACAAACTAATCCAAAACAAATAACCACCCAGAATACTTCTTAAATCATTCCTGTGGTCAGTAGTAACCAGTTAAGACCACCAAAAACATCATAAGAAATGCAACTAATGTAACTAACAAAATGAGGAAAGGAAATCCAGCAACATAAAAAATTTGATCCCTAGGACCTCCGTGGTAGGAGAACAGACTCCTGTAAACTGTTCTCTAATCTGCATTTGGGCCCCAAGGTACACGTGTGCCCACACAAACAAACAAACAAACATAATGCAAGTCTTCCAAGTTGTGGTTTTACAAAAGAGCACTGTCAGAAGCATAATGAACGGTGAAATAGTCAGTATTTCCTTCTAAGATCAGGACCAAAACAAGGTTGTCTACTCTTGCCACTAGACAGAACCACTAGGCAACAATGAAATAGCAAGTGTTCAGACAGGAGAGGAGGTGATATTGCCTCTAGCTGCAGACCACATTACTGGCTCTAGGGAAAATCCTAAGGCAGTCAGTCACTAGATTAATGATTTTACAGCAGTTTCACAGTAGTTTGGATTTTAATAATCTTTACTGTATCTTATCAAATGGTTAAATGAGAAAGTTCAATGACACAGTACAAGGTATATAAATCAATATGTAAGAATTGTATTTCCATGCAGTAATAATGAAAAACCCAAAAAAGATGTTAAGAAAGCAATTCCATTTCCCAAGCAAAGAGATTAAAGAACTTAAGTTTAATGCACAAAATTTGTACTCTGAAAGCTGCAAAAAACTTATGGAAAAAAATTTAAAGAACTATATAAATAAAGTCACTCATGTTCAAAGATCTGAAGAAAAGTGGCAATATATTTTAATGATCTACAAATTAAACAAATTCATTATTAAAAATTCCTGTTGGCTTCTTGGCAAAACTAAACAAGTTAATCCTAAGTAAGAGTCAAATGAAAACTCAAGGGACATATATTGATCAAAACAATTCGAAAAAGAGCAAAGTTGGAAGTTTCATTTCCTGTTTCAAGCTTGTAGCATGTAATCAAAACATACTAGCCTAAGACTACAACAATAAAACAGACAGATAGTCCTTAGAGCATTTACAAGCCCGTCCTCAATGCACTAGTCCTTTCTTTTCCCAGTACTACTTCATCACTGCCTTCCTTTCCCACTACATTTCAGGAACAGTCTTGCAATTTTTTAAATAAGACATCTAGTATACTCCTGTAGCCGGGTTATCTGTTCTGTGTTGCTGCACCTTCCCAAAAGACCTTTCCCTTGGACAAACACAAGCTTGTTTACCCATTCACTCACTCTAAGGAGAGACACACCAACAGGTCTTTCTATTATCCATATGTCCCGTCCCCCCCCCCCCCCCCGCACACTTACACCTCTGACTTTTTTGTCTCTATCACCTGATCACCAACTGTTACAGTATATGCTATCACATGTATATTCTCTTGGAACAGTGCCTGACACTTAAGTTAGTGATATTTATCAAATGAACTAAAAGCATAAACTACGCAATAGTAATTAAAACTCACTTATTTTGACCTACCCTTACAAAGCAAGCCACTCAACTCAAATACAACCAGATATCAAACTACTTTTACGCCTTCCAAACACTCTAAGCTTAGTAACCAAACAGGTTCTGATTTTAGTGTCTAGTATCTTCCCAACATTTTGCATTAATCGTTGATAAAGCACATTATTTGAAAGTTCTCTTGAGGGCTGGAGAGATGGCTCAGAGGTTAAGAGCATAGCCTGCTCTTCCAAAGGTCCTGAGTTCAATTCCCAGCAACCACATGGTGACTCACAACCATCTGTAATGAGGTCTGATGCCCTCTTCTGGCCTGTAAGCATACATGTAGACAGAATATTGTATACATAATAAATAAATAAATAAATATTTTTTTTAAAAAAGGAAAGTTCTCTTGAAACTTCAACACTGTTTGCCCAGTTAAAATCACCTGACCAATCTTGAACAGTATTACTGCATAAAACTTCACACATACATTGTGCGATATTAAATATTTAGCTCCCTCTCCTGAACCACTGAATGATGCTCAGCAGGGTACCAGGGCTACGACTATAGCCTAGTATTATAGCTTTGTCTTTATTCTTATCGATGAGAATGAAGAACCCAAACAGAAAAAGAAATAGTTTTCTTAACAGACTATAAAATTTTAAAATTTTTCAGAAAATTAAAAAATATGAATCTAAAAATTATCATTCACAATTTAAATTTAGAGCAATTTTATACAACCATATTCAGTAGACAATTCACACACAGTATGATATAAATTGATAAAACTGATGTAAAGGGAAAAAATCTTAAGGAAGATATTAAAAGCTTTGTTAAAACATCTTTCATACAGTCAACAAACTCCTTTTGGGCCCTTCTGAGGTTTCAAACACACATTAGCACACAAGACTGATGTGGGCTGTGGTGTGCGGCTCCACAGCAGAGTGCCTGCTAGCATGTGGAAAGCCCTCGATTTGACCCCAGCAGTGCAAACACCTACACTAGGCTAAGCAGACTTGGTCCCTAAACCCATGACGCAGAGGTACACGGAGAAGCAAAAATGTGAAAGCAATGACTAATTGCATGTTAAAAATCTCTAATGAAAAGAAATCCAAAACCTGAAATTCTCTAAAATCTGAAAATTTTTGAATGCTTACATAATGCTAAAAAAAAGTTTTTTTTCAAATTTTAGAGAATATTTTGATTTTAGGTTTTTCCAATACAAGAGGCTTAATTGCTCAAGTCTATGTTTAAGTATTCCAAACTATAAAATAGCAAGCACTTCCAAATCCCAGCAGAAAGATGAAAGTATATGCACTGAACAAGTGAGAGCTAAGGGGAAAAGAGATTTATTTAAGAGAACTGTTCGCTAGTTATAATCTATTCTTAAGGTTTAAAGCACACACTCACACACTACAGGGTATGCATGCTAAATGTTACACATACTTTATTCCTCTGAATTCTACGGGAAGGATCTTTAGAATTTGAAAATTAAGTAGACTAAAGTCAGTTGTACTTAAGAATTAGAGCTACTCTAGCTCTCCAGTTCATGCTCACATATACATTACAGGAAGGCTTTCTAAATAAATGCTCAAATACTCAAGGAAGACTGAAACGGAATTTTCACCAGTTATAAAAGTGAAAAGTAAAACTAAATGTTAGGTAATTTAAAAACCCATCAAGTCAGTTGTGTTTTGCCCATTAAGAATCAAGATTGGGTGGGTGGTGCCTCTGCATGTCTTCAATCCCAGCACTCGGGAGGAAGAGGCAGGCAGATCACAGTGAGTTTGAGGTCAAGCTGGTCTACAGAGTGAGTTCCAGGCCAGCCAGGAGAGTTACACAGAGAAACCCCGTCTCTAAACCCGGTCCCCCACCCAAAAAGGACTCATGATTAGGCGAAGTATTACACAACATTAGAAAGCGCTCATGATCTTAAAGAGTTTTTGCTGTGTTTATTAAGTTTCGAAGATCCAAATTTCTCTACAAAAATGATGTATTTGCATTTTTGCTTTTCTGGTAATTTCTAACACCATTTCAAAAAAAAATGTATCTTTCAAAAAAGGGCAGCACTGGGTATCTCTGGAAGGTGTTTCCCCTTCTTCTGAAATACATTCCTTAATCCTCCAAATTGCCTACATAACCCTGTATTACTTAACCAGGCAGGAAAAAAGACTGTAGTACCCATTCACATTTGGTGGTAACAAACAATGCTTGTCCCACAACACAGCACACTCATCTACATTGTACACTTGCAGTGATTTCAATTTTCCTCTTTTCCTAATATTGCCAGGATTATCTTTTACAGTGTGCCTTCTTTAGCATAGACCTCAGTTTATTTATAGCATGTAAAAATTTTAAGAAACAATACATAATAGTATCAATTCACATTGCTGCAATGATACACATTTGCCCACAAAATCTAAACTTAGGAGATATATATCTTACCGACTTATCCTTAAAAGTAAACCAGAGAACTCTAAATTGGCATAAAACAGTTCAAATGATTAACATGAAAGCTAGAAGTTAAGAGATTTGTTATTTTCCTGAATCATCTTAAATTTATCAGGAAAGATACAATTTTTAAAACAGCACTGAAGGTAGCCAGAAAAGCAAACATACTAGTATAGTCACTCCACTTTCTATAGTGCCTTGACATTTTAACATAGACATTACTTGTCCTAGGCTGGCATATACAATTAAAAATAAATGCCTTAATAATATACTGTGGGACAAAAAAATATCCAAAAAATTAATTCTCTAGTTAATGCCCATGAATTAAACAAAAAATCTTTTCAGCTTTTTTTTTTTTTTTAAAAAATGCACTCAGTAATCTTAGACTAAACTGGGCAGATATAAACAAATACATGATGCTAAGGCACCCTGTAGTTCCTGGTTTTCCTTAGTGAAACTATCAAAATTATCAAAAGGTCCATCTTGACCAGGATTTACAGGTAAAAGTATACTTTTTATGTTTTACAAATATAGCTTATAAATAACTTTTAGATGTCTTTTATTTTAAATTCTGTCTTTTTAGGCAAAAAAAAAAATCTGCTGAGATTCCAGTTTCTAAAGTTTTAGTATTTCTTTTTATAACAATGTAATATGAAAAAATCAGAAACCCTAACAAGCATGTAAAATAACTAGATTTCATCAGGACAAACAACATAAAAGGATTCATTGCCCTTTTTTTCAACTCACAGCCACCATTCTCCAGATTCTGTGATTCACTCTCCACTGAAGCTATTTGGTACTATTCTCTTTTCCTTATATGGTATTTATTTTTAATACTCCAAAGCTCTCAGCACCCAAAAGAAATTCTCAAGATTGAAAAATAAAACTCAGTATCAGTTATTCAGATGAAGTTATTCAGACAAGAAATGTATACAGTGCTGTATATAATGCTTTCAAACCACTGAAAACTTTTTAAAGGAAAAAAAAAGCGAGCACAAGAAAACATCCATGGCCAATAATAAGGTACACAAATACAGTTACAAAAAAATGGAATAACCCAAAGAATACTCAGAATGTGTACTTCTCAAGATGAAAGAAGGCTTACGTCAAACACCATTACATACGAAGTACCAGTACTTTAGCATGCAGAAACACACAACACAGTTAAGTGGCTTACTAAGATAGTCACTGCTAAATAGCTGGGCCTTGCTAATCTTCAAATTCCCTCCCAAAGTCCATAGGCCAGACATTTAGATAAAGTTCATAAACAGCAAAGCTGCAAGTGAATACAACAGCATCACATCACTCACACATCTTTAAAGAAAACTCTCAGTACAACTCATCCTTATCACCTTACTCTCAAAATGCTTACGCTAACCAAATTCCCTTCCTTTCACAGCAGCCACCAGCAATACACTACTGTCAAACTGAGGCTTCCTAATACAAACTGATCTGCCCAGCACATAGTTAACAAAACTCACAGAGCCAAGGCTAGATTCCTGTCTTCTAAGTGTGGAATCTTTCCAAATTTTATTTCTTCACTTAAAATGGATATGTATGTATTGTCTCCTGACCCCTTAGATCTATCCATACCAACAATAATCAGGGAACCCTTTCTCGGTGCGCTAATATTCCTTTGTTGTTGTTCTTCATTATTATTTTTTAGTGATGAATTTCATTGTGGGATTTTCATACATAACTGTTGTACTTTATTCTCATTCAGAGCCTTCCCCCATGGCTCGTCCACTGCCCTCCGACAAGACATGTTTCCAGGTCTACTACATGCTGTGCACTGTGCAGTGCCTCTGAGAGAACAATACTGAAGTTAATGATGTTTCCTCACAAGCTACACATCCTACTTCAGCCAGCTTCACCAAAACAAAATTCTTAGTAGGAAAACAACATGTAAAAACCATAAAAGTAAGACTGTATTCTATTTGTTTACACTTCAGGACTTGATACAGAGTTACATTCTGAATTGTAGCTAGTTCTTACCTGCTTCAGAAATATCTTCAATGTAACAAGTATTTTCAAAAATAGACAACCATAGCACAAGACCTTCCAGTCCTTTTCTCATTCTATGAGGTAATTCACTTAAAAAATTACAAAAGTGAAATTTGAAGAGTCTGAGCAATACAATACTTGAGTCAGAGTAGTGACTTTAACTCAGGATGAGTTGTCCTAAAGATTTTTGAAAACCCACTTAAAATGCTGTCAAATAAGAACATTCAAATTTTGTTCCCCCAAACTTAGTATGTTCTCTCCATTTACATAAAAAATTTGAATTAAAGCTTTGGCTTAAATGTATCATAAGCAAATTCTCCAAAAGATAAAAACTACCAAGTTTAAAAATCTTTAACAAAACCTTGCTAACATTAACACAAAATGCTTAATTTGTCCAACAGAGATAATCTAATCCTTCAATACTGACAATTACACCATGGACTTTGAGATTTTAATTGTCAAATGTAGAATCTAAAACTGCCAGAAACAGATATCTGGCTATTTTAGAAGGGATGGGGAAAGATATTAAAAATTTGGCTAGTGACTCCACAGTTCCAATATTAAAGATTTAAAAAAAGAAAAGACCTCTTATGTGATGGCTACATCACCTCCTTAATTAACCTGTATGTGATCCCAGAAACCTTTAAGCCCTATGATCACCTTGTCATTCTCTTCCATTTTCTGAAGGCCAACTCACCCTAGACAAACATCATTTTTCTGAAACAACTTAATTAACAAGGCTGTTCTCTCTACCCTACAATGTTACTGAAGAATGCACCACAAAAACTTAAATCATGAAAAATGACTCGGTACAAACATAATAGTATGGGCCACACTGTAACAGTTACTGAACTACACTACACAAGAGGGCCTGATTAACGAAAACACCACCAAATTCTTAGGAATGCCAATGACCACTTACCACAAAACCAAAATCCTATGCATGCTTTCATTATTCTAAGGAGATGCAAATCAGGTCATTTTATATTTGTTCTCCAATATAACTTTCTACAATACAGACAGACCCCAATTCTGTCAGATCTAGAAAACATTTTCAAAGCCTCTTAATGAAAAACAATCCAATCACCACATGGCCTGCTAAAACTTACTAAAGCTTACAGGATTTACTCTTACATCCATTAAGAGACAGGATCATATCTTAACCACTCTTTACTGGTTAGAGTGCACCTTGTTTATGCAAAAAGCTAGTATTGATCATGAAATATGTTGTTTTCTTCAAAGCATGTAAAACTTGATCCACCTCAAGGCATTCTACTCTTCCCTCTTGTATTATCTTTCCCCCATATTCTTGCATAGCTTTCTCCTCTTATACTTCCTGTTCAAATGATACCCCACAAACCAAGGCCCTCTCTCAACGCTATGTAATCTCATTTTAGTCAACGCCAGTCAAGTGCTGCTCCCTTCACAAGTTCAACATCCTAAAATGACTTATTTTATTTCTCCTGATATTAATCAGGACATTAGTTTATAGGTAGATACTTACATAGATCCCTAACATACACCCAGCACTGATAATGTCTAACATTGAGCAAACACTCAAATAAATCACTAAGAATTGGTTGAGAACACCTGGAATGACAATCCAGAAAAAAAAATTTAAATTTTAACAATTTCTATCTAAACTATTTCTTTTAAAAAGGAAAAAAAATCTATGAGTTTTATATCTACAGAAACAAAGGTAAAGTCTTAACTCCTTCAAAACACAAAACCTAAGGACTGGCAGTAATCAAGGTGATTATGAAGTTCAGTGCTTCTCAACTATGCTCAAACACTTTGAGCATTTCACAGAACCCCTGAAACATGAGTCACCATTCTTTACACATATGCATCTATTTGAAAACATGACTCCCCCCCCCCCGCAACGCACGCACGCACGCACGCACTCACTGGCCATCTCATATTGAATCTGAACACTTTGGAGGCTGCTAACTCAACTGCATGGTTAGCCGGTTACTGTAGACCTCAAGGTTTTATCTGGCATGCCTAAGAATACACCTTGAACTTCTCCTAAGACAATGCAAATCAGAATGGTTATAGCTTATTTAGTTTCTCACTAGATATGCTCACTCACACAAAAACTGGTAAAAGCTACACCCTCAAAGCACTACTCTGTGATTACAAAGTTAAGGCAGAGCTCAAGGCCCCTCTACTCAGCAAATCATCTCTAGGGATTATGCATTAGGGAAATGTATAAAATGTGTCATCAAAGACTGATTTCTGCCTATTCTCATTTTAATATTATTACTTATAGGTGTTCAGTGTTTCTCAAAGCATGTTTATGATTTTTAAAAACATAAGTAGCTGCTGAATATTGTCAGGGCATCCAGCTTGAAACAGAAATCTGCTGACTCTCTCAAACTTCTCTCTCAAGTGAATAAAATATCCTACATTTACAAGGTGGCCAGAAAAAAACGAAACAAACCATCCACTTATACCTTCTTAACTTGTTAAACCATATTTTTTCTAGAGTAATACTAATAATAAATAAAAGATGAGACTGAGTCTAGACTGATAAAAAAAAAAAAGACCTTCGTAATTCCCTATTTCTACTACTAACCTAAACAGGCTGACTATTCTGTTTCTATAAATGCCAATGTTAAAATTTTAACTATTTTTAACTTTAACATCAATGTGACAAAACTACAGCACTGGGAATGTACTGTACAAGTATTTTTAAAGTACAAGGCAATAATGCCAAACAAACTAGATCTTTTTAATGACATGGTAAACTTCATACAATTTTACTGATCTATGAAAGTAAAAAAACCTAAAATCTGTATGCAGGAAAATCATAATTAACAAAGCAAAAAGACATAAAAGCTCATGTGGCAGTTATGACACAAAACCAAATGCTTCTCTCCCAAAACACTATTGCATAATCGGTCACTACATTTTGTCCAGATGCTTATACACAATGGAGCTGTATTTCTAAATCTGATGTATAAATGAAAAATGGCTTCCCAGTATGTTTGGTGAGGAAATGGCGAGCCTATTCAATGCTACCCAAACCACCCAAATATACAACCAAGCTTGTTTATCATTCCTTGGCACACTGAAATTTATTGAGTAGGGGCTTATTTTCTTTTTCTTTCTTTTCTCTTTGAGTGAGGGTCTCAATGTATAACCCTGGCTGATTTGGAACTTGCTACACAAACCAGGCTGGCCTCAGGACATCTGCCTACCTCTCCTGGGATTAAAGGTGTGTACCACTACACCTAGTCAAGTGAAAACCTATTTTCACATTAATATGCTTCAATCAAGCAAAAACAAGAGAGAGCATCCTCAATACTAGAACAAATTCTTTTTAAAAATATGCACCCTTTGGAGCTTTAGTAGTTCAAGTCTCTGAAGACATATACTTAAGTACAATGGAAGAAAAGATTTCTGTAAGTCAAGCATGAGCATTTCCATTAAATGCAGCCCAGGAATCGTTTATCCTGCTTGTTCTCAGTATTTGTAAATTGGACAAAAAAGCTGGCTCTCATCTTTAAAGGTCTCTCATTCAAACCCTGAGAGGCTAAATTAGTTCTCAAATTTTAGCCTCTCAGAAATGCACAGGGGTACCCACCTATAATCCCATAGCAAGCTGCAGAACAACCATGGTTACACAGTGAGACCCAGTATCAAAAAAGTAAAACAAATACCTTTACAGATTTTAGAAAAGTAAAATAACTATACAGCATGTTAACATTTGTTTCTACATAAAATATTAAAAATTTGAGTGACCAGTAATTTCGTCAAGAGGAACAATTGTAGCTGAAATTTGCTAGATTTATTTTTAAAATCAGATTTAAAGATATACTAAAGCATCTCACCTAACCTCTCTAAGAACTATGATATTCAAACTAAATAATTATATGATCAATGTAGCTCACCGGTATATGCCAAGGTTATGGGTTTGATTCTCAGCATATCAAAATCTAAACAAAGACTAGAGAATTCTGCCTTTGTAGGGAACTTTGGGTCAGGCATTAGAGAGGAAAAGGTAGGAGAAAAACAAACAAAAAGAATCCAACATCAAACAGCTTAAATCTAGTAGGTCATGGCTAAGTATTATAAAGACAGTTACCTTCTGGATACTACATAATACCTTCCACAAATGCCTGTGGCCATGCAAAGTACAGCTAGAAATACCAAATACCGGCTCAGTATCAATACTGTACCAATACAACAGTATCAATATTGTACTAACATTTTTTCCAAAATTCCACACAAACCCTACAGATAGTTCTCAAGAAGTTAGTTACCTACTTTCTAACAGGTAAAGCAGTAAATTAAGAATAAAAAGGAAGGCTCAAAAGAGAGAAGCAAGAAATGAGGAAACAGGAGATATCTACCCATCTTTCCAAAGTGTTGTTGCTCTTGCCCTGTAGCCTGGTAAACAAATCACTGACAACCGCTAATCCAGCCACTGTTTTTCCTGAAGCATGTTCCTTGAGAATCTGATAAATACTACATACAGAAAAGTACCAGGTATGTAAATGTAATCAAGACAAGAGTCCTATACTGCTAGGACTCAGACCTGTGGACGTTACGGTGGGAGAGAGAAGAAAGGTAAATGAAGATTCATGGTGGCATACTCATACTCAGTAATGGTAAGACTTGTGGAGTCAAGAAGGAGTTCATGAGGAAAATGACACGAGTTCTAAGTTTACCAAGCAACAGAGAAGTGACACTTAACCCTTCCAACACGCAAACACATGCTTATGAAAAGTAAAATTTTCATCAGAAGTGGGGCAAAAACACGCAATCTAAATGAACCCAGACCCTGAGTTTAATCATACACAAAATATTTAAGTGTCTAGCAAAGAAAAAATGTTCTGTTCTTTTCTAAACAGTTTGGTTCTCCATTTGCATACTGTATTAGTCATGCACCCATATCAAGGTTCAGATGATGTAAACCGTTTTATCACTTCATAATGGAGCAGCATCCCTCCCTTATAAGTTACACACAAGGCATCTGCATCTTCATTTTAGAGAAAGAGCTGTCAGAAAACAGAGTAAGAATTCTATTTCTAAGCCAGGCACTCACTCGGGAGACAGAGGCTGGCAGATCTCTGTGAGTTCAAGGCCAGCCTGGTCTACAGAGATAGTCTGGGCTACACAGAGAAACCCTGTCTCAAAAACCCAAAACAAAACAAACAAAAAAAATAAAGAATTCCATTTCTAAAACAAAAAAAAAAATCCCTGATAGTGATGAATAAGCTATACTAGCATGATTTGTCCTAAGAGTTGAAATTTTAAAGTAGAAATCAAAGAACGCCACACAGAAACAAAGATACTATACCACTTAAAGTTCAATAAACTGATCCAAGGTAAAAATTATAAAATATTTTTATATCCTTAAGCCCCAATTTCCCTTATAGTTCTTTTCAAATGTAAATTATTTTACAATAAATATCAACTTGAGCACAGCTTTTTCCCACGTTGAAAATGTTACAATAAAGTCAATTCTTCCAAATATCAAAGGTAGAAATCATTCTTGGTCAGGAAGGACAGTCACCTGAATCAACAAGAGCTACTTCTATCATAACCTAGGTCTTCTGATCCACTGCTATATACAATACCACTCAAACTACAGTACAGCTTATTAATTCTGAAACTGCCCCTGAAACTGCGCGCCTGGGACCTTGACTTATTGTTTTGTGGTTACAAAATCCACTAGAGGGGCTGCAGAAATGGCTCAGCAGGCAGGAGCACTTGCTGCTCCTTCCGGAGAACCTGAGTTCAGTTCCTAGGCTCCATGTCAGGAGGGTCACAGCTATCTCAGGCTCCAGGGGTCTGAAGTCTGCAGTCTCTGCAGACACTCGCACTCACACGCACACTATACACATGCAAGTTCACACACCTACACAAAATTTAAACTATTTGACGTCCAGGTAAGAAAATCATACTTAAGAGTATCATTTCCGGGGCTGGAGCGATGGTTCAGATTAAGAGCACTGGTTGCTGTCCCAGAGGTCCTGAGTTCAATTCCCAGCAACCACAATGGTTGCTCACAACCATCTATAATGAGATCTAGTGCCCTCTTCAGGCCTGCAGGTATATACTCAGGCAGACACTGTATACAGTTAAAAAGAAAGTATTATTTCCTAAAACTATCACTGTTCGTGTAAGTTTTCCTCTAATATCCACTCAAACAAGCACATAGGATCTACAGTCTGCTTTTAAATGTGTGCTCTCAAAATGAACTCTCTACAGTAAAATTTTCAAGTTTCTTATTATATGTAGTTATTTGTGTGGATACCTACTGAAGCCAACTTGGGGGAGTTGATTCTCTTGTTCCACCGTCAGATCCCTGGTATCAAACTCAGGTCATCAGGCTTGGTGACAAATGCCTTTACCCAGTGAACTACGTCATTCATTTCACAATTAAAATTTTAATCAAAAGATACTACTACTAACTTATCACTTCAAAAGAGCACAAAATTATAGTTACTTATGCTGATTATTACTATCTATCAGGTTTACTTACATACAAAGGCCAAATTTTCTAATGAAGCAAATTTGTCAATAAAAAAAGGAAATAACTGTACTATCCCATGGAGTGGGAAAAAACTTCTATAATGGTCCATTAAAGTATCGCTAATATCAGCAGCATCTACTTAAGAAATACAGAGCAGGGTTACCAGTGTACTTAATTTGCCAATAATAGAGTACATTTACTTCTGAAGTTTTAAATAAACCTGGGGCATATCTGAGAAGCCAAAAAGTAAATTAAGTACCTACCCTTATATAGGGAAAATAGAAGTAATTATTTCTTTTAGGGAGCATAACATTTGGAGTTTATTTCATTTTCCATATCAGACAGTTCTCAAATAAACGGGACACAAACCTCTCACACAGGCACCATTTCCTTCACTTTTCATCACACAAGCATTCGAGAACTAAATTTTTAAAGGTTATATTTACTGTTATGTTAATGTGCACATGACTCTCAGTCTCTAGGATCTGATAAGGTTACAGATATCTCTAGACTGTATCATTAGAACCACAGTGCTCTGACAATACACTCACCACCTTAATGACTGTATTAATAAAGCATTAACAGGAATGCAAAAAAAAGTGAAATTTTTTTTTATTTCTGGTCTACTTACAAAAAAAATCACTTTAAAAATATGAAAAGGTTCCACTTTAATTAAGGATCTTGCAAAGTCAGCCAAAGTAAAAAGTGGAAGAAACTGTCTCTTCTGTGCATTTTGAACTTTTCCTTTGGATTTAAGATAACAACAAAAACTAAGTAAGAGAGTGCAGCACACAGTCCTTATTAATGATTTTGAACCATTAAGAAACATATCAACGACATAAGATCTGAACACAAGCAAATATTTTGGTGTAGACAGTCATTTCAGTGTATTGGATTTTTAAACAACACTTCCAATCTGGCATAAAATTATCTTAAAAAATTGCAAAAGAGAAATCCAGTGATGTTTGGAAAGAGTTTGTTGTCAAATATATCAAGCATTCCCAAAATAAACTTCTTATGAAAGTATACACTTTTTTTTTTTAAATGTCTATCCCACTCTCTCCATATAAATTACCCCCACTTATTTCCTTGGGAAGAGAAATCAGTAGGGACACAATTCCCTAGCTCTAAAATTTCTCACTATGGAGAAGAATTGAAAATGTATTCAGTTTTGAACACTAAATATGCCTGCCTTCCCTTGTGAACAGATTTGGTTAAGTCAGTATCATACTTACTACCATTTGCCAAGAATCTAAGGATCGTATTGCTGTATTTTATTAGGAGCTGTCCAGATGATGAAAGAGAATTCTTGGATCAAGAATTTTATGAAAATGAAGCAAAAACACTGTAAGCACTTGGTTTTCCAGATGTTGAAAAGTGGAGATGTCTCCTAGGATTTCCAAGAAAGTGGTACCCGTACAGAGAAATTCTTTGGCAGTAATAACGTACTAACAAGGGCTCAAAGTAAATGCAAATGACAAAACCTTCGAAATCATTTTACAAAAGAAAATTACAAGTAGCTTTTTCTACGGGCCTACAGATAACAAGAGTTCTAAACTCTCCTAGACAAACAGTACCTCAATTAAGAACTACCAGGTTTCTTTTAACCCGACTTATTTCTTTTATGAAACTTTGATGTTAAGACCTAAGACAGCAAAAGGTAGAGAGGAGAGGCCCCGGCGGAAGTAGAAACCAGGGCTTGCAACTTCACAGACAGAAGTGTCTCGGGGTTCCTCCGCCGCCCCAGGACCATCCGAACTCAAGTCTCTATACCACCAGGGAAGCTTCCTTCTCCGCGAACGGTGGCAGAAGCAGCACCGGAGTTGCTCTCCTCCTCCTCCCTCCACCTTGCAGGGGCCTTCGGTGTCTCAGGGCCTGGAGGCTCCTGAGACCCGTTAGCCGGTCCGATGTCCCCATCGTTCCCAAACAAAAACACACAAGTGGCGGATGCTGCGCGTGTACTGCAAGAACGGGGAAGAGTCAAGGACCGGCAGCTGCTGGGAACGTGGCAGAGCCGTCGAAGGCGGCCGGGGCTCCTCGGATGCTGCCCGGCGCTGCCGCCTTCTCGTTCACCCCAGGAAGCAGCAGGGTGGTGGGGACCGCTCCGCTCCGCGCCGGCGGGAGCCGGGAGAGCCGAGTGCGGGGAAAGCCCCGCCGCGGGCGGGCGGGAGGGCGGGCGACCGGGACCGGGCCTAGAGGCTCCGGAGCTGCTGCTGCGGCGGTGGCGGCCCGAGCACGGCGACGCTTTACGTCCTGTCCACCCCGCCACACACCCCCTCCCTCCTCCAGCGCCGCCACCCCCCTCCCCGCCCGCTCCGCTCTCCCTCTCTCGATTGGAGCCGAGACAAAAGCAACGGGAAGCGGCGGGCCGGGACGCTATCCGCGGACCCCGGGCGCGACCGGACTAGCCCCGAGGCCTTCCCCCGCCTTGCGGGGGCCCTCAATCCGCCTCCCCCGCCGCGCGCCCCGCTGCCAGACTTCCGAAAATTTGCCAAAAACTCACCGCATGAATTTTCTTGTCCCGCGGATCCAAGATGGCGACGTATCCACCGCGGAGGCTGCTGGGAGCAAGACCTTTACCCTCTGACCCCCGCCGTGACCCCCGTCGCTGCGACTTCGCTCTAGGCGGCGGCAGAAGGTGGCGAGCAATGCTCGCCGGATGGATGGGGTGCTTCTCGGCACTCCGGGCGACGGTGAGAAGCTCGGCGCTCCCCGGGAGCCTTCCCTAGGGTTCCGCCGGCTCCGGCCGAGGTGCGGCGCTGCCAGGCGCCGGTTCCGGAGAGCGGGGGAGGGGGAGGAGCTCTGCGGTCTCGACCGTCTCCCGGAGACACACCGCCGCCACGCCGGCCCGGAGCCGCGGCCTGGGGTCCGAGCGCGGCCTCGGGTGCAGGGGCGGGGAATGGTGAGGCGGCGTGGGTCCGCCCACCCGGGGACGCGCAGCGTGTTTGTGTTTGTGTTTTTGTCGGACACCCCGCCCCCGAGCACCTCCTGCGGTCAGTCCCCGGGGACGTTACTACCTTGCCTGCACGGTGTTCGCGGGGCTCGGCTCCTCCCGCAGCCTGCGGTGCCCCCGCCGCACGTCGCCGTCACCTACTGAGAAGTGAGTTCCCCGACGCCGAAACCCGGACGTCTACTCGTCCGTCCCCCCCCCCCCCCCCTTTTTCTGCTGCTTGCTTTTTGTTTTGTTTTGGTTTTGACGTGTTTCGGTCTAAACCTGGTGAGAGGAAGTAAGGGAAGCATGTTTTTAAAGCACTGCCGGGTGTACTTAATCTAACCGAGCGATGTTTATAGTACTTAATTTAGTTCCCGCCCGGCACGCCCTTGGTCAACCGTAGTGACCAGTTGGCCCAGACTGCTTGGAAATACTATGGCTGTAGTGAAAACTTGGAGAAAAGAACGTTTTGCTCCTCAAAACAGGACTGCCCTGAAACTGAAATTCGTTTTCTTTGCCGTATAGTACTCTTCCTTTATTGCTGTGAACATTCGTAAACTTCGTGTTTTATAGTTACTAAAACTTGCTGAACACCTCTGTGGGATTTGAAGTTCTCAGTTTCAAAATGTATTGTTATTCCTGTTTGAGTAATTGATTTTATGAATGTGGATTACTATTTGAAGTAAATAAAATATCTGCTTTTGTTTTATAACATTTCCTTCTTCCTGCCCCCAATCAATCACTCCAGTTTCGATTTATCCTAGAAAGCTAGAGGCAAGGAACAAGAAGAAATAAAAGCCTACTGTGAAATAAAGTATAACTTTGTCATGGTTTTGAAGGTAAAGTATTTTGATATATCTGCAGATATATAAATTTTTTTATGCCAACAGGTACTGGTGTAATCAGGAAAAAGGGAGTTATTTTGCTGGGTTGTTCATTTTACTAAATACTCCACCATTTCGTGTTTTGTTTTGTTACTTCAGAAAATTCAAGAAGGAAGGACACAGTCCTGTATGGCCCTTCCCCCAACAGTTCCTTCCTGCCTTTCTCTTCCTCTCAAGTTAACATCTACTGCCATAAGGTAGTGTGTTCTCGGACTGGACTGACTGTACCTCTAGGCATATGTAGTATGTGTGTGTGTGTGTGTGTGTGTGTGAGTGTGTGAGATTGCATGTGATACAGAGCACCATAACCTGGCTATATAGTATATAGTATAGCATCGTCACATAAAGTAACATTAAATGTTTTAATTCATCACATTTCTTACCTGTATTAACTTTAAAAACACAGTGGGGAAGGTCTGAGAGTTTTATTATGATTAGTTTTCCACTGGGCAAGATAAGAACATTTTATTAATAAGTACACGGAATAGGGATGCTAGAAAGAAATTTGGTGATCCTATTACTCCTGAGAGCACTACTTGCTTAGGACTAATGCCCATGCTTTTAACTTCTATACTATGTGTCGAATCTATAACTTGGTAAGATCTATTTGATAGGTATTGATTGGCCTAGCATTTTATTAAAGGTTTGTGTTGGTGGCTCAACATAATGATGTAAGCACGCATTAAAAATTTTAAATCGTCCTGTTGCTTCAAAACCTTCTTCCATGGGCATAATTTTTACAGTTCTTTATGCCTAGCACTTTGGAAACAGAAAGGCTGACCTCTGATCTATATAACTAGTTGCAGGCCAGCCAGGGCTATATATAAAGTGAGACCTTGTCAAACAAACTGCGTTATCACCAAAACCGGACCTGATGACATGTCTCTGTGATCCTATTACTATGCAGACTGAGACAAGAGAGTCAGCCTCAGTTTGAAGCTAGCCTGGACAACATACTTGTAACACCTGTCTCAAAAACAACAAAAAAGATTCGTAGTAATTGCTGATAATGATCATATTTACCCATTTACTGATCTTTTTTAAATTTTGGTAGTGAAGGTGTTTAAAAATATTGTTACTTTTACTTGAAAACAGCTCACACTGCATATGTTTGTGTGTTTTTAAAATATATGTTCAATTTTTTTTACAGACGTTTTCCCTTGGATTTGGGGAAAATGCTTTATTAAGGAAAGAATAAGTTTGTATATATTTGTAGAAGGGAAAGGCCTTCCTTTAAAAAAAAGCAGTAGATACGATGCTGGTGTGTTTGCCATGACAAGGAATGAAGAGGACATCTCAGATATAACTGTCTGAGAAAGAATGGCTGGCTCCCCTCTTACTCCCCAGCTTGCTCCTCTCTTGAGTTCTGTAAGTTCCTGCCACTGGTACCTACTTAGGCAGAGAATGGGAAATTCTCCTCAATCTAATCACCTTAGCAGCCTGTGCCGTGAACTCGCTACAGATGCATTCTGAATTCACTCCCCATCAGCTCACTCCTGCCCTTGTCAGCTGCCAGGTCTTTCTAGAATACAGCAGTACCTACTCTGTATGCACACCTCTGTCAGCCGTCCTTGGATACCAGCAGAACCACGTTTGAATTTTTTTTGTTCAGTTGTGTTTTAAAACCCCCCATAGCTTTCATATGCATGTGTGTATGTGTATGTATGTATGTATGTATGTGTGTGGAATGAAACCTAAAAGGCCTTTCACTTGTTTTGCCTCCCCTTTCTGTCATACACCACACTCTTCAGCACAGACTGTTAGTTGCCACCCCCCAAATTTCGCTTTTTCAGAGTAACAACTGTGGACACGAGGTTGCCTGGTGTAGAGACTGCACTTTTCTAGCCTGCTTTGTAGCCACGTGACCGCACTCACTGACCAGTTAGTGTGCTCCATTCCCTCTGTAGTCCTTGTCATATGCTCGTCCAGAACAGCCCTCTCTTCATCCCTGTACTCCTGTCGGTGGTTTCTGCTCTGAAATAGTGATAGCCTGGGACTCTCCTTGCCAAGGTAGGACATATATAGGTTCCTTCATTTTAAGAATTGGCAAAACTTTAAACAGGTAGAAACTAAGATCTCTCAGGACTTTGTGGGTCAGAACATGGTATCTGCACTGCATTCCTTTCCATTTTTTATGTGAAGAAAGATTGGTTACCTTTATTTTTTTATTATTAAAACCACTATTTGGAGCTTGACATTGAGTCCGAATGACTACCACAGGTTTTAAGGTAACCTAGACTATGGAAGAAAATGTCAGCCTTTTTACACTGTCTCTGGCAGACTTCCCTTGGCAACCCTCCCTAAGGTAGTTTATTCTCTAATACTACCTTCTACAGGAGTAATTGCAAAATTCGTAAAATCCAAGCTAGGAAAATACAGCACTAAACTAATGAGATAGCCGGACCTTGGTAATGAAGATAGATCACCCGCCCTCCATCTCCAGGAAACCTGCGTTACAGAAAGGAAGGGGAGCAGGATGAATGATGCAGCATACTGCACATCAAATCAGAACACTATGTATTGTGTCTAAAGCAGAGATTGTAACTAGTCGTCTGTTTGGTTTTTACATATTACCGAACTTAGTTTCTTCATCTCAAATACACAGAAGTATCGTGAGCTAGGAGTGGTCACATGACAAAAGGTTAAGGGTAAGTCCCGCCTCGTGACAACATGTGCAGCTCATTAGTCTTTAGCTGTTAAAAGATTCCTTATGGGCGTGCAGAGGACAGTTCAGAGAAGCAGCTTCTTACCCTGCTGAGAGTATAAACCGGCAGCACGTTTCTAGAGTGGACTATTAAAGCCCAGAGCCCTCACTCAGGTCCTCCTCTAAAAGAACATCGTAAGGAAACAAGGATGTGTATAACAGTACAATTGCTGCAGTATGTATTGCGTTGTTGACTAAGCAACCACCATGGAATGAAAAGTAGTCAGCCATTAAAGATGATGTTGACAGTGTTGGTTTCTGTTGAGGACCTGTCCTCTCAACTGGGAAGTACCTGTATGCTTCCAGTGTCTGCACATGGGTTTCCTCTGCTTAGCTGTGTCCTAACGCTTACAAAGACTCCAGGTGCTGAGCATTATGTCCACCCATGTGACCTCACTTGGCCTTAATTACGTCTTTACAAACTGATTTCCACCACAGCCATATTCTGAGGTATGGGAGATTAGAGTGGTCAGGAGTAGTAGTACAGTTCAGCCCATAGCACACAGGAGGGCAGAAATGGCTGTTAGCAACTGGAATCAGACTGAGCCCGTGGAAGTTTGAACTGCTGTAAATGCCAGACAAGAGTCAATACAAATGTTTTAAATAATCACTGCTCTCCCATTGTGTAGTTAACACCAAAAGGGTGGTGAGGACATTCTATTTTGATGAACTTAGTTCAGTTTTGACTTTACGTACCTGAAGAGAGCATCACATCCCATGTGTCAGGACCTGTTCCACAGACTGCTCTTCACTTGAGATGCCAGTTGCAAGTCAGGAGTTGTCACCTCCTTTCCTGACTAAAACGCTGTAAGTCAAGATTCCATAACCCCTTCCTTAGCTTCAGTTAATTTCCTGTTTATCACAGACTTCAGGGAAACACTTTACCTGTACTCATGAATTTATAAAGGAAGATCCTAAGATAATCAAATGGAAGAGATACATAGGGTGAGATGCAGGGAAAGACCTGGAGATTTATACCCTCTTCAGGTGTGCCACACTCTAGGAACCTGCATATGTTCAGCTATCTGGAAGCTCTCTGAACCCAATCCTTAGGGATTTTTATGAAAGCTTCAAAATATGAACATGATTGATAACATTATTGATAATTAACCAGTACAACCTTTTTAGTCTATCTCCTCCCCAGAAGCAGCAGCATCTCTTCTGAAGCTATTGAGAAACCCACCAAGAGTCACCTCCTTAGAACAAAACATTGTCCTATCTCCCAGAAAATTGTACGGATCTCTGTGCCATGGGCATGAGACCCGGACCGAACAACATACATGTGCACATTACATTTGTTGCACATAGGTGTATAAATGACATTGTGTAATTTATAAGATAGAGAGATGTGTTTTTCTGAGCTTCTGCTATTAATGCAACTACCACATGATTTTCAACAGAGATACCAAAAATACTCATTGCAAAAGATGTAGCTACTTCAAAAAATGGTGCTGAAAACTGGATATTCATGTATTGTAGAGGACCGCAACCACATTCGCCATTCCAAGATGGCGCTGACATCCGGTTCCCAGTGAACAGGATAACGCGCATGTGTTGGTAAATTTCCAACGCTGTAGTCCCTGCCTCTCCCGAGGCGTCATCTGGGATGATGGGCAGCTGACCAATCTGAGAGTGACACGTCCGAGGCGGGGACTGTTTCCTATATAAGGGCTGGGTTCGCCTCACTCTGGGTCTCCGCCATGTTGGCTTATGCTCTCGCTCTCAAGATGCATTAAAAAGCTGTTCTGCAGAAAGATCCTACGTGCCCTGCGTCATTCTTGCTGGCGAGACAGTAGCGCGGGACAATGTATTACAGAAGGAAACTCGATTCCTATTTCTCACCCGTACAAAAATCAAAGTGGATCAAAGACCTCAACCGCTAGAGGAAACACTTGAATGTAGAGGCAGGGGCTTTCTGAAAAGGACTGCAATGACACAGGAAGAAACCAGCAAGAATTGAAAAATTGAATTGCAGGAAATTAAAAGCTGCACAGAAAAGAAAGCAATGAAGAGGTGTAAAATGCCATAATGCAAGCACTTCCTGTGCATGCTAATTTTATGTTAAGTCAGAGCTGGGCAAAGCAGAAGGAAGGATGTTTTATGTTCATAATAATTTTTATTATTTTCTGAACCCTAATCATTAAAATTAAGACAGCAACTAGACATGGTGGTGCACACCTTTAATCTCAGCATACAGATGCAGAGGCACATGGATCTGTGAGTTCCAGGACAACCTGATCTCCCCAGAGATCTCCAGGACAGCCAGGGCTATGTAGAGACCCCATCTCAAGAAAACAAAAGTGAGGGGGACTAAGTCAGCAAGGGTCACTTAAATTTGGAATATCCATATTACTGCGATTGCTCAGTTTTCCCATTTTTTAAGCCTTTGATCCAGACACAAGGAGTGACAATACTTACCCATTACCCATCATTCAACATCAGTTTCATCATGTAGCTTTGTCCAGTTCGAAACACAGAACCATGAGCATTAAAGTCAATAGAAATTATTAACTTACATAGTTGGTTCCCTTGTGATCCATAATTGGCCTCTTACTGGCTTTAAATACAAAAAATAAAGTTTTGTGAAAAATTACAGATATTAAAGAATACATTAGCATATCACCAGAGATTTAGGAAGCAAATATTAAAAACCTGAGCTGAAGCATGCTCACTGATAACTTTCGGGCAAATTGTCAACCTCCACAGATTCCATTGTGCTATGTGAAAATGGAACAAAAATACGGCTGAATCTGAGTTGTGAAAATGTTTCATGGATATATAGATTTGGAAATAACCTAATATTCAACAAATAATAGTTAAAATGGCAGTATAATGGTTTTATGTAAAAGGTCACATATAATCTTAACTATAAACAGAGAAACAACAGTAATGAGACATCAGGAAAGGTAAGTGCAATGAAGTTAATACCCCTAAAAATAGTCATTAAATAAACAACAGAAATGTAAGTGTGCTAGCTTTATATTTTCTACTGGCACAATAAATATCAAGTAGGAAAGTGAAGTGTATTCTTGAATGGTTAGATCTTACAGTGTCAGCTAGTGGTCATGTGATTTTGCTCCTGTGATTTCCTAATATTTGTGTCAGATTGTGAGCTGACATCTCACCCACAGCTCCTAACGGTTTTAAAAGACCTATCACTGTGGGGAAAGTGGACTGGGTGGTGAATGGTGTGTGCATTTTCATCTGTGAGCTCACGTGTGTGTGCAGAGGCCAGAGAAAGAGGCAAATGTCCTATTCTGCCACCGTCTGCCTTATTCTCTGGAGATGGAGTCCCTGCCTGAACCTGGAGCTCACCATCTTTGACCAAGGTGTCTGGTCAGCAAGCCCCAGCACTGGGACTACAGGCTCTCATGTCTGGCCACACCCGGCTTTTTATGGAGGTCCTCAAGCTTTCACAGCAAGCACCCTTCCTCACTGAGCCCAGTTCCCAGCCTGTCACTTTTGAAAGACATCACAGTTAGAATATTAGCAGCAACACCCAAATAACTCTGTATTTTCATTATGGTAGCTCTGCTCATATGCAGTAAAGCCTGTGGCCACAATTAAGGTGTTTTAAAAAGCACTGCTTAGAATTAACCAGTGGATTTCACAAAACACTGTATTAGTAAAGGATTAGTTTCTGTTAACGTCTGTTACAAATTTTTCTGTAGCTGCCACAGTTGACTGGCAAAGGTGGTCCTTAAACATCCTCAAACCTTTTCTCTTTAATAAAGCAGCTTACAACAGGGAAGTGGTTCTTTGTAAGCATCCATGTGCTGGTCTGTTTTCTGTTGCTATGACAAAGAGTCCCTGAATCGGGGTAATACTTAGTTTATTCAGCTCACAGTTCTGGATGTCCAAGAGCATTGCACAGGCCTTTGCCTAGCTCTAGGGTGAACTTTATGACAGCTAACATCGTGGTAGTATAAATAGCAGTATAGAGGGCAGCATTCGCAGTGACCTCCCAGCCTCCCAGCATCACCATATGGAGAATGAATTTTCCAGCACATGAACCTTTGAGAGGGATACTCAGACCGTGTCCAGTTGCATTACCAAAAGAGAGCCTATGGAAGAGATGGGTGTAAAACCCAGAGAGGTGGTTAATCAATCACAAGCTTGGCAGCTGTTCCTGTTATTCAATAAACATAAGAAGAGATCATAAAACATAGGACTACCAACTGGAGGACCTAATGGGCAGCCGTGTGGTGGAATCTCACTTCTTCCTGCTAAAAGCAAAAACTTGAAGAACAAAAGTGCCTTCTTAACTGTAGTATGGTACAGAGGGGAGAGTTGGTTCTGTTCTGCAGTGAATGAATAGCATACGTATTCCACTCTATCCTGAAGAACTTGTGAGTGTCTGGTTCCCTGTAGAAACAGAGGTTACAGTAGAGAAGGGAAAGGAAGGACTTAAACTGTTCCTCAGTCCCTCCCTCAGTACACTGGTTCATAAGCTACTAGTTTAGTCTTGTTGCAAAGCTGTTTCTTATTTTTAATATATATGTGTATTCTTTAGTGTATTAATTTTTATTGAAAACTATAAGCCATCTGTATTTGATGAAAACAGTATACTTGAAAGTTCTGGGTTCCTGTACATGAAGATTAAGGATTTTCTATGATTAATGATAATACAGGGTATGAATTGTATCACAAAAGACATTTTGAACAGGATTAGATGAGATATTTCTCTAATCCTTTAGGGGTTGAATTTTGTTTTTTGGGTTTATTTTTTCTTAACCCCAAGAACGATAATAAGCTAGCATTAACACCATGGTATAGTTAGAGCTGAATATTTGTTTATAAATGGATGCCATAATACTGACTGGAAGTTTCCCCATTTCCTTAGAGTTGCGATTGCACCATTAAGCTGAGTATAAAGTGTATCAGACATGTTACATCCTAAATTTAAATATTAGGTAAAGTTAGCCAGCCCTAGCACCACCTCCAAACATGTACCTCTCTCCACGTCTAGTCAAAAGTGACAGACCATAGGGAGAAGAGAGAAGCAGTACTGCTTGGTGGCCAGCCTCTGCCAGTATGCAGCTGAAGTGGGAGAGGGTGTTTGAAAGGCTTGTAAAGATCCTTCCTAAATGTAGGAAAGACAGACACATTTCTCTGTTAGATACTGCCTTGGGAAGGGACTTGTTGAACAACTGGAGGTGAATAAAAGGAAATTAATTTCAAAGAAGCCAGGACAACAGGAAAGTGGCCTCTCTATCTGTCTCTAGAACAATGATGGAGATTGTCATACCATGCCATGGGTAGTGTGAACTCCAGGTCAGGTGAGCTTTGTCAGTATGAAGGCTGATACAATAAGACTGCAAAAGGTAAACTTCCAGAATCACACCATTAAAAAAGTAGTTGTCCTACGTAACTTTGTCAACTTGATGTCACCTACAGTCACCTGAGAGGAAAGCTTTGGTTGAAATATTGTCTAAACCCAACTGGCCTGTGACTTTATCTGTGGGTATATCTGTGAAGAGTTGTCTTGTGTCACTAATTTTGCAGGAGGGCCCTGCCCACTGTGGGCAGTACCATCCCTAGACAGGTGGTCCTGGGCTGCGTAAGAAAAGAGTATGAGCCAGTAAGCAGCATTTTGTCATAGTTTTAGCTTCAGATCGTGCCCTGACTTCCTTCAGTGGTGAACTGAGTAAGATCTGGAAACGTAAGCCAAATAAGACTTCCTCCCCAGGTTGCTTTTCAGCAGAATGTATTGTCGCTGCGATAGGATGAGACTACATAATCAAAGCCCATGCTGCCTCCATCAAAGAAACCTCCTCAGAGACAGAGCTGCTGACACTCAGAGAGTATCAGTATATAGAGTTGGTAAATATAGCATGCTCACCTAGTTAAGGGCAAATGTTTGCCTACTTTCTCTCCCTTCTACCACAAACACCAAGGGCACTAGACTTAAAGAATTAGATATCTGAAAGCCAGATTTCTCCCACACAGCTGCCAAGTCACTCGGATGCTCCCTGGCTGAGTAGGTGGAAGTAGAGGGTCAGAAGAGCTTGCACGTCAGCTGAGAGTGAAGCTTTAAAGCGAACAAGACTGGAGCTTTATGTCTTCTCTAAGAACTTAACTTACTGAAAATCTTAGGATCTACGTAAAAATCAGTTAAAGAACCATCAATGAAAAAAGTGAATATTCAGTTTGATTGATGCTTGGTATAATAATATCCTGGTATTATGGAAAATGATGAAGAGACCTGGTTAGTCATGCTTATCCACTTAGACCATGAAACCCAATATGAACAAGTTTAACAGAACCGCCATCTATAGGCTGCCCGTGCATGCTTCAGCATTGCCAGGACTTAAATTTCAATTCAGTTTCAATTATAGAAAGTGGAAGGAAAGTCTTTGTTTAAATTCTCAACAGGTAAAAATTTTTGAGTAAACAGGCAAGTATGTATATGTATACTGGAGTTATATATTTCATTTGGAATATGCTTTCAAAACTAAGTTTTTTAGTTCACATACACAAAGTTGTGAAATTTGAAAATATCCCCTATTTGTGTTTTAGCATTAGCTAAATTTTTAACAGAATTTATATCAGTTTACTTTTGTTAAATAAAAGTAATACATTTTCACTCAGAAAAGAACAATGAGTAAATATAAAACTTGTGTTTTGTTACATTGTACTGATTTATTGTGTATGTAGAAGGGTGTGTGCCATGATGTGCATGCAGAAATTGATGCTCTCCTTTCATCATGTGGCTCCTAGGGATAAAACTCAGGTCACCAGGCTTGGCAGTGGCAGGAAGTACCTTTACCCTCTTGCTGACCCAAAGTCTGTGTGAGTATAATGTAAGGGCTAGTGAGATGGCTCAGCTGGTAAAGGGGCTTGCCACCAAGCCGCGTGTCCTGAACATGATCTCCTGAACACATGGAAAGAGAATCCACTTTTCCAAGGTCCTCCTCTAACATGCAGGTGCTGGCACACAAATAAACTTGAGAATTATTTAGGATTTAATCTTTTTGATTTGGTACAATAAAATCTAGTTCATGTGAAATCAAACCAACCTTACAGTAACATAAAGAACTATCCCGTTTGTATTATTGGTTAATGAATAAAGCAAGTCATTGCTTTCCAGCTCCAGATCTGGACACAGACAATTGGACCATTCTGTTGTATGATGAACAACATGAGTGTGTCCAAATTCCCAGTGCATGCATGCTGACACATCTGTACTGTGTGCCAGGCACTTACACAAGCACAGGAAATGGGGCAATAAGGAAGGCGAGTAAAAGTCCTGTTTTGAGAAGAATATAAACAATAAACAAATTTTTAACATAGTATTCACCAAAAGAAGCAAGAAATGAGCTAGGGAGTGTTCAGGATTTTGTATTTTGTATATCTTACAATGATAATGAAAACTCTGAGGAGTTAGCATTTGAGCTAAATGTCTAAGAGAATCAAGTGCATGTTGATACGTATGACGCTTAGATGTCAGGTGAGTCATCTGGTATCTCTTAAAGAACATTACTACAGTTAAATTTGACTCTACAAAAAATAGCACATTATAGTGTAACATTAATATCTTCATTGAAGTTGTTTGGTAGTTCTTAGTCTTGTTCATTCAACAGATTCCTATAATACAGGCTTTATTTTAGGCTCTTGCCATATAATACTGAATAAAACACACAGGTCTTTGACCATGCAGAGATTACACTCTAGCAGGAAAATAGAGTTTATTTTCCTGTATAAACTGTATTATGCTGTGACTTGTTTTATAGAGGTAAAAGTAGACCACAAAACTATCCTAGTTGGGTTTCTATTACTGTAATAAATATTATAGCCAAAGGCTACTTGGAGAGAGAGGATTTATTTCAACTTACAATTGAGGCCCGTCATGAAGGAAAGTCAGGGCAGGAACCTGGAGGCAGGAACTGAAGGGGAGAGCACAAAATGCTTTTTACTGGTTTGTCCTTCATGGCATACTCTACCTGCTTCTCTTCTATCTCTTGTAATCCAGGATCTTCTGCCCAGGGGTGTTATCATCCACAGGGGCTTACCACCCCTCACACATCAATCATCAACTAACCTGCTGTCCAAGGTGATGGAGGTATTTTCTCTATTGTGTTTCCTCTTCTAGTTTATGTCAAGTTGACTTAAAAACTAGCCAGCACACAAACACAAAGAGATTATAACTACTAAGAACTACATGAGCAGTAAGGAAATTAGACAGTGCTTCTGGAATTAACATTGTTAGCAATATTTACTATACTTGACTGTTTAAGTCACAGCAAATATACTGTATGTTTATTAAAAAATAAAGACATGGGAGTAGGAGGGATGCCTCAGTGGTTAAGTGAGATTGCTGCGTATATAGAGGACCCGGTTCTGTTCCCAGCTCCCACATGGCAGCTCAGAAGTATTTAATACCTGTTTCAAGGGATCTACTACTCTCTTGTAACCTCTCCAGGTTCCTGCATGCGGACAGTGAACACAAACTACAGGCACACAACACAAAAATAGGTTTTTAAGTGATGATCATTGTCATCGTTATTGTTGCTTGAGACAAAATCTCTCCTCTTGCACAGGCTAGCTTGGAGCCTACTACATGTCCCTGCTGTCTCAAACATTGTCTTCTGCCTCCGCTTCCTAAGAACTCCATTATGGCCATGAGACCCCATACAAGACAGTAAAGCTATTCTTAAAGTTGCGTTAAATAGTAAATTGAGATTGGTTGGGGGCACATTATTTCATGCTATAAATTGTAAGGTTAACAAAAGTGATTTATCGATTCAAATGAACTTTTATAAATTTGATAAAATTAGAATTATTCTTTATTTTTTGTCTTCCAGATATTGCTAACTTTATCAATTTGTATGTAGACAACCCTTATTAATATGCATATCCTATTTGTTCTGCAGAGTTAACTAAAAGTGTTCTAATTTTTAATTTTTTTAAATGTTAATTTTTATTTATGTGTGTGTGAGTGCCTGGATCTATATGTGCACCACCTTCCTTGGGTACCATGGCAGCCAGAAGAAGGCACTGGGTTCCCAGGAACTGGAGCTTTGGTTGTGAGCCACTATTTGGGTGCTGGAAACTGTTCAAGAACAGCCAGTGATTTCAACACTGAGCCATCTCTCCAGTCCCCAAATACTAATCTTTGAAAAGAATGACGTTTTGAAATAGTCACACATAAAATTACAACTATATTTTCTATAAATATACATATAAATATAAATATATTTATACATATAAATATAAATATACAGCTATATTTTCTTTTCATTTCTACTTAACTTTCTAAGTTTTGAAACCATTTTGAATAATAGGTAAATTTTTGTAAAGTATAATTTTTTTGCATTTACTGTGTGTGTGTGTGTGTGTGTGTGTGCACGTGTGCACGCGGGCACACACACCATGCAAACACAGGCTGTGCATATCAGTGAAGGTCAGAACAACTTTCTGAAGTTGACTCTCTCATCATATGGGTCCCAGGGATCAAAGTCTGTTCCTCGGGCCTGGCAGCAAGAGCCTTCACCTGCTAATCCATCTCACCAGCTGTAGGTACAACATCTTTTACTGCAAAGGACCATAACTGTTTTAGTCGCTTAAGTATTTTACGTATTTTCTTTACTAATATGAAATTAATGTGTTTGATTTTCTTTTTAAAAATGAAAAAAATGGCCTGTTATTCCCCTTGAAGTCCTTTCAAACCCAGTCAACACTGTCTGAAATGTATTTTTTGTATTATTTGACAGTTCCACGTACCTTGTTTTCAGATTTGACCACATATTTTCTAAGACAAAGAAACAGGCCTTATCAATTAGCCCAATGACTTTTCACAAAAAGTCATTATTGCACTCTGTTCACAAAACCACATCTGTCCCCCCCCTCTGTGTGTGTGTGTGTGTGTGTGTGTGTGTGTGTGTGTACAGTTTAGCACACAAAAGTATGCTCTACTCAAAGTATTTTTGTGTTTGAAATGTATTTAGTAGGCCTTCTTGTTGAAGAAAATAAGTGTCTTTCTACTATTCTTTCTTTGTCTGTGGTGGTTAGGAGTCTATTACTTGGAAAACCCTGTAGCCAAAGTAGCAGCCACCAGTTTTTAGATACAAAGTTGGTCAGGTAGGATCAACCTTGATAAGGTTCAAGGCCAAGTTGTTTTGTTTTTACAATAACACCAAAATTATTTTGCTTTTACACCTACTAAGTTTAATGATCCAAAAGAAAAGCTTATGGGCTTCCTTTTAGTTTTAACCTATAATCTACACAATGTAAGATGAACAATAGAAACTTTAAAATATTACTGCAATACTTTAAAATCAGCCATGACTGCACTATTTGATAGATTAAAATTTTGAATGCCATAATTTTCCCTGGGTCTACCCAATCCATAAACTACACACTAATCATGTAGAATTCAGCTATAGTTATTATGTGATATCCTTAAAACTCATAGCTCTGTGAGTTAATCGGTTCTATTTAAGGAATAAGATTTAAATAGCTGGTCTAAGGGCTTGAACTTTTCATGGTTTTGAAAGAACAGTCTTTTGGCCTCATTAACAAGAAATTATGTTTTAATGAAGGAATTCTAGTGTTATATCAAAGAATTGCTTTGTTAGCGTTAGAAATCATTAGGTAACTAAAAAACACAATTTACATTTGTCATACAAGCTTATGACTTTAGAACTAATAAGTTCGGCAGTTAAATTGCAATGTGCTTAACCAAGCTTGTATAATTAACATATTTTTATAATATGAAAAGTGCAATTTGAGTAAAAACCTTTCAATCTAATCTGTTGTGACAAATTATAGCCCTTCCCTCTTTAAAATAACTTGCAACAGTTCAGAAAGCTGACCACAGTTATGAGATCCAGATATTGTTTATTAGAAGGCAAAGGAGAAGCAGGTACTGAACCTCAAGAAGCGTCTCCCACAGTGGATTCCTGAGAAGTCAGTGGTGGGACTTATATTATGAAGCACAGATAAACTTTAAAAACTTGGGGGAGGAAGAGAACTGAATTAACTTTTAGACTAAGTTTTACACTAAGCTAATGATGTAAAATAAATTTTTAGTCTAATAGATAACATTAATAAACAGGTAGTAAAGCATCTCTATATTATATAGAATTTATATTTTGGGGTGGTTTGAATAAAAATGCCCCCATAGACTCATCTGTTTGAATGCTTAGTCATCCATGAGAGAACTGTTCCAAAAGATTACAAAGGATTAAATGTGACCTTGTTGAAGGATGTGTGTCACTGGGGGTGGGCTTTGAGATTTTCCAAAGCCCAAGTCAGACCCAGTTTCTCCCTCCTCCCTCCTTCCCTCTTTCTCTCCCTCTCTCTTTTTCTCCCCCTCCCCCTTTCTCTCTGTCTCTCATTGGTGTCGCACAGCTGCTGCTCCAGAGCCATGCATATGTGCTCTCGACATTGTGAAATGGACTAGATCTGTGGAAGTGTAAACAAGCTCCCGATTAAATGCTCTGCTTTGTAAGAGCTGCCTTGGTATTGATGTCTCTTCAAAGCAACGAGGGCAGTGACTAAGACGGTTTTCAACACAGCTAAGTTCTTCTCTTGTACTTAGAAATGTATTGTTGACCTTGAGAAATTAGGTCACTGAATGAACTTCCATGATCTTCATTCTAGCAATGTACTGTGTAACAAACACATGCAGCTATTGCAGCAGAAAAGGTTCTGGAGACGCTAAGGCAACAGAAAAAGAGTGGTAAGTACAGTTTGGGTGCATTAGATGTGCCTGCTTACCAGGAAAATGGTAAGGCAGAGAGCGTATGCAGTGTCTAGGTAGAAATGAGAATGTGGTATGTTGTAACACTAAAGACAAGGAGAGGAAAATCCTCTGTGATAGGGTGATTGATTACTCTGAAGGAAAAAAGACTAAGTCGTTGAGAATCTGTTGAAGAGCCTTCCAGGAGGCAAAAACTAGCCCTATATGCTTGGAACCTGGCACCAAGGACATTATTTGGAAACCCCTGCCTGTTTTAGTTGTGAACTGAACTAGAGAGAAGAAACTAGAAGACAGAACAGTTACTGTAATCCAACTCCTTAGAGTAACTTTTTCAGTGCTGAGGACAAAGGGAGAAAGCTCCCGGCTTGTGCATGCTGGACAAGTGTTCTGTCGCTGAGCTCCATCCACACCCCTTTGCCGAGCCGGTGGAAGGGGATGCTCTGCACCCAGTGCGTAGCGACTGACTTTAAAGGCTACCCAGACTCTGAACATAGAACATCTGTAAACCCTTGGTGAAGACGAATAATCATGTATTTCAGAATCTGTTTTCTATTTTTAATAAACTTTTAGTAGGAACAGATGACCAGTAACAAAATCTTGCTATTTTCACATTCTGCGTTGCCCATGGTCATGGGCTTCTGGCACCTGAGTGTTCATACCCATCTGTTTATCAGGCATCTTGCCCATTGTTTAATCTGTGCCAATTCTAAAAGGTCATATGTAAATCAAAATGGGCAATATATATTCTTTGCGGTATAAATATATTTTATAATTTCTTTGAATTATATTTGTAGAAAGACCTTTGTTAAAGTAACTTCTGTTATGTGTGTATAGAAAGCAAAATGCCAGCAAACTCCTTAAGTTTACTAAGATTTAATTTGTTCAACAAGCTGTCAAATTTAGGGAAAAGGTACTATATATAAAACATCCTTTAAAATAATACGTTATTTGAGGGGGAGAAAGTGGTATTTGACACCTACTGAGAATGAAATACTTTTACACGATTTGTACATGTAGTTTTCACAATAGTAAAAAATATATACCATGCTTTGCTAAGAGATAATAAGAAAAATCACTTACTAGCATCTCATATACACAATAGCCAGCGTCACTTGAAGTCTGTGCTGTTTTAACACTATCATTCCACTTAAGTAGCTGGAATTCAAACACGAGGACAAATTGATATATTTGTAACAGTGAATGACATGGTTTGTAGAAATTTAAATTTTCAAAAGCCAGAAGATTGCCATTCTGCAGTGGACAGCCCCTCACCCGTGTACTTAACAGGTAGCATCAACTAGGCTGAGTAGGTTGTCAGAAAACAGACAAGGGGCCTGGAGTTGGAGCGGGAGATGAAGTGGAGATAAACAGGACCATGTTTTGTTGTATACCTGTATGAAATTTTTAAGAAAAAAATTGTTTACTTGGTTTTATGGTTTACTTTTTCCCAGACAACTACATAAAACAAATGAGAATGTTTGGTGTGAGGCGTGGGGAATGGTACCTGCTTTGCTTCTTGCCCCAATTCCATACCCAATTGTCCATTTGATCTTTGAAGGAATACTTACAAATCACAGGACCTAAAATGTGGTTTTAAGAGCCTATATTATAGCTGGAATACTTGGTTGATACTTTCAAATATTATAATTGATCTGTTTTGCTCAGCTGCTGGTCATAATAAAAATTGGCTTAAAAATGGAGCAAAAAGTTTTGGAGCCGTGGGCTCCTTTGTCAGTTTATATTGAATTTTCTATTCGTGTTTCTTCCATCTAAAAGTAATGAATTGGGTCTCTCATATATTTTTACATCTTAGGTAAATAGCAGATGCTGTAGCTTTGTACCTTCAAGAACTCTCAAATCTAGTTGATAGAGACAGACAAGCAAATGAAAACTATCCATGTGTTACCAAGAAAACTTATTTTCTTAATATTTGATTAGAATGATTATAAGATTACATGTTTAGGGAATACTCTAAACGTATTGGCGAAAGCTCCCCGTCCCCCCGCTTTTTGAGATAGTGTTTCTCTATGTGACAGTGTCAGCTTTCCTGGAACTGACCTGAAACTCACAGGGCTCCACCTGCCTCTGCCTCCTATTCCTAAATCATGTCCATCTAGAACCTTGTAATGTGGCTATACTGGAAATGAGTTCTTTGTAGATGTAATAAATCACAACAAGGTCATTGGCTAGGTAGTCCTAATAAGGTAACTGGTATCATTATGAAAATGGAGAGGCATAGTTCCACAGTGGAGAAACTGTGGAAATGGAGGCATAAACTAGGTGGATGATCCCTAAGCCAGGGATCAGCAAGAATTGCCAGCAACCACCCAAAGCCAGAAGAGGCAAGAGAGCATTCTTCCATAGAACTTTTGAAGGGAGTGTGGCTCTGCTAATACATCGGTTTTGAGTTGTGGCCTACACACCTGTGAGAGAGTATTTGATTGAAACCACCACTTGTGTGTTAATTTGTCACACCAGCTCCAGATCACATGTGCTGCAGGACCCATCTGCTTCAGGTAGGTTAGGAAGGCCTTTCTCTCCAAGGTGATGCTTTGGTTTGTTTGTTTGAGGCAGAACCTCATGTATTTCAGGATACCCATGAATTTTTTCTGCAGCCAAGAATAATCTTGCACTTCTGGTCCTCCAGCCACCCTCTCCCTAGTGCTAAAATTCCCAGCATGTACCACTGATGGAGGAGGGTTATCTGTCTATTGTGTTAGTTTCATTGGTCAATAAAGAGACTGCCTTGGCCCTTTGATAGGACAGAAAATTAGGTAGGCAGAGTAAACAGACAAAAATGCTGGGAAGAGGGCTATGAGCCAGACGCCATGGAACCAGCCGCCAGGTCAGACATGCTGAATCTCTCCCGGTAAGCCACGACCTCGTGATGCAATACAGATTATTAGAAATGGGTTAATCAAGATGTGAGAGTTAGCCAGTAACTAACTCTCTAGAGATAATGGGCCAGGCAGTGCTTAAATGAATACAATTTGTGTGTTGTTATTTCTGGGACTAAGCTAGCCGTGCAGGAGCCGGGTGAGGCGAAAAGCAGGCCTGCCCACAGCTCCTCACTACATACCACCATGCCTGGTCTGGTTTGTGTGGTTGGTGCTGGTGAACAAAAGCAGAGCATTGTGCATGCTGACCGGGCACCCTAACTAGCTCCATTCAGCCCCAGATTATTCGTTTGTTCATCTATTCTTTTACTTGTTTTGATAGTGCTGGGATGTAACCCAGAGCTCTGACTAGGGTCTAAGCAAGCACACTCTCACTGAGTTCCATCACTGGCCCTAGTAGATGACTTTAAAATCAAGACATAAATAATAACAATAACTTATCTAAGATGCAAGTCTCACCAGAGAGCAAACTCATTGGTGGTATTTAAGCTCATTGGTGAATAGACAATTATTTAACTGACAGATTGTAGTGATTTGAATAAGAAATGTCCCCATACTCTTGGACATTTGAGCATTTGGTCCCCTAGTTGTTGGTGCTGTTTAGGAGTTGCAGCCTTGCTAGAGGAAGTATGTCACTGGGGTGGGCTTTGAGAGTAAAGTTTTCCTGCAACTTTCAATTTGCTCTCTCTTTCAAGATGTGAACTGTTGCTGAGCATTATGATCCAAGCCTTTGCTCTTAGCACTTAGGAGACAAAATTTCTATCAGTTCCAGGCCATCCAGAACTATACAGTGAGACCATATCTCAAAAAAATAAAAGTAAAAAGAGATGTGAGATCTCAGCATCCGCTCCAGTTGACATGCTTGCCTGCTGCCTTCACCCTGCCATTAAAGATTCTGACCCTCTGGAACAGTAAGCCAAAAGGAATTCTCTCTTCTGTAAGATGCCTTGGTCATAGTGTTTTATCACAGAGATAGAAAAGTAATGCACTAGTTCTAAAGTCACAATATTTCCTCTTTCTCCAAGCCTTTTGCAAAACTTAATATGAAGTAAATATTAAATATTAAAGAAATTGGGCAGTGTCACATGCCTAGTGACTTATATTCAGATTTAGACAACTTAGATTCAAGAACCTATGATTCAGATTTAGACAACTATATTCAGATTTAGACAACTTAGATTTAAGAACCTATGATATTTTTTCTCATCTTAAGACAGTTTCACTTGAAAGTTCAGGCTGGTCTTCAAATCCTGATCCTCCTATCTCAGCCTCCCTAGAGCTAGGATTACGGGTGGGAGCTGCAATGCTCGTTAGGACAATGTACTGTTAGCCAACAAACCAAGAATAGTATGTGTTCATAGTGCCCACAAACTTCCAGTCCTATATTTAAAATATAGTTCTTCTCCTTTATCCATGCCTGTCATCTCCTTTCTGCCAATAGTAGCACTGATAATGGTAATCGCTGCTGAATTTTCAAGCACTACATGTGCCAACTCTTGATCTAAGCAACAACCCCATGGAGTAGATTTGGTTTCCAGTATATAAGGCTTAAAGGTGATGGAACTTGAGTTGATCAGATCTGTCTGACTTGAAACTTTCACTTTCTAAAGAAGTTCTCTCTTCCTCCCACTCTCCTCTCCTTTCTCTCTCTCTCTCTCTCTCTCTCTCTCTCTCTCTCTCTCTCTCTGTGTGTGTGTGTGTGTGTGTGTGTGTGTGTGTGTGCGCGTGTGTGTGTGTGTGTGTTTCCAGCTCTTGGGAGCCAGCACTAGATCCAGTTATTCCTCCCCCAAACCCTCCCCAGTGCTGGAGTTGCCGGCAGTTGGCTTTCTAAGTGAGCACAAAGGATCCCCGCTCAGGTCCCCAGACAGTACTCTCACCCACTGAACCATCTCCTGCTTCTTGTTTTGGGGGAGGGTTTGGTTTTGTTGGCACAAAGTCCCATTCTGTAGCCCAAGCTGCTTTGAGGAAGTCACATATGAAGTGTACAACCCTAGTTCAGTAAATTCTGATATATTTTACACTTGTGTAATAATCAGAGCATTCTCAAGTGGAAATGTTACTCATGTGTCCTCCCAGTTTATAATCCTCTGAAAGTAAAAGTGCCCTGCCCCATGAACCTTCCACCACGGGCAGCTCTGCTTACTTGTGAATGACAGAATCATGCAGCGTATGTCCTTGTGTCTTGTTTCCTTTTCAAAGCTTTCACTGTTACTGATCAATGATTCTTCCAATAGAACTGCCAAGCTCTAGTCCTACTCTTTACTAAATAACTGCTGACCTTCTGCTAAATAACTATGCTAATACAATAAACTAATTTTTACTAAAAGATTAGTATGTAAAATGATCTTTTTTTCCAAAAGAAAACTTATTTTATAATTTATATGAATTCTAGAAAAAGTAACTACTCTATTGATTTTAGCAGCTTGAGTTATTTTTGGAGGGAAAATAAATGTTAAACATGGTTCTTAATCCCCTTTTCAGTTTCTGTTGACATAAAATAATTTCTTTATGACACTTTCATAAGTATATCATTAATACTTTGTCTGTGGTCATTCCCCCTCCATACCCTCCCCTTAATCCTCTATTCCCTCTTGCTGCCCCCCTTTCTCTCCCCAAATTGTCCTCCTTTCTGTTTTCACTGTCATGAATTCCGTTACCCACTCTTCCACCATTGCTCTGAATGGAGAATAAATATATTGTGTTTCTATGATATATTCGTTAGGTTTATTCCTGGACTATTGTGGGTAGGTATAAACCAGGCTGATCTTGAATTAACAGAAGTCCTCTTGCCAACCTGACTTCACTGAGACAGAATTTTAACATTACTTTTAATTTGCATTATCGACTGGAAGATGAATTTCTATGTGTATTTATTTTTTCAGTTATTTATATATTCTAGATACTAACTTCCTGCTGCATAGTTGGCAAAGACATTTTTTCTTTCTGTAGTCTCTCTTCACTCTGGTGATTGTTTCCTTAGGAACCTTTGATATAATGTAATCCCATCTATCAATTCTGAGTGTCAGTCCATATACCATTAGTGTTCTTGTAGAAAGCCCTTCTGTATGTCTCTATCATGAAGTGAGGTGGGGGTTTTTTTTCTATATTTTCTCTACCCGTCTCAAGGGTTCCATTTGTATTTCAGTTTTTGATCCATTTTCAATTGATTTTTTTGTGTAAATTGCAAGAGATAAATCTATTTTCATTCTTCTACATGTGAATACCCAATTTCCCCCGAACCATTTGTTGAAATGCCTTTTTTCTATGCTTCTTTTGGGTACCTTTCTCAAAATCTAGGTGGCTGTCGCAGTGTGTGTTCACATTGGGGTCTTTTGTTCTATCCCACCGCGCTGCGTGTCTTTCTGACGGTGTCACACTACCTCTGTCACTTTGACTCTGTGCTAGTTTGAAGTCAGACATGGTGGTACCTCCAGCATCATCCTTTCTGCTTAGAATTACTCTTATCTATTTGAGTTTTTTACTTCCATACGATCTTTAGAATTGTATTTTCTAGCTGTATAAAATGTCATTGGAATTTTGATGAGGGATTGCCTTTAATCTATAGATCACTTTTAGTAAAAATCACCATTGGCTTTTTAAAGTCTTATTTTTCTTGACTGTAACTTGTTGGTGGGATGCACATGTCACTGTGCACAAATAGCAGTCAGATGAGAACTTTGTGGAGTCATTTTTTCCTTCCATCTTTAGAAGGGTTTCCAGACCAAACTTGGTTGCCAGGCTTCTATGGCAAACACCTTTACATCTCAGCAGAGTGTAACCAACCATTCTGTTAATTCTGCTAATACATGAATGTGAGGTGTCTTTTCATCTTTTACATCTCAGCAGCCCAGTGTAACCATTCTGTTAATTCTGCTCATACATGAGTGTGAGATTTCTTTCCATCTTTTAGTGTCGTAATTTCTTTCTACTTTCTAGTGGCTTCAGGTTTTCGTTGTAAAGGTATTTCGCTCTCTGGTGTGGTTATTCCTGGGTAATCTGTATTTTTTAAAGCTATTCAGAGTGGAATTTTTTCTAATTTCTTTCTCAGCAAGTTCATTATTGTTGTATAAAAAGGCTACTGTGCACATTAAATGTTGCTTTGAGTCTTGCTACTTTCCCGAAAGTGTTTATCAGACCTAAGAAGTTTTCTAGTGAAGACTGAGGTCTTCTGTTCCTGTGCTCAGATCACAGAGCCCCCCCAAAACTAACTAGGAGTCCTTTATATAAACACAAAGAGCCTTTATTCTTATACAAGTTTGCAAACTCGGACTGTCTGTGTGTCCAGTGTATTGGTGTGATCAGAGAGCCCTGAGCTCAGTTGGGGTTGGGTTTTTATAATAGCAATGGTAGGGGTGAGGGATTTCTAAGGTTCAGGACCCGTGTTTGGCTGACATTTGTCTAGGGGTGTCCTGGTGAAAAGCAATGGGTGTGTCCTGGTAGGTGATCCTTTCTGCAGTGGTTGGAACTTTAGGAATTTCCTTTGGATGGTCTGTTCCTGGGTGGTGCCTGGGTGGTCTCATTTTGTGGTCTTTCTTGGAACCAAGTGTTGTCTTACGGTAAACTACTGAGACTTGGGCCTCTATTGAGCTTGTCATGACTGGATCCTACACTATGTATTTATATTTTGTCATCTGTACAGGCATTTTTGCCTGCATGTATGTCTGTGTACCATGTGCATGCCTGGGGCTCATGGAGACCGGAAGATGGTATCAGTCTCCTACAACTGAGGTTACAGACAACTGTGATCACCACTGGGGACTAGGAATTGAACCCAAGTCCTCTAGAAGAGCAGCAAGTGAACCATCTCTTTAGCCCTTTAAGGTCTTTTAAATACAGGATTATATCATCTGAAAATAAGTATGCTTTAAATAAACTTCTTCCTTTCCTATTTGTGCCATTTTCTTTTTCTTGTTTTATTGGTCTACAAACTATCTCAATTCTCTCAACCTTTTTTAATATAAAAAGTATTTTCTAGTGATATTTTGGATTTCTTTGGAATCTAATGGAACACACACACCTTTTCAGGGGAGTGGGTTGGAGACAGGCTTTCTTTGTGTGTAGTCCTTGCTGTCCTAGAATGCCCTCTGTAGACCAAGCTAGCCTTGAACTCAGAGATCCAGCTGCCTCTGTCCCCCTATCCCTAGTGCTGAATTACAGGGACTGCCACCACACCTGACCACACATCCCCCTTTTCAAATGTAGTTTTTATTTGTGCTAGGTCAAGGTGTATTGCATGCCACCAGTGACATACTTCTAACTAGCTACATTTTCCTGTCTGTCCTACCTTTTGATTATATCATACCATACATCCATTAGGGGATTAATCCATTCCTCAGGTCAGAGACCTCATGATTCAATTGTCTCTTGAAATGTCACGAACACATTCATAGGTGTGCTTTTCTAACCTGAGGTGTTATTTAATCCTACTAAAGTGACGGAACTTTCACAAGTGCTAATCCCATTCATTCATAAGGGCAGATCCCTCAGGACTGAATCACCTCTCTTATTCTCCTCTTAAAGCTGTGGCATTAGGAATTGAATTTCATCATGAATTTTGGAGTAAACACAACATTCAAACCTAAGCAATAATTGTGTGTTATAAACATTTTATCTATAATTAAAGATACTACAGAGTAAATATGAAATCTGGTTTTTATGTGATCCATTTGATAGAGAAAAATGAGCATTGAAGTTTACTGTCTCAAAATCTGCAAGTCTGTAAGCTTCATTTAAATTCCCTAAGCTTTCTGAATCAACTTAATATAGAGATGAAAATATTTGACATGCCTGACATGATTCGTGTCAAGATCAAATATAAAATAAAGCTATGTATATATTTTATATAAAGGCTCATATATATAAGGCCAGAAGAAGGCGTTGGATGCCCTGTAACAAAATATCTGAGTCTGAGTATTCTTTTTTTGTTTTGTTTTTAAATATTTATTTATTTATTATGTATACAATATTCTGGCTGCATGTATGCCTGCAGGCCAGAAGAGGGCACCAGACCTTAATACAGGTGGTTGTGAGCCACCATGTGGTTGCTGGGAATTGAACTCAGGACCTTTGGAAGAGCAGGCAATTCTCTTAACCGCTGAGCCATCTCTCCAGCCCCGAGTCTGAGTATTCTTTAACAAACATTTATTTTCTCACACTTTTAGTAGTTACAGATGGTTGTGAGCATCATGTGGGTACGGGGAATTAAATGTGGGTTCTCTGAAAAAACAGCAAGATGAACCATTTCTTACTAACCAACCTATAACCTGGTGGCAGGAGGTTGGAGACAGGTAGTAATATTATGGTCATCTTTACTTTGGAGTGCCACCTACGGTAAATAAAATCAAATATTTGACAAATGAAATAAAAATTATGTTGCGAGATATTGGAATTTTTAAATCATGGGAGATTGACAGCAGGTTGGTACAATAAGAGTTTACAGCTCTTGTCTCCTCGCAGAAACATTAGTTTAATCAACTATTCATATTCCAAACTGCTTTCACGAGGGTTCAAGAATGGATGCAGCACAGGGCAAGAGATGGACTGAGAAGGATAGGAAGGACAATTTACATTACTCATGGTCTATGACTTGGTTGTGTACATACACAAGTTGAGTGTTGGAATTTAATTGCTTATGTAATAGTATTAAGTAGAGTCTGGAGTAAGAATAGCTTAGTTGGCAAAGTGCTTTTCTTACAAGCATGAGGACCCAAATTTGAGTCTCAGAACCCATGTGGAAAATACCAAGTGTGGTGGTGTACACTTGTAATCCCAGCACTAGGAAGGCAGACATAGCTAGGAGCCTAGGGATCGTTGACCAGCCAGCCTAAGTTGCCTGGTGAGTTCCAAGCCAGTGAGAGACTCTATCTCAAACAAAAGGTGAGTGGTACCTGAGGAATGGCATTGAAGGTTATCCTCTAGCTTTTCCCATGCATTCGTATGCATGTGCACCCACAGACAGGTACATACACAAGAACATAAACAAACAAAGACAAGGGCATTTATGAAGCGATTGGGTCACAAACGCTCTTTATGACTGATAGTAAGGCTCTTAGAGGTTTCATGCAATGCTCATCTCGTTTGCCCTTCTGCTTTCTTCCTTGTGATCAATACCTTTCCTTGTTTTCAGAGAGTTCAGTAATAGCATGCTTCCTTAGAAGCGAAGGACAACACTAAACATTACCAGACAACTGAGCTCGATTCTTCCATAATCTTGGCTTGCCATCCACTAGGAAATGTGAGAAAATAAATGGGGTAGCGGTCCTGGAGTCTATAAGAAAACAGGCTGAACAAGCCAATAGCAGCACTCCTGCTTGATCTCTGCATCAGCTCCTGCCTCCAGATTCCTGTCATGCTTGAGTTCCTGTCCTCACTGCTTACGATGATAACTGCTATATGAAATTGTGAAGGAAATAAAGCCTTTCCTCCCCAAATTACTTTTGACCATGGTGTTCCATCACAGCAATAGTAACCCTAACTAAAATTCTAAACAATAGTCCTTCCACCGTTCTGGATTTGTCTTAGTAGACAGAGGCTTCAAACTGGTCCCTATAGATACAATCTCAAGGCGTCCTAATGTATTCTCTATCACCAGGCCCATGCCAGTGAACTTCTGCACCAGGCTGCCCCCATGGTTTCATGCCAGATCAATGCAAGTTGACCTAGTAGTCTCTTGGGCCAATCCCCCTGAGGATTCCAAAACCATAATTGCCAGCAGACTTTTCTAGATGACCTAAGAATCTCTGGACAGTCTAACTAGTGAGAGATTTGCCTTCCCAGAGTCAGTCTGTTAGACAGGGGTAGATACTAACACAGGGTCACAAAGAACGTTAATAATCAGGGAAACATGATTCCATCAAAAGAACCAAGGAAATAAGTAAGAAACAATGTAGAAAATGGATACCAATAAACTTGCTGATAAAAAATCCAAACCAATCCCAGCACTCAGGAGACAGAGGCAGGTGAATCTCTGAGTTCGAGGCCAGCCTGGTCTACAAAGCAAGCTCCAGTACAGCCAGGACCAGGACTGTTTGGCAGAGAAGCCCCGTCTCTAAAAACAAACAGAACAAAAGAGCAACAACAACAAAAACAAACAAACCTTCTTTGAGATCAGTGAACTACAAGAGAACACAGAAAACTAAAAACAGAAAAGCAGTACATGAACAAAATTAGTTCAATGATAGAAACCATATATTTTTTTTCCTGTGGTTGAAAAACAAAAAAATCCATAAATAGTTTCAATAGCACACTTGATAAGCAGCACAAGTGACCGTTGAGGTTGAAGGCTAGTCACATGAAATTACTCAAAGGAAAGTCAAAATGCAAAGAGTGAAGAATGCCAGTAACAAATGACCAAAAATTTCCAAGTCTGTAAAAGAAAACAAACACCCAAGTCAATAAAGTCCAAAGATCCCTAAGTAAAATGCAGAAACACCCTCAACAAAATGCCTTAGAGTCAAATTGTAAGACGTCAACTAGATGGTTTTTAAAACAATAAAAAGATTTGTTATGTATTGTGGAACCCAAAAAGCTGACCAGTCGATGACTTAGGAGAGATGCAGGCTGGGTAATGGTGGATGATGTAGTCAAAATGCTGAAATAAAAAAAAGTCAACCAATTAATACAGTGCCTGAAAAAACTGCCATTCAGAAATGACGAGATAAAGACACTCTCAATAAAAGCTCTGGAAGTTCCTTACTTGCTAGCCCTGCCTTAGGTGAGCCAGGGAGGAAGCTCTTCAAGTTGAAACAAAAAGACAAAACTAACACCGAAACATTTGAAAGGATGAAATTACCGCAAAAAATAAGGCTATGTACAATGCAGATGTTGGAGACGTAGTTTATTGCTAGAGGGCTTGCCTATCATTCATAAGGCGCCAGTTCTGGTCCTCATTTCTAAAAAAGTAAGATTCATGGCACCAAGACTATTATTGTGTGCATGAATATTTTTAACTCCAGAACAGGATTTAAAATGAACATTCATTACTATAAGCCCAGCTATTCTGAAGCCTGAGGCAAAGGGGTCATTTGAACTGACAAGTTCAAGACCATCCTGGACATCATAGTGAGACTTTGTCTCAAAAAGAATCAAAATATAAATATTTTAGAAGTCAAAATGACTATTACCAGGAGCATGTATATGGTGGTGCATATCTATTATCTCAGTGCTTGAGAAGTTGAGGGAGAAGGACCAATTATTGCAAAGCTAGCTCAGACTACACAGTGATATCTTATCTCAAAAGAAACAAGAACTAAACCAGAACTAATTTATTGATGGATACAAAATATATAAAATATATAAAAGATATAAATAATGCAAAATGATAGAGAAAGGGAAATTATATGTTTTTTTTGTTTTTTTTGTTGTTGTTTTTTGCTTCTTTTCCTTCTCTGTACCCCAGGTTGGACCTAGGGCCTTGCACATGCTATGTGCTAACACTGAGCTATACCCCAAACCCTCTTTTTACTTTTTTGATTTATTTTTGAGATAGGGCTTGCTAAGTTGCTCGAGTTAACCTTAAGTTCACTCTATAGGCCAGGTAGGTCTTTAATTTATGATGATCTAGCTTCAGTTCAAGAACTGGGGTTACAGCCTTGGGACTCTAGGCCCAAGTAGTGTTCTGTCCAGACAAGAATTCGGAGAAAGTATAAGAGTTGTACTTTGGGATTCAGATGAGTAAGTTTGTTGAACATTTAGCAAGCCAAAGTAAAATAACAAATAGAAAGTAGCGGATGGATAAACATCAACTCATGCACTTTCCTCATCAGGCAGAAATGACTGGGGAAGCCCTGGTAAATCAACAAGCTGGAACTCCTGATTGACAGTCCCAGGCAAAACAGAGCATTTCCCCTCGGGGGAGGCTCTCAAGCTAGCTAAACCAGGAAATGAGGCTCTTACAATATCCAGCAGAAACTGGGTTTCCCCTGCTAACCACAGTCCAGCTGGACTTTCTAATTGGGGGTTCCAAACAGAGAGCTTTCTCTTCCCAGAGGAGCCTCTGGCTTCCCATTCCCACTACACTACATGGTATTTATACCATGGGATAAATAGTAGTGACCTCAGTTGGAAATGATTTACTTTGTGACTATTCCCAAGGGCACAATGTCTTAAATACATTAACAGTTTGCTCTTCTCCTTCCTCCCTGTTGAGTAGTCCAGGCTGTCACAGGGAGCAAGTCTTGGAAGGCACTTGAGATAAACATACTTAAGACTGAGACAAGGGGACTTAGTCTCAGAACCGGTTCTCAGTAAGTGCAAACAGCTCATGGCAATTTAATAATATAACTTCTATTGCATCTACGGAGATTTGGATTGCCTTCTTTTGGTGTGTGTGTGTGTGTGTGTGTGTGAGAGAGAGAGAGAGAGAGAGAGAGAGAGAGAGAGAGAGAGGAGAAGAGGAGGAGGAGAAGGAGAAGGAGGAAGAAGAAGGAGTAGGAAGAGGAAGAAGAGGAGGAGGAGGAGCTCTGGCTGGCCTGAACTAGCTATGTAGACCAGGTTGACCTCAAACTCATGAAGGCAATCTCCACTTGTCTCTGCCTTCTTGAGTACTGGAATTAAAAGCATGTGTGACCACACCAAAGATTTTGTTTAGTTTTATTTGTGATGTGTATCTATGTGCCTATGAGTGCAAGTAACCATGGAGTTCAGTAAATGTGTCAGATACCCTGGAGCTAGAGTTATTGGCAGATGTGAGCCACCAAATACTGGTGCTGGGGCCTGAACTTGGAGCCGCTGCAAGAGCAATCTGCACTCTTAATCACTGAGCCATTTCTCCAGCACTCAAGCAAAGTTTTAATGCGTGGTCAAAATTAAATATTATAGTTTCAAAATAGAATATAAAGACAAAGGGAAAAAATTACCTTTGTTATATGCACCACGTATAAAGGATCAAAGTACACTATTAGAAAATCATCAAACTCAAAGGAAGCTAACAATGTAGGAATGAAGGATATATAAAGAAGAATACAGCAAACAGAATGAAACAATAAATCCTTCCTAACAATGGTTGCTATAAACATAAACACAATTCAAAAAGATAGGAACTGAATAAAAATTTTTAAAGAAGTAGTCAGAATTCAATTATATGCTACCTATGTAAGATGGTAGCTTTGGGGAATCATGTGGGCTGACATGAAGGGAAATAAAAAGGTATTTCATGTAAATAGTAGCCAAGAGGGCAGGAGTAGCTGTACATCCAGCAAAATATAGTTTAAGTCAAAAACTCTCACAAGAAACAAAGGGAGGTCATTAAATTAATATTAAAATAAGTAGGTCATCAGGAGGATGCTATAATTGTAACCAGATGGGCATTCAATAATGAGGTAGCTAAATCAAAATAGTAAACATTAACAGAATTCAATAGACATTAGAAAGCAATCGAGTAATACTTAGGGGCCTTAGCACCTCGTAATAAGAACTGATAGATAGATCACAAAAACAAAATGACAGGGAAACATTGAACTTTATATATATATATATATATATATATATATATATATATATGTATGTATATATGTGTGTGTGTGTGTATATATGTATATATATATATATGCCAAATGGAACTAATATAAAGGAAATTTTCATTCAGTAACAATAAGAATACATGTTCTGTTCAAGTGTGCATGGAACATTCTCCAGAATGGATCATACATGAGGTCACACACACACACACAAAAAAACCATGTTGAATACCTTCAAGCTCCAGTCCTCTGAACTGTTAACAAAATGTTTCTGTGTTGTGAAAGATTATGGAATAAGAACTGGGGAAAATGGAAAGTTCACAACTGAGTGGGAATTAACCTAAAAAATCTTAGACAAATGGAAATGAAAAGACAGTCACATAGTGGCTATGGCAAAAGTAGTTCTAAGAAGAAAGGTTAAGGAAATGAATGCCTACATTAGAACAACAAAAAAAGGATCTCAAAGAAAAACTAACCTGTATGCCTCAAGGAACTAAAGACAGGCTGAATGAACTAAGCCAAAATTGGCAAAAAGAGGAAAATGATAAAAATCTGAGTGAATTTTAAAAAAAGCCGTAGGAAAGGTGAACTGATGTAAAGAGTTGGCTTTTCAAAAATATAAACCAAATGAGCAAATTTAGCTAAGCTAAGGGGAAAAGGCCAAAACCAAAATGTAAAAAGATGACATTATAATTGATACCACAGGGATTCAATGAGGAATACGAGGCTACAATAACTATTTGCCAAAAGTTGGACAATCTCGAAGAAATAAATTCCTAGAAACATGAAATTTACCGAGATTAAATTTGGAAGTAATAGAAAATCTGAACAGACCATTAGTCTCAATAACAGCCTCACACATCTCACCCCCCCCAATCTAAGATCTGATGATTTCACAGGTGACTTTTACCCAATATCTAATGAAGAATTCTGGTAGTTGTTTTCAACTATTTCAAGATATTAGACTGCTTAAAAACTTTATTTTTTATTTATTTATTTTTTCCCCAAGAGAGGTTTCACTGTAGTTTTGGAGCTACAGAGCAAGCTCTTTTAGACCAGGCTGACCTTGAACTCACAGAGATCCACCTGCCTCTGCCTCCCAAATGCCAGGATTAAAGGTGTGCACCATTACCGCCCAGCTCTTAAAAAGCTAATTTTATGAAGTCATTAGTACCCAATCATTAAAAGTAGACTGTTGGATAGGAGCATAATTACAATGAACATAGGTTTTTTTTGTTTTTTTGTTTTTTACGTTTAAAAATGCCAACATGTAATTCCAGTGTTCATTTAAAGGATCAAACTCTGTGATTGAGTGGGATTTGTCTATGAGATGTTGCATCATATTTTTCTACTGACATGTGTAATTTTCTTATTAGTTAATTTTCTCCTTGCTGTAATAAAATACCCGAAGAACAAGATGAGGGCGGAAAGATTTACTCTGGCTCATGGTTTCTGGGATTTCAGCCCATCATAGCAGGGAAAACATGGCCAAGGGAGCAGGAGCTTGTGGTAGCAGTTGCTCACATAGTGCCCTGCCCCCCAGACAAAAGGTTTTACAAGGCTCTACAGCCATCTTCCTAAATAAGACCACCAGGTGGCCAATAAGCACATAAAACGTGAACCTGTGGGGGACATTCCAGACCTGCACCAAAACAACCCTCAAAGGAAAGTGTCAGAGCCAATAAACTCAACAGAGCTGCACAATACAAAAGAGGGTTGTTGTGTTTCTGTAAAATGGCAGTGAACTATTTCTAAAAGAATTTATGAAAACAATCTCATTTATAATAGCCTAAAGAATAAAAGGTACCAAAACTAACCAGAAGACAAAAGATCGACACAATAAAAACACTAATGAAAGAAATGAAAGACACAAATAACTGAAATCATCTCCCATGCTCAAAGATTAGAAGAATTGGTAATGTTAAATTGCCCATATTTTTAGACGCACACATTCAGTACAATCACTGTTACAGTTACAGTGGTGTTTTTCACAGAAACAAACACAAATTCTAAAATGTATAAGGAACCACTAATGACATCAGACAATCATGTTTACAAAGCGGAGGGAATCATTATGTTTACACAATTAAAATCCTATTTTTTTATTTAATGAAGTTATGCCAGTAGGGGTACTAACTCTCCCTGGAAGAGCCATGTCTATCTAATGAAGCCTCTGGTATCAGGGATGAGAAATGTTCTTTCAAGATCTTGGTCAGAGCCAGGCAGTGGAGGCACATGCCTTTAATCCTAGCACTTGAGAGGCAGAGGCAGGTGGATCTCTGTGAGTTTGAGGCCAGCCTGGTCTACAGAGAGAGTTCCAGGACAGCCAGGAGTACACAGAGAAACCCTGTCTTGAACCCCCCCCCCCCCCCCCGCCGAAAGACATCGATCAGGGATGTTCAAGAGACCCCCCCCCCCAAACATAATATCGCTGCTACTCTTGCTTGTTTCTCCGAATTTGAAGGTAAGTCCCTGAAGACACCACACACTTCAGCTACAGGACTTGAAGGAACGGACCCGGAAACTCCCTCCCTGGGGACTAGCCCTCATAGCAGTGGAAGCTGCTGTGAAAGCTGAATAGGGAAAAAGCAACTAATAACCCTACCCAGCTATGATGTGTATGAAACAGGACAGGACAAAATATCCCCAAGTGTGCTATAGTAGAACATCTTGAGAGAAACCAACAGCTGCCTAATTGGATTAACGGTTGACTCAATCAGAAAAATTTATTCCTGGGGCTATAGACTTAGCTGAGTGCCCATGATTGGGGAGGCAGGGGAGAGCCCACCACCAGCACTTTCCTACGATGGTGTGCTTCCTACTGCATTCAACGTCCGTATCCTAATGCCACAAAGGCATGGAGGTCTTGGCCACCCATCAAAGAAGTCTCTCTCTGAGATGGAGACCATGGCAGAAAGCCACACCTGTCAGAGTGAGAACAATGACCGTGCAGTGCTCGGCCCCAAGTGACCCCTCTGCAGCACAAGCTAATGCTCTAACGCTCAGGGAACCCAATGGGAGAGGGGGCAGGATGAGTGGAAGGACCAGAGTACCAGGACACCTACTAAGTCTGTCTTCTGCATCCCTGAAACCATGGTACTATGGTAACGTAAACAAGAACTGAACAGTGATAACACCACTGACTGTACCAACAATGAATGATTGTTGACATAGGGAGGATCAAGTTTTTTCTAGAGGTGAACCTTCAAATTGGTTATCTAATACCCAGTGGTCAGCCCCAAAATATACCTATGAGCAATAGTAAATAAGCAGGTTGTATTTCTGTATTTATGCATTTATATGTATGTATTCATATATCAATAATAATTTAGAAATGAGTTACATCAGCTGCACCAAATAACTTTTCTTTCTAAAGTTGTTAAACAAGTGAAAGAATATGTATGTGTTTGGATCCTGAAATTGTTGTTTGTAAGACAATAAATAGCTTTGAAATTTGAACTCATCTGATTTGTACAATACTTATAGCTGTAGACAAAGAATATGTCCGTCTGTGTCGAGATTCGAGGTGAGGTGATGACCATAGAAGTTAGGATAATGTCATGTTTGCTTTGTTAGATATTTTATTCTTTATGTGGATGCATAGAAGATGATACAAGAAAATGAAGTCCACTGGTGAAGCATTGCCAATGCGACTATAATCAGAGAAGTAAAATAAAGTATGGAAGTCTAGACGTATACCCCAAGAAAGCATGGAAGTCTAGACATATACCCCAGGAAAGCGTGTAAGTCGACGCGTATACCCCAGGAAAGGATGGAAGTCTAGACGTATACCCCAGGAAAGCATGGAAGTCTAGACGTACACCCCAGGAAAGCATGGAAGTCTAGGCGTATACCCCAGGAAAGCGTGTAAGTCTACACGTATACCCCAGGAAAGCATGGAAGTCTAGACATAGACCCCAGAAAAGTGTGGAGTCTAGACATATACCCCAAGAAAGCAGAACGAGTTATTTTCAACCATAACTGAGTATCTTGAAATGGAAATGAGTTTCAGAAACTCTAGATGTGGATAATGATATTTCATCAAAAGAAAAGAAGGGGAGTTATAATGGCTTGAAAATCATAATTTTGAATGGAATGAAAAATCTCCCAAATAAAAAGTTACAAGTATGTACTTACATATGTTTGTATAAATCTGCCACCTTAAAATTCACAAATAGAAATATTCCTATTGTTATGCTGAAGATACAAATATCTGAGATGTTGACTTAGAGACCTGTGCACTGCCAGGTCAGCCAGACAGTCAGTGGTGATGTCATCTACGCTCCTGTGAGCACTCTTGGTATCCCAGGGCGCCAGAGAGCCAGCATTGTTCAATTCTCTTTCATCTTCTTGTAATTTGGGGGTTGTTATTCACTGTGCAAGTAATGACATAATGAAATTTAGCAAATATTATTGAAATTGCATGGCATCGGATGAGATTGACACCCTCTGATCAGGTGGCTGGCAGGACTGAGATGCCCTCATCAGTTCCTATTCCATAGTAATTCATTCAAAATTTCAAGTCATTTAAGTAAAAGGCTGTCTGATGTTGAAAGATCCAAATGTGCAAACTCTGACTAGATCAAAGGTAAGTGGCAGTTAATTGCTTTGCAAAGTATGTTAGAATATGCAATGTATGATCAGTAAGAGGAACCAATTGGTAGGAGGAAAACCTACTTCAGTATGGTTTATAGTAAATATCCACCTTGCCGCTGGTTTTTAGGGATGCTCAACCTTGCAATAATGCAGTCAATGTTTGTCAGACAAATTCCTGAGAGCTTAAGAGCAAAAACTTTAAAGGATATCCCAGGAGAAGTGTTAGGAGTGACCTGGATACAGATTTTTCTCTTTCTCCCTTCTAAAATCCTGCCTGTTTAAAAATCAAGTGGCACAGCCATCTGGAATCCTCTGCAATCCTCTAACCAGCACATATGCTGCCTGTGATCATTCCTGTAGACCAGCAGGCTGTTTTGACAGAGGGCACCGTGTCAGCATTAATTTACTTCACTCTGTCCTTTTATGAACCAAACCCGGGAACCAAACCTGGGAATCTTTAACCACGTCTTTCCCCTTCTGCCTACTGAATTCTGTACATCTGAAAGATATAACGTAAAAGAAAACTCAATGAAATACCACACTGTTGAGGTTTATGGGACACCAGGATTATGTGTACTGCCAGAGAATCGGTGTCAGTGGAAGCCCACTGTGGTTGCTAAGAATTCATTAAGTACAGATACAGCCATCATAGTCAAGGTGGGTTTTATATTTAAAGACCTCATATGAGTGGCTATGGTTGAGAGAGACCTGTTTCTGACTCAATTAGGATTTATGGATTTTATTTATAGTATCTGTTATGTGGATATTGTAATAAATGAAGTACTCTTTGCTTTCATTTCAATCCTTACTAAAAGCCCAATGTATTTCAGTCTTAGTCCATTTGGGCTACATCAACCAAAATACTATAGAAAGAGAAATTCATAAGCTGCAGAAATATATCACAGCTATAGAGGCTGGAAAGTCTCACATCAAGGACCTGGAAAATTTAGTGTCTGGCTTGTCCTCTTTGTTCAGTAGGTCTCCCCAATGAGGCCCCCACTACAGCATAGGAGCAAACAGGCTTCCCTAAGCCACTTATAAGGACATTAATCACATCTATGAAGGCAGCTCCATGTTGACCTACTTGCATCTCAGGGGCTCACTTCTTAGTACTATTACATTAGAAATTAGATTTTAGTGTTTACAAATTTTGAAGATACAGTTATTAAGACCAAAGTATGTATTTAGGCTTGGGTCACAGATGAATTTTTTTTTTTAAAAAAAAAAAAGCCACTTTGCTCCATAGGTTTGGAGGGAAAACATGCAGTAGATAGCGGTCATTCAGTGGCAGTGTAGTGAGTCATGGAAGAGTTAAGTATGAAGCATAGTAGAAAACACGCAAGGGGTTTGTAAAAGGTGTGTTTTGTTTGCCTTTTCAGGAAGTGGCTTTTGGAATTAGTCTCAAAGAAGATATTAGAAAGAGCACTTCAGCAGGGGCAGTGGCTAAGAGATGCTGCATTAGTGGTACTAGAAATGTGTACTAGGACACGAGATGTGTGTGCTGCAGGGGGCATGGCAGGCAGAGTCTGATCATGAGGGCCTTCATACCGCATGTTAAATGACTTTCCTGAGAGATGTTTAGGGAGTGCTTTATTTTAGCATAAAAGTCCTTTTAATTATTCCTATTAATTTTATACTACAACAATGTTGATGGTCTTTCAATCTCTCGGAAACTTGAGCATACTAATGTTCATACCTCACCAATCAAGGCTAGTCTATATGGTTTCTGACCACAGAGATTATCTTTGGAAATACCAATTCTGAGAGGCATACTTGAGGAAGTAGTGCACCAGTCTCTACTATTTGGCATTGAGAGCTCTAAATAGATCAATAGCATGAGCAGGTATGTGTTTTAGGACACACTTCAAGTGTTTCAGAACTCTCCAATAGCAGAAAAGGAGGCAGTTACAATGTGACCAATTGATAGCAGAGAGATCATGTAGGGTAACACTGTATCACGAAAAAGGGGGAGGGAGCATATGCTCAAGTAGTACTTCACTAATACAAGTAGGATGACTGTTAAAATGTACCCAAGTTTATGTTGACAGAATTTGATGACTGAGTACAGACATGAGGGGCAAGAGAAGATGCAGTCTGTAACATGGGGACCAAACAGGTGGAGTGTCGGTAATTAAATAATTAGACACGGATTAGTGAGTTTAGAAGGAAACAGTGAGTTTCATTTTGGTCAAGTTGGAATTGAAGACATGCATGGAATACCTAGTGACATTTCTAGAAAATAACTTGGATACCAGTGTAAAGTATTTATACTTGGTAGCAAATTAGCATCTAGGCCTTAACGATAATGAAAATATAAAATCATCAAGGAAGAGTGAGTATAATTAGGGAGTAAAATGGGTCATGGGTAGAGACCACGAGAACCCAGCAACATGCTTACTCAGAAAATGACTTCAGAACCTTGAGGTTGTTATTTAAAAGATCTTAGCAACATTTAACTTATTTAAAGGATTATGTTTTCATCTATATTAAATTCATGTACCTTCCTTAGTTTTTATGTTCGTCAATTTGAAAAATTTAATAAGCATGAGAGCTTATTCTGCCATGAACAGGTTACTAGAATTCCACTTATTTTTTAACTGCAGAGCACTTAGCTTCTTTTCGTTATCTTTAAACACAAATTCAACAGCAAATAAATATTTTAAATGAGGCCGACTTATTTGAACACATACTGTTATAGCTCTCCAGTCATAGCTCCAAAATTGCTACATATGAAGGAAGCAAACTTCCATCATTGGAGATGATGCTGAGCAAGGTTCACATAGGAAATATGGAAAACTAAGAGTCTCCATTTCTTTGGGGGAATGTGGAAGTTGATGTGCTGCAAGACACATGTTGGGGTAGCTTCTGTTGCAGTCCAACCATGATGGGCATGATGGTATGGTATGTTATAGGGTAGGGGCAAATGGATTAGAAATGTCAGGTAGGAGGAATAGAGACATGAAAGAAATGTAGAGACATAAGATAGTACTGGGAGGGCAACTCAATGAATACTGAAGAGTGAATTTGTCCGCATTTAAGATGCATACTCTTTTATACCCCAGTACAAAAGGGAGGGATGAAAGCAAAAGACTGCTTTAACATGACAAGAAGGACACCCGGAACAGTTACTTGATGTGGGATTCCCCTCTGTATGCTGTGAATACCATTGGTTAATAAAGAAATGTCTTAGGCCTGCACAAGGCAGAATATAGGTAGGTGGGGAAAACTAAACTGAATGCTGGGAGAAAGAAAGTGGGGTTTAGAAAAACCATGTAGCCCCTGTGGAGCTGGATGGAAATTTACCTGGTAAGCCACAGCCACATGGCAATACACAGATCACTAGAAATGGGTTAAATTAAGATGTAAGAGTTAGCCAGAAAGAAGCTAGAGCTAATGGTCAAGCAGTGATTTAATTAATACAGTTTCTGTGTGATTATTATGGGACTGGATGGGATGGAAACATCCTACAACAGTTACTTGCTTTAATACTTGAGACATCAAGCCATTATTTCCTGAGTAAAGCATTCTGACTTTTTGTGCAGGATGTGCAGCGAATACACCCTAGACCAAGTATCCCATAGGCAGCCACTCCCTATGTCAAACCTCCTATTTTAAAGTGAAGGGGCAGGAATAGGCTTGAATTCTCTGACCTTTGGTCAGGGTGGAGCAGATCCACCTCTGTGGGCCAGCAAAATTTCCAAAACACCAAGTAACCACAACCTAGGTCAGGATTTCTTGTTTGTAGACATATCTGTTGTCAACAACTTTGAAAGATTTAAAATAAGTTCAAACTTTCCGAACTTTAGTCAGGGCGGAACAGATTTACATCTGTGTGCCTCCACACTGATGAAATTTATGTATGGATAAAGAGAAAATTCCCATGAATCCTTTATCTGTCCCCATAACTACTCATTTATATAATCATTTCCGGTAGTTATTAAAATTATCATTTGAAGCCACCAATAGTATTCAAGCTTTAATTCATTTCCTACAACTATATTATGTTCTGAAAAGCAAACTTGAGAAAGTACTGCACAAATTTCTGGGTAAGTCTCATCTTCATGATTCATTTATCAACATAATTTATGTTGTTAATTACATTGCTTATTAGCATTCAATTCTTCAGTACATTGAGGTTGTTTTGAAAACAATATTACAGTGTTTAAAACATATACATAATGGATGGAGAAAGCTGTATTCCAGAAGTTGTGCTCTGATCTACACACACACACACACACACACACACACACACACACACATGCACACACACATGCACGCTTGCACTAAATAAGTAAAGCAAAAATATAATCATCTGTGGCCAAACATGGATATTTACTTATTACCTACCACTGTTTTATATCTGCTACAATTATGACCATTTAACGGCCTTTATGATCATTTAGAGATGGTAAAAATACTTTCTGTGCAAGCACAAGGACTTCGTAATCCTTGGGTCTCCAGAGACATACATGTAAAACATCATACATGACAGTATGCGGGGGTGGTAATCCCAGCACTGGTCAAGCAGAGGCAGTAGGATCCCTGAAACTTGCTTCTACTCTGCTAGTAGAACTAGTGAGTGCCATGTCCAAAGAGAGTGCTTTTCAAAAACTTAGACTGAGAACTATTGAGAAAGACCATGGTGGCATTGGACCCGAACCACAGACAAGGACCATGTCTGTGTCTGTGGCCATGTCTGTGTCTGTGGCCTATGATAGCCAGGATCTGTGTTGATACCCACAGTTCCTGTTATCATTGAAAGCCAAGTGAATGCCCAGGGTCTGGGCTGCCACCTGGGTACATGTTGGTGTTTGAGAACCACACTGCCACTGGGTCTATGCCATCCTGGATGATCTGCAATGCCAACTAGGGCCATGATGACATCCAGACCCAGACAGTTGACTGGGTTCCTACCTCAGTCTGAGTCTGTGCTGATGTCCTTGGCCTCTGTTTCCTCCTAAGGCCACATGGATGCCCAGAAGCTGGATCACCAGCTGTAGTCATGTTGGGATCTGAGGGCAGTGCTGCCTCCTGGGGATGAGACATCATATGAACCCAAGTTGTGACCAATGCCATGTCTGTGTTCATGGTCTTGCCACAGCCAGGGTCTGCATTGATGTCCAAGGCTCTTGTTGCCACTAAAGGCTGTGTGATGCTTGAGATCTGGTCCACCACCTGAGACCATGTGGATGTTAAAGGCTATACTGTCACTGTTTCCCGAGTCACCTGCAGTCCCAGTCAGGGTCATGGTGATATCTGGGCCCAGACTGCTACAAAGGATCATGTCTGTGTCCATGATCCAACCATGGTTCAGCATGGCAGGGACCTATGTTGATATTCATGGCCCATATCCAAGGGCCATGAAGATGTCAGGGGTTTGGGCTGCCACCTAGGGCTGTGTTAGTGTCTAAGGGCTTAGCCTCTGCCAGGGCCATACCGTTCTTAGTGGCCTGCACTGTCACCCCAGAGTCGTGGTGTGTTCAGGGCCTGTGCTGCTATCAAGGGGATGTCTGCGTCCATGGCCCTGCTGCTGCCATGTTCTGTGTTGATGTCTGTGACTTCTGTTATCACTGAAAGCAGTGAAGATAGGACTGCACAGAATTTTGGCCCTGCCCCTCGCAGGGTTCAGCATCAGGGAGAGCAGGCTCTGCCCCTTGCCCACTGAAGCACTTGGGAGAGCTGGCCCTGCCCCTTGCTGGCTTCAGCACCAGGGAGAGCAGGCCCTGCTCCTTGCTGGGTTCAGCACCAAGGAGAGCTGGCTCTGCCCCTTGCCCGCCAAGCACTTGGGAGAGCAGGCCCTTCACCTTGCCTGAACAGCACAATAGAGCTGATCCTGCTGGCAGGGGCACAGGCAACGGGCCCTGTGAATGTGTGTGGGAGATCTGGTGCCACCTCTCTTCTGCCATATGGTGAAGTGGGTGAGGGGGTGATAACCTCCTCCCTCCCCTGCCCTCAGAGCCTGTGGTGGGTGGAGAGCTGGCCCCGAGGTCAGGAGAGTGGGAGAATTGGCACTGCACCCCACCAGCAGCAGCACTGCACCTCGCCCTGCCAGCACAGAGAGCTGACCCTGTTGGTGAGGGTATAAGTGAGCCGGCAGGAGGGTCTTAGAGCAGGAGAGCTGGCCCTGCCGCCCCCCCCCATCTGCCATGTTGTAAATTAACAGCATTTGAGAGGTGGCAACTTTGAAAGGAGAAAGCCCTGGGTAATACTTTCTCTATCCATGACTAACAAACAATGGTCTCACCAGATGGGACCCTTTGCTTTGGACTTCCCAACCTCCCTTCCTCACCCACTTCCTTCCTTCCTAAGATGATACAAATGAGATTGTTCCAGGCAGTGTTTGGTAAGCAGACTGTGAATGTGGGTATCACGAGGGAATCCAATATTTGAACTGATACTTTTCCTCCCTGTTTCAGTTCTTTTCAGTTTCGCTGTGACTGAGTACTGCTTATTGAGAAAAATCTCATATAAATAACAATGATAAACTTCTGATAAAACGTAACAGTTAATTCCTTGATGGAATGGTTCAATTATCTACAGCAGGAAGAAGTAGGGAATAATTACTGGTTGAATAAAAGAAACAGCGTTAGGTGAATGCTCTGTCATTCTAGTGTTTGGACTAAGAGCAGCTGCCATTCCGTACTAATTAGAAAGACTAAAAATACAATATAAAGCTTGCAGCTTTACTGGCTGAAAAACCTGAGGACAGTTTGGGGCAAACACAGCCTCTAGAAACTGAGGGAGAAACTAGAAAGGAGGCTGGAGATTGGTGGGGATGAGGGGTGGAGTGTCACGCACTTGTAATCCAGTAGTCAGGAGACTGAGATAGAAGACTTACAAGACAAAGCCAGCCTTGGCTACATAATGAGGAGAGATGGGGATGGAGAGGAGAGAGAGAGAGAGAGAGAGAGAGAGAGAGAGAGAGAGAGAGAGAGAAAGGTGGGGGGAAGAGAGAGAAATAATCAAATGTTTCCTATATACTTTACCAAAATTTTGAGTCAGCTCTGTGTGGCACCAACTTCAGCAAGTCAACCGGCTGAAATCACAATACTGATAAGGGGTGTGGGAGGTCCTTCTGTCTATGTTTTGTTTTTATTGATTAATGAATAAAGAAACTGGCTTGGCCTGATAGGGCAGAGTAGAGCTGGGAGAAAGAGGTGGAGTTAAGAGAAGCCATGTTGCTCCACCAGAGACAGATGCCCAAACTTTACCTGGTAAGCCACAGCCTCATGGCAATACACACATTAATGGAGATGGGTTAATTTAAGATATGAGTTAGCCAGAAATACACTTAAGCTATTGGCCAAACAATATTGCAAATAATATGGTTTTTGTGTGGTTATTTTAGGGCTGAGCAGCTGGCCTCCTACAACAGATAAGAAGGCTGTTTCCTATCAATGGTGAGAAAGCTTATGGAAAGAGTCTAGTCAAGTCCAATAATAAGACAAACCAATCGCCGTTTTTCAGAATTATAGAAGAATCTAAAATATCACTACACTGTTTTAATATCATAAATACAGGGCATAGTAATTTGATGAAGAAATCGAGCAGAAAAAGATAGTTAATGGAACATGACCTCTAAGAAGATCCAGATTTGGGTAATAGCAGACAATGATCTTAAAACAGACACTAAAAATACATTCAAGTGCATAATGAAAAATATGTAAATGACAAATGAAAAGATAGGAAATTTTAGCCGAGTGATAATGTAGTTTTTATAAGTAAAAAATACAATAGTAGAAATAAAATAATTTTTAAATATGATTAGTGCTGTGTACATATATATATATATATATATATATATATATATATATGAATAGTGAACATACTATCTCAAAGATAAATAGAAACTATCTAACCTAAAAGCAAAAATCCTGAACACATCTTTAAAGAAAGGCCTGAAGTGTAATACCAGAAGCTTATTATGGGATTTAGCTTCTACAAAAGAAAGACTGATTTTTTTCAGGAAAGTACCAAAACAAGTATTTGAAGAAATAGTGACTGAACTTTCCCTCAGTTTGATGAAATAAAGAAATGTGTATTGAAATGGATTTCAGAGAGTCCTGAGCAGGGCAGGCCAAGAGACGCCAAGGCCAGCCACAGTAAAGTCCTGAGCAGGACAGGCCAAGAGACGCCAAGGCCAGCCACAGTAACTTTTCTACCACACACCTAGAGTGGGAAAAAAGTCTCAAAATAAACCTGAGGACAATGACATATGGTATACAGAGCAGCAATCCAAGTGAATCTTGTCTTCTCCTCACTAACAGTGACATCAAAAAACAGAAGAATGTCTTTAATGTACTGAAAGAAAACAGAATGCCCAAGTGATGAACTCAGCAAAACATATCCTTCAATATAAAGGCAAAACCACATTTTCAGATTTAAAAAAAGCAAATGAACAAACAAGAGAACTAATTCAATACCAAAAAACCTGTACAGGGTGGGGGGAGAATTGCCAAAGTAAGTCCTTTGGCAGACAGAAAGTGGCACCAGGTGGTGATCCAGGTATCTAGAAAACAATAAGGGCTTTTGAAAGGCTAAGGGTGTGGTTGAGTATTTATTTCCTAGAGACTAACACCAGAATAAGAAAGTTTCTATATGTAATATTATATCTCAAAAATGTACATACATATTTATAAAACAATATAACAAGATGTAAGAGAGGACAGATATCGGATTCAGGTTTCTTTTTTAAAGATTTGTTTATTTTTGTTTTTGTGTGTGTGGTGTTTGACTGTATGTATGTATGCATGTCTGTGTATCATGTGCATCCCTGTGACTCAAGGAGGCCAGAAGAGGACATCAGATACCGTGGAACTGGAGTTAAAGAAAGTTGTGTAGGTGCTGGGAACTGAACCTGGGTTCTCTGCAAGAGCATAAAGTGCTCTTAACCTCAGAGCCATTTTTCTAAATCCCAGGTACAAGTTGTAAAAGGAAATATCCTAGAATTTGTTAATGATTCCTTCATGCCATACAAATAAAAGCTTTGAGCTTTTAAATAATCTAGTTAATTCTTTGACAGTTTCATATATGCACATAATACATTCCGATGTGCCCCCTCCCTTACTCTCCAATCCATGTTAATCCACCTTCTTCCTTACCAGTCCATTTCTCAGATTCATGGATTTGGTTTTGTTTTGTGACTATTTAGCTTAACCAGTGCATCTACGTAACCACGGGATTGGGACTATCTACTGGAGTCTGGTGGGGTCCCCAGTGAGTACCCTACTGAAGGTAACGACACCCTCCTCCTTCTCCTTGAATCTGCGATGAGCAAATAGTTCAGCAATGGGGTGTTAGGCTCCCTGAGCCCCTCCTCCATCCACACCAGACTACTGACAGGCCCATCTTGTTTAGCCTAATCCTGGCATCTGCGATTGCTGAGTCTCTGATTACAATGACTGTATCTTTCCCATAAGATGGAATTTTGCCACCCTTCTCCCTATTTTCTGGCTCTTTTACTCTTCCATTCCCCTTCTACAGTGTTCGTTGAGCCTTAGAGGGGATGAGGTATGCACTTGTTTAGGGCTGAATACTCAATTATCATTTATCTTCAACATCTTGTGCAGACACGAGTCTCTGCATTCATCAACATTGACTGGGGTGAAGACGCTTCCCTGATTGAGTCCGAGGGTGGCATTTGTCTATGGGTATAAACACATATATTTAGAGCGCAGCTTGGTGCCATGTCAATTTAGCTGAACAACAATATAAGCTTCCAGGCTAGGACCTATGTCTTCCCCCGTCATGGGATTTTGACTAGGTTTACAACACCCAGATTCCATCCAGTGGAGTGAACCTCAAATCCCGTCAGAGAGTGGATTACCCCATCATTTGTACAAGTGGGCCAATCTCGCCTGGCAGGTTAGTGCCATAGTTTGGAAGGCTCACAGCTAAGTAAAACCATTGACAGCTTTTCCCTCTCTGAAGCCTACATAGCACCTTGTAGGTCGCTGGGGAAGAAAAGAAGCAGGAAGCATCCAGCTCAGTTTCTTCCTATCATGCCACCAAAGTTTGTGGTGTCTTTAGTGATAGTATCTTGTCATCAAGTTCTAATGAACAACGAAGAGGAATGGCAAGAGCTCATTTTATTTTGTGGGCCTTTGGGACCTCCCTGGCACAGAACTCCTAAGGAACTATTTCACTCCTGACACTGTGGTATTTGTTTAATAGCCCATAGCCTCTAGGAGTGATTTTGGGATTTTAAATTGCTCTGGATTATGATTACCAGCCTTTAACACCGAAGAAATTGGGGGAGGGACCCTGGAATTAAAGTCTAGTGAAAGAAAAAAAAGAGAGAGAAAAACTCTTGTAGAAACACTTTGTTAGTTTGATATATGTTCCCTGTAGTGGAAAAGCATATGTGGAATTTATTTATTGTATTGATTGTCAAGATTATTGAGGTATAATTTACAGTAAAATTAACTCTTCAAGGTATAAAATCCCATGGACTTTGTCAGATGTGTGCAGTCATGCAAACCGTACCATACCCCCCCCTCTCTCTCTCTCTCTCTCTCACACACACACACACACACACACACACACACGCCCCATTCAGTCCCCTGGGGCCCTTCTGTAGTTAGCCCCATTGTCATAATCCCAGATGCTAACCAACAACGCCTTGAAGTGTGTCCTTATGGTGTTTTTCTTTTTCAAAATGGCATATAAGAGGAATAATAGGGTGTGTAGATCTCTGTGTCTGCAGTCAATGATTTGCTTTTCATATTCTTTTGTGTTATTGCATGCATCAGCAGTTTTATGGATGAACCATGGCGCTTAAGTTGATGAACTTATGGCTGGTGCTGCGGTCTGAGTATTCTTCATGTTGAAATGTAGTTGCTGCTGCAACAGCATGGAGAGGTGGTACCGTTAGGGACGGCTCAGTTATAAGGGTTCTCCGTTCTGACTAGAGTAAGGTCATTATCACAGGAGTGGGTTAGTTACTGTGCAGTGTGGCTCCTGCTAAAAAGATGAGTTCACCTGTTTTTCCATGTGTCTTTGGTGTGCTCACCTGCACTTCTGCTTTGTCAGGACAGCCCAAGATGACCCTTGACCTTGGGCTTCCCATGAGACAAATGAACTTCTGTCGTTTGTAATTTATTTAGTCTGTTATATCAGTACAAGATGGGCCAAGACAAATAGTCAATTTTTGTTAATTATGTATAAAGCTGTTTTAAGCATTGGCAGAGAGGTCTTGGGGTGAATGGGTCTTTGTTTTTCTTAAGTTAGGGAAGAGATTTCTGGGACATTGGGTGCACATTTAGCTTTCTTGGGTTGCCAGGGTGTAGGTTTGACTTAACCAGGATCTTTTGCATGCTGGGATAGACTCTGTCACCCGAGCCCTAGCTGTTGTCTGAGATAAGGAATATACTGGAGCATTCAGCATAGACTGCAGTCTTTGTATCAGTTACTGCAGGAGCAAAAACACCCGCCTCAAAATATAGGGACATAAAGAACAAAACCAGTCATTTGTTTGCTCATCTGTCTGCAGTGTGGGCAAGCTGGCTTCTCTCTGTCACACTGGCTGCAGGATATGACTTTGTGCTGCCGGAGGGTGGAAAATAACCGGATTTCCATATTCAGGGCCTCAGCTGGCCTGGCTCGAACACTTGGGCTCTAGTAGGGCGATTAGATTTAGTTACTTGATGACTCTGAAACCGACAAGAGTAAAATGAAACAAAACAAAACAGCCAACTCCCAGATCTTAAGGGATACACCGAAAAGAAACAATAGACCATGAAAAAAATATTCTTAAAAATTATTTTATTTATTTTAAAGAGAGAGAGAGAGAGAGAGAGAGAGAGAGTTGAGCAATTGGGATGGTTCCATATCTTGGCTACTGTGTATACTCATATGGTAATGGTCGTGGCGTATTCCTGAGGTTAAAGTTCTTTGGGTAAATGCCTAGGAAAGGAGGGGAAGCACAAACATCATGTTTTCTCTCATATGCCCCCTCTATATGTATGATATAATACATGGACAGCAACTCTAGGGGGAAGGAGAGAAGAGGGAGGGGGAGAAGAACAAGAGAGGGTAATGGAGTGGTAAATACAAATAAAATAACATATGCATGAAAACCATAAAGCAACCTGTTATTTTATACACTAAAATTTATAATAAATAGATGCTTTGGGGGAGTGTGTACTTTCAAGTCCCTCTGCCTGCATATGTGCTGTGATTTCAAGGTGGGCAACAATCTCACTCCCCACCAATCCCTTCCTGGTGCTGACTACTCTCTCATCTGAAATTTCTAACGAGTGTTTGCAGAGGCTAGACAGTAAGAGTCTAAATGCCAACATCATGTTCATGTGCTACCTGGAAAAGTAAAGCAAACCAAAATCCCATCAAACTTCTTCACAGACCTTGAGAGAACAATAATCAAGTTTATATGGAAAAACAAAAAACCCAGGATAGCCAAAACAATCTTATACAATAAAGGAACTTCTGGAGGCATTACCATCCCTGACTTCAAACTCTATTACAGAGCAACAGTATTGAAAACAGCTTGGTATTGGCATAACAACAGAGAAGTCGACCTATGGAATCGAATAGAAGACCCGGGTATTAACCCACAAATGTATGAACACCTGATATTTGACAAGGGAGCTAAAGGTATACAATGGAAGAAGGAAAGCATCTTTAACAAATGATGCTGGCATAACTGGATGTCAACCTGTAGAAGAATGAAAATAGATCCATATCTATCACCATGCACAAAACTCAGGTCCAAATGGATTAAAGACCTCAACATTAATCCGACCACTTTGAACCTGATAGAAGAGAAAGTGGGAAGTAGTCTACAAGATATAGGCACAGGAGACCACTTTCTAAGCAGAACCCCAGGAGCGCAGACAATAAGAGAAACAATGAATAAATGGGACCTACTGAAACTGAGAAGCTTCTGTAAAGCAAAGGACACTATCAGTAAGACAAAAAGGCTACCTTCTGATTGGGAGAAGATCTTCACAAACCACTCATCAGACAAAGGTCTGATCTCCAAAATATACAAAGAACTCAAGAAACTAGACACTAAAACTCTAATTAACCCAATTAAAAAATGGGGTACTGAACTGAACAGAGAATTCACAACAGATGAACTTCGAATGGCCAAAAGGCACTTAAGGTCATGCTCAACCTCCTTAGCGATCAGGGAAATGCAAATCAAAACAACTTTGAGATATCATCTTACACCTGTCAGAATAGCCAAACTCAAAAACACCAATGATAGCCTATGCTGGAGAGGATGTGGAATGAGGGGAACACTCATCCATTGTTGGTGGAAATGCAAACTTGTGCGGCCACTGTGGAAATCAGTGTGGCGGTTTCTCAGGAAACTGGGAGTCAACCTCCCTCAAGACCCAGCAATTCCACTCTTGGGAATATACCCAAGAGATGCCCTATCATACCACAAAAGCATTTGTTCAACTATGTTCATAGCAACACTATTTGTAACAGCCAGAACCTGGAAACAACCTAGGTGCCCCTCAATAGAAGAATGGTTAAAGAAGGTGTGGAACATATACACATTAGAGTTTTACTCAGCAGTAAAAAAACAATGACATCTTGAATTTTGCATGCAAATGGATGGAAATAGAAAACGCTTTACTGAGTGAGGTAAGCCAGACCCAAAAAGAGGAATATGGTATGTATTCACTCATATGTGGATTCTAACCATAATTAAAGGTCTTTGAGCCTATTATTCGTGATCCTAGAGAAGCTAAATAAGAAGGTGAACCTGATGAAAATCATGTAGCTATCCGCCTGGAGATTGGAAATAGGCAAGAGTCCTAGGTAACCTCGGGGGGTGGGAGAGTTGTTGGAAGGGGAGAGGGTTAGAGAGGAGTAGGAGAGGAATGGGGAAAGCTTGCTGGACTGGGATGGGGGGAGGGAGGGAGGACGGATATGGGATTCAGGGAAGAATATATTTCAACTAAGGGAGTCATTTTAGGGTTTACAGGAGACTTGATTATAAATGGGATCCCAGGTCCAAGGAGAGATCCCCAGATTGTTCTCTGGACAGAAGAGAGGGTGCCTGAAACGGCCTTGGCCCATAACCATACTGATGAATATTTTGCTTATCACCATAGAACCTTCATCTGGCGATGGATGGAGATAGAGACAGAGACCCACATCGGAACACTGGACTTAACTCCCTAGGTCCAAACGAGAAGCAGAAGGAAAGAGAACGTGAGCAAAGAAGGCAAGACCAGAGGGAACCTTCATCCGACGATGGATGGCGATACAGACGGAGACCCACATTGGAGCACCGGACTGAGCCCCCCAAGGTCTAAATGAGGAGCAGAAGGATGAAGAAAATGAAAAAGGAAATAAGGACTGCGAGGGATGCGATCACCCACTGATACAAGGGGACGGATCTAATGAGAGTTTACCAAGGCCAGTTAGACTGGGACTGAACGAGGACGCGATCCAACCAGATTCTCTGAATGTGGCCGGATTCTCTGAATGTGGCTGGCCCGGAGTCTTTCTGAAAAGCCATTGACAATGACACTGGGACTTGTTTCCTCTGCATATACTGGATGTTTCGGATCCAGTCTGTCTGGACACTCACCTTCCTGGACCTGGAGGGAGGCGGGAGGAACTTGAACTTCCCACAGGGCAGGAAACCCTGACTGCTCTTAGGGATGGAGAGGGAGGAGGAGAGGGAGTGGGGGGAGTGGGAGGGTGGTGGGAGGAGGGGCGGAAATGGAAACTTTTATAATTTAATAAAATTACTTTCTAAAAAAAAAAAAAAGTAAAGCAAACCTAGGGGTTGAGACAGGGGACAGACTCCTGGAATTTTTTTTTTGTTTTTTTAGAAAGGATTTACTAATGTCTTACTATTTCAGCAAAATTATTACAAGTTTAAAAGTCAGGTAGACTCTACCATGAAATAACCAATAAGTTTTATACCATTAAATTATGGCACAGATCTATGGGGTTTGTTGAATAACTACACGGCCCAGAAAAGAAATCAGATATGAATGGCTAAATCTCTGAAAGTTAAACTTTTAGTAGCTTCATTTTCTCTCAATATCCTGCCTTTCTCCGAGGAGGATAAAGGAGAACCTAAGAAAGCTAATACTAAGGACAAACAGATACAAGAAGAACTAGAAATTACTGGCTTGAACTTGCAAGTGGAATGCGGAAGTTCAACTAATCAAACCAATCAAATGATTTCTGTGCAGTGAATAGCATATGTGAGGGGTCCATGAATCAATAGTTTACAATGGACTTAAAAAAAAAAAGCAACATGCAATATTATTCCTATCGAATTTGTCCTTACTGTATTTATAACAAAACTATAGTGAAAATGTATGTGACACTTCCTTATTTCACATTCAGGCAGGTCAGGGGCATGCATGCACCCACCTACTGTGACGTCTTACGTGTGTCTTACATGTATAATAAACACACAACACACACCCATTTTTCCAGCACTCCAAGTTGACACACCCTGGCATAGTCTCCAAAGCCAAGCAACTAGACATAGATTAAATGTTGCTCTAATGCGGAAAGACTGCAACAATGCAAGCAACTGTGTACATTATTCTTTTTCGACAAGCTGCATGCTGGGAAACGGCATGGTAGAAATAGAGTCATGGGGGCAAAACTGGAAGTGTTTTGGGGTCTGAGAGCTGCATTAGTCAAACTATAGACAAATGCACCCCTCACCTGTCAAGAAACCTGTTAGTACTTCGAGGAAATAACTGAGATAAGACACGGCTTGTTACATTCTGAAGCCACCAAGGAAACTGGCCCAGTGAATGAAGAGAACCAGCCATACCAGTGGCTGGTAAGAAATAACTTACCAGCAGATTTAAAAATGGCTTTGAACTGAAAGGAAGAAAGAAAGAAAGAAAGAAAGAAAGAAAGAAAGAAAGAAAGAAAGAAAGCTTGACACGTAGTAGATGCTGAGTGACAGATGCAGCATGCTGGTGAGTTAGTCCTTGGAGTACATCATTCCCTGGCTCTTACAGCAGATACATTGTAGTGATGCTCTGGAGATAGGATAGATAATGGTACCAGCTGTAAGGGGGACCTTTAATCCTATGTCTTACCCTCCACTGCTCACACCTGTCTTCACAGTCATTTCTGTCACCAGAACCCTCCTCCAAGGGGGTCTTTCAGGACAAGGCCTTGGGGTGCACATAGCTTCTTGCGCTCTTGAATGCATTTGGAGGCTTTCTTCACAGTCTCTCATAGCGAGTTTTTATGTATGCGAGGATGATTAATGCTCCTACACAAACCGCAAAGCCTTACGCATCTGACTGGCCTCCAAGCATCTCTCCTTCTGCATAAAGCTTAGAGTCGGGATTGTTTCTTGAACTGTTGCCTCTCATCCCTGCTCTCCAGCTCTGAGAGAACTGATCTGCAGTCAGCACCCTGTGTCCCTGCTGGAGTCTGGCTGAAGGAATTCCTGAGCAGACACCTGCAGACACCTCCTCTCCAAGGGAGACCTGTTACATTGTGAGTTCAGAGGGCACATGGGTCAGAACTTGGCCTGGACCTGTGATTCTGGTCTGCCAGTCCTTCACACCCACTGCCCAGAGAACTTAAGGCCTCCCCCACACCTCTCCCCTTCACTGCTGCTGTCTGGATGGGCCTTTGGCTACCTTGTCCAGACAGGACTTATGCCTTTCACAAGTTTATAATTACCCCCTTTTTAATTAGCAAAAATGATTGCATGTGTCTCTTTCTAAAGATGTGGGTTTGAATGATGGACACATTGCAGTGGAGAAGCAAAACGTGGCCACAGCTATCTGGGAATACACAGCACAGGGCTCAGAGGACTTTTCTTCTATTTATGCCCAACAGAAGGTGGCTGCTTCCCCCAAGAGATCTCCAGCCAGATGGTGAGTTCTCAGACCATTTTTAACGTGTGCAAGATGCCACATGGCTCTGACCTCATTTCATTTTAGAACTTGCCTTTTGTTTCAGCACTAGGTGACAGTAGCTACTGATTTTTGTCTGGACAAAAGAAGTCCTTTCAAAGACAGTAGGTCAAAGTCATGGGCAAAGGCACATGCGTGTGAGTAGCTTTCTTTATATACACAGCTTCTTCTTTCCAAGACAGGGTCTTATGTAGCCCTTGAGCCTATTATGTAACTGAAGCTAATCTTTCTGCCTGCCTCCACATCCCAGTTTTAGGTGTGGACCATCACACCCAACTTGAACTGTTTTTGACAACACGTCTGTAACTATGGGTCACTAATTTTGTTTCAGATCTGTTTCTGTTCTTGAGTTGTAGTTCTCTCTATGGGCTCCAGAAATGAAAACTGCTTATGCTAAAGAAAGAATCATTTTGGAGAAAAAAACCCCACACATTCCTCTCTGTCTCTCTGTCTCTGTCTCTGTCTCTGTCTCTGTCTCTCTCTCTCTCTCTCTCTCTCACACACACACACACACACACACACACACACACACACCAGTCCCTTTGTCTCAGATTTTTCCTGTTATGTACACAATTCAGAAATGACATTCCAGCTTTGCTGGGTCTCTGGTATGATAACGGTAAAGGTTTTCAGAAAGGAGGAATAGCCAGGAAGGTGAGTCATCACTCAATTTATTTACTTTGGTTTGCCTGAACATATTACACACTATTCGTTAAACTTAGGTAGGGACACATAGTTCTAAGCTTCTGTCTTTGTGTCCATGAGCAACGTTTGTTCCTCCTGCCTCCCTTTCCTGCTTTCCGAGTCACATGGAGCAAGATGCCCCAGAGATGCGATTGTGAGCCACAAGCAACTCTTCTTCCATATTCACCTCCACAGCAGCATTGATAAATTTAAGGTTTGGGAATAGAGAGGTGGCTCGGAGCTCAAGAGACCAGGGTTCAGTTTCCAGCACCTACATGGCGGCTCATAACCGCCTGTAACTGCAGACCCTGGGAATCCAGTCCCCTCCACTTTCTGGCTTCCATGGGCACTTCACGCCCATACAGACCTACATACAGGCGAAATACCCATATACAAAAGTGACGAATCAATAAAATGTTTAAAAGTAAATAAATCAATGTTTAAGATTTATGTGTGCTAGTTTCTATTCAGTTGTTAAGTTGTTATAGGTTTCTTAACCTATCGCAAAATCAACTACATAAACCTAGAACCATTCTTGGAAGAATAAATGCAGCTTCTATTGGCTGCCGTACTGAAACTGGCTCAACGCAGAGTAGGATTTGAGTTTGCAGGTTGTTCTGCCTGCACTGTGTTTGCTTCCCCCCACTTCTAACACACTCAGGAGAGACCCTAGGATTAAGCAGTAGCTTCCTCAGGACACATTAGTGAGAATCTGGGGTCAGGGAGAACCTGCCAGGCCCACACATCACAGAGCTGGTTAGAGCCAGCAAGACTCCTGGTACCCAGAGATGGGACGCTCTTAATGTGAGGACGGTTTGGTTGAGTATTTGTCACTTGTCCAGTCAGAGGATCGGACCCTGCCCGATGGATAGGAAAACAGGAATCTCTGAGTTCAATTGGAATGTTCCCCGCACCTACATTGTGGAGAATCTAATGTTTAAGGAGCCAGCGGGAAGTTGCCTGACACTTCACTCTTCCACGCCTGCTCTGTTCCAAGCCCCCTTTAATACGCTTTGGCTTTGTTTTATTTTTCAAAGCTTTTTAAAAACTAGCTTCTTACGTTTATCTAAACTTGTATATGCATTTTTAGTGAATCCTTATAGGTCTGGACCATTTAAAAAGCTTGCTTTTATTATTTTATATGTGTGTGTGCGTGCATTGCCTGCATGTGTGTCTGTGCACCATAGGCATGCCTGGTGTCCATAGAAGTGAGAAGTGGGGTCAGGGCTGACAGGACTGGAATTACAGACTGTTTGAGACCTTATGCAGATGTTAAGATTGAACCCTCATCTTCTGGAAGAACTGTCAGTGCTTTTGACTTCTGGATCGTCTCTCCCGGTGTATGCATTTTAAAAATTACTAGACAATCTGATGTTTTAATCTCTCGTTCTTTTCTGTCCAACATTCTCTTCCATTCTTTTCCTCTTTTATTTTATTTACCCTTGTGTCTCCCTTTTCTTCCCCCTTCCCCTTCACTTTCCTTTATCTCATTCATTTACTTTTCTGTATTTGCCTTAAATAAACCTGAATTTCGTTGCATTTGCTTGTCTTTTTTTGTTCTATAGTCATTGTATTGGTTTTTTTAGTTGATATCAATCAGTTTTAAATGTATTTATATATCTTGTTTGGTTTGCTGGTATCGCTGTGACAGTAATTGGTTTTTCTTCTCGGTTGTACTGGAGATTGAGCCCTCAAGAACAGATTCCCCATTAAGAATATTCTCAAGGTGGGTGTGGTCCAAATTCTTGTAATTTCAGCACTTGAGTTAGAGTCCAGCCCAGTCTACACAGTGCTCTCTAGGCCAGCCAGGGCTCCATGGTAAGACTGTGTCTCAAAATAACTAAATACATAAAGAGGATTCTCAAATAACATTATATGATGATGCAAACCAACAGAGGTGAAGATTGCAATATAGAAGCATGAGACACGGAAAGAAACAGGGCAACATTATACCTCTAGGAGATCAAAAGTTCCTGCTTATTGAACCCAAAGACATTGAAATGGTTGAAACACCAAAGAATTTTTTTTAAAAAAATTCTACTGTTAGGGTTTTTATTGCTATGAAGAGACACCATGACTATGGCAACTCTTATAGAGGAAAACATTTAATTGGGGCTTGCTTATGGCCTTAGAGGTTCAGTTCATTATCATCATTATTATCATGTCTTGGGGACATGGCAACATGCAGGCAGACATGGTGCTAGAGAGATAACTGAGAACTCCATATCTTACACAGACAACAGGAAGAAAACTGACTCACTGGGCATGGCTTGAGCATATATGAGACTTCAAAGTCCACCTCCACAGTGACACATTTCCTCCAACGAGGCCACACCTACTCCAACAAGGCCATACCTCCTAATAGTGTCACTCCCTTTGGGAGCCATTTTCTTTCAAACCACCACATCTACTTTAAAAATTAGGCATTTATTTTAAAGGGGAAATAAACCAGGAGATAAATGAAGAAATCAATTCGGGCATCACTGACGAGTTCTACTAAACCTCTGAAAAAGATTATCAGTGGTCCTTCAGTATTCCATAAAATAGAAAAGGAAGAACACGATCAAACTCATCCTGTAAAGACAATAAAACCCTCATACAAACTCAGCATGACAAGAAAGCACAAGGGGACCATTTGTGGAGAACATGGAGGCCAGCAGAGGGGAGGACGTCAGGGACCAGAGCCGGGGCCAAGTATGAGTAAAGAATACAGACACATGTGTATAAATGTCACAATGTAACAGGGGTCAAGCGTGAATAAAGTTCAGCAATGTGTGTGCACACATGTCATAATGAAATGCATTTTAGTGAATGCTAACTTTAAAAATGAATTCCTAAAAACATCTAACTTCTTCCACAGTGAAAGAGAAACAACCAAGTACACCACAGTAAGTTTTCCCTGCTCCTCTGGAGACTCGAGGCTCCCCACAGGGAAAGTCTAGGCATTGTTGAAGTAAATTCAGAGAGAATAAGCCCCAGCTATCTGTCTATGATGAGTACTGGAAAATGCCAGGAAATTATTTCAGATGCTGCACTGTCAGGTCTTCCCAGGGCTACTCGGCTAGCTTTCCATTTCTTCAGTCAGGGAGGCATTTGCGGAACTATTAAAGTGATATTAACTGAGATGATTTTCCTGGGGGAAATTAATGCTTAGGGAAACATAGCAATTACATCTAAAGAAAAGAAACATCAGGCCATTTGTTCATCGATTATCAAGGATGCATAAGAGAAACGTGGATTTAGATCTTTAAATTATGTAGGAGGAAAATCTATCTTTAAACAAGTGAAGATTTGATTGAAAGCCATTGACGCCGTTGACACTGGGCTGAGCTTTAAGGCAAGCTGTTAAATCCTTACACTGGATCTTCATGTGATAAAGAAAAAAGCAAATGATTTTTCAAGGTCTTTTTCTGTGGTGATGTGAAGGATGACATTCTGTGGTATGATAGTTGCCACAGGCTCTATTACTTCATTTCAGGTTTTTCCTGCTAAATTGCTACATCATTGTGTGTGTGTGTGTGTGTGTGTGTGTGTGTGTGTGTGTGAATTGATGCTTGTTTCTTAATTTCTCCACACTTCTTTCTATTTGCTTGCAAGAAAAATATAGAATCAAAAGAATCCTCATCTCTGATGATTATAAAGTAAGTGTTGACTTTGATTGAAAAGGAAACAGAATACAATGCAAACTGCATTAACTAACTTATTGTAAGACGATCGGATGTATTAATTTCTTATTAATTGATAGTCCAAGAAGCTCCAGTGTCTTGGGCAAGCAAACCTAAATAAAGTCTATGCAAATGTAAAAGAACACTTAAACTTTAATTAATCAAAAACTACTGTCTTAGTTAGGGTTTCTATTGATGTCAAGGGATACCAGTAACTCTCATAAAGGAAAACATTTCATTGAGGTGGCAGCTTACAGTAGGAGTTTCAGTCCATTGTCATCATGGCAGGGAGCAGGGCGGCACACAGGCAGACATGGTGCTGGAGAAGTAACTGAGAGTCCTACATCTTGCAGATAACAGGAAATGGTCTGTGACGCTGAGCAAAACTTAAGCAAGAGACCTCAAAGCCTGCCCTCACCATGACACACTTCCCTCAGCAAAGCCACAGCTTCGTCAACAAGGCCACACCTCCCAACAATGCCACTCCCTATGCACTTATGGGAGCCAATTACATTCAAATCATCACAACTACCAACTACGCTTGAACTGGAGACTACGGCCACCACACTTCCAAGGACCACTAGTGGACTTCTACTAGGGAATAGACAAATCTGTGGTTCCCAGTGTGGAGGAAAGAGAGAGTAGCTGCTAATGGGTGAAGGGTTTCTTTTAGACATGGTCAAATGTTATCAAAGCACATGATGAGCAAAGCTGCATAACCTCATGAATATACCAAAAATGATTTGTATAAAGGAGAAAATTAAATGCCACATAGGTTATCTCTCAACAAATAATTGCGGACTACCTTTTCAGTGCTGGAAGTTCTTCCAAGAATGATGTAACAATATTAAAGAACCTACTCTCAAAAAACTTACAATAAAGAGAAATGCTTTTAATATAATCTCATGTTCTTGACAAATCACCCTTGTCAGTGTCCGGACAGTTTTCGCCAAGGGAAAATTTAGCAGAATAAATCTCCGTCAGTGGAACCTAAGCTAGTGCCTTTTCCACTAAGAAAATGGGGGAAAAAAGGGACTTCAAATAAATAAAAGAGAATGAGATGTCACATATTAAAAAGGAATAGAGACCATCACAGGAGTGAGAGGAAGAAAAATCACCATCAGCTGCTGCAGAGGCCAGGACAGAAGGATGGAGTGTGTTCTTTGTATTTGACAACTAGACCTGGGTGAACCTCTTCATATATTCAGTGGGCAAGCACAGGCAGCAGCTGCTTTGCAACACGTTCCCATGCACAGTGACTGCTAAAGAAATGCTGTTGCCCTGAGATTGAGTGTACTTTGAAAATTAAATCGAACATTTGAGCCGTGCTGACGAGAACTCTGGAGAAGAAGGGAGACCAGCAAGTGATCCAGTAGGAATATGGGTTAAGAAAGTTTATTTTCTAATATGAAGCTAATTGTAGTCTAAAAACGCAATGGTAGGAAGGAAGGAAGGAAGGAAGGAAGGAAGGAAGAAAGGAAGGAAGGAAGGAAGGAAAGAAGGAAGGAGAGCTTTCCATGATGGAATGGTAAGAGGGGGCAGCAAGATTTGGAAGAGGTGAGGAAGTGAGGTCCATGACCCAGGTAGAGAGATGATCATGCATATAAAGATAGATACCAGGTCTTTTGAGAAGATGCATTTGCATAGTTAGTAGACACAGGCTGATCTGCTAGAATGGAGGAGAAGTTCAGGGAAATGATGTCTAGGGACTTCAGGTTCATTAATAAGTTAGGAAAGTCAGCAGCACAAAGTAAAGATGGGAAGAAAGGGCCCTAAAGATGTCCATGGAGATTCGGAAACAGCTTCTAAGGTGTAGAAAGAAACATACCGAGACCACAGAAAGGGCTAAAGGCCCAACAAAGATCCAGAATCAGAATCAGCTGGAAGGTAGAATTGCCCATCAATAAGCCTGAAGGCTTAGTAGCTTTTGTCTACTAATTTGTATCAGTTCTTTGAGAGTTTCATACAATATGTTTTGACTATATTCACCCCTCTCTCAACTCTCCACAGATCCACTTCCTTCTCTACCCACATATGTGTCTCTTTAAAAAAAAAATACTTTAAGACCAATTTGTGCTTAGTATTTTAATTTGCTTATCATACTCTTTACACATTCTCCAACTGTTGACACACGTTTTGTTACTAGAAGTCAAAGAAGATGGGTCAAGACTTCATTGATAATTTCTTTGTGTGTGTGCTTTGTTAATATTTGAAGTTAGCTTACAGAGTAATTAGTAATGGCTTTTGTTATGGCATTTCATACCTGTGTGTCATTATACTGTGTTCCAATCACCCTCGCCCACCTGCCCTGTCCTGTTCACCCTGACAGATGGGTTCACTTCCTCCCCTAAAGTGTCCTTTCTCTGCTTTCATACCAAAAATTTTACCTATATAATGGGTTGACCTTGATATTTTCAGGACGAAACGTAAAAGGAATATTCACTGGACGATGGTGGTGGTGCATGCCTTTAATTCCAGCACTCAAGAGGCAGAGGCAAGTGGATCTCTCTGAGTTCAAGGTCAACCTGATGCTTTGAAAACCAAAAACCAAAAGAAAAAGAAAACAAAACAAAAAGATGGAGACAAAAAAAAAAAAGAAGTAATAGTGCAGGTTATCAGCAGCACTTCGCTCTCTAAGAAAACGGCTTGAGCACGACCTGTAAAGCAGGTAAATCTCAGCTCTCCGGGACCACCTAAGACACTGATGATAAGGCTCAGTTCCCTGACTCTGTGGATTACAAATGCACAGGATTTCATTAAGATTTCTGTAAGTTCTCTGTGCCCGATAGTGGTGACTCTGAGCTCTTGCTCCCTGTCAATTGACTTTCTGTAATGTCAATCATTTACCATGCTGTGCATACAGCACATGCTTTTTTAATCATAGCAACCCAGTGGGAGACTTTACTATTTTCCCTAATAGTTATTAAAATCATTCACAGATATTACTTTGGTAAAAGTTGATGTTATGCAGGGATTCTTATTATATCACAGTAACTGGAAAGATTCGTGCACTTTTTTTTTTGCAAAGTTTTAATTTTTCTTACTCTTTAGTGGCACTGTGACCTAGCTCTCCATGTCTTCTACCAGATTCAGACTGAGGGACCCCTTGGCCTCTCCATACTCAGTAAAGTGCTCAGAAAGGCACATGGGATGCCTCTTCTTCCTTCTCTTCATCTTCAGGGCATATTATTATTTTTTCCTTATAAAGAATAAGGACACTGGGGTCTAGAAAGATGGCTCAGCAATTAAAATAACTTGCTGCTCTTACATAAGATTCAAATCTGGTTCCCAGCACCTACATGTGTGTACGGGCTCACAACTTCCTATAACTCCAGCTCCAGGGGCCCCATTGCTGCCTTCTAGACTCCATGGCCACCTAAATTCACATGCACTCATTTAAACCACCCCCCCACACAATTAAAAACAAAGTCGTCTGTATAAAAGAAATATGGATGCTAGACAAAATGGTAGTGTATCTGATTTGGAAGAAAACTTAGACAATGCTCCTAACCTCTGTATTTTAATAATACGTGTTCCAATGAAAAACAGGTCCTACAGCTTTTATATTCTTAAGGTTTTTAAAATTCTTTTATATAAGTGTTGTTGTCTGTAACACATTTCAACTTTTCAAAGATGATCTTTTTCATTAAAGCACCAAAGTTACATAAGTTTTCCAATGTTTTAATCTAAACTGCGGTATTCTTCTGTCAACCATCGCAGCATAGTGTCTTCCACATTCCTAAAAATAGCTATATCAGACTTACTAAGTCCTCTACCAAGAGAAAAATCTTGTTGTAGAACCTGCCAACCACCCCTTCTCTTAGCTTACTAGGGACGTCCTCTGGCACGGTCAACATAGTCTTACGACTTCTCGTGAAGCCAATCTGGTGAGCACTGAGTAGGAAATCAATGAGCTTTGAGTTGGGGCATCAAACCTACTCCCAGTTATTTATGTCCACTATTTATGATGTAATTGAGCTTAGCAGTTCATGAATTGTCTCTTTGCTGGGATGAAATGAAGAGAAGAAGGAACCGTTGGAGATGTGTTGTTTGTTTCTTTACTCTTAACTCTGCTCTTTTGGGGGATCAGCTACCCAGCTCTCAGATAAATACACACGGAGACTTTATTCTTACTTATAAATGGCAGCCTTAGCTTATTTCTAGTCAGCTTTCCTTCACATAAATTATCCCGTCTATCTTTTGCCTCTAGGCTTTCCATCTTCTCTCTCTCTCTCTCTCTCTCTCTCTCTCTCTCTCTCTCTCTCTTTTACTCTCACTTCATGGCTGTCTGTGTGCCTGGGCGACTGGCCCCTAGCGTCCTCTTCTTCTTGTTCTCTTGCTCCTTGATCTGCTTTTTCTCCTTCTATTTATTCTCTCTGCCTACCAGCCCCACCTATCCTTTCTCCTGCCTTGCTATTGGCCATTCAGCTCTTTACTAGCCAATCAGGTGTCTTAGACAGGCAAAGCAACATAGCTTCACAGAGTTAAACAAATACAACATAAAGGAATGCAACACATTTTTGCATCATTAAACAAATGTTTCAGAGCATAAACAAGCATCACACATCTTAAAATAATATTCCACAACAGAAAAGTGTTTAGTAATAGAAAGAAACAAAAAGCAAAATTAAACCTTTTAAGACAAATGCAGTAAAATGACAAAATTGAGAGAAAGAGAATATTTTAAGGCCTCTGCAGGAACTGAGTGGTGATGAGGAAGACGGTAACAAACATGCCTGTCCTGCCCATGAGATGGTATGTACCACAGTAGCAAGACTAACCAGAGTTCAAACAGGAAGATGAGAAGCAGCCTTATGACTGCAAACTCATACGGTGCTTGTGGGAAACCCTTCTCTGTCAAACTCGGAAGGCTCTTCAGATACAGAACACTGCAGTAATGACACTAACATAAATCTAATTTAACAAAGGGGATTTCATGCTCTGACTGCAAAATGTGACTAGAAACCATATATGCCCATTAAGAAGAGTAAAATGATTTAACAGCCGAGGAAGAATGGGTAGGTAGTTTAAAAAACAAGACCAAGGGCAGTTACTGCTCTAAAGGAACTGTTAGGAGTGAAGACAGTAGGCTGATCGTAGCCTGGACGAACTGCAGAAGCCGGGGTGAAGGAGACTCTGAGTTTTGGGTTTTGTGGAGGAGAGAAGGAAGGCTGGAATGGCAGAACATTCAGAAAGTTGGCATATTGCTCAGCAACTAAAAACACCAAAGGCTGCACATCAAAACGGCATTTTATTTGATGCTATATGCTGTTTTAACTCTGAGTGTAATGGATTTCTGACTTGGACATCAGAAAATCATAAGCTGTAGGAGAATGTGTTACAGTAGTGGTGTTGGGACATCCTGACTTATCGGGAAGCCAGGATATATTTAGAGTTGCAATAGGACAACTCTGGAGGCTGGGGCTGCAGTGGGACAGCTCAGCCCTGGAGGAAGCCAGGCTACCTGAAGCTGGGGTGTGGTGGGGGGATGGTTTCCCCGCAGGATATGGGGATCCTACTCCTCTTCTAGAGAGCCACTACAGCTGAGTTCTGATCTGTTCCCTTACTGGAGCGCCTAGCAGAGCTATCTGCTTCTTCAGCCCAAGATGTTTCTTTGACTAACACTCTGATAAATGAAGTCCATGCAGAAATGTAGCAATCTCCTCCTGCTCTGGCAAAAAGTTGCTACTTTGCCTCCTCTTGCCTTGCTCAGCCCCCTTAAGGAGCGGCCTAGCAAGGTTCTTCTGTTCTGCTCCGCCTTGCTGAGACCCCCTAAGAAGCATCTCAGCAAGGTTTTTTAGCTCAGTCCCCTAAGGGACATCCCAGCCAGGTTCTACTGCTCTGCGCCTGTGAATGAAGGTCTTCACCCAAGACTCTTTTAAGAAAGAGATTTATTTGGGAAGGAGGAGTCCAGGAGAATGGCTGCCTCTGCTAAGGAGGATTTAAAGGCACCTCTTAACTGATCATGTGGAGAGACTTATATAGGGCTTCTTAGGGGTGGAGTTTTCCCAGGGAGAGGGGGTATTGGTCAGTTTTTCCCTGCTCAGGGATTGGTCAGTTTAGCTTTTCAGGGGCAGAGATGGCTCTGACTTCTTGGCCAAACTGTGTTTCTTTCACTAGTCCTTTTTAGCTTTTTAACTCTAATCTTAGGACCAGGGCATATTTCTTTCACTGGCTCTGATTCTAGGGACAAAGTGTGTTTCTTTGACACCAGTTTCAGAACCAGGGCACATGTCTTTAGTTCTGAATTCAGGGATAAAGCTGTTTCTCTCCCTGGCCCCGGTCTCAAATCCAGGGTGTGTTTCTTTCTCTGACTCTGGGTTCAGAATCAGGGTGCTCAGTGATTGGTTGGTTTCCTGCTCCAGTTGTCCCTCTTACCCTACATAAGCAACAACAATTAGGTGTTTTTTGGCCCACCCGAGGAGTTGGAGAGTCCTTCAGAAATAGGAGACTGGAGTCGATAAGGCAAAATTCAATGAAATATTTACTGGGTCTGAGTTAAGTTGATTATTCATAATTGAATTGTGGACAGTACGGACTGTTTATTGAGTACCTATCCTATTCCAAGTACTGAAGCTGTATTTGGCAAATGGAATCTTCTTTGATTCACCTAATAAGTAAAGTGAAACTCCATGACCTTCATGACTTTGGGAGTGACCTGACTAGGGCAACAAAGAATGAAACAATGAAAGACGCAGATGCAGAACAACAAGGATTGAGTGAGCCTGGTGTTCTGATGGAGATGCACCAGCAGCCTAGAAACTCCACCCAAGAGTGTGTTAGCTCATCTCCATAGGGATTCTTTATAGGGATGTGTCTCAGGCTGCAACCAACCAGGAGGAGGAAGCTGTGATTAGCGCATAGACCATCAGCTGGGACCAGGGACTGCCTTGCCATTCCCATGGGCCGGAGGCATTGACTCCTTGACAAGGCAATGCCCATGTCAAGAATACACATCACCCAAGACTTCAGCTGCTGCCACACTAAGGATTGTCACCGTTTTGCAAATGAAGGAAACTGAGGTGAATCAAACGTGCCGTAAACACTGGAATCTGTACCATAAGGAAATTCCGTCAGACATGTTTGCACGGGAAATGCTTGGTAAGCGCTGAGCTTGGGGCTAAGGAGATGATGTCACCTGCTTTGGGTTTATGGCAGAGATTAAGATTGAGTCAAGCCCAGGTTATTAATGTACGAGTAATTATGTTGTCCTCACCTGGCTGTTGTGTGTGTGTGTATACCCCCGAGTTTCATTGGGGTTATTCTCATGAGCATGGTTGAGGAGCTCTTTATGGAACATGAGTGGCTATACCACTGAAAGAAATATTTCTTCATCACTCAGCAGCCATTAACTACCTATAACTCTTCAGGGATTAGTGAGATTGATGAGGCTCCTCTCCCTTCCATGATGGAATGCTGATGGCCCAGACCTGTGCAGGTCTTGTGTAGGTCAACCCAGGTCTTAGAAGTTCAAGAGAGCAACTACTGTGTCATACACAGAAGACAGCGTTCCACTGCTGTTGTAGAATATTATTTTAAGGTGTGTTACTTTTGTTTATATTCTGGAATGCTTGTTTAATGATGCAAAGACGTGTTTGATTAAATAAAATTCACCTGCAGTCAGTAGGCTGAGTCAGCAACTAGGTGACTGGAAGTTGTAGGGAGGAGCCAGGTGGAGAAGGGTTTATAAGGAGGGGCAAGGAGACGCATTAGTACTTCTCAGGAGACGCGAGGAGGCGAGCTACGTGAGCTGCTTGCTACTCAGCCTCTCTGGGGAGCAGGATTCCACCTCAACCTTTGAATCTTGAGTTCTTTAGCAGGACAGAGATTTAGATAAGTTCTCTTAGTAGCTTTAAAAGAGTCGGTGCCTGAAGGAACAGAATCTCCTCAGGCTGCAGCTCTTGTGGCCAAAGACAGAGTTGCAGTTGCTGGCTGGGTTAGCCATAGCTTGAAAGGCCGCCACTATTAAAACAGAGGACAACACACTGCACTCCTGCCCTTCTTGGGGCTCATGTATATTTTTTCCCTCCCTCTTCTGTGATATTCCCTGAACCTTGGAGGTTCCCACTTACGACTGAGCATTCGTTACTTTCTCTCAGTGATCTGACCAGTTATGATCTCCGCAGGAACTTCCACCCACTGCAAAGAGAAGCTTCTCTGAGGAAAAGTTGGCAGCACCCCGCGTCTGTGGGTCCCCTTTCGACCCCCTCAAACAGTGAGCACTAGCTGGTAGAGCCACGCTGAGTGAGTAAACCAGAATCACAAACTCAGCGGAGCTTACACTATAGCGATGGATCCATAAACAAGTAACCAAATGCTCGCAAGGTGGTTATTTCCACAAAGAAAATGTGGCAGCTGTATGGGAGATGCTAACTTTAATTTAGGTGGCCTGGGAAGGTTTCATTCTGAAGGCAAAAACTGATCCAGATCCCCAGGTACTGCGAAGAAGTCAAGAACCCGAAGATGTTTTTGGAGACGCGTTTCAGGCAAGCACAGCAAATACTGGGGAAGTGGTTTGATTCTTAAATATAGTTGTCCTATTTTCTAATCCTAGACTGTTTCAGATTTGGCCGTATTTTGGAGAATGGAAAGAGTTTCAGTTAGTCTAAAAATTTCCCCAGCCCCTTTTGCATTTAGCACTCAGTGGTCCAATGTGCTTCTAACATCCCACCGTGAATACCTTGAATAGCTTCTTGTATGGAGGAGCCTGCCTTGTTCTCAGCTCTTACAGAGAGCCTTTCTCTAGCTATGGTAGGTTGTCTGCCAAAGAGAACGTCAAAGTTCCTCCCACCTATGTTAGTTACTTTTTACTGTTACTCTTTTGATTCTTAGGGGGCCCATGAGCAAGCTCCCAAATAAATACACATGGAAGCTTATTATTCTTTATGAATGCCTGGCCTTCACTTGACTTATTGCTAACCAGCTTTTCTTAATTTAAATTACCCCATCTATCTTTTGCCTCTGGGCTTCTTACCTGTCTCTACTTCCATCTAACTTTTCTTTCTTACTTATTCTATGTCTGGTTGTGTAGCTGGGTACCTGGTCCCTGATGTCCCCCTCTCCTCCTTTTCTTGCTTCTCCATCCTCTTTTCTGCTTCTGTTTATTCTCTCTGCCCACCAGCCCTGCCTTTCCTTTCTCCTGCCTTGCTATTGGCTGTTTAGCTCTTTATTAGACCAATCAGGTGTTTTAGACAGGCAAAGTAACACAGCTTCACTGAGTTAAATAAATGCAACATAAAAGAATGTAGCACATCTTTGCATTTTTAAACAAACATTCCACAGCAAAAACAAATGTAACACATCTTAAAATAATATCCTACAATACACATATTTGTTGGAATTTATTCATTTATTTATTTTGTAACTGTCACTTTGCAACTTTTTTCATTAAGATATGAAACCTTTCTCCATATCCTTGAATCTGGGGTGGGCCTATGACTTGCTTTATCAAAATCATTCAGGGCAAGTAGCACTGTTTAGGCACCATGGAGTCTGGGAAGCTATTACTTTTAGAATGCCACCGTCATCACATAAAAAACGTTTAATCAGTCTCCTTGAGAATGAGAGACTAGAGGAGACATAGGCCCAGCAAAGCCATCAGCAACCATCAGAGGTGTGTGTGTGTGTGTGTGTGTGTGTGTGCGCACACACACACGTGCGTGAATGGATGCATGCATGCGTGTGCAGTGCATGTGTGTGCTGTGCTCTTCATCCCTGCTTCTTTTCCCCTAAGATGCTTTGTAACCATATGAATGAATGAATGGAATGAATTCCCACGATTTGATGTTGCCTTGGCATCCATTCTGAATCTGCTAGGCTATTTCACGCTGATCAGGACTTAGATACCCTGGACAGGATTTCTAGTTCTCCATTTCCCCAGGACCCCAATGTGACCCATCCAAATATCCAACATTCTTATGGTAAACACGTCCTTGTGAAGCAGCTCGATAAAAGTCCCTTGACCTGCTCCACTGACCTCCATCTGCTTCCTGGACTGTATAAATAAGCCACAGACCGCATCACTCACCCTGTGGCCCCAGCGAACTCATACTTTCTTGCTCTATATCCATTACCTGAGTTTCCTGTAGAAAACCTGCTTGAGTAACATCCTGGGCCCCGGTAAAGGCTTGGTCCCCCATGACATCTGGCTCTCTCTTGCTCTCCGTCTGCATGGCTTTCCTCTTCCTGTAGGCTCTATCAAACATGGTGCCTCTTGTGAGAACTCTTTCCCTGAGACCTCAAAGTCATACCTGTCCTTAAAGGGTCCTAATAACAAAGTATGATTCCATCAAAGTTTAGGTTGGGGAAACGATGAGTCTATTAGACTTACGTATAGAGCACAGGCAAGGGATTACCGACAGGAGCATGGATTACCCCCAAACCAGTAGCACTGGAGACTGCTCACCCAGCACGGGTGAATAACCTCTCTTCAATTACTCTCTTCTCTCCCAGTGTACACTAACAAATCCGGAGACCTCAAGACTTCAAGACCATGTGCAATCAGTGCAGAATTGCATACAAATGGCTGAGAGGAGAGGCTGGAATCTTAGATATAATCCAATGGTCCCTTACCTCCTTCTCTAAGGGATTGTCAGCAGTCACCAAGGCCATCCCTGATGGTCTCGAGCAAGCAGGCAGAAGCTGATCTGATGAAGACTGAGGCTGTTTTGCTCAGAGGCCTGCCATCTACAACAATGTCTTCTTCTTCCCTGGATCTTTAAGTTACAGATCCATTCCTGTTAATCATGTGTGTCTCACCTGACCAGTGCACTGGGCCTAACTGTTTCCCCATTAGGCTCCTAGAGAGTAGCTATCTCTGCAAGAATATACTAGATTAGATAACACAGAGTTATAAGTGTGTCTGCCAGTGTAAATAACTTTCCATGGGAAGGATACCTGGCCATAGGTGGAACATACAGGCACTAGGTTGTTCACCAGGAGAAAGAGCATCCTGTGAAAACCACACTATTACCATAACCACCTACCCTAGAGGGCTGTCAGCAGGGTTAAGACTATGGCCATAGCCCAGAGACAGACTGCAAGACCAAATCAGAAATAATTTACAGAGCATATTATCTTCAATGTATCTGTAAGAAAGCCATTTACTCTGTAAGTTGAATGAAAATCTAGCCACCTCACTAATTTATTAACAGGCACATTGTTACCTCTTCACATTCTCTGCCTTTCAAACCTTTTTTATTAATGGGAAAGAAAACTTGTCTGTTTTCTTCCCCATCCTTTATTCTGGTGATTATTAAGGACTTGATTTTGTTTTACTGGCTGCACTTTAACCGCTTTTTCCTTCCTTCAGGACTGCCCAGTCTCACTTCCATTGTCCTTGCCACATATGGGTGCCTGGGGTAGAGTTTTCCATCTTTAACACCCTGTCTCAAATAAAGCTAGGAGTTTCTCAAGTTAGTAAATACTGCTGGATACTAAAGAAAATGCAAGTTGAATGCCCTTGATTGAAAAATCTGAATGATGATACAGTAGACATTTCTGCATCTAATCTCATGTGATGGGCTACAATTTAAATACAAGCACTTCCAAAGTACCATGGAAAATTACCTCCAGCATGTGTGCTGATGGAATAGAAATGAGTTTTGTGTTTAGCTTTGGGTCTCGTGCCTGTGAACTCTTTTTAGATATATGCAAATATTCCAAAACCTGAAAACAAAATCCTGGACACTTATAGTCTTAAGCATTTTGGATAAAGGGTTACAAGTGCAAGAATCGCAGCACTGTACTTTCAAAAGATAAACAGTCTTAAAGAACATTTCTTCCCAAGCATAATTCTTTCTACTGTTATTGGGCCTGATTTTCATCATTGATCAAAAGCAGACTAACTTGTATAAAATGCCTGGCTGTTAGTTTTATATTAAGAACATGTAGTCACTATAATGTGATATATACTTCTTTGCAAAATTCCAATATAAGCATTTCTAATTAGTATGACTTTTATTTAGCCGTTACCCCCATTTAAATCAAGTTATTACCCCATGCCTGTCAAATAAATCTTTCAGCATGATTGTCCGAACTGATTTTAGTAATTATGTAACTGTGTTATTAAGTGGCTTAAAATACCTCACGTAGCTGTAAAGACTATGTTGCATATGTTGACAAAAACTGGGCAGGCACTGAATTAGGTCCCAAGAGAAAAATAAGTCCGTGACATCAACAGTTCAGTGACTTTTCTGTGCAGATTCAGAACACACCAATGCATGTACAGTTTCTAGGATCTATCATGTGGGTTTCTACTCACATGTTGGCAACACTGCTTCACTTCTCTGTGATTCCCTGTTTGCTCTATGACTTTTATCTATGTTGGAAGTCTTTCTTCCTAATGAACCAACACAGTGCACATGTGTTTTCCTCATGTGCTCTTTCAGGTCATACTTTTGAAACTTATCTCTGCCAGGATCCAGATGAATCGTTGCGTCTTTTCCATGTCTTCTCTGCTCCCACAGAGCTTGATATTCACCTCGAAGCTGGGGCTCCTTACATTGTATTATTGTGTTTATAAACTATCATTCTCTACACCACTGCAAACTTCACTGTGCATTACGTACTTGACATCTAGAGGTGAGCGGTGCATGCACACTATCTAACACTGACATCATAGTGTGTTGTGACTCTCTCTGAAGTTTCTCAGTTCTTAGGCTAGCCACGCTCACTTATAGCACAAACTAGGAATGGTAGCACACATCTCTAACACCAGGACTCAGGAGGTGGAGTCAATAGGATCATGAGTTCAAACAAACACATAGCTGTATAAAATAATTGGTTTCATAATAAAATGTTCATAAATACACACAGTGTACTTTTTTCACCCGGTGTAATTTTATACAGCAAGATAGTGGCTGGGCTGGGGTACATAAGACTGTTTTAAAAGTCACAACCATGTCCACTACCAACACAAAACCTTACTGCCTTAAACTGCATGTTCAACATTAAGTTATATGTATGCTGTTTAGCCTCCATTAGACATTAAGTGTTTATTCTCTGCTAATAAATGAACCATATCTAGGTAGGCATGGTGATGCATGCCTGCAATCCCAAAAGTTAGGAGGCTGGGGCAAGAGGCTGGCAAAATTGAGGTCAGCATTGGCTACACAGGGAGAACTTGGCTCAAACAAACAAAATATTTATGTGTAAGCTGAATTTTTATCCTTACTAGACTTGAATGTTCTCACTGTTGAATATTTTAGGCTGATAAGCAAAGTACATTTAAGATGTTATCAGCTTGATTCTTCTTCCAATATGATGTTTATTTATTTCAATGAAATTTCTAAAAGTGAAACAATTTAACCTAAACAAATACTCCTCTAATTTCACTGCCAAACATCTTAAAATAACTTATTTTTTTCACAACTGTGTTTTATAAGATCTTATGCTTATAAGATCTTTATAAGATCTCATATTTTTTTCTTTTTTCTTTTATCAACTAGTGTAGACTTGATGATAAACTAAATTATTTTCAGATATAACAAAAAGTCCTATGTTCTATAAATACATTTTTAAAAATTTTACATTTACTATTTATTGTGTGTATGAAGGTCAGAACTCGAAGGCATGCATTCTCTCCTCCTATCCCCAGGGCTCCAGAGACGGCACCCAGGTCATCAGACTTGGTGGCAAGCCCCTTATCCACTGAGCCATCTCACTAGCCCATAAATATATATTTATAAACCAGAAAAGCCCGACAACTGAAAGAATAAAAAGGGTTCATTTGAAAGTGCATTTTTTTAATAAGAAGCAAACAAACAAATTTGAGGTAAGATGTTGGAATAGTTGTATCCTCCGTATGATTTTATGAGAAGAATCAGAGCAAAGAGAGGAAGGGACAAGCCCCAGGAATCAAGCACACTATAAAAGGAGGCTAAGAAGCATAGGGATATAGAATGTATGAACCCCAGATCCGCCAGGGAGGGAGACTCAAGGTAAACCAGATGGTGCAGGAGCCGCCTTGACAAGGGGCCAGCAGTCCTGGCCAAAGAATGAAGCTTCCTTCTTAGAAGCAACAACCAGTAGGAAGATTTGGTCTAAAAATGACTCCTCCTGCCCAACAAAGTAGCATTAGAGAAAAAACATCTACCTCACCACTTGTTAAATGCTTCACTCAGGAACCGTCTTAAGAATGGAAAAATTACTGCAGACTAAACTACTACCAGGATCAGAGAATCTGGCACAATCACATTTTTTAGGGCCCCTGGGGTCACCCTTTCCCGGTAATGGGGGAAGAAGACCATTGGGACAGCTAAGGAGGGGAACGGCCTATTAAACATTTACCCACTAAGATGTTCAAGCCACGAGAAACGCGAGCTGTGGAGGAGCTAGAGGTTGGCTCCAAACTCTGTGGTGGGAAGTAGGTCCAACCGCTTGCAGTTTAATCTGGAGGCAGGACTGGGACTAAAGAACCCAAATTTCTGAGTTCCCACAACCCCTCCACCATTTAGTACAGAACTCAGCGATCTATTTGATTCCCTAGCTCTTTGAGGCATTCAGGGTTAAACTGTGGTTGCGTCATTGGCCATGCCTCTAGAAGCACAGACAGAGGGCCTAGGGAGCGCTGAAGAACCCATTTTGCCTACAGACTACCACAGAGAGCTTTGATGCTCATAGTAGCTCTGGGTGAGAGTACAATAAGCCTTGGGGGTGAATAGGCCTAGCCGTGGAAAGCATAGCCTTACCTGGCCCAGTGGGAAACACAGCAGGACTCACTCTGAATATTAGCAGCAATTTGTTTGGTGAGAGCCCACAGAAATGACTACAGCTTTGTGAGGCCTACTGGCCCCTCCCAACCAAAACATACAAAAATTTCCTTGGATGTTTTGACTTATTTTCTTCATTTTTTCTTCTTTCATCTACTTTTTTTTTTTTGCTCATCAATGGCATTTTGTCTCTTTTCTTTCTCATTCTTCCCTTTAAAACAATCTTCTTTCTTTTTTCCTTTCTCCACCCTCTTATTTTGCTTAAATTCTATTAATTTTGACCATAGATTTATCAACTTCTTAGCTTACTATATATTATTTTGACTTTCTCTCCATTTATTTATTTATTTATTCTCTCTCTTTCTCTCTCTCTCTCTCTCTCTCTCTCTCTCTCTCTCTCTATATATATATATATATATATATATATATATATATATATATATATATCTTTCCTCCTCCTCCTCTTCCTCCTCCTCCTTTTTGGTGTTACTAGTACAGTTGTTTCTAATTGATTTTGCTTGTATTTATCTGCTGTGTGTTTGCACTGTATTTCTGAGACTTGTTTTCTCCTCTCTGGTTGCGTTGAGGATCAGCCCTGTACAGAGGCTGCTCACTAAGAAAGCTCATTGACATAAAAGTAGGAGAGATGTTGACCCAAACAGATGCATACGCACAGCACAAGAAACATGGAGCATGCACAGGGTCTGCACAGATGGGGTCCTAGAGCTGAAAGAAGTGGACACATGCCACCATCCCTACCCAGAAGCTGCCTCCTAGGAGAAAATGAACTCAAGGGCATCTTTGGAGGTTCTTTGTCTCCCGCGTCAGGACCTTTCCATTTTAGAACAATTTTATCTTATTATTTTTCCATTTTAATTTTAATTTTATTTCATATATATATACATATATATGTGTGTATATATATGTATATATATATATTCATTCTCTCCTTTTACCTTACAGGTCCTTTGCATATATACTGTGGCTTCTAGTTTAGTGTTTTCATGGGATTCCTGAGTGTGTGAACCCGCGGGTCTTTGTGCCTGTGCCCATTTAAAAGAACCACCCAAAGGACATGGTGAGTTCTGGTGCTGGAGTTGGTATAGTAAATTGGTTTCTGCTCTCTGAGTGGTTCTGGGGAGCAAACCCTCTTAGAGATCTATAAAAATACAAAACTTGACAAGCACCGAGACAAACTAACCATAAGAAAGAGAGACAAGACTAAAATAAATAAAATTAGGGTCAAAAAGACACTATAGCACACACCGGGATCCGCAAAAACATCAGGGATAGTTGGAAAATCAATATGCCAATAAACTGAAAATTCTAGGGAAAAAAATGGCAAAATTTCTAGACATGTACCATGTACAAACATTAAACCAAGCAGGCTATTTAGACATCTTAATGAGTCAGTAACAATGATAACTGAATGAAAACTCTCTCAACAAAGAAAAGGCCAGGGTCAGATTGGTTCATGGCTAAATTCTAGCAGACTGAGAAAAGAACTAACATTAACATCCCCAACCTAGTCTCCAAAATAGCAACAAGTCATGCTTCCAAGTGCACCCTACAGAGGGACTCTTGTATGTTAGTCAGGGCTTCTCATTGGTTGTGTTGGGTATTTTGGTCACTCCAATGAATAGCCAACGTAAATAACTTACATGCAAGAGTGACTTATTTTAAAGGGAAGCATCATGTTTTATGACTTCAGGGGTTTTTCTCCATGGTCAGGTAGCTCTGTCTTGACTCTGCGGGGAAGATCATCATGGTGGAAGGGCTTGACAAAGCAAAGCTGCCCACCTCATACTAGCCAGAGGAGAAAGAGGATAAGAATACAGACATGGAGACAGAGACACAAACCGGAAGGGGTCAGATCAAAACACCCTTTAAGGTATGGTATGGTGATTTAGTTCCTCCAACCAGAACCATCCTCCTAAAATTTCTGGGGCCCCTCAAAATGTACCACCAGCTGAGGAACAAACCTTCAACATATGAGTTTGTGGAGGACACTTCTGATTCAAACACAACACCTTAAGAGGGACACAAAAAAAGAAAACAGGAGGCCAAAATCCTCAATGAACATAGATGGTCTTTATGTACTGGGGAATTTTAGTTCAATGAACATTTGTCTAGCACGCCCAAGACCCTGGGTTTATCCCAGCACATATGCATCCACACCCCACTTTCCACCAACCCCCTCCTGAATGAAATAATTACAAATTACCTCAATAGTGCATTTAAAAAGATTTTAAATAGTGATCAAGCCGGTTTCATTTCCAGGGTTGCAAATAAATAAGATCATAGGTTAAAAAATTACATGATCATCTCAACAGACAAAAATAGTAGCAGGAAGTGAATAGATGTTTGCTAGTAGAGGAAGGTAAGTTCTGAGGTGAGAGCCTGCTAGTTTTGCATGTGCATATAGGATGTGACTGAAGTACATGACTTCTACTTTCTCCTTCAACTTTAAAAGGAGATGCACATGGCTAGACCTCCTTAGACGTCTCCTGAGCTTAGCCCCATACCAAGAGTAGTGAACTGAGGCTAAAGCACCTTCCAGGAAGAATTTCCCCTGATGGTAGCATCTAATTCGGCCTCTTTGCATGCCTTCAGTCTCTAGGCCCTGGGGTCCACTTAAGGTCATTTAAGCAGAGGCCACATCTGTGGCATCTAAATTATCTAACCAAGCTGTCTGTACCCGTTGGATATTTGCCAACCATATGTTAGATCAGGCCCGTTAAAATGGTCTCATTCTGAGAGACTAAATGGCAAGAGAAATTAGATCCGAGAAAGAAAAACATGGATAAAGAGCTCAAGGAATTGGAACACCTGGGTGTCATTAGCAGTAATCAAAGCTTACCCAGTATGAAAACTCATGGGAAGGGAGATGAGCATAGGGGGCTGTATGTATATTTACGTCCGTGTAAATTGGTTTATATATACATTTATATATGTTTGCCTACGTGTGTCTGTATATGACAGTAAATTTATAATTTGCTTTTAAAATCTTGTTTCCTTTGACAATTTTACTCATCATTCCTAACTCGAATCTCTCTACTGTGTCTCTGTGAGAGGGCTTGACATATGGAAATAATCTTATAATTTCACGATCGTTGAAGTGGCAAATTCTGTGCAGAAGACTCAGAGGAAGGCTAAATAATTACATTATTTGCAACAGCAGGTAGGAACACTCCGCAGTGGGCTGGAGAGCTTAAGAAGTTCCAAACCGTTTCCATGAAGAGGTCATGTCATTTTTGGGCCGGTTATTTTGTACATTGTGAGGGCAAGAGTTCCCTGAGGAACTCATAACTTAGCTTTGCAGTCTTTAAAATTGTTGTCTTATAGGTTTTCGTTTTGAAGTTTGGCATTTTACAGTTGTTCCCTGCAACTCACTCCTTTTAATTCATCTATTCTACCAACCTCCGCCTCCCTTCAATGTAAGCCAAGAGCCTCTTCAACCACGGAAATCCATAGCACACATCAAAGCAGGACGAGATAGTCCTCTGCCACAGATGGACATTTCATGTGACGGGTGCCATACCAAAGGTTTTCTTTATGTCACCCCATTTGATCCTCCCCAAACTTTATAAGTAGATACATTAATCTGCTTATTCTACTCTTCATGAAGAAACTAAATCTCAGAGATTGTTTTCTTGCCCAAGGCGATAAAAGCTAGTTACTAATAAAACTGGCACTTCAGGTAAATCTACTTGACTCAAAAAACACTATGTCTTGCAACATGTAAGAAAAAAGAAAAGGTAGCAGTCATACCTAAACAAAAGATTGAAGAAGGCAAACATTTCTTTGAAGTACTGTGTTGGTTTGAGTAAGAGTGGCCTCCATAGGCTTGTAGATTCGAATACTTAGGCATTCGGATTTGTAGCCCTATTGGAGTAGATGTGGCCTTGTTGGAGGAAGTGTGTCACTGGGGATGGGCTTCGCCGTTTCAAATGCTTAAGCCAGGATTCTCTTCCTGCTGCCTGCAGATCCAGACACCTGTATGTCCCTATGCTTCCTGTCATGACGATAATGGACTAAACCTCTGAACTTTAAACCATCCCCAATTAAATGTTTTCCTTTAGTTGCTGTGGGCATGGTGTCTCTTCACAGTAATAAAATCTTAAGATAAGTACTCAATTCATTACCAATAGGAGCCCATTTGAAAGAAATGGTTGAGGAAAAGGCTCCTTGTGTTACGGGCAACACGTCCTGAACACAATGCAGAGTGCAGAGAATGTTGATGCCTAGGGTGTCACAAAGGCCACTTGGCTTCACCCAATTTCTTCAAAATATAGACAAAACGTCTTAGATCTGTAGGGTAAGGAAACTTGTTGCTAATAGCAGACTATGACTTAGAATCTGTGTCTCTTGGCTTTGTCCATCTAGAGCTTGCTGGATGCGTTGATTTCTCCATGTTTCATAATGTAGATCAATTTGAGGAAGCAAACGATTTGGGATGGACTTTGGGAGCGTGCTGCTTTTATATTCACTACAGGATTAGAAGGATGCAGTTCTTATAAGGCAAGGCCACACGGTGACTAATGTTTATTACCTAGGCCATGAATCTATTTTTGAAAACCAGTCTTTATTTTAAAAATTGTTCATAAAATATATTTTGACTGCATTCTTTCCTCTCCCCCAATCTCCCTCTCATCACAGTTTTTCTTTCTTTTTAAAAAATTAAAATGCACAAAATATGAAAGGGAAAAGAAAACCATGGAGTCTGGTTTTACTTAGCCCATTAATCCCAAATGCACAGCCTGCCTCTGAGTGTAGTTAATGTACCTACTGTAACTTCCTTGAAGAAAATGGATTTCTCCTTCTCAGCTGCTGTGAATTGCAAATAGATTCTTGGCTGGAGGCGAGACATTGTGCCTGCTTCCCCTTCTCTGCACTGGGACTTTGTGGGGCTTGAACGTGTGCAGGGTTTGTGCATGCTGTCACTGTCTCTATAAATTCAATATGTGTCACCCCTATGGTGTCTGCAAATGTTGTTTCCTTAGAGTCATCTACCACCTCTGGCTCTTACAATCTTTCTTCCTCTTTTGATGCATAGATCCCCGAACTTCGAAGGAAATTGTTTCATAAATACATCCCATTTAGGACAGAATATTCCAAAGTTTCCCACTCTCTACACATTGTCCAGTCATTGCTTCCTGTGTTAATTACCATCTACTCCAGGAACAAACTTCTCTAATTGGGGAGGAGGATAGTTTAGTGATGCACAGATCTATGGGGTATAGAAGTATGTCTTTAAGAGTGATTTTACTGCTATATTACTTTAGCAGAGTAAATGTAGTGGCTTTTTCTTTGGGGCTTATAATCTGTCTAGTCTCAGTGTCATGGCTTCACTAACAGCATTAGGTGTGGGTTCTATCTCACTGAATGGGCCTTAAATACAATTTTTTAAAAAAAGTGGTTGGTTACTCTTGTAATATTTGTGCCACTATTGTACCAGTCAGTATACCTTGCAGGCAGGTCACTATTGTAGTTCTCAGGGTTTGTAGCCGGGTGAGATTGGCAATTATTCCTACGTTCTGGTAGTATATAAAGCACCTTCCAGCACAATGAGCACCACTCAGGATGGACAACGCTTCTAACTGAGCACCAGCTCAATTTACCCATGCTTGTTGATAATAGTTTGTGGTGTCTTTAGCAATAAGGTCTTACCACAAGGTTGTGGAGGGTAACCAAGAGCACAGGCAATCATCTGCAATGTTTTAGGGGTCTATGGGACTCCTTTGACCAGTAATCAACTCTCTGTAATACATCCCTGGTACTGGTGTAACTTGCACAACATGTAATACATACTCTTCATGAAAAGCTGTAGGTGGGGATTTTAAGATTTTAAAAGGGAATTTGTGTCTTTCTGAAACTTTAGCAACAGAATTACTTGATATCCATGCAATTCCTACTCCCAAGTCTTAAAATCCGCTACTTAAAGCTCTTTCTGAATAATCTGTTCTCTTAATTAGTGTTTCTATTGATGTGATACAACACCATGACTAAAAGTAATTTGTGGAAAAAAAGAGTAATTTTGTCTTATGATTTTCAGGCCACATTCCGTCACTGAGGGAAGTCAAGGCAGGAACCCCAGGCAGGAACCTGGAGGCAGGAGCTGATGCAGAGGTCATGGGGGGATGTACTTACTGGCTTGCTCCTCATGGCTTGCTCAGTCTTTTTTCTTATAGCAATCTGGAGTACCATTCCAGGGATGGGCCTGACCCACAATGCACTGGGTCGTCTCCCATCAATCATCAAGAGAATATTCCACAGGCTTACCCACAGACCAATCTGATGGGGGATTTTTTTTCAGCTGAGATCCCCTCTTCTCAGACAACTCTAGATTGTAATAAGTTGGCATAAACTAGTCAACACAGAGCTCTGTATTATATGTAATTGCAAGTTATGTGTAATTAATGAGACAGATTTTATCTTTGAAATTATTTCATGTTATACTGTTGTTATTTACCTCTGTTTAACTCTTTGCTTAAACTTTTAAAATGGAAAAAACACGACAAAGTAGCCCAATGAAACAATAGTGAAAATCAGGTTTTTTTCCATGTATCTTAATAGAACAAGTGGTTTCAAAGAGAAACAGGTACATTGGTGCATTTAGGTTTTCATCTGTTTGATACTCATACCTTACTCTCAAACGCATTTGCCTTGGAAGCGCACTTGCTGAGTTTCCCATTGTGAATTCAGAGTGCTCAGTCCAGAACTCAAGGATATGTATCAAAGCCTTATTACCTTAAGCTTGATCTTGAGCCTCTAAGATTGGCTGCTTAAAATAATTAGGATGTAGAAATAATGAGACCATTTCTCATTAGGGTAGGGATAATTAGAACAGATTGTTTATTTGGCTGTATTCTGATAACCTAAGCTGGAATTCCCAGGAAGTTGAGTAAGAACAGAAAGAGAGGGAAGATGTTGTCAGACGTGTGGATTTATGAAGTAATTCTGGAGAAATCATTTGACTAAGTATTTGACTAAGTATATGTTTTTGCAAACCTAAGCTCTGTCAGCACCACACCCAGAACGTTATGTGTGAACTGCAAGGACTCTCTGTGTTGATGCAATTTCTTTACTCAAGTCTTCGGTTGAGTTCGATGAAATGCTCAGAGGGACATGTAAATGCTGGGGTAAAAATGACAGTGATCATTAACTGTAATTATTACTTTGGGATGAGAAACAGTTAAGTGGTGAAGGGATGGTTCATTATAAATATTTGTATTTACGTGTTCTCATGAGTTATTCAATTCAGTTTCATTTATATTTGGGTATGTGATATGAAGTAGAAATTTTTACACTTTAATATCCACCAATTGTATAGTACTTAGAAGTAATCCTTAAAATGTGCTTTTTGGCACATGACATATGGAGAATCAATGGCATGTAGGCAGCCAGAAATCTTATGCTCTAGAAAGGCAAAGCTAAAGGAAAACAAAGGTGGTGTCTGCACTTCCTACGATATTCCCACACTCGTGATACTGAGACACTGTCATTCTGTGTGAGGCCCATTCATTATCAAATATTTACCAAATGTCTCCCATGTGCCAGGCACTGAGCTAAGTCCTGATTATATGATGATAACCACACTACCCTAATGGTAATTAGGTCTGCTGTCTGGAGCTTCCAAGTCCCATGGACAAGACAGACAAAATATATAACTAGAAATTGTGAAAGCTCCATTAATTTTTTTTTTGTTTTAAAAAAAAAAGCAAGCAGGAAAGTCTCAGAGAGAATGTCTGGGGTAAAGCAGACAGGCAAGGAAAGTCTCCACACTAAGAGGTGGAGATGGAGCCTCCGTTGATAGAGCAGCTAGCACTCGGGAAGCTTAGAGTTGGATCCCCAGCACCACATAAACCAGGTGTGGTAGCTCATACCTGTAATCCCAGCATTTGGGAGGTAGGGGCAGAAGAATCAGAAGGTAAAGACATCCTCAGCTACAAAGGAAGTTTGAGGACAGCCTGGGCTCCATAAGACCTTTAAAAAGAGAGAGGGAAAGAGGGGGAGAAAGAGATTATGTAACTAGATTGTGTGATGAAGCAGGGAGAGGTGTATAGCACAATTAATAAAAACCCAGAGACAGATATAGGGGAGGTAGTGTTTTTCATTGTTCCCATTTATTGAGTTACGAGCCAGGAGCAAATCATTTTTAAATATTACTAATGACAGTATGACTCACATGCTACAGATGAACAAACCAAACCAGGGCTTAGTTATTAGGGTAGGAGAGGATAGAAGGATGGAATCCTAGATCTGAACCCAGAGTTCATAGTTTTGATATAGTAATCCCACTTCTTGAAAAAAAAAATCATTGAAGAGTAATTAAATATTCAAATATAAACTTTATAATAGGATGAATCTAGTGTTGCTTTAAATGTTTTTATTTGTCTTTATTTGGACACTGAGAAAGGATTTTAAATTTAGCTTGTAGCTTCATTTAATAACACTCCTTTTCTTTTTGAAAATTTATTGTGTCTGTCTCTGTGTGTTTCTCTGTGTGTGTGTCTCTGTGTATCTGTGAATTTGTCACTGTGTGTATGTCAGTGTGTGTGTGTCTGTGTATGTATCAGTGTGTGTGTCACTGTGTGTATGAAGGACAACTTTGTGGAGCTGGTTCTCTCCTTCCACTTCTACACAGCCTCTGTGCATTGAAATCAGGTCTTCTTTACCCACTGAGCCATTTTAATGACTCCTTATTTTCTATTTTTAAGTTATTTATATAAAAGACTATAAAACGGGTAGCTAGCAATATTCTAAAAAGTAGTTAAGCCTTATCATGCTGTACCTGGATCAAGGCATAAATATACAAATGAGATAGGAACATGTTAAGAGACAAAGCAATAAATAATCATAGAAGAGATGGTTTTTGAGAAACGGAAGGAAAAAAATCTGTCACTTATATGTTAGCCTTGAGGATACCATAGTTTCTCCTGTACTTAAAGCTAGCAGAGCTATTGGCTTATCTCAAATAAAATTAAAAAAGATATTCATAACATTTTCCAGGAAGCTCTCACAAAGACAATTCAAATGTGGCGGCCGTATCCCCAGCATTTCCTTAGAGTTTGTGCAGGACAGGAAGAGGAAACAGAACAACTGGAATTACACATCCAGGCAGAGGTGCACGCCTTTAATCCCAGCACTCGGGAGGCAGAATCTGTTGAAGCATCAACAGCTGGCTTTGAAAGTTATTTGTCTTTTAATGTCTTAAACAAAGCAAGCAGGGAGAAGGCAAACTCTTGTTGAATTAGCTTATTCGTGTTGCTCCACAGACTGATTCAGATCCATTGAGCCTGTAGAGACAACGTGCTGAATGAACCCATCAAAAAAAATTACACAAAGACGACCCGAACAAAAGCTCACGGTGGGAAGCATCAGGGCTTTTAATCGGAAGCAGTAATAAAGGCCACCCAAGCATTGTGTCGGGAGGTACTGAGTTTTCAACTACAATTAAAGACCTGGATGGGGAAGTCAGTCATCAAGGCTTTATCACAAAGATGGTGGTGGCTTCTCAGAAGGGAGGCTGCCCAGGCCGGCCTATTGTCATTCTTTGAGTGATCTTAGCCTCACATTTCTTCGCTGAGTTGCCTGCAGCTCCCAGCTTCTTAGCTGTGTTCTGACTTGTTGCTGTTTTCTCGTTGGTTAGAGAAAAATCTTGCACGTGTTAAATTTATATGCACCCGTGAGTCTGGTTTAACTTTTGAAAACTGTATCTTAAGAGAACACGAGGTCATTCCTCATTGCTTTTGTTTTCACTGGTGCCAGGGTTGTTCTTTGTATGTTATTTGTTATTTGCTGTGAATAGCTCTGCCTATTACTTATTTATAGCTTTTGACGTCTGGCTGGGTAATCCCTCTCTTCTAGTTTCTCTATCTTGAAGAGGTGGCTGTAGAGGCAGATGACAGGGAGTGGGGCAGATGACTCCGTGGGTAAATGTCCTGCTGCCCAGTGACTGACCACTGAATTTGAATTCTGGGACCTACTTGGTAGAAGAAGAGAACACATTAATAAGATAAAATGTAATTAAAGTATTTTAAAAGTGGTAGATATAGATATTAGGAAGGTATATATAGATATTAGGGAGGACTCCCTGTAACTATGCATTTTGAATCATTCTCTTTCACTAACTAATTTTGTGGTACCGAGGATCAAACCAAAGGCCTCATACACTCTAGGCAAGTGCTCCCTCACTGAAATAACACCTTCGTCCACAATTTTAAGCTTTGATTTTGAGTCTTGAAATTATTCACTCTGGAGAGCTATGGGTTCTAAATAATTTTTGAGTTTTCTCTTAAAAATAATAATACTCTCTATTAGCGTTTCCAGCCTATAAGTTGCTCTAAACAATTTGATTGTTTCCAAACAATGTGTAGCATATAATAGGCACGGAGTACGTATTAATTTTGAGTTAAGAATATGGATGTTTAATTCTTCCAACTTCAGGTTTGTTTTCTAAAGGCATTGAAGTATAATGGATCAGAAAAACACTCGGATTTCATTCATTTTCATTGTGCCCATCATAGTGGAAAGGTTTTTTTTTTTTCCTTAAATGATTTACAAAAGAAGAAATGTGGAAAGACAAATAGATTTGGGCACACAGATTGTCTTCTAGTCTGGGTTATCAGTTCAACGATCCATTCTTCATGTCTGCAGAGTGAGAATATACTGTGGACGAATCCTCTTATACACTGTAAAGATTTGTCACTTCAATTGGTTTAATAAAACACTTATTGGCCAGCAACAAGGCAGAAAGTATAGGTAGGGTGGCCCAAACTAATGCTGGGAAGGAGAAGGGTAGAGTGAAGAGTCCCCTCTGTGAGATACAGAGTGAGCAGGAGATGAACGTGCTATATTAATAAGGAACCGCCACATGGAAGAGGGTAAATAAGAAATATGGGTTAACTAAAAATGTAAGAGCTAGCTAGTAACAAGCCTGAGCTATCAGGCAAGCATTTACAATTAATATAAGCCTCTGTGTGGTAATTTGGGAAGCAACTGTCAGGTATTTGGAAACAGGTGTTCAGGACAGTGCTATGGGATACCCAAAATGCTTCATCATCTGTGAATTCTGCAGATTTCCAGATTTCCTCACTCTTCCACTGATCTAACTCATGTACTAGGTTATGATCTGCCAATTCTTTCCTCTAGGCTTAAAATGCAAGACCAGAAAATTGATGAGCTAATGCTGACACAAACATAACTGCCAGGGCAGTTATGATGGGGTTGACGCTCGTGCATCAGAATTGAAGGAACAATGGCAGGTGGACCTCTGGAGTTTATTGGCCAGGCAGTCCAGCCAAATTGACTCTGTCTCAAAAACTAAGGTAGACAGTGGCTGAGGAGCACACCTGATGTCCACCCTTGGCCTGTACTCTCCCCCATATTTACATACAGACATGCACACACTCACACATACCACATGAACACACACCACACAAACACATGTGAACACATTCACAAACCCATACATCAATTTACATGTTTTGTGTCAGTTAATATACACAAGGAGATGGGACATTATTGACTGATTGATTAATTATTGATTATCTAAGGATCATTAAATGTTCTGGGTTTTGTAAACCCAGAGAGAGGTTTTTTAGTGGTAAATTCCTAGTCATTTAAGTGTAGCTTCTTTTTTTTTTAGAATTTGGAAAGTCAGTCTGGAGAGAGGAAATCAAAGAAGACTCGTAAAGGGCCCTTAATCATTCTTTCTGATCATCTTAATGATGCTTGATCATTTGGACTCATCACACACCTCCATCCTAAAGATGGCCATAGTAGAAGCGGTCAGTCTCACTGAAGCAATTTAATGGGGGAAAATAACAGCATAATAATGAAACATTTGAAGCTAGGTGTAGTCTTCTGTAAACAAGCTATTCACTAGGCCTTCTCAATCTCACATCTCTGTGCCTATGAAATCAGGAATAAATTTCTATCATGTTTCTATTAGATGTCACCTATTCCTATTTCAGTTGTGCCGCCCAGTGATGGGGATGAGGTAGGTATTTCCTTCTCCTTGTTTGTTCTGTATAACATTTTTATGACTTCTCGAACTTATCAATAACAGCACTACACATTGTTATATATTTTGTGCCTAGTAGTCATTGTTTTTTACGTCAACATAATGTATGTTGACATTTGTCTATTATGTCAACATACTAACAGCCCGACTTATGATTTAATACCTAAAATGATGCTCCAAAGGAAAAACATTAAAGTAATAATTGAATATATTCACTTACAGAATGCACGAGAAAGGCTATTTAACAAGAAAGCAAGGTTTCCATATGGTTTCTGTTAATGATTAGTCAAAGTGATGGAGGAGGGTTAGCTGTCTGTGTGTTACTTTCATTGGTTAATAAAGAAACTGCCTTGGCTTTTGACAGGACAGCAGCTTAGATAGGTGGAGTAGACAGAACAGAATGCTGGGAGGAAGAAGGCAATGAGGCAGTCGCCATGACTCTCCTCTCCAAGACAGCCGCAGGTTAGAATCCTCCTGGTAAGCCACCACCTTGTGGTGCTACACAGATTATTAGAAATGGGTTAGATCAATATGTAAGAGTTAGCTAATAAGAGGCTACCAATAACGGGCCAAGCAGTGTTTAAAAGAATACAGCCCGCCACTCCTTCTACATCGAAGGATTGTTTTAAGTCACAGAATGAGACTTCTGGTTTAATTAAATCAGACGAAACACCACATTACCCAAGCTTAAAATATTTTAAAGGTGAGATAAAGCAACCCCAAACCTGTTTAAAATAGTATGTGTGCATGTATGTATATTTATGTGTATATATATATATGATGTGTATGTACATGGTGCATTATGTGTGTGCATATAAGTATGTATGTGCACATGTGTGTGTGTGTGTGTGTGTGTGTGTGTGTGTGTGTGTGTGTGTGTGCGCGCGCGCATAAACATTTGAAGGTCAGGGATCTTCTCATGGAAATTGGTTCTCTCCTTCTCCAACGTGGGTCTCAGAAACTGAGTCCAGGTTGTCAGATTTGGCAATAGGTACCTTTACCTGCCTAGCCATCTTTCCAGGTTCTCCCGAACTCATTTTTTTTTTTTCAGAGAAAAAAATTCTGCCTCAAGGAAGTAAGCTGTTACTAATGGCATTGGAACCAATAAGGCTATCAAACTCTTCCAAGGAACCTGGGAAAAATGCTAGGCTGAGAAATTTAAGTGTAATTTGACTCAACTTGAGAAAGCTATTCGTGAGCCTCAAGGAACCAAGATGAACCTGGACCTTCTAACACTGTCACACACATTGTGACTACCTACTCAGTTACCTGTTAACAGGCTTTAAGCTGTAATAAAGGCCAAATAAGAAGTGGAAACTAGAGGGATGCCTCAGGACCAAACTCTCGAGACTGGATAGGCAGAATGGGCTATTTATTATAAAAGATGAAATACAAATGCCCAACAAATACATGAAAAATGTCAACATCCTTAGTCATCCGGAAAATGCAAATTCAAACTCCATTGAGATTCCATCTCATCCTAGTCAGAATGAAAATATTTAAGGAAACAGATAATAGCAAATGCTGGTTAGGATGTGAGGAAATGGGAGTCTTGGTTCTATCACCCTGGTGAGAATGCCAGATGGCCCAGCCTCCACAGAAATCAAGATGATGGTTCTTCAAAAAATTAAAACTACCATATGACCGAGCTGAACCACTTCTGGGTGTCTGTCAGTGGATGAGTGGATGGCATGAATGAGGTACACATCCAAAGATCTTTATTCATCCACAAAGAAAAATGAAATGTCATTTCCTAGAAAACAGATGTAACTAGAGATTACCCACACGGACAGAGTAAGCTGGGCTCAGAGTGACAAGGCACATGCTTTCCTTTCATTTGCCAACCCTGGATTTTATTTAAATATATGGAAGAGGAATAGAAAAGGAAGAAGAGAAGAGTGTGGCCTCCCACTGGTACGAGTGGGAGGAAGACAAAGAAAGGGAGGAATGTGGGGGATTGTGTTAAACTGCGTGATACACTTAAGACTGTGTTTGTAAACTCTGAGATTCCATTTTACACCTGAAAGAATGGTCGAGGTCAAAAACACTGATGACAACTTATGCTGGAGAGCTTGTGGGGAAAAACGAACACTTCTGCATTGCTGGTGGGAATGCAGGCTGGTAAAGCCCCTTTGGATGTCAGTGTGGTGATTTCTCAGAAAATTAGGAAACAACCTTCCTCAAGACCCAGTAATACTACTTTTAGGTATATATCCAAAAGATGCTCAATCGTGCCACAAGGACATGTGCTCAACTATGTTTATAGCAGCTTTGTTTGTCATAGCCAGAACCTGGAAACAACCTAAATGCCCCTCAACTGAAGAATGGATAAGGAAAATGTGGTACATTTACACAATGGAGTACTACACAGCAGAAAAAAATAACGACATCTTGAATTTTGCAGGCAAATGGATGGATCTAGAAAACATCATTTTCAGTTAGGTAACCCAGACCCAGAAAGACAATTATCACATGGACTCACTCATAAGTGTTTTTTAAACATAAAGCAAAGAAAACCAACCTACAAATCACAATCCCAGAGAACCTAGACAATGTGGATACTAAGAGAGATACATAGATCTAATCTACATGGGAAGTAGAAAAAGATAAGATCTCCTGAATAAATTGGGAGCATGGGGACCATGGGAGAGGGTTGAAGGGGAGGGGAGAGTCAGGGAGGGAAGCAGAGAAAAATGTAGAGCTCAATAAAATCAATAATAAAAAAAGAGTTTTTGTAGTCTTGTGTCTCTGCACAGCAATAGAACCCTAACTAAGACATTTGGTATTTTTCGCTGCACAGTTTCTATTTTTCTAGAGAGGAGAACAGGGCCATCCTATAAAAATGCAGAAAGAATTTTACACCTAATGCAGGAAGTAGCTCAACTTCGTGGGAACTGGACAGTCACTAGAGGCTCACCCTTGTCTCTCCTTTAGGGACTACCTGACATATTTCCCTCTTTTCCTGTCATCACATGGTGTCATGTAGACAGGGTACTTCAGGAAGGAAGGCCGAGGGGCTCCTAAGGGCACAACGACACTTTTTTTTGAGGGAGATGGTGACTTAGAATTGGAGCGATTTCCTTTGTCAGCTGAAGTTATTTAGGTTGAGTTAGAATCTTGTCAATCTGTCACTGAATTCTCTCAACCTCCCCCAGCTATAGAATGCAGATTTAAGACCTAGAAAACCACAGTGTAGAAACGCTCAGGTGGCACTGGTATGGTCATCACTAAAGCACATACGGCCAGGGGACAAGGTGCTGGTGAGATAGAACTTGCTTTGGTTCTTAACAGTGCACGGGGTTAGGTTATGTGACGGAAGATGGTGGTCCTATTGCCACTTGTTTAGCTTTTGGAGGCGGGAGGGAGAGGTTGTTCCTTCAGGAGATTAATTTTCATTTGAAAAACTAGTTTTCCATGGCTGTCAGTCCATATGGGTTTTGTGGGGGTGACTCACCCTCTGTTCCACAGAGCGGAAAGTGACCTAGATTTAGCCACTCACTGGTCCCTTGGTCGACACGCTAATTTCCTGGAGACGTGACAGTGAATTTAGTAGTCCCACGTTGCCTTAATGAGGCTCAGATAGGGAAAATTGTAAAACAGAGTTGATTTTCTCCTCTAGGGTTGTGACTCTTACAGAGACGGTAGTGTAGTGGCGCTGATAAATCTTAATGCCGCAGGAAGTCTGGCACGGAGCAAACTACGTAAGGAGAAAAGCAGAGTGGGTGGGAAAGATTAAGTTAAAGATTAAATGGGGAGATTAAATTCCGATGACCATGCTTAAGCTTGGTCTAGTTATGGCTGAAACTAATGGAGTTTTCCATCATATGACAAAATGGTCCCTTTTCCTTTGAAACAGTTGGTCTTAGTTTTATTTACCAAGATTAGTTAATAAGTATTTACAAGCTAAGGTAGCTATCTAAGTAAGAATTTCATAAGCACAGAAATGCTATTTAATAATTTTCTTATTTAAAAAATTTTCTGAACTATTTTGAAGCTCACACTTAAACCCCTTGTGTTCGTAGGAAAGGCAGTCATGCCTTAGTTTCTGTGGCTGCGTCCTGGGAGCTGAACTGACGAAAGATAAATTAACAAAGAAAAACGTGTACAGATTTATTTGTTATTACCATTTTTATGTGACACAATGTACTTTGTAGAAGGAAGTGCGGATCCCAACGGGTTTGACAATAATTCAGGGTCTTATGCACAGTTCTGACTGGAGGAATAAGTAATAGACGTGGAAAAGCATAGGAAGGGGAGCTTGGGTAACAAACTGTGGGAAAGTAGAACAGATTTGGGGAGCTAAAGGTTGTTTGTATAGACTCATCATTTAAAAAGGTTCAGTGTATGTGTGTGTGTTTGTGTGTAAGTCTGTGTGTGTAAGTTATGTGTATGTGTGCCTGTGTATATGTGTGCTGTGTGTGAGTGTTGTGTATGTGTGTGAGTGTGGTGTGTGTGTTTGTATATGCATGTGTATGTGTGTGCTGTGTGTGTATGTGTCTGGTGTGTGTGTGTGTGTGTGTGTGTGTGTGTGTGTGTGTGTGTCTAGGACACCCAGTTTGTTACATGTGTGCTGGGATTTGAACTGTGGTTATCATGATCACTCAGCAACTGCTCTAAATCCCTGAGCCATATTTCCAACTCCCTGAAGAGACTTATCTTGGTATCAACCCGTCATCCTTGCTCTTGCTGGTACAAGAAGGTCAGCTTTACTTTGGGAAATTTATCCACTGATTTAAAGTACAAAAGGAGGGCGCAGAAAGGTCTTTCTAGATCTGTTATTTCTCAGTGTCTTCAGTTCAAACTAATCAATACACTGAAGTGGCAATTTCCAGAGAAGCATGTTTCAATTTTCCTCACACCCTGTCTTCTGTCTTCTCAAATGAAGTTATAAAAATACCTGTCATTGCTCTCTCTCCGCAACTTCTGTTAGATACTTGCATGTGTATCTCTCAGGATAAAGATTACAAGTAAGACTTTGTAATAGAGGTAAATAACATCATGTAAGCTTTTCATAATTCTATTCACTTCACTGTACATTAGTGCCATTGTTTGAAAATTATTTGTGTCCCCCAGGATCCACTTTGATTAAAGGCGTGGTCCCCAGGGTTGTGCTGTTGGAAGGGAGTGGGTCCTTTGGGAAATCAGACCTAGTGGGAGGTTCTGGGTCTTGAGTAGTGTGCTCTTAGAAGGGGCGGGGCTGTCAGAACTTAATAGGATTTAATATCTATCCTCCCTTTTCTCCTCCTCTCCCTTCTCCTCCACCTCATACCACACACTACAATATACCCTTACCTGTTGCAGGGGGCCACTTGTTCATCCTGGCTGCTGGCTAGCTTAGCCCCAAAATAACCACACAGAAACTGTATTAATTAAAACACTGCTTGGCCCATTAGCTCTAACATCTTATTGGTTAAGTCTTAAATCTTAGTTTAACCCATTTCCATTAATCTGTGTATCGCCACCTGGCAGTGGCTTACTGGATAAGTTTTGGCAGCACGTCTTACTCTGGCCGTGGACCCATGGTATCTCTCTCTTTCCTTCTCCCAGCATTCAGTTCTGTCTTCCCCGCCTACCTCAGTTCTGCCCTATCAACAGGCCAAGGCAATTTCTTTATTCATTAACCAAGAAAAGCAACACACAGAGGGGACTCCACATCACTTACCTGCCTCCTCCACCAGAGAAGGAGAAACTGACCCAGTGGGGCTGCTCAATCATGAACTTTAACTCTCTGAAAACTGAGCCAAATCAGCCTCCTTTTGTTTATGGATAGCTTGCCTGGTCTATAATAATGAAAAGCTAACAAACACAATTAGTTTTTAATAAACACACTCAAGGACGCTGAGGGAGATGTATTTTAAGACAAAATGAAAATATCCCAGAGAGTTTTATTCCTAGCTATTTGTGAGTTGACTAGTAGATCCTCCTTCATAATTGTACTGCTCTAAGAAAACAGACATCTCAGTTCAGCATCTGTGTATTTACCATATCCTCCTTCCTGCTGTATTGACTTTGGATTTAGTTCAAGAAGAAAGGTTCTGAAATCTTTCACTGAAGCTTAAAAAACAAACACTAGCTATCCAGGTTTTCTTCTTCCTTACAGAAATGCCTCCACCTTATTTTAAAATTTCTAAACAAGAATCATTTCTGGTAATTGCCCACAAAATATTGGGGTACTTTGTCTAATACTCTTATAGGGAAGAGGAGAGATGGCTTCTGGGTTTCCTGTAAATATATTGTAGCTTCCTCCTTCCCCAGATCCATGGAGGACTGGTAGATAGACTTAGTAGGTTTATTATGATATTCAGAGTGCTCTCCAAGTGAGCACTGAGTCACAGAAATAATTTTCTTACTATTATAAATTAGTTGGGGTTTTTTTTTTTTGGTTTGTCCTCTGAAATTCTCAGGAAGACAAAGTTAACATTGTTTGTCCTGTGACAGTTTGTTTTTTATTCTGACAACTTTTGGACCTGAGAGTTAGATAATCCTGCCTTCGATGTTCCATTTTATGCCATTCTCAGTGAGATACTTTAGACACACATAGCCTGTCTGTTCCTCTGTCACCCCCAGCTCCTACACCTAGGTGTACTAGTCTAGGTCACCATCACACTTGGTTTAATAGAAATAGTCCTAACTAAGTGGAGCCCCAGATTGCTCTATTATCCTGCAGCCTCTCAGGAAGTGGCATTAACAGGTAGGATGCATGAGGAGACACATGGAGTTACCACAGAAATTCTAGACTACTCTTCCGGATCTCACCTTCAGGCAGACACAAGCAAAGCCATCAGTAATCAGTTGCAAGTGAGCAAAACCCAGATTTCTTCCGGAGTTAGCATCTGAGATCATGGCGCTACAGTGATGTGGGATTCCCCTCTGTATGCTGTGAACACCATTGGTGAATAGAGAAACTGCCTTGGCCTGTTGATAGGGCAGAACTTAGTTAGGCAGGGAAAACTAAACTGAATGCTGGGAGAACGGGGGCAGAGTCAGAGAGAAGACATGTAGTCCCTCCAGAGACAGACACTGGAACTTTACCCAGTAAGCCACAGCCACATGGCAATACACAGATTAATGGAGATGGGTTAAATTAAGATGTAAGAGTTAGCCCATAAGAAGCTAGAGCTAATCGGCCAAGCAGTGATTTAAATAATATAGTTTCTGTGTGATTATTTCAGGGCTGAGCAGCGGGGAACCAAGTGGCCTGCTTACAACACTACAGAAATAGGGTTTTCATGTGGGAAGTGGGACATGGCTCAAGATGACAGGAAGAATAGCACTGAACACCATTAGAACGTTGTAAGGAGAGGAAAACAGGCAAGAAGAACATTGAATACACATCCCTCTGTTTCAGTTCTGTCACTCAGGGACTCTGAGTCACAAAATGGATAGAAAAAACTTTAAGTTTATTTCCTTCTCACTTCAATTCTTGCCCTGGACATCACCTGGTGGTCATGTCTGAGTTTAATTGTTTCCTCTATATGCAGAGTCAGTGCCATGCTGAGAATGGTTATAAATCAGATTGGTAATAAACAAATAAACAAAAATGTTCAAGCTGTCTATCAGAACACCCAGATTGCTCGCATAAAGAAACTCCGTGATTTTCTTTCATTATTTAAATGGAGCTTGTGTCCGTAAAACATCCCCCCAAACAATTTTCCTTGTAGGGGTGGATAAGGATTTCTCTGACTGCTAGGCCTTTGTTAGAACTCCACTTACAAGGTCCTACGTAATTTAGTTGTCTGGCTAAGAGATCTTACAAAAAGTAGTTGTCAAGAGCAAGCAGAAAAGGATATAAACAGGTTGATTTAATAATTTATGTATCAATTTTGCCCTAGAGCAAACATATAGATTAACTTTAAAATCATTCTAAATAGTGCATAAAGTCTGGAACAATTAGATTAAACTAGATATGTAAAATCTTTCTCAACACAATAGGGTTTTCCATATTTCAAACTAAAGAAAGAAGTCGAGATTCTGCAAACATATGAGATTGCCTCCCTGTGCCACAGAAGTCTGAGTCATTTCTAATAAAAGGCATTCTTTAATGTCGGGCAAAGATTATCTTGCCAAACAGGTCAGCAGAAGGCAGGAAACACATTTTGGAAGGTGAGCCTACATGCCCAGGCAAGCTAGTTCTGCTTAGCTGCTTTATGCTCATGTTCTACTAATAACTTCAAAGACGGAGGGGGTAGGGTCTACAAGAAAGCACAGCTGGAAAGTGGTCCCATCAATGAGATACAAGCCATAGGGCCCTTAACAACAGTTGTTATCTAGTGGGAAGTGCTTCAGAGGCCCAGAAAGGGGTCAAGTTTATAGGCTCAGACAGGGTGTTAAACAATACTATAGTTTTTCTATAAATATTTATGAATATCCATGAGCACAAGATGGTTAGTTTTCAGAAATCTAAGGGAATATTAGTATTCTCTTTTAAACATGCTTTTTGAAGTTATTTAGATTATTTTTAACATTTATTTATGAATAAGTAAGATAAATAACTCCCAGCCTAACAAATATTAACATTTATTCACATCAGATTATTTTTCTTTTTCAAAATCCTTCTTTTCTTTTTCAGCCCTTTTCCTCCTTTCTCCAAGTTTCTGTATCATCTGCAGTGTATTCCCCAATTCTGCACCTTATTTTATGTCATAGGGGTTCAGCTTCACATGATGAATCCATCCAGAGTTACCTACCCCCGAGTAGCCTGACTTGGTTTTGCCCACAGGTTTTCATCATCAAACTATAAATAGCAAGCCTGATTCGAGTTCTGCGTGTGAAGATTTACCACTGCATCTTGGCACTGGGGACGTGCCTGGCCTTCGGACTAAGACAACCCAGGTATATCCCAGTGGCGATGAAATCACTTTTATCCTGACCAATCTCCTAGCTTATCTTCTGTCCCAAAGAGCAGAGATCCAGCTGACCATGACTCCAGGAATCACATGTCCATCAATGAACCGCCAATCAATCGAATTCTTTGCAATCCTAGATCTGTGTGCCTCTGTTTCTTCAGCCTCCCAGTATCAGGACTCGTCCACATACACTGCAACCAAGTTATTCAGGCATGTGTGTGCTTTAAAATAGTTTGTTATCTTTTGCATAAATGACTTGACCAATTAAAAAAAATGTTTGCTTTTCTAATCACCAATGCTATTAGTTGAAAATGGTGTTGATTCAAAACAAACTCAATGGCAACTTTGAAGGTTCTTTGTCTCATAATATTGTGTCAGGACTTTGCTTTTTAACTTTACAGGACATTTGCATATAGATTATGGTTTCTAGTTTGGTGTTTTATGGAATGTCTGTGTATGTCTCTGAATCCATATACATTTCTTTGGCTCTTTTCCTTCTGTTTGTTTGTGTTGTCCTATTCTGATTTGTTTGCTTTTGTTTTATCTTATTTTATTACTATTCCTTAGATACCTGTTTCTCTTCTATCAAAAGACAGAAAGGACATGGGTCAAATGGAAGGGAAGGTAGGTGGGGGCGGGGCTTAGAGGAGTTGGGGGAATGGGAAATTGTAATCAGAATATATGGTATGAAAAAGTCTAATTTCAATTTAAATGAAAAAGGAAAGAAAAGTGTTGGCTTACAACTCCACTAGATGTACCTAATTCCTGTCACTGGAAGGTTTTTGACAATCACCACAAAGGGAAAGTTAGTTTCTCCAAAGGGTGTCATTGAGGATACAAACCACACTTAAGGGCAGGCTCCACACCCAGCAGAAGACAAACAACACAAAATGCTGTGGGACCATGGTCTGTATCCTGTCACTTGTATTTTCAATAAGCGCTGATTGACCAGTAGACAGGCATGAACTATAGGAGGGGTGACCAGGCAGGAAGTAGAGGCAGGGCAACGAGAATTCTAGGAAGAGGGAAGTTTCAGTCTGCAGTCGTCACCCACAGAGGAAGCAAGATAGCACGATGTAACTGCCTTGTAGAAAAAGGTACCAAGCCATGTGGCTAACAATACAAGAATTATGGGCTAATATAAGTTATAAGAGTTACTAAGAAGCCTGAGCTAATAGGCCAACAGTTTATAATTAATGTAGACCTCTGTGTGTTTCTTTGGGGCTGAACAACAATGAGACCAGGTGAGACAGAAACTTCAGTCAACAACAAAATGAGCTCAATGGTATGATTTTGAAGATTTTTTTCTTGTCTAATATTGCTTTTGGGGGGCATTTTTTTCTTTTTCTATTTTTTTAACCTTACTGATGTTTTGCTTGTATATCATAGTTTCTGGTTTGTGTGTGTATGTGTGCTTGTGCGTGTCTGTCTGTCTGTCTGTGTGTTTCTTGTGAATTTCTTATTCACAAGAATTTTTTTTAAAGAAATAGAGAAAGAAGGCATGGAAGCAGTTGGAAGGGTAGGGTGGTGGGAAGAATCTGGGAGGAGATGAGGGAGGGGAAATTATGATTAGAATATATTGTATGAAAAAATATTTTCAACTGAAAATACAAAAAAGAAAGAGAAGGAGTTGAAATTTGTGTGAGAGATTTATTTTATTTTATTTTATTTTATTTTATTTTATTTGCGACAGGGTCTCACAATATAGCCTTAGGTGGTCTGGAACTCATAGAGAACCACCTGCCTCTGCCTCCCAAATACTGGGATTAGAGGTGTGCATCATAACAACTGGCCAAAGAATTGTTTTATAAGGGTAAAAAGAGTAATATCTTGTAGTTTGAGACTGAGGGATTTTTTGGTAGGGAATTTATGTACTGTAAAACATTTTTAGCATGTGACACCTACAAATATAGGGCAGTTGAAGGAGGACCAAGAAGAGAGGAGGACAAGTTCTCAGTTCGCATTTAATTTGTATACCGCCCCTGTGGTATTTCAAATAAAACACCAAAAAAGTTTGTTTTTTTTTTAAAAAAAAAAGAATGGTGTTGGGTTTGTCTACTGATCAGAAATCAGATAACTTTAAATCCTAATTTTACGAGTTATTCAGAGAGTCCAGATTCTTCTCCACAAGCAGTGGAGTGACTGAAAGGTGGAAAATTTCTCCGTCCCATCCAGATTTTACACATCTTTGAAAACATTTTACCCACTGACATTTCCTTGACTGAAAATCTAGCATGGTGTCAAACGGTGACATGATCGCAGTTATAATTGCTTTTTTCTCACCTTAATAAACAAAGCTTCTACCACCCAGCATGCAGAACTAACATCTGCTGTTAATGTTTAATAGACTTGCTTCACCTGGTGGAGGAAAGTGACTGCCGTACACTTGGCCTTAGCTGTCTTCTCTGCTTTGTTGGGGAAAGCATGAGGTGTTGCTCAATTTCTCAATGGCAGATATTTTAATACTACGTTTTATGTTAAATATTGATATTAGTCTATTTTTCATAATTCAATGCTCATACACATGAATTTAATTCATTGTGGCAATCTTGGTCTTTTTAATTCACTAATTCAACACATATTCACTGGGCACTTCCTGGGTACCAAGGGCTTAGGTTATAAGTTATAGGAGGTTCTTCTGTTCATATATTGCTTTCATTGCTTAATGAATAAAGAAACTGCTTTGGGCCTGATAGGGCAGAACTTAGGTAGGCAGAGAAGACAGAACTGAATGCTGGGAAGAAGGGCAGAGTGAGAGACATCATGGATCTCCCGCCTGAGATGGACGCTGGTTAGAATCTTGCCGGTAAGTCACAGTCACGTGGCAATACACAGATTAATAGAAAAGGGTTAAGTTAAGATATAAGAATTAGCCAATAAGAAATTAGAGCTAATGGCCAAGCAGTGTTTTAATTAATACAGTTTCTGTGTGGTTATTTCGGGTGTAAGCTAGCCGGGTGGCCGGGACATACAAAGCTCCCCCCCCTCTCTTTATGCAACAGTTATAGACATATAAGATAAACTATTAAGAAAGAAAAATTCTTGGCCACATGGATCACATTAAAGAAAAAAGTTGATATAAAAACTTGTAAGAAAAGTATGCCAGACAGTGATTATGGTTTGAAAGAAGGAAAAGCAAGAGAAAAGGAATGTAGAATTTTGGGATGGGTTGAAATCATGAGTGGCTAATAAACGTTCCCTAAAATGTAAATAAAGGCATTTGGAAAGCAATGAAACCTGTCTGAATGAAGAATATTCCAGGCAGAGGAAATAGAAGTTAAAACAACCTTAAAATAAGAACAAGCATTTTCTACAAAATTATCTATTAAATCAAAATGTTTAAACGTATTACCAATAATTACATACCCTGTTCATTATTATTATTTTGTTTGGTTTTGTTGTTTGAGATAGGGTTTCTCTGTGTAACTGTCCTGGCTGTCCTGGAACTCCCTCTGTAGACCAGGCTAGCCTCGGACCCAGAGATCCACCTGCTTCTGCCTCCCAAGTGCTAGGATTAGAGATGTGTGCCACTACTGCATGACAGCTGTTCATTATCTTTAAAACTATTTTATTTATAATGCTTTAAAACTGTTTTTCCATGTTACTAACTTATTTTGAAAGAAAAATTGTTTGTGTGCTTGTTTTTTAAGACTTGATCTCGCTGTGTTGTCAAGACTGGTCTTGAGATCTTGGGACCCTGAAATCCTCCTGTCTCAGCGTCACAAGAGCTTGAACTACAGACATGTACAACTCTTGCTTTGCCATTTTTTTTTTTAGCTTGATCAGTGTTTCAGCAAGTTTGGTTGTTTTGTTATTATTCTAAGTGTTATGATTGCCAAATGTTTCGTGAAGTTCAGAACTGACAATGCACTACGGCATCTCGGATGTGCCAAAAGGGGTGAAAGACAAGAGGTCTCAGAATGCCCAGTGACAATTCTCACGTTGTCACTTGATCCAAGATAATCTACAAACTTCTTTGAAAATAATTTGTAAAATTGACTTCTTTTCCCCTTCTTTCCATAGAAAGGCAAGTATTGTTAAAACACTTCATGCTTTCTTGGGGGAGAAGAAAAGACATTCTTTGGCATTAAACCAGTCAGCACAAGGGAACTTTCTAGAATGTTAAACAATTATTGATAGCCAAGTATGCTGGTTTTGCTTACATGAAAGCCAGCATGAATCAACACAACGGTCACACCTAGCCAAGAACAGTGACACTCAGGAATGGCTTTCTCAGGGAGCCCTTGCCCTGAAGGTTAATCTCTTCTGAAAAGTGAAAATGGAACAAGCCGGTGTTGAGACTGACTCAGGAAGTACAAAGGAGCTTGGCCTTCCATACCAGGACTTCTACCTAAACCAGAGGCCAGAGAGCAGGCTGTCCCGCAAGAGGCTGCCTCCAGCGCTCTCGCCTCCTGACTCCAAAATCAAAAGCAACTCACTAAAATATGAACCACCTTTGATGGATATCGTGTAGCTAAACTGTGGATTCAGAGCAGCTATAGGAATCTAAGAGGTGATCTGAAAATCCCTGTGCGGCAGAGAACGGGGGTTCTGGAAAAGGTCATCAAGCAAATATGACTACGACAGTGAAGAAGGGGATCCAGGCAGGGTATGAGGTAAGGACAGAAACCTCTCCTTCACCCTTCCCAGTTCAGGATCCACCTATGCCTTAGCAATGAGAGATCTGAGTACAATCCACAAGCTTTGCATCTGGTACTTGTAGCCTATTGTTCTGTGAACGGTTGCTTAGACTGCCGTGGGGTAATATCATAATATTCAGTGTAACATGGCATGTGCCCTTACGTCCTCAATATAAAGCCCTGAGTGCATTGTTAATAGAATAATCTAGCTGACGATTGTAAGGTATGCTAATTATTCATCTAAGATTACTGAGAGAGAGAGAGAGAGAAAACTCTAGTGTACAAACATACCACTGTATTGAATGAATTTACAGTTTCCCTTTGCGTCTAAAATGCTACTAGGTCTCCATCATCATCTTGGAGAAGATGAGAAGATAGTGTTAACATCATTTTTTGGTAGAGCGTAGTTTCTTGCAGAAGCCTTATTATCTTATATGACATATCATAGACAAACTAAGATTTGTTAGGCCATTTTTTTTTCTTCTATAAAGGCATCAGAACTATCCTTCCAGTACTGCCTTGGAAATCTACAGGGGAGGCTTCCTTCACACTCTGGTTCCGCTCTATCCAGGCTGTTTGGTTTAAGGAAGTTGATGCCCTCTCTCCCCGCAGCAGCAATGTGTATAGTGTCTGAAATAAGCACAGTGCTTACCTTGTATAGATATGGAGATAGTTTTACGAGAAAACACACACAAAACAAACTTTACTCAGCACGACGTGCACTGTGAGCATCAAACAAATGTTCTCATTAAGTACTGGATGTGGTAATCCCGAGTGCCCCGCCACAAGCGTAGAGAGATGGAGAACAACAGAGGACCATTAGCCATGTCTCCTACCGAGCCATCTGGCCTTGATTTTTCAGCTGCGCGTCCTGGGGACTTGGTAGGACCATAAAATAAAAGGTAATAATAATAAAGGAAGTAATGTTTCTCCTCTGACCACTCAGCTGCTGAAATAAAGGGACCCGAAATCTTATACCCTATTGGATAACACATGGAAAGCCTTGTAATGGGGTACCTGTGACTGGTTTGGTGACTACTGGCTGAGCGGGTGGGCCATTTGGCATGGCAGGAGGGGGTTATACTACCCAGTAGCACTGTGATCTCCTTATTCTCGCCACAACCTGCAGAGGTGTTTCATGAAAGAATTAACCCCAAGTAGCTTTCTGCAGCAGTAAAATGGCATGCTGGGTAGAAGGGCTGCTCATTTTCGACATGGAGTTTACTTTTCCTAGGAGGCAGAGGGAGAGAGACTATAGGTGAGAGAGAAACACCAGCGAAATGTGTAAAGGGCGGATGGAGAGGAAGTTTATATTGAGTCTTCCTATTCTTTATGCCTTAAACAAGTATATGATTGCTAAGTGTCTTTTATCCAGCTAGATTAAAATAATAGTTTTTTAAATTAAGAAAAATGTTTTGATTCTTTTTGATGATTCTGAGATAATATATATTCACCATAAACAATGTAAAAAAATCCATTAAAGCAAAACATTCTTTAATTCCCCACAACCGAGAGGAATCTTTCAAACTAGTAGAGAAGGGTCTTTCTTCCACTATCAATCCAGCTTGGGAGACATTCTGTTAGGGACACATGGTCTTCACCCCTCCCCCAAACAATGAAGGATTCTGTGTGCTGACAACATGTTTCTTTGTTTTTAAGGTAAAACAGAATTCTAACACTCTTATGAAACTTTGTAAAATAATATTTCAAGATGTATAGTCACCAGAAGCGGGTCTCAGTACTGCCCACACTCCCCGTGATCCCTGCCGCTCCCTTGGTTTCCTGGGCCTAGTCTCTCTGGACTTCCCCATTGTCTGCTCCACTCCTTGCCAGCCAGCATCAGACTTCTCTTTGTTCTGTCTGGCACCTTCTCTTTCTTCTTTGCACGGGCCACCTTAGGCTTGGACTCAGGCTTTGGAGGAGCAGAACCAGCGGGCGACCTTGCCGATCTTCTCTCGGGCTCCTTCTCCTAGGCTGTACCGCCTTTAGCACCCATCAGCCTTTCTCTGGGCCATGGCCCAGGCAGCAGCTGGTGACAGAGGCCCTGAGAACTGAGATCTGGCCACACACAGCTTGGGTCCATTGTGATGCTTTTCTCGCCGCTCCTTCACACTGTTTCCTCTACTAACTCTTTAGCTGGCTTGTGAAAAGTAGGGCTCATAAAAAGGGACTTTAGCTTCTGAGGCCTTAAGGGAAAACCCCCTGCCGCCACACAGAGAGTCACAGCTAAAACTACATCACCAGAAAGAATCAGTTCTGCCTAGAGATTGCAAACGCAACGCTTAGACCAAGCAGATGCACCATCAGGGTGGAATTTAATTCCTTTGAACTTTAGCTCAGAAGAGCCGGAACCCGCTATCAGACATAAATCCTGAGGGTTTTTATATATATTTTTTATTTTACTATGAAAGGACTGACACCTTTAGACACCTTTAGGAATTTCTCTTCAGGAATTTGAAAATGGGAAGTGGTTCGTATGAGAATATGGACACCTCTATGCTGCTATGTCATTACTGAGATACTTGAAGAGTCTTGGCTGACCCCGTCGTGAGCCCCTGCTAGGCTGTGCTGAGCGCTAGGACTGCACACAATATGGAGCAAAAGATAAAGCGCTAATGTGCTCCCTATATTCTTGGGGCTAAGATCTGGTTCATGTAAAACATTCATGATGCCAGAACGGCTGCCACAGACTTCCAACTGCTTTCCCCACCTTGACCAAGAAACTTGCTCCCCAAAACCATGGGGAAATGCAGCCATGCCCTGAAAGAGAAAGGGCAAAAATAGTTGGGGACAGCCCTAGGACTCTTACAAACATTTTACTTTTGATAAGCTTGTCTCCAAGTACATGCAAAATACCATTGCGGGTCACCTACTTTCTCAACTGCTACATTCAAGAAATGCATGTCCTGACGAAAACTTACGAAACTATTAGGGATTGAAAGATGAAGACTCAGTCAAGAGCCTCCAGGACCAGAGCCTGGGGCTGTAAAGTTTTTTAGGGGTTGAGCATCTTCCAGGCATGCCAGCTTCCCATTTCAGAGAGGAACACATTATAGACCCAAGACAACGTTTTTTTTCCCTTCTTCTCCACTGTTTTGTCACACACACACACACACACACACACACACACACACACTATCTGGTAGACAGTTTGATTGCTGGTCATAGATTTTTAGTGTCTTGATTGTGGCATTTGTTTTTCAAAGACTATATGAAAATGTCACCTGAATTTGTTGTTGTTGTTTTTTTGTTTCTTGAGACAGGGTTTCTTTGTGTAGCCCTGGTTCTCATGGGCTTGCTCTGTAGACTCGGCTGCTCCTGAACTCACAGAGATCCGCCTGCCGCTGCCTCCCAAGTGCTGGGATTAAAGGCACGCGCCACCACCGCTCAGCCCGTCATCTGGATTCTTTAAGTGTTGTGTTCCTGTGGAGTTTTAATCATCCATAAAGAAAATCAAAATTGCATTTTTTGCGGGAAAATGAATACAACTGGAACGTATCTTACTGAGTGAACTAAGTAACTCTCAGAAGGATGGAGATTACACGTTTCTCGTCATTTATGGTTCCTAGATTGTGGCTACATCATGAAATCATGAATGTACAGATGTTATGGAAGCGTGTCCCGCGCTACCGTCTCGCCAGCAAGAACCACGCGGAACACTAGGATCCTTCTGCAGGAATGGTTTTAATCCTCTTGGGAGCTAGAGCATAAGCCAACATGGCCGGGGACCCAGATAAGATGGAACCCATCCCTTATAAAGGAAACAGACCCTGCTCTGGACGTGTCTTTCCTGGATTGGTCAACTGCTCCCAGTCCCAGGTGAAACCTTGGGAGTAGTGGAAAAATACCAACACGTGTGAGCTTTCTAGCTCACCTGGTGGTGCAGCGCCATCTATGGTGGAGAGTGTGGTTGCGGCCTTCTACAGAAGCGGGGCCAAACCATGGTGCTGGAGAGATGGTGTGGTGGCTAAGAGCGGCTCACAGCCATGTGGAACTCCATTTTTGAGGGATCCGATGTCTTCTTTTGGCCTCCTCAGGCCCCAGGCATGTGTGTGGTGCACATATATGCGTGCAGGCAAACACTCATGCACATACAGACAAGAATAATAAATCTCTTTTAAAAGTGAAAACAAAATAGAGGAACAAAGGAGATTTTGGGGTGTGGGAGAGAAAGCAGGGTTGATGGATGGGGGTTATACTTACTGTATTTTATACACTTGTATAAATATGTCCTTGTGAAACTCAGTACTATGTGCAATGAATGTACACCAATAAAATAAATTGAAAATATTTTTTAAATATTAAGAAAACTTATGAAGGATTATATGCCATTTACAGTATTAATTTTCAATAATTTTATAGTAAACTGTTTACCTCCCTCGATTTTGATTATAGAACTTAATTTTTAAATGACCAAATAATAATGGATATGCAATTGGTATTATCCTTATTGGGTATTTCCAAGAAAACCGCAGTTTTGGTTGCTTCTGTATTCATTTGCTAGGGCTCCCATGACAATGACCACTCACTGAGTGCCTTAAGCAACAGGTAGCTATTGTCTCATGGTTTTGGAGGCTGGAACTCCAAACCACAGTGTTGTCAGGATGGGTACTTTCTGGGAACATCTCTTGTATGCTTCTCTTTCTGCTGCTGGTGCTTTGCTGCCAATCTTTGCCTTCCTTGGCTCACAGGAAGCATCCTCCTCACCTCTTCTCCCGTCTAAGTACCAGCCAAGCCAGACCCTGCTTAGCTTCTGAGCTCACACAAGATCTGGCACGTTCAGGGTAGCATCGTCAGAGGCACCACTTTGTGTGTGTGTGTGTGTGTGTGTGTGAGAGAGAGAGAGAGAGAGAGAGAGACAGAGACAGAGAGACAGAGACACAGAGACACAGAGAGAGACAGGGAGAGAAAGAGAGAGAGAGCACATTTCCCCCTTTATAAGGATAATAAACATTGGATGGAGTGCCATCTTACCATATTTTGAATTTATGTTAAATAGTTACTTGCAGCAACCCTATTCCAAAATGAGATTAGCTTCTGAAATACACAGCATTATGGTGATGTTTTATTTATGTTTTAATAAATAAAAGTTTTCCTGAAGATCAGAAGATAAAACTAAGCCACCAGAGGCCAGGCACTTTTAATCCCAGGATTTGAGAGACAGAGGCAGATGGATCTCTGTGAGTTCAAGGCCACCCTGGGTCACACAAGATCAATGCAGAAACAGATCCAAGTGGTTGTGGCATACACCTTTAATCCCAGTACTAGGGAATCCTGCCTTTAATCCCAGCACTAAAGGAGAATATAAAATGGGAGGAAAGAGAGACTCAGGGCTCAGTCTGCAGTCACTCAGCCTTGGTAGAGGCAAGACTTTTCTAGTGGCTTGGATGTTTTGTTTTTCTGATCTTCAGCTTGACCCCCAATATCTGTCTCTGGGTTTTTACTCTCCGTGCTGCACAGCCTTACGCCTTCAGCACAGGAATCTGACTCAGAATTCTCATTACATAGCAGAAGAATAGAAAGTGCCTTCTTTCCTATGGCCACGTCACACTTACAGTTGGAAACTGGAAAGGAAGCCGAGGAAGCAGAGGGAGGTGAAAGAAATGACTTTCATCAGACTCTTGTAACAGACCAGTTACGGCTGAGGCATCTGAAGCTTATACATCCTTTAACATAATGTCCTGGTGCGGGAGAATTGTCTGTATTCTGTCAATCATGTTTTAAATAAACGCTGATTGGCCAGGCAGGAAGCATAGGCGGGAAAACCAGACAGGAAGTAGAAATGATGCAATGAGAACAGGAGAATTCTGGGAAGGAGGAAGGTGATTCCTCCCAGTCCTGCACAGACCACCAAGGAAGCAGAATGTGACCTGCCAGGTGAAAAAGGTACCGAGCCATATGGCTAAAATAGAACAGAATAATGGGTTAATATAAATCATAAGAGCTAATAAGAAGCCTGAGCTAATGGGCCAATCAGCTTATAACTTATGGAGACCTCTGTGTGATTTTCTTTGGGGCTAAACAGCTGTGGGAACTGGGTAGAACAGAGAACCCCAATGAGCCCGGCCCTCCATGTTACAGCATCCACGGTGACAGGGGGACAAGCACAAACAGTGAAACTGAGCCTTGTAGAGATTAAGTCACTTTCCATGGGCAATATAGGAACCAGGCTCAAGGGTGGATGTGTGCAAAACCTGGGCACTTTCTTGATGCTCTCCTCATTCCTCTGCAAGAAGTCCTGTGTGATCAAATGCAAAGCAGTGCAGATAATAGGAATGGCCATAAAAGGAGCCTGGGGAATTCTATCCAAACAATTGCTTCTGCTGCTGCTGCTGCACGGAGCAAAACTGGCAGACAGACCGAAGCAATGGGGACCTTGTTGACAGTGGGTACACAAGGCGACACTCCTGCCTAGTCACAGCAAGAATTTACCTCCCGCAGTGAACGGGGAGAGGGGGTAGTTTCTTAGAGATACAGAAGAGACAACAACATAGTTTAAATATTTATGAATGCCAGCCCTTGAAGACCATTTGATTTGGAGACCTTAAGCCTGGTAATAATCCCTTTGCAACTATCTCTCCAGCAGTAGGTGGTGGTTACTGCCAACATGTCACACTCTGTGCCAAATGCTCTTCCTGTTTTATCTCACTTAAACCTCCTGGTAACCCCAAGGGCCATGGACAGTATTATCGCCATTTCTCAGATTCCGGAGCAGAGGCACGGAGCCCAGCCCTGAAGCCTCCAGCAATGTCCCTGCTGTTTCTCCTCAAAGCCCAGCTCCAAAGGTGAGTTCGTGGGCTCAGAACCTTGCTCTGTAGCTAGCTGTTTTTCCATAGTGGAACTGCAGTGACTCTGGAAAAGGATTTGGGGTGTGGTAAAATCTGATTTAGAATCCTGTGCCCACCACTTAACTGCACGACCAAACGCAAGTTGTCTTAGGTCTCATTTGTCATTTTCAAAAGTGTAATAAGAATGCTTTCCCCAAGGGGTAATTAAGAAGAAAAGTGAATCGTGATCATTGGTGCCTATGGAAGAGCCGTTAAATTTATTATTTGCTGGGGGGCACAGCGTTCCTTTGAGTCCTATTGCTACATTTCCAAGTTTTGTCAATCTCACTTCTTGGTAACTTCCCTCCTTAGGAAAAAAGAAGAGAATTCAAGTACCCCTGGAAAGAACGGGCACCTGCTGGAATAAGGTAGGCTGTTTCCTCTGCTCAAGACGGAAGCAAGACAATAAGCACAAAAGTCAGCATTTCCCCCTGAGAAATAAGCAGACAGCTCTTCAAAGATAAAGTCTAAACAGCCAAGGAGCCTGTGAAGCCAACGTCCCACAGCAGAGGAATGAAATTAAAAGCACAATGAGATTCCACCCCAATGGAAGTCATCAAGAAAACAAATAAATGCTAGTGAGGATGAGGGTGGAGAGGAAACTTCTACCTTGTCTAGAAGGAGTGTAAAGCAGTCCAGCCTCTACGGAAGTCAGCCTGGAGATTCCTCAAAAACAAACAAACAAACAACCCTACAGACCTTCCATGTGACCCAGCTAAACCACTACTAGATATCTACCCAAATGAGTCCAGATCAACGCACCGCAGGGATATTTGCTCATGAATGTTTATTGCAGCATTTCACGGTAGCTAAGCTACGAAACCAACCCAAGTGTTCATTAACAGAGGAATGGTTAAAGAAACTGTAAGATATACAACAGAATGTGCTCAGCCATAAAAAGGCGTGAAATTGGGCTGAAGAGGTGTCCCCGTGGCTTGAGTGGTGGCTACTTTTCCAGAGCACCCAAATTTGGCTCACAGTATGCACCTTAGATGGCCCACAAGCACTGATAACTCTCTCGGGATCTTCTACTGCCTTTCCTGAGCACCTGCATGTACGTGTGCACATGAACACACACACACACACACACACACACACACAGGGAAAAGGAGAGGAGGAAGCTATGTAATTCGCAGCATATATGCAATTAAAGATAATCATATCAAGTGAATTCAGTCAGTAGAAAGACTAGTAGCACGTGCTTTCTATTTGTGAGTCCGAGATTTCTTCGAGCTGCATAAAGCTTATGTGTACACTTGACATGAGTAGAATCCGATTGTCTAGACAAACAGAGGGACCAATGGAGGGGTAAGAAGAGGGAGAGGAGTGGGCTATGGTGGGGGAAGCTGTTCATAGTACATTTACATAGATGCGGGAAATTGCCTTGTGTAGCCAAGCACAGTACAATAATAATAAGCAATGAAGAGTTAGCTTTATTAGCATCCAGAGAACACCTGAAATGTAATTGCCTTCCTCTGAGTAGGGGAGACAATCTTTTAGAATCTCTCTTAGTTGGGTCTCCTTCTCCTAGAATAAGGGCCCAACACGGAGGAAAGGAACTAGGAATCAGAGGGAGAAACAAAGCCAAGAGAGAGAAGCTTCCAGAGGCAGGAAATTCCTCAAAGAACTGGGGCTAATGGCCAGTGTCTCTGACTTGGATATTATATAGGAGGCATCAGGCTTGTAGCAGAGCCTCGTTTTAGACTAAGTCTTACTTCCTCAGTGGTAGTAACAAGCATGCAGCGATAGTAGAAGGCCACTCACCCAGTCTTGACCGTAGTACTGGTTGCATGGAGCTCAGAGGTGGCTAATACAAAGCAAACATTTAGCAGAGGTTTGGAAGAGGCAGGCCCAAGATCGGCACACTCTGTTGGGAAACGGGAGTTAGAGAAGAGAGAGTTGTTGAAAGACTGAAGGTCAGTTAGCCTGGTATAAATATCAGTGAGCAAAAAGGGAGACTCTGTCTCAGAATGGAAGAGGAGAACCCGTACCCAATAGGGTCCTGTGACTCCTACAGGTATATGGATCTGCATGCACCTACAGGCCTGTGTACACACTCTCACATACAACATGAGGTGCAGAAATTCACTTTCCAGAGTGACTCATTATTCATTTAGGGTAGAAGTAAGAACACAGAAAGTCTTCATAACTGAGGAAAACTGCCAGAGACGAGGAAACTGGAGTGATGTGGTTTGGGGGATTCTGAGGTAATTTTCAGTCTGAGTTGTTCAGAAAGCAGAGCCTGAGGCTGTGAGCTTATGGGTCTTCTATGTTGTTAGGAATTTTATTCCAAGTGTGGAGGGGACAGAGGCAAGGAGCCGAAACAGGGACGGGGAGCCAACATGAGATTACACTGTCGTCTCGAAGCTGATAACTAGGACTGAATGTTGAAACCCACAAACTTATTCAGGTCCCAGAAACTATCTCAACAAAGTCCGTCCAGAGGGAGAAAGAACTTATTGACCGTTTCCTTTTGTGTCTGTAGAAGTCAGAAGAACAGTTGTGCTGGATATTAATCTTTTTTTTATTATTATTATTATTATTATTTTAATTTAGATTTTATTTTATTTATTATTTTTTCCACTTCCTTCCCTCTCGCTCCCCACTCACCCTCCCTCTTCCCCCTCCAGTCCTAAGAGAGGGCAAGGTACCCTGCCCTGTGGGAAGTCCAAGGCCCTCCCCCATCCATCCAGGCTTAGGAAGGTGTGCATCCAAATAGACTAGGATCCCAAAAAGCCAGTACATGCAGTAGAGACAAATCCCAGTGCCATTATTCTTTGGCTTCTCAGTCAGCCCCCATTGTCAGCCACATTCAGAGAGTCCCGTTTGATCCCATGCTCCTTCATTCCCAGTCCAGCTGGATTTGGTGAGCTCCCATTAGATCAGGCACACTGTCTCAATGGGTGGACCAATCCTTGTGGTCCTGACTTCCTTGCTCATCTTCTCCCTTCTTCTGCTCTTCAACTGGACCTTGGGAGTTCAGTCCAGTGCTCTGATGTGGGTCTCTTTCTCTATCTCCACCTTGGATATAATCTTGAATGTCTCTCCCACACATCTGCCTGCCTGCTCCTGGCTTGGTTTGTCCAATAGTTGTTCAAACCCAAAGGACTGGGAACATGGCTTGGTGGAAGAGTCCATGGCTAATACACACGAGGCACAGTTCCAGCTCCAGAACTGCACATGTGCCCTTGTGCGAACACACACACACACACACACACACACACACACACACACACAAAATTATTCCTATAGCTTCTCAGACTTTTGATTAAGATCAGGTACAGTTTCCCAAGCCTGGACTCTTGACGCTTTCCATGAAGAGTCTGCTAACTAGCCTACCACAGAGTCTGAACATCAGAACCATTACTAGAAGTATCCAGGTTGGACCTCATACTTCAGCACCTTCTAATACGGGCTTACTTCTAACACAGGACACCTGGCTCTCGTATTAGCTAGCTATCTCACTTAGCGGCCAGAACTTGATTGCTTTCCTAGTTCGTAAAAATGTAGGATGAAGCATTTCATCTGACAAAGAAGGAAGGAACAATTGAAATCAAGACAGGAAGCAAGGAGTACCAGTAATGAACCAGGATCTTGTCTTCCGTCTTACAACAAATCCATAAGATGGGTGGGGGCATCACCATTTTGTGGATGAGAAGCCAGGACCTAGGAATTACAGAATTAGCAAGCCGCCAAGGCCAGCCTTTAAGTCAGCTACATTCAGTCTCAAAACCCCTCTCCCTCCCTCCCCCTTTGAGTTCTTCTCCCTCTCCCGTTCTCCCTCTTCCTCTGTCTGTCTCATTTTGAAACAAATTTTAAGTTTCACAAGTAGTGTGAGTATGACTTTGTAAAAATGCAAATGTTTCTGAAAAAGTTAGTGTGTCCTGGGAAGTACTGTCTGCCCTGTTTTCAACTCCGTAGATGAGTTCGAATCTCCTCTTTCAGCTCATGAATTCTCTGACAGGAAAAATAAATGAAATGTATGAGTTTAAAGACATGATAATTCACTCCAAACAATTGATTTATTACTCAGTTAATAAAAACATCAAATCGTGAAACATATATGTTACCATTAAGACGCCGATCCAAAGAGAACAAACGTAAGGATACAAACAGGTTCGGGCAGAATGAGCTCCTTGCTCCTGGTGGCTAGAGGCAACGGAGTCCTGTTTATGTTCACTTGAGAATGCGGCTAAGGGACTTGAGGGCTCCTCTTGATTATAGCAATTCATTGTATGATAGTCACTGTGGTTTAACACAGCACCACGCCATGTGCTAGAGACTGCATGTACTGTCATTTAGCCCTGATGACAATCCTCGAGAGTGGATATCATCTCTTTTTTGTTGTTGCTGAAGCAGCTGAAGCTTGGGTCGAGGTGACAAAGTGGTAAGAGGTTCAACCCAAGTTGCCAGATTTCAAAATGCCCACCGTCTAGCCACCATCCATTCATTCGGAGGACCTAATGATAGAGCAGATTCTCACCAGCTGTGAAAACTGCCGACACCCAGTCCCCTGGGCCCTCTTGATCTTATCTCCCACCCACTTCTGGAGTAACTTATGATTCACCAACAACACATTGTCGTGAGCGTCTGCAATACTGTGTTCTTTTTCTGGGACCTTCTTCCGTTGTTTTCTGAACCGTAAACAACTCTCATTTTCTAGTTCGAGCATCACTTCTTCCAGGAAGCCTGGACAGCTTCACTCCCTCCATGACAACATTACACCTATTCCTTCATTTGGGACCATCCATGTCTTCCCACAATGCTTTGTGTTACCTTTCTTAAAGCACTTAGCTAATGGGTTCTAAATATTTGACACTGCCTGTTTCCCTGTACTTCACAGTGAGCTCTTGAAGAGTAGGTGCCACAACTGTTTTAAAGTCACATCTCTGGCCATACCATGGTGTCTAACACAAAGGAGTCAAGTGTCAAAGAATTGATGTGTACATATATTTTTGTTATATGCAAAACGGAGCTGAAAGGAGACTCTGCGGCGTCACATGTGCTGACTGTCCCAACTTTAGCCACCCCTCTGCCAGGTTACCTTCCCAACCCCCCACTTTCTGAATCTGCATCTTTCTCTACATAATGGGAAGGAACTGGGGCAGATAACATTAGGGAAACTGACGTCAAGAAAGCTTAGAGACGGGGCTGGAGAGATGGCTCAGTGGTTAAGAGCATTGCCTGCTCTTCCAAAGGTCCTGAGTTCAATTCCCAGAAACCACATGGTGGCTCACAACCATCTGTAATGAGGTCTGGTGCCCTCTTCTGGCCTGCAGACGTATACACAGACAGAATATTGTATACATAATAAATAAATAAATGTAAAAAAATAAACAAAGAAAATAATAATAATAAAAGAAAGCTTAGAGACATCAGCAGTGGAGACATTAAAGACCAAACATCCCTCCCTTAATCATTAAGCATGCCTCTGCCTCACTGCACAAAGAATAAAACACTAAGGAAGAAATGGAAGCTGCCTGCTATTGACGGAACGTGCAGGGAAATTGGCAGGTGAAGAAAAAATAATGAGGATATCTCAGGAAATATGAAAAGCAATCTGAATCATTCTGAAGTTTTAAAGAGCGAAACTCGAAAGACTCAGGGCAGACCGTGGGGCACAGACACGTCTCAGATGATGGTTGTTCCACTGCACATGGCCTTCTCTGTTCAATTGCAGATCACCCGAGGAAGAGAATCTCTTCTCATCTCGAGTTTGCCAACGTGGCTTTTGTTCTGACCAAGTGACAACAAGATGGTTTTTAAGTGAAGGTTTCTGGTATGCCTCCCTGATCCCAGTGAGTCCTGGGTGCCCAGGATCCCTTCTTTAGAAGATAAATGCTCAAGCGTTCTTTATCACAGCATGGAGTAGGAGGGGATTGAGTGCTCATGTTAACTCTTTGGAGTGCTGGACAGAGGCAAATCTCCTGGACTAAAGGGGTTGAATTAGTGCCATGACTTCCAAGATTACTTGCGGAGAATGAAGGACGTGTGACTTGCTGAGTGTGTGCCATCCTTGCCTCAGAAACCCACTGCTGAGGCAATAAGGGCCTTGATCCTTGAGTTTCTTTCTGTCTTCTAGAGGCTTTCTCCGGAGAGTTCCTTAAACCTTTATGAAACAAACTATTGCAATACATGATTCTGCCAGGTGTGGTGTACAAGTCTTTAATCCCAGCACCTGGGAGACAGGCAGACAGATCTCTGAGTTCAAGGCCAACCTGATCGGACATAGCAGGCTCCAGGTCAGCCAGGGCTACATAGTGAAACCCTGTCTCAGAAACAAAACAAAACAAACAAAAACAAAACGTAATCTTAGATGTAAGAGGAAGGAAAAATGTGTCCTTTCTTCCTTTTCTTCTTTCTCTTCTTTCCTTCCTTCCTTCCATCCTTCCTGATACATAAAAGGAAATAAGAAAAGAAAGTGTGGGACTTGATCTTGCCTGCTGATAGGTCCGCACACAGGATCTCTGGCCTGGCGTCACATTCTAGACCTGAGAGAATATTTATTCCCAGAAGCTTAGCTGGGCAGGAAAAGCAATCAATGCCAGTTTCTTTTTTTATTGCCCTCTAGGACAGGGTAGTGACCTAACACTTCACAGTTCGACTCTGGAGGATAACAAGCCTCATGTTTGAGAGGCACCAGAATCAGAGTCTCCTTCGGTGATGAGGGTCTGGGGTCCCAGCTTGGTGGGACTTCCCCTCTTCTGTCATCTGCATTCACTCACAGGTGGGGCTGCCCAGCTCCTCCTCACTGGGACCAGGAAGTGGAGTGCAAGCTTTGGCGATGCAGAACAATGACGTGTGGAACCTTGGACTCCGGCCCTTTCCTCCACCTCAGTGTTCTCTTAGGATCCTGGCCAAAGGGCCCCTCCCTGCTGGAAGCCAACCCTCACCCTGGGAGGTCTGCCAGCAGCTAGTTTTCCTAAATTGACCTTTGCTTCTCGCTGGCGGATAAACCTGGAGACCTCTGAAACCCGGCTAGAATTGAGGCTACTGTGTCAAAAAATCCGCTGGGCTGAGTCTTCGCCAGCACAGCAGCTGTCTTGGCTCATGGTTCATGTCTGCTGATGAAAAGACTTTGATTAAATCAAAGGCCTTCATGGTGTGGCTCAGCCATCCTAGCAATTCTTAGTGGTTTGGCCATACGCAAACACGGTCCTACCAGCTCCCTGGTCCCTCTGCGCTTTGGAATCTTTCTTTTTGACAGTTCTCTCTGCCTCAGTCACTCACCCTCCTGGTCATACTGTAATCTTGTTACTATAACAGTCACCAACCCTTTGGTATCTCAGTTTTACTTCCCTGCCTCTCGACTTTTCCTGAATGTCGATTTCAATAATGCTTTGACCTTAGCCATTATTCTAGCCCGTTGACCACCATGCCTTTTCCCTGTTCCTTTTGGTTCCTATCTCCCCCTGCTTAAGAACTTCTGACAGTCATGGTCAGTATGCCAGAGTCATTGCTACTTATTCCTTCGCTTCATTCTCTCCTTCACCTTAACTTGGCAACACCAATCTTGAGGCTGGGAGATGGCTCAGTTAGTAAGGAAGGTGATTGCCAAAGCATGACGGTCTGACGTTGGGTGTGGTGGTTTCCATCTGCAATCCCAAGACTACGGGCTGGCAGAGACAGGTGGATCCCCAGATCTCCCTAGTTAGTGAGTCTGGAGAGTTGATAAGCTTCACACGCAGTGAGAGCTTGTCTCAGAAAATAAGGCAGAGAGTGACTGAAGAAAATACCTGATATCAATACCTGACCTCCACATACATGTATACAGGCTTACACACACACACACACACACACACACACACACACACACACACACACACCACACCACACCACACCACATCAGTGAGGGAAGAGAAGGTAGAGGAGGAATAGACACTAGTTAAACCTAAGCTTCCACTGTAGGCAGAGTTTCTCTGTGTCTCAGTAGCTGCTCCCAAATAACCATTCAGAGACTTACTATTAATTATAAATGCTTGGCCAATAGCTAAGGCTGATTACTAGCTAACTCTTACATTTTAAATTAACCCATATATCTTAGCTACCTTCTGCCACGTGGCTGTACCTTCTTCAACACTGCATGTTCATCTTGCTTCTTTCTGTGTCTAGTCTCTCAAGACTCCTGAGACTTCGCACTTCTTCCTCTCAGCATCATCTGCCTGGCTCTCTTGCCTACACCTCCTGCCTAGCAATGGGCCAGTCAGCTCTTTTATTAAGCCAGTCTGAAGGTGTCTTGGCAAAGACACATATTCACAGTAGACAAAAAAGATTATTCAGTAACATTCCTCCTGTTGGTACACAGCATTTGCCTAGAGAAAAGCACCTAAGTGGGATTGCCCCAACTCTAACTAAATTCATGACTGTAAGTATCAAATGGCCAGCTCATCATATGGACTTTTTTCTGACCTATTCATCACTATACTTTACTAAGCTACTACATTCCCTCTGCTCCTCTCACCCCAAGTTCTCAATAAACTTCCTTCCCCATGCTTGACCCCAGACAAATGCCTTCCTCTCCTAATTCCTTAAGAAAATGGAATCATGTGGAGGAACATGTCTCTACTTCTTCCCTGGTAGGAGCTCTGCACAGCAGTGTCTGTGCTCGTAGTCCCTGCCTGTTAGAAACAAACAGCGTGCCCACTGTCTTAATTAGGCATGTTAGTGCTGCAATAAAGCAACTTGGGAGTCAGTTTGCATGCCCCAATCACAGTCCATGCTAAAGTCGAGGCAGCAACTCAAGGCAGGAACTGAAGCAGAGGCCATGGAGAGAACCTCATGGCTTGCTGTGGTGGGTTGAATAAGAACGCCCCCACTCCGTTCATCTATTTGAATGCTTAGTTACCAGGGAGCAGAACTCTTTGATAGGATTAGAAGGGTTAGGAGGTGTGGCGTTGTTGGAGGAAGTGTATCACTGGGGGTGGGCTGTGAGGTTTTCAATATCCCACACCCCACCCAGTGTTCTTCTCTTTCTCTTTCTCAGCCTGCAGATCAGGATATAGCTTTCTGTTACTGCTCCATCTCCTTACATGCCTCTACTCTCACCACCATAATAATGGACTATACCTCTGCTACTAAGCAAACCCCCAACTAAATGCTTTCTTTTATAAGAGTTGTCTTGGTGATGGTGTCTCTTCACAGCAAGACTAAAATAGTGACTAAGACACTTGTTAAGCCTGTGTTCTTAGAGTGTATGACCACCAGCCCAGAGGTGGCGCCATTTGCAATGATCTGGGCTTGCACACATCAACCGCCAACCAAGAAAATGCACCACCACCTTGCCTACAGGTCAATCTTATAAAGACTTTTTTCTTTTTCAGTTGAGAGTCTCTCTTCCGAGTTATAGCTCTAGCTTGGGTCAAGTTGACATAAAACTAGCTAGCACACCTATTCAAGGGCCTCACTCCAGGAGATATCTTTTCCATCTCTTACATTTATTTTTGTCTTCTTACTAGACAGTTTCTGTAAGTCCCTAAACATACTGTTTCATTCATAAAGAACAAGTAACCCATTTGATTTCTAGTGTGTCTTTGCTACTTTTAACAATAAAACTTATGAGTTGCCTGTACTCACTCTATCATCCATTTCTGTCATGGCTAACATACTGAAGTAAAGTTCTTATGCCCATGATTCCCCTTGAACTGCTCTGTCCAACCATCCCAATGATGTTGACACCAATAAATGTTCTCAGGAGCTTTTGGCATGGTTGTTCTCAAGCTCCCTGCCCCATCTCTCTCTGGTGTACCTTCTTCATTTAACTTCTAAAATGCCACACATTCTTCATTGACTTTATTCAGTCATGGTCATTTCTTATTTTCTCAATGAATCCATCTTTAACCTCAGACTTCTTAATAATTGAAGGTTCTATGGTTTGGATCTGTTGGAGGAGGGAGCTTTTTGGTCCTGGTAGCTCAGCCCCGAAATAATCACACAGAAATCATATTATTCAAATCACTGCTTGGTCCATTAGCTCTAGCTTCCTTTAGTCTAACTCTTATATTAATTTAATCCATTTCTAGTAATCTGTATATCACCACATGGCTGTGGCTTACCAGCAAGATTCTAACCAGCGTCTGTCTCTGGTGCTCCATGGCATCTCTCTCTGCCTCCTTTCTCACAGCATTCAGCCTAGCTTTCCCTACTTACTTAAGTTCTGCCTTGCTATAAATTCAACTTTAACTTTAACATAGTAAAATTACATATAACAAACCAGGTATCAAACAAGAATTACAGTTACAATATTTATATCTACTTTATCTTTGATCCTAACTAAGGAAAACTATAACTATAAATTCTTCAACTCCATCAAAGACTCCAGAAAGATATGATATTACCTAAGTAAACAGAAAGCACATTGTAAGCAACTCCAAAACTCTAGAATTGACAGAGAGATCTCGGTGCCTGGACAGTCACCCAAAGTTCTTCTGTACCATTGGGGTACCCATCTTCAGCCCACAGGTTCATAGTATCCAACAGACTTTACCATAAAGAAGGAAATGTCAAAGACAGTTCTCCTATATCCGCAGTTTTCCAATCACTTTCTTTTGTATCCTGCAGAATGTCTTGCAGACTCTTTCATGAAGCAGAAACCTGGAAGGATTGGCTCACCTTTGGGGAAGTTTAGCAATCATTTCTCTGTGGGTTCTGCATGTCCAGTTCATACAGCATAGCATCAAGCAGTCCAGGAAAGAGCAATGTCTTGCCCAAATGGCTAACCAACTCAATCAAGTGTCTCTTCAATGCCCATCTTCCTATTGAAGTAGTTTGGTGCTGCCAGGAGCAGATGTGTCTCATTGTCATGAAAAGTCCTAAGTTCTTAAAACACTTTAAGTGCCATATTCTGAAGGTCTCTGAAAGATTTGAAGAATACCTGTCCAACTGAACTATATTTCTGTACATCTAGAAAATTTAACTAACATGACTACAAGCTTGACTACTATATATTATCTATTAATCTTAATTTCTTATTTATATATTACACTTTTAAATGAACTATGCAATCACAATACCTTAATCAAGAGCAGAAATACATATATAACAAGATTGACCTTAAATTTGTATCAATAAGCCAAGATCCATACCAAGGCAAATTTCTATAACATGGACCACTTCACTTTTCTATCTACACTTGCTTCCTTGGATCTCTCATCTAGTCTCCATTGGCTTTGTTCAAACTCTACCTGTGCTCTGTAGTTACCCTAATCTTTTGAGAGTGAATATCCAAGGGACTGAATCCTCCAGGTGCCTTTTCTCTTTCCATGAAGGTAAATTGAAAGTTGAATATTGGTGCAAGTGTGGTTCAACTTATTCTCTAGGACTTGGCAGTAAAGGACAGTTAAAACATCCTGATGTTAAAAATGATTCACGTGTATCTGAAATTTAAATTTAACACATTTCCTGTAATTTTATGTATTAAATATGGCAACCATACTAGTATTAAGTCTTTGCCCTTCCTTAGGAAACATTACTCAACACACAGAGCCAGGCACTCAAGGGATCTCTATACAAATGATGGGGTGTTGTCTCTAGGTCATGGTTCTGGTTTCCCAGTCTTCTGACATTTGAATTCTCCTCATTCATCCCAGCTTCCAACATCCATGTCTCCAACTCAGTGAGAAGACCATGTTCTATCTGAGTGCCATCCTTCCTAAACACTTTACCACAGTCTAGAGGGGCACATAGGAAAGAAGACAGAGTGGATGTACAATCATCTCATTCCGCTTCCACGGATCATAACTCTGAGTTGTCTGAAGATGATGTAATTGTTCTCATAATTATGCATTCAAACCACAGATTTTTCTATGAGTCAGTATGTCATCCACCATATCCACAGATCATAATTTTCATTTCTTTTCCAAATCAATCTTTCTTATTTTAATTTATGTATAAGCCCCATGAAAGCAGAGTTTTACCTATTTTATGCATATTATGTCTCTAGTGCCAACTCGCCTGGCAGGTAATAGACACTCAATATAAATTTGTCAATTAAATTAATATAGTGTGATAATTAAGAGAGATTGTCTGGGCTTGAATGCTGGCTCTCTTACTTGCTAGATGTATTGCCAATGGTCTGAATTAAATTTCCTTGGCTTTGGTTCTCATTTTCATCAGTAACTGGATGTTGGAATAGTAACTACCTATGGAATTGTAAAGATTGAATGAAGATAATCAGCTAAAAAGAATTTAATGGAGTACCTGACACCTAGTTGATTCTTATGCTTTTAATTAGGCCACCACATAAGTTTATTTCAGATGTAACTGTGTTGCAGGGAGACCGTTTGTTTGTCCCGGCTGCCCAGCCCCGAAATAATCACACAGAAACTGTATTGATTAAATCACTGCTTGGCCCATTAGCTCTAACTTCTTATCGACTAACTCTTACATCTTAATTTAACCCATTTCTATTAATTTGTGTATCACCACAAGGTTGTGGCCTACTAGCAAAGTTTCAGTACATCTGTCTCTGGTGGCAGATCCATGGTGTCTCTCCGACTCCTTCTCCCAGCATTCAGTTCTGTCTTCCCCGCCTACCTAAGTTCTGCCCTATCAACAGGCCAAGGCAGTTTCTTTATTCATTAATGGTAATTACAGCACACAGAGGGGACTCCCACAACATAACAACACTATTAAAAGTGACAAGTTTAATTCTATTTTTTTACTTTTATTGGTTTTTTTTTGTGGATTTTACGTCTTGCATTCCAGTTCTACTCATTGCCTGTCTCCTCACATCTGCATTTGCCCTCTGCCCTTGCAGCCTCCCCTGAATCAAAACCAAATTTACACACACTATCATATCATCTGCAAATAATGAGAGCTTGACATCTGCTTTTCCAGTTTGTATCCCCGTGATCTCCTTTTGTTGTCTTATTGCTCTAGCTAGAACTTCGAGTACTACATTGAGTGGACAGCCTTATCTTGTTCCTGATGTTAGTGGAATTGCTTTTGATGTTGGCTGTTGGCTTGCTGTATATTGCCTTTATTATGTTTAGGTATATTTCTTGTATCCCTGATCTCTGTAAGACCTTTATCATGAAGGGATGTTGGATTTTGTCAAAGGCTTTTTCAGCATCTAATGAGATGATCATGTGAATTTTTTCTTTCAGTTTCTTTATATGGTGGATTACATGACAGATTTTTATATGTTGAACCATTCTTGCATCTCTGGGATGAAGCCTACTTGATCATGGTGGATGATTTGTGTGTGTGTGTGTGTGTGTTCTTATATTCAGTTTGCCAGTATATTTGCTTCAAAGTTCATGAGAAAGATTGGTTTGTAATTAATTATCTTTCTTAGTTGTGTCTTTGTGTGGTTTGGGTAACAGGGCAACTGTAGCCTCATAAAAAGTGTTTGGCAATATCCCTTCTGTTTCTATTGTGTGGAAAAATTTGAGGAGTATCGACATTAGTTCTTCTTTGAAATTCTGGTAGAATTCTACACTGAAACCATCTGGCCCTGGGCTTTTTTTTGGTTAGAAGACTTTTGATAATTGCTTCTATTTCCTTATGGGCTATAGGCCTATTTAAATTGTTTATCTGGTCTTGATTTAATTTTGATATGTGGTACCTATCCAGAAAGACCTAGTAGTACCACTCTTGGGCATATACCCAAAGGATGCACAATCATGCCACAAGGACATTTGCTCAACTATGTTCATAGCAGCATTATTTTTAATAGCCAGGACCTGGAAACATCTTAGATCCTCCTCAACCAAAGAATGGATAAAGAAAATGTGGTCAGGCTAGAGAGATGGCTCAGAGGTTAAGAACACTGACTGTTCTTCCAGAGGTCCTGAGTTCAATTCCCAGCAACCACATGGTGGCTCACAGCCATCTATAAGGAGATCTGGTGCCCTCTTCTGGCATGCAAGCATACATGGAAGGAATGTTGTATACATAGTAAGTAAATAAATTTCTAAAAAAATGTGTTCCATTTACGCAATGGAATATTACTCAGTGGTTAAAAAAAACAATGACATCTTCAAATTTACATGCAAATGGATGGAACTAGAAAAAAAACATCCTGAGTGAGGTAGTGAAGACCCAGAAAGACAAACACGGTATGTACTTGTTCATAAGAGGATATTAGACGTAAAGCAAAGAATAACCAGGCTACAATTCACAGCTCTAGAGAAGCTAGGTAAAAATGAGGACCTAAGAGGGACACATATGGAAGGCCCCAGGAAGGGGAAATAATTAAGATCTTCTGTGTAAACTGGAAGGAGGAGTAAATGGGAAGGGATGGGAGGAGGAACATGGGGGGGGGGGTGGAGATGGCCAAGTTGTGGGAAGGACAGAGAGGGAGAGCAATGAAAGAGATATCTTGATAGTGGGAGCTACTATGGGGTTAGAGAGAAATCTGGTGCTCGAAAAATTCCCAGAAATCCACAAGGATGACCCCAGCTAAAATTCATAGCATTAGTGAAAAGGGTGCCTGAACTAGAGTACCCCTATAATCATATTAGCGGTTACCCTAATTGTCATCATAGGACCTACATCCACTGATGAAAGCAGATGCAGTGATCCACAACCAAGCACTGGGCTGAGCTCTGGGAGTCCAGCTGAAGAGAGGAAGGGAGGTCATATGAGCAAGGGGCGATCAAGATCATCATGGAGAAAACTACAGAGACAGCTGACCCAAGCTAGTGGGAGCTGACAGACTCTAGACTGACAACTGGGGAACCAGCATGGGGTCGAACTAGGTTCTCTGAATGTGGATGACAGCTATGTGGCTCGATCTGTCGGGATGGGGGCTGGTGGAAGGACCAGGCCTTGTGCCTGGAACATGAACTGACTTGGGGAGGTCCATTCCTTATGGTGGGATACCTTGCTTAGCCTTAATACAAGGGGGAGGGCCTTGGTCCTGCCTCAACTTGGTATGTCAGACTTGGTTGACTCCCCCAAGGGAGGAGGCCTTACGCCCTCTGAGGGGTGGGTAGGGGTGGAATGGGGAAACAGTGTTTTGGGGGTGGGGGGACTGAGAGAAGGGGAGGGAAGGGGAACTAGGGTTGATATGTAAAATGAAAAAAAATTCTTAAATAAAAAAATGCAAGAGGAAAAACCTCAAACCAAACAAAATCAACAAACAAAAACAAAAAGAAGAATCTTGTCATGGAAGCTGTAGTGCAGCTCACAGTTACCCTCAGTTCATCTTTACTCGCAAGGATTCATTGCTGGAACTATCGATCTAACTCGAGGCCTCTGGTTTCTGCTACACCACCGACAATGGGCTCTCACCAGGGCTTCTCTTGGATCGCCCATTGCTGGCCTGTGTCACGGAGGTCCTGCTGCTTTGGATCTGCAGGTTCATCCACTTCACATCCTCCAGCGGTTTCATAAATTCAATGGGTAAGTTTAATTCTTAATTGCCCCAAGTCAATTTCCTTGTCTGTATTTTTGAATCTGTCATTCCCATGAGTGAAGTCAGAGCTTTGCTTTTCTATACTACATGTTGTTTCCTGACAGTTGTCTTTGGAAAAAACTTTCAGTTCATGGCTGAAGGCCTTTGGAACTTCTTCAGAACCCCTTCCCTACTGGTGATGGTGGCTCATGCCTTTAATCCCAGCACTCAGGAAGCAGAGGCAGGTGGATCTCTGTGAGTTCAAGGCCAGCCTGGTCTACAAGAGCTAGTTCCAGGACAGGCTTCAAAGCTACAGAGAAACCCTGTTCTGAAAAACGACAGCTTGTAATTTTCCACTGGCCAGTACTGTCTTACTGCGTAGATTGCTTTTGTAAACGTTTTGTTTACTTTTAGGTGCATAGATTTCGTGTCTGCATGTATGCATGATAAGTGCTGCTTGCCAACTGCAGCTATGTCGATCAGGAATCCTTGTGGACGTCACCATGAGGGCTGATGATGAGGGCCGATGATGAGGGCCAGTGACAATGCTCACACCATGCCAGGGCCTAAGTTCTGTTGTCATGACTACAAACCCTGCCCCCTCTGCTGATACACATGAGACACAGTCTTTAAAACGGGCTAAGAATACCTCGTATGTCTCTCTCTATAATTACATCATGAAGGTCTTGTGTTAGACCATAGGTCTGACTGGTTCAAACAGCTTTTATAGTCTACTGACGTTCATAATAAATAAATATAATAAATGCAATTTATGATTTTACTTGGGAATTAGTAATAAGGAATAATATTTTGAAACAGTCTTGTCACAAGGCCACAATGTCTATTCAGTTCCTTTGAAATAATAAACTCTCACAATATGTCACCCCCTCCCCCAGCGGCTTAACTGAGCTTCAAGGAGCTATCTGAGCTCTCCTGCTTTAGCCATGTGACCAACAGGAATGTTTTCAAAATTTTATCTGTTTTCAGAAGTGGACCTTGGCAGCCCCTGCTTCCCGATTACTGAAACGTGGCTCGGAGTTCGCTCTTGTCCCAGCTATGTGTGGCAGCTTGGAGTTCTCTCTTATTCCAGCTAAGTCCTACCCCCTGTGGTAGCAAGGCCTTCCTCAGTAGTTTTGTGTTTGAATTCCCTGTCCTTTCTGGAACATAGAGGGCTGGGTCACCAAATAGCCTATGGAATTACCTGGGGTCACCATGTGGTCCATGGGGACTCTAGGGGCCACCTGTGGAAACATGGGGACCACTGTGTGACCTATGGAAGTATGGATGGTCAAGGCTTAACATTTGTTGTGAACATTAAGACTTTTTTCCTTTTTATTTGGGTCCTGGCTTCTGTGGCCGCTGAAAGAAGCGATTCAGTGAATCATATTTTCACCAAGTCCCAACCCTTAATCTAATAGAGAGCACCCCCCAAAAAATCTGGGAATTTATTTATGTGAAAATTCTTATAAAACTATAAAATCGAATCGTGTTATCGATCCTCTAATGAATCCCTTTTTTACAAAGAGAAATTGATATGACATTTGGACTATTTCAGGAAATCTCTAATCCTCCTTAGTTTGGAATGTGTGCTTGCAATTCTTTTCTGGTTTAACTTCCATGCACAAGCTGCTCTTACGCTTTGGGCTACATTAAATTTTTACGTATGTTAAGGCAATCCCACATCCTTGCATTGGTCGACTTTTGCTGTCACTTACTTACTATGCTCGGGGTCAGTCCTGGGGCCTTGTGCACCTTAAGCAGACCCTCCACCACTGAGCCACATCCCTCCACCTAGAATTTTACAGGTCACTTTCTTTTCATATAGTTCTGTTTCATACAGGAGTTTTCCTCACACATTTCAGGGAGTGTGTGACTTTTTTGTGTACACTTTCCTTTCCTTACCTTCAACTTCAGGACCCAAAGCCATCACTCCAAAGCTGCCCAGTGGCGGCTCTGAGAAGCTGTCTGTTATTTCACCAGAACTCCACATCTCGCCACCTGTCAGGGCACCGCCAGAAGCAGTGTTTGCTCCTCAGCGTATCCCTGGCCAATCTAAAATACACACCAGAAAGCAGCCATAAAAGCTGGGTGGTTTATTGACTTGTATACCTTCTCTGGAAGGGTTCTCCAGTGCTGTGAGCCTGTTATTTTAAAACATTTATTTGTTAGGGCAATTTAAGACTATCGTCAAGTATAGTCTTGCAGGGTAGCTCAAAAAGTAAGCTAGATAAAAGGTAATTGCTCTGTTGATGCTGGGATGAGAAGTAGATTCTCAGCCACTCCTCTCTTGCCTGAACCCTCTCAAGGGTCTTGAGAGAAACCTGAGTGTATCATTTCCATCTTACAGAGTCACTGAAGGTCAAGCTCAACTTCAATTCTGCTAGTTTTGTTCAACTTACATCGTATAGTCCTTTATTATTTTTCCCTCAACAATTTTATTTTCAAAATAATCACAGTTGATATTTCTGGTTTCTTGACTTGGAGCCCCCCCCAATATTTCTAAAAATTATGTGTTTGCTGCCAATTTAGATTTGTCGATAATAGATATTTTCTACTAATGCTCTCCGCCATTGCACAGTATAATTATATTTTCAAAGTTTAATTCACCTGAGAGTTTATGTTCCCCTTAGTTTGATGATGTAAGGATTGTTTACTTCTGAGTCAGTGTGCTTACTGGTTGGTACAACTGTACTTTTTTTCTTTTAAAGTTATTAAGATCAAGCAAAAACATTTGCTTAGTGTTTTGTACCTTGACTTTTCTGCATGATCAAACATCTTCTGAGAAACTTGCATGTATAACTTTTTAAAACATGTAGGAAACACCAGTTCCCTTCAAAGTCTCCCTGCAGGACCGACCGCCCAGCCCCCACCTCCTACTCCCTCCACCCCCGAGTGACCTATTCTCCGTGTCTGTGGCACAACCAATGTATGAACCTATCTATGATTTCTCCATCTGGGATATGAATGGAAGATGGATACTGAATTACCAAGTCTTTGCTTTCTAAAACCGCCATAGTGCACCCTCACACCAGCTGGCACAGAGAGCCCTCCTTCCTCCTTCCTGCCTTCCAGTCTTCCTACTCCTCACCTCTATCCTTACCTCCCTATCTCTTCCTTTCTCATCAGGCCTCACCACGCAGCTCGGACTAGCTTCAGACCCGGGATCCCCATCTCTGCCCTCTGAGCGCTGAGACAGTAAGTGTGGGCTCCCACCTACAGCTCTCTGAAAACAATTTCCTCTCCTTTTCTCTTTGAGAAGGTAGCTTTCCGTGGCAAACTTTCAGACCGCGTCCTGTGCTCTTCTGGCTTTTTGACTCCACAGGGATGTGTGGCGCTGTGTGTTTACGTCCCTTGTGTCAGAGGGACACACGATCCGTTCACTCCGGAATGTGGTCTATATCTGAGTTAAATCATTTTTTAAAAGTTAATTAAAAATAACAGAACTAGTTGAGTAACATAAAGTAACATTGACTAAGGACAAATTTGGGGTTTGCCTAAGTTATCCATAGCCATAATGATTAAATTAGTTATTGTTGCTATGGTCAATTGAGTCACACTTCGTTTAACAACTTTTTATGAAACTCACGTAAGCGACTCAATCCTTCTAACATAACATAACCTGAAGATCCCCTAACTTGATACTTACATGCTGGGAATGATGGCAGAAAAAAATATTTTTAAAGTCTTCATTTTATGTAATTAGGCCTTTATGTTTCTATTAAGAGTGGAAATGTTGTATGTCCAGTAAAAATGCTGCAGCTCATACCGTTAATACAGTGACCCTGAATCTGAGCTGAGGTGTTTCAGGCTGCATCCAGTGTGACGCTGTGCGCAGTGCAAGGTGCCCATGGTGTGTGGTCCCCTGGTGTGACGCTGTGCACAGTGCAAGGTGCCCATGCCGTGTGGTTCACTGATGTGACGCTGTGCACAGTGCAAGGTGCCCATGCCGTGTGGTCCCCTAGTGTGACGCTGTGCACAGTGCAAGGTGCCCATGGTCTGTGATCCCCTGGTGTGACGCTGTGCGCAGTGCAAGGTGCCCATGGTGTGTGGTCCCCTGGTGTGACGCTGTGCACAATGCAAGGTGCCCATGGTGTGTGGTCCCCTGGTGTGACGCTGTGCACAGTGCAAGGTGTCCATGCCCTGTGGCCCATTGGCTTGACACTGTGCGCAGTGCAAGATCCCCACGGTATGTGGTCAGAACTAAAACTATCGTGAAGCCATATGATTCAACCTGGGCAAGTGCTGCCATATATGCCTCTGATTGATTACATATTGAATTTTAATGCATTCTCAGTCATTATACACTCAGAAATGGCTTACCATTGCCAAATTTTTCCACAATGCCCACGTTCGATTACTTAGCTCCATGCTGGGGTCGTGGCCCAGAATTTGAGAAGCCATTCTCTTTTCTCAGCCTCACTTCTTTCTTTTTGAGGAAAAGACCATGCGGCTGACGAATCTGATGAGACGAGGGGCCTCCTCAGCTCTGCCTACTGTTTCTCCTATCTGCTTCCAGGCTACTCACAGGACGCAGGCACTGCGGTTCCTTCTCCGCTGTACACTTAGGGACTGGTCCTGGGGGAGATCCGCACTTGTTCATCCTGCTCGAGACTGTGTGTCCACTATCTGATGAAGGGGTTGCAATAAGAATCTCACTGTAGTCACATTTGCTTTCCAATATCTGTTCAATAACAACAGTGATGTCTGTGCTCTAAAAGACTTTTATGTTTTCCTCTCAATGGCCCTGAAATAAAGAAATAAGAACAATTGCTACCTGTCCTCTAAAATCCCAAAATGCATGTTATTATTCAAAATGTGTGTGTGTGTAAAATGATGGATATTTGTTTATACAAAACTATGAATGATTTGAAAAAAAAATTTATTCAGAGTTCTTCTGTGTGGTCCTGGCACATGCTCTGTAGTAGGCCATGATAACCCCGAACTCAGAAATCACCTGTCTCTGCCTCCCAAGTGCTGGATTAAATAATTTAAGAATGATTGAAAATCACTCTTAAATGATTAAGTCACTCCTTGCTTTCTCTTTGATTTACGTGACCTTGAAACCCACACCACTGGTAACATTATAATGTCCTGTTCCCAGCAAGAGCTAAAGGAGTCGATCTTATAATTGCCAGTGTGTTCTCACAGCCTCATTGAGTGGCTCTTGTCATTAATGACATCAGAAGGGGTGATGGAGTCCTATCAGATTCAGTGGAATGAAGGCACTCACCTTCAAGCATTTGTATTACAGTCACAATAATAATAACTGTACCTCTGCTATTAAACAAAGCTGGGGTCACCCTTCATCACGGGATCATCCTTTAAGATCCTGTGTTAACTAACAGTGATGATGGGCCTCTTACTTACTCAGTCTGAAAACTTGCTTTTATAACAGACAGTCCCAATCCATATACAAAACAGACATAGCATGTGATGGGACAAGAAACCTATGGTTACTTTTTTTAACTCCTTTTTACTCACCTATTAATAACTCTGCTGTGCCAAGATTTTACACTATCCAACAGAGAAAGTTAAAGACCTGTACAGTGAAAACGCTTTGCTAGTTAAAACACCAACGAAGAAATAGAGACACTAGCAGGTGAGAAGACTTCCTATGCTTGTGGACAGACAGTACTAATATTGTAAAAATGGTCATCCAACCAAAAAACAAGCTATGATTCCATACAATACCAACTAAAGTTTCTATTTCACAGAAATAGGGGGAAAGCAATCCAAAATTATTCTGGAAACATAAACACCCGAACAGAAACAAAGCAATGCTGAGCAATAAACACACTGATGGAGCAATTACCTGATTTCAAATTACATACTACAAAACTATAATAATAAAAGCAGCATGGGTCTGACACAGAACTAGACCTATCGACCAGGGGACTGCTTTAGAGGGCAAAGGTCCACACAACGACAGCCACAGGATTTTGGACAAGGTTCAGTAAACATACACTGGAGGCAATGCCTCTTCAAGGAATTGTGCTAGAAAATAAAGGACACCCATTTGTGGAAGAATGAAACTAGTTCTTCCTCTCTTTTTTCTTCTATTTTTTAGCAATTTATTTAATTTTATTTTATGTGCATTGGTATGAAGGTGTCAGATCCCTTGGGACTGGAGCTATAGACAGTTGTGAGCTGCCACACGGGTGCTGGGAATTGAACCGAGTCCTCTGGAATTGCAGCCAGTGCTCTTACCTGCTGAGCCATCTTTCCAGCCCCCTACATCTTCCTCTCTTTCCATGTACAAAAATCAGCTTGACAGGGACCAAAGACTTCAATATAAAACCAAAATTCTGAAACAGTAGAAGAAAATTTAATGGCTATTCTACAACATAAAGACAGATGCAAGGAATTTCTAAACAGGACACTGGTGGTTCAGGAAGTAAAATCAGCAATTGACAAATGACACTGTATAAAGTTAAAAAGTTTCTGTAAAGCAAAAGAAAGTGTCAGTCAAGTGAAGAGGCAGCCTACAGAAACGAGAGAAAAATTGCCACCTGTGTATCAGACATAGAATTAATATCTAGAATATACGAAGAGCTCGAGACTCAAGAAATTGAACATCAAGAAAATAGCCTAATCAAAAGGAGGTCTGTAGCTGAATAGAGGTCTTCAAAAGAAGAAATTTTAAAGGCTAATCCACATTTGTAAGTGTGCAACAGTCTTAGCTTTGGGGATCTGAAAATTAAAATTATTTTGAGATGCCAATTCACCCCAGTCAGAATGGCAACTATGAAAAACTTCAAATACTTTGCTGTCTGTTGGTGGGAGTGGAGACTGATGTAGCCACTAGAGAAATCAGCAAAGAGGTAACTCAAAAAGCTAGAACTATAAATATCATATGACTCATCTAGACTGCTCCTGGGTGTATACTTGAAAGATTTTATATCTTACTGCAGAGATACCTGTTCATCCATTTCACAGCTGCCCTATTAATAATCACTAGAAAATTGAATCAGTCTAAATGTCCATCAGCAAGTGAATGGTCCATGAAAATGGGATACACATACACAATGGAATTTTATTCAGTTGTAAATAAAAACGAAATTCTGAAATTTGTAGGTAAATGGATGGGATTGGAAAACTTACATTGTGTGAGGTCAGCCAGGCCCAGAGAGGCCAGCATTGCTTATTCTTTCTTATCTGGGTCCTTGTTCTGAATCTTCAGTTTTAAACATTTACGTTGAAGCACCTGTAGAAGTTAAGAAAAAAGAAAATGGCCATTGTGGGGGTGATGCTTTAAGAAAGTGGGGATAGCAGAACACGTGATATAAAGGTGGGGAGGGAAAATTCTGGATGGTGGGAAGGCTAATGCAGAAATGGGGTACGAGGATAGGGGAGAGACAAAAAGGTGGGGAGGGAGGCTTAACGAAAGTGAAGGGTCTTTTTTTTAATATTTTTTTAACCCACATAGAAACCTGCTAGTTTGTTAGCCAATTAAAACTGTTAACGAAATAAGCAGAAAAAAAGAGATCCACAAAGCAGGCTAATGAAACTCCTAGAAGCTATTGTTTATCAAATAGAGTTTCCAGTGCCAAGTGTGGGGAGTCATTGGACAGAGAGGCTGAAAGGCCCCCCTAAAACAATTCAGGTGCTTTCCACCCTCTTGTTTGTGCACCAGAACTAGGTAAGACTAATGTTGAAGACACAACATGGCTTTGCTACAAGATATAGAGAGAGCAAGCTGAAATCCAGCTTCCTTCCTGCTGGCTAGCTTTCATAGGCTTTGGAAGAAGCAAAGCAGATGTGGTCTAACCCAGATGTGAACCCTACGAACTACAAGTCAACCTGATCTACAAGCTGTGCCCAGTGGTGTAGTAGTAGCACAACCATGGTGTCAGGAACCAACTACTCTAAGAGTCTGAGGCCCGTTCCACAGGAGGGAACACGTGCCTGGCGATCTCACTGGATCAAAACCCGCAGCTGAGGTGGTTATAGGGCCTAGAGGGGAACTCAGTCCTGTGGCTTAGCTAAACTGTTACTGCACTAAACTGCCGTCTAAATATTTATGCTTTATAATAACCATATCCAAACTTTACTCTCATTCTCAAAGAAGCCATTCTCAAAGAAGCTGCTTCTCGTAGTGAACGGCAGTGGGTGCAGTTTCGTGACTTTTAAGAGAATAAACAGCCGTCCAATGCTCAGTCCTAAACAGGACATCTAGACCACCAGTGAGGCTCGTGGGACATTGCTTTGTGGGTGTGGGAGGAATGTAAGAGTCAAGAAAGAAGGAGAGGCTGCAAAACCTATCTCCAGGACGTGACTCAGCCATTGCAAATGCCATCTCACAGCAGCTGGGTTGCTTGCACAAGATGGAGCCTGTCAGGCCATCAATAACGAACACGGAGGGGCTCGTGAGACTTTACCCCTCTCTGTTGAACTATTGATGATTGTTAGACTCTAGGGGTGGGAAAGTTTTTGTCTTCAGTTATAGACCAAATATTGATCCCAGCAGACTCCATTGTGTAGTTTCAAATCAATGGCCACATGGAGGGTCCTAGTTAAAAGCAGTGGGTCATAAAAGAAAACAAAAATACATGAATATAGAAATGGCAGCAGTTAGCCGGGTGGTGGTGACGCACACCTTTAAACACCTTTAATCCCAGCACTTGGGAGGCAGAGACAGGTGGATCTCTGTGAGTTTAAGGCCAGCCTGAACAAGCCTGGTCTATAAGAGTTAGGTCTAGTTTCAAGACAGGCTCCAAAGCTAAACAGAAACCCTGTCTTGAAAAACAAAACAAGAAAGAAAGGAAGAAAGGAAGGAAGGAAGGAAGGACAAAAGGTAAGGGTGAGAGCAAGCAGAATACCATATACATATATATATATGTATATATATATATATGAAAGTCAAATAGCAAATTTAATAAATCAAAAAAAAGGTTTTTCTAAGGTTCCTCTACCCTTTTTATGATTAATTATCTTTCATATTTGCATTGCAGATGTTAGGAACCACACTAGATAGTGTTAAAGCCATTGAGTCACCCACCTAACGTAACTTAGAAAACTCGTGGGCTCTCTGGCTAACACCTGACTGATGAAGATAAGGATGAGCGTGTGGATTTTGTTCATGTATACATGACTTCATAGAGCTGAAATCTTATGACTTCCTCCATACTCGGAGAGCTTTCAGCCATTAGTAGCTTGAATCCCATTTCTTCCCCACATTCTTTCCTCTCTGCTTGTGGAGATCCATGGTGTGAAAGTCAAACCTGTTACATTGTACACAGATTGCTAAGGCTCCCTGTTGCTTGGGTTAGGCAACTCCTATTTTTCTAGCCTCCTATGTGGTATTCATTCATTTATTGATTACATGCAGTAAAGGTTTAAAATTGTTTCAAATTCTATTTTTATTGGCACATTGTAATTACACATATTGATGGGGTGCAGGGAAGTATTTTGATATATTCAGGTCTGGAAAATTGGTGGATCCAGTGCCTCAAATATTGATTTACTTTTGTGCTCAGAAAACTATTATTTTGAAGTATTCACTGAGAGAAAGCTAGTGAGCTGGTCAACCCAGCTACCACACAGACTCAGAACCAGGGCTTTGAGTTGTCCCACCCCAACATCCACGGACTCTGTGGAGCATGAGAAGGGGACACACCTACAGATCCAAAACAGCAGGACCACCATGACACAGGACAACAACGGGCGATCCAAGAGGAAGCTCGGTGAAAACCCATTGTCGGTGGTGTAGCAGAAACCAGAGGCCATACAAGTAAAGATGAACGAGCTAAGGGTATACTGTGTGTCTCAACAGGCCACGCTACATTTTCCAAGACAAGATTCTTCTTTTTGTTTTGTTTTGTTTCTGGTTTTTCTTTTAAATATGTTTTCTATTTGAGGAGAAAAGGGAGAGAAGTGAGCTTGAATGCACGAGGCGAAATTCACAAAGAATCGATAAAGGCAAAAAGATAATAATAATAAAATGTTCCTTCCTGGCATGCTTTGATTTTCTATACAAAGTTTCCCCAGTGAGAGGCCCCACATATCTCAGCTAATGCCATTGTCACTTCAAAATCAGGAAAGCTCGGAGGACTGGCATTCATTTGTTTACGATCGTTAACTTTTGCCTCCTCTTCTTACAAGCTCCATAGCCATTTCCTTCTTTCTCCTCTGCCACTGAGGGGCTTCCCTGAGTCAGTTTCCCCTCCCCGACCAGGCTCGGCTGGACTTTCAGCTGCTAGTTAGAATACAAACACTCAGATGCTTTCGGAGGTTGGAAGGCTTACAGGGGCCTTGCGACTTTGTCTCGCTAAGCGCTCTCTTCCTAAACAACTTGGGATCGTGGGATTGCAACTCATTTTCTCTCGGCACTTAGCACGGTCCAGCTGTTTCCTTCCTGTGGGGCACCTGACTTGCTGGTGCCAGGCAAGGAGGTGGCCCCACTTAGAGCAAGAGCTGCTCTTGCTCAGTCAGCTTGTTCCGGGCTAAGGCCGAGAGAGGAGTGGTTTAACACTGCGCAGCCAACCGCTGTGAGCCTCGTGAAATGAACTGGCAACACAGGCAATAAGATCAAAGCTAGCGTTACACCAGGGCTGTGGGCTGCAGAGAAGCGCCAGGGCCTTGGGAGACAAGGGAGAAGGAATCAGAGCTTCGGAGAGGAGTGAGAGAAGAGGGTGAGAAAGCCCAAAGGTCCCTGAAAAACTACACACACACACACACACACACACACACACACACACACAGGCACACCCCAAAAGATCTGAGAGAGTGTTAAAGAGATAGTGAGAGCGTTCTAGCTAACAGACGGGAGCACAGCTGGACCAGATGGGAGGTGAAAGCGACCTGGGAATACTGGAGGTGGGAAAAGAAAACTCACAAAGCAATCTATGCTTGGAAGATGTTCAACACGACACTCCAGGGGCCAATGGTATTGCTTCCTCCTTCCCTTTAAAGGGGAAAGTGAAGTCTCCCGAGGATGCTGTTCGTACGAAACATAAAAATGGACCCGAACAAGAGTTGTAATAGTATTGTGTTATTTATTTTAATTCTTTTCAAATTGAACAAAGTAGTACTTTCACCATCAGAAAAGAGATAATGTAATTGTGTTCTCAATAACAAATGTCCAGATTTTCCTTTTTTAAAAACTTTAAGGCCCATGATGCACCTTTCTGATTTTGATTTTAGTCCACGATGCTTCTGTCTGTCTTTCAAGCTGACTGCTGTAACCCTCAGACTGAACATACAGCCTCTGTAGCAAGGGGGGCCTTTTCTGTGGGAAGCTGGGGCCACAGAGGACCTCCTCCCATCTAATTGGCCTTGAAGGTAAAGTGTTGCTCAAGGTGAGCCTGCTCCTCGGTGTTACTCATGTGGGAACCTGCTTTAACCGGCTTCCCTCTTCTCCTCAGGCAGATGAGTTGCCTGCCTGCGGGTGGCCTAGCTCATGGAACCTGGCCCACCACCTCAAACCTGTTTTTAGGCTGGCTCTGTGACAGAAACCAGGGCAGCAGAGGAGTGGAAAGGAGCTTCCAGAGAGCAGGAAGGAAGAGCTAGGTACCCACCATGCCAAGGGGAATGAGACCTCTAATCTTCTGCCATGGGTTGGCTCTGTGGAGGTGGAGGTCTGTGTACTCAGGATGCCTGCAGCCTGGTTCAGCAGCTGTCTGTGTGTCTGTTTCATTTGTACCTTCGAGTCCTTGTTTTACTTCCCCTTGGTTTCTTGAATCTTCTCCCACAGTTCATCTCAAAAGTTGGCTTCTCTGTCCAGCCCAGGCCACCCTCCGCCCACCCTGTCTGTTTTCTCCAGTCTTGTTTCTGCTAGCGAGTTTGGTTACTTGACCAAGAGTCTCTGAGAAGAGTTTTGTGTATCCACCAACTCCCAAATGTCCTTTCTGGCGCTCTCCTTTCTGCATTGTGACCAGAATTCTTTAGACCAGAATGTCTTTGTCTTCCTGCTTAGCGACTCCAGCTTCCAGAAACTGTGATGAACCTGTTTGCTTTGAGGAGCCATAATCTGCCCTTCCTCTCCCAATGTTTGCCTTTTAAGAAGCTTCACAACTTCGTGTCAAGTCAAATAGTCTCTAAGTGTATGACTCCATGTACCCTTAGAAAGACATACATGTGTGTGTGCACGCATACACACTCACACACACACACACACACACACACACACACACACACACCAAGCTACAGACCTTAGTGTAATCTTAGTTTGTAATCTTAGCTACTCGGAAGGCTGAGGCAGGAGGACTGAAGGAGCCAGGCCTGGGGCTACAGAGTGAGTTTCATTCAGGTCTTTCTTGGCAATTTAGCAACAACACACTGTCTCAAAATAAATAGGTAAATAAAAAAATAAAGAGCAGAAAAAACTGGGAATATTGCTTAGTGATAGATCGCTTGCCTCACACATGGGTCCCTGGATTCCCTGATTCCAGAGAGAGACAGAGAAAGAGAAACACACACACACACACACACACAGAGAGAGAGAGAGAGAGAGAGAGAGAGAGAGAGAGAGAGAGAGAGAGAGAGAGAGTTCTCTGGAGTAGTATATGTTTGAATTAGAATTTGATAAGCAGATCACTTTCTGAATCTATGAAACCCAGAAATTACAGTAATAACTACACAGAAGGCTTCTAGGGTTTGAAGTGCAGTTGTGCACAGGACTAGCCCAGGGCTGTAGAGGAACAGGCACCGTGCACAGCTGCTGTGTCTTCAGTGGGAAGACCACCAGACACTAGTGCTGCGCACCTTCATGAACACAGCTAACGAAAACTTTCTCTCTTGGTGTGCTCGCCAAAAACTGCCCTCTGCTCTCCTAGCCACACACCCTTCCCCCTTCCAATCCCTTCACACACTGTTTTTGTCTCCAAGCGGCTGGGAGATGCCAAGTGTTTGCGAAAGAGCCACACCCAGGTTGGAACAGATGTTTTCTTAAGTGAGTCTGACTCAAAAGTGTGGATGGTGCAGCAACATAAACTCAGAACAGAACAGCTCAGCCAATTAACTGAGCTCAAGACCAGCGAAGCCTAGAAAAACTTGCCCAATCTCTTACTCAAGGTATGTTTTTGAGTTTGGGTTCAGAAAACACTCGTCATTGTAAATACATGACAAAAAGAAGCCATCAAAAACATTGCGTAAAATTGAACTTTTATTCTCATTATTGCATTGGAAAAGCTCTATGCCAGAATATCTGAGTGTGTGTCTGTGTGTTATATGTCTGTATGTGTATATTGCGTGTGTGTTGTGTGTATATGTGTTGTGTATATGTATGTATATGTGTGTGTATTGTATATGTGGGTATTGTGTGCATGTATGTGTATGTGTGTGTATTATCTATATGTGTATAAATGTGTATGTGTATATGTTGTTATATATATTATATATCTGTGTTTATGTCTATATGTGTTCATTGTGTGTGTATTGTGTGTATATATGTATGTTGTGCATATGTACGCTTATGTGTATGTATCGCATATGTGGGTATGTATGTATTGTGTGTATGTATGTGTTTGTGTATTGTCTGTATGTATATATATAAGTGTGTGTATGTTAGTGTGTATGTGTGTATGTATGTGTTGTATTGTGCATTATGTGAGTGTGTATGTATGTGTTGTATATGTGTGTATCTGTCTGTTGTATATGTGTGTATGTGTATATGTATGTGTATGGTGTATATGTATGGTGTGTATGTGTGTGTGTGTGTGTGTATACATGGATGAAGGTTATCAAAAGGATACTCAATATCAGTGTCTACACAGTACAGTAAGTTCTTAATTGTCAAATAGACTCCATAAAATTGATACATTAACTCCACAGCACACCTGTCATTTTATTAAGTTTCTGTCAATAAATTTTAGTGCCTATGTGAGGTGCTGAAATGCTGTTTAACTCACCGTCCCTAGCACAGCCACAAGAGAGAACAAACCTTACCGTCACCTCTCTCTGCCTCCACGTGGGACCCAGAGAGCAGCAGCCCGGAGTCTAATTAAAGCAGGTGGCTTCCTTCTACTTATTTCACAGCTGCCGTTGGCGTGAGACATATTGTTCCATATAATGCTTAGCTGGTTATTGACAGAAAGCCATCAAATTGGCAACCCAAGATCTGAACCTTCCCCAGAGATTGCCAGGGCTATGCTGTTGCCTTAAGGGTGGAGCAGTGGCTAAGACGGTGCCAATAAAGACACGGGAACAGGCTACTAGAGGGAAAGAGTGCTTGCTAGCAAGTGTGGGCAGAAGCATCTGGCACCTTCAGGGCAGCAGGAGTAGTTTTGGAAGCCCGGCATCCCTGAGACTGGGAACAAAGGAGCTCTGTAGATGTTCCACCCACCACAGATACATGAAGTGAGCTTGAGCAACGTTTCTGGGGACGTTGCTTCACGCAAATTCTATGAATATGGGGATAAGGGTGCAGGTGAACTTTGTCATTTCCCCCATATCTTTGCTTGCATTTTTTTTAAGGAGCATGCTTTCTGGTGCTGTTTATGCATAAAATAGCAAACTGAAACACAGGAGAAAGGAAATGGTCTTGAGTGTAACACACCTAGAACAGCTCACTGTCGCCTTGGTTATATTCAGCCAGTGTTGTACTCATACCTGTGGACTTCACCCAATTTAGATGACGTAAACAAGGAGGGACCTCGATGTTCTTGGTGACCAGAGAAGCAGATCCCCAAACCGATGAGTAACACACAGGGCTCTAACTGGAAAGCCAACAGCACAGGTTTTATGGGGAGCCCTGGAAGGGTTCTCCTCACACCCTGGGAAGAATGAGGACACAGCCTTGTTTTCTCTGAGGAAAAGCTGACACATCAGTAACTCAGAGTCTGGAAGAGTGGTTAAGAGAAGGCAAAAAAAAAAAAAAGTAGGCTATGTGTGGGATTGATTCCATGGAGTGGACCGGAGTTCCCATTCCCTTCTAGCTCGTCCAAACCAAAGCTTCATTTACCAATCTACGAGCAAGGCAATCGTTTACAGACAACAGACTAGGGGGCTATGAAAAACGGGAATCCTAGTGAGAACAGTTCATCTGAGCCTAAACAAAATAGCCTGGGTGGGAGCCGGGGCAAAGGTAGGTCCCATGCCTCTTCAGCTGCCCTCCTTACTGGGAGTCCTGCAGAAACCAAAAGGATTCCTTGGGATACAGACGTCACTGGACCACCAGCACCTCTCCTGGGCAAGGGATAGGCACTCCCAAAGAAGCAATCTTTTATTTTTATTTTTCTATTGTGTCCTAAACCATCAAGGATGTCTACCAGACATAACAGAGAACGGCTCTCCAAAGAAGCACACTTAACTCAAGAAGGAGTGGGAGATTTCCAGTCTGGGCCATGTGTCTAATGACTGATGGGAGGCATATCCAGAGAGATGGAGGCAATGAGAAACCTTTCAAAGCCTGAGAAAGGTTCCATAAGCTCTTTGGAAACAAGTGTCCTTGGCTAGAAGGAGCAATAGCAAGCCCAGTGTCAAGTAGGTGGTTGCTGGGCAGATGTCCCCAAGGAATAGTCTTTGTGTAAAGTGGCAGCGGCCTTTGTGCAACACTGTGGTTCTCACGGATTTCTTAGAGTAGTTTAAATCACAGACGTGTGTACACTGGACTTGCTGCTTTACGATCCTCCATTTTGATCCCGATGTCCTTCTCAGGGCTACAAAGAGTCCCGGATGAAGCAAGAGGCAATTGGATCTGTGAATCAGCCAAAGCTTGCTTTCTGTGTCCTATGCCCTAATCCTGTTACTTCCAGCCCACTTTCTCATTATTGGCCACCTAACTCCCTTTCTGCAAGGTCCCTGCTCAGAATCTTCCAGAGGACCGCTAACAAAGTTCTCAAACGGTCCTTCCCAGCTTTTAGTTGGACAGTCTTACCTTTCCCTTCTCCCAGACCATTCTTTGGTACATCCAGTCTGACTTTACTCTGTTTGGCCAAGTGTCAGAGCCAATTTGATAACTTAACCTGGCAGTGTGATGATTTAGGACAATGGTCTGATGAATTACTCCCTTCATGTCAGAGATTCCTATTTCAGTCCAAGTCTCCAGGGTGAACAACCTCCTGCCCGCAAAGGGAACATCAGTGCATGAGAAATTTAACTGTACCATGTCCCCCTCAGTCGTAGTCAAGATGAATTGCCTGCGTTGAATGCCTATCACTATCGGCAGGCTGGTCTAGGCGAGCATTTGTGATTGCCTCTCGTCCAGATGTGCTGTACATTACAGATGTGCCATCATGACAGCATCCAGCGCAGGACCTCCAGTGACACAGCTTAGTCACTTGTCCAACAGACGTTTAGTGAGTTCCAACTGACAGCAAGACACTGCTAATTCTGGGACATGGAGGTGACACTTGGGCCTTCCTTCCTCTGAAAGAAAAACAGCTGGGTGCGAAACAAAAGGCTTTGTTGTTTTTGAAGAGCACAGGTTCAAGTAGAGGGAAAACACCCCAGATAGCTTAAGCATAAAAAAAGCACACTAATACCGACACATAAATCCCAGAGCTTCCTATACTATACAGCCATAGCCCAACTCTTTGCTGTGCATGGACCAGCGCCAGGCTCCTGGGGGTAGAACCACCTTGAGTCTAACTATAAAAGGATTTCTGTTTGTCTGTTTCACTTTTTTGCCTCTCTTAGTTGTTTATTTTATTATGAAACATTTGAATATTATGAATAACAATATAGCAAATACCCTTAACACAGCACCAGAGTCCAATGACCGCTAAACTTCTTAGCATCTTTATTTTATTTCTGTTTTTAATAAGGAATTTAAGATGACAGTTGGGAGCCACAGGCCCTTTGAACTTTCGAAACGTCTTTAGTAGTCTATTCCCGCGTTATTTCCCCATCTCATTCCCAAAGATCACCACTGTCTAAAGTTGCCTTGTCTCCTTCCTGTTTGTATTTTTAATTCTAGGGTCTCATCTGTGTGTTCCAGTACAAAAAAATTACGTAGGTATGTAATGTATGGTATGTTTTTAGAATTTATAAAATTGCATTAACATTATAGGGCTTTTTTTTCCTAAGAGTATTTTTTTTCAGTCAACATTTCGATGTCTTATGGCTTCTACTTGTTTGATAAATCTCAACTTAACATTAAGAGAGAAGTAAATCTTTTGAGACTCCATCTGAGTGATGGCGGTCCTCAAGGCCCTCCCCACATTTTCACACGTGACTGTCTTTCTGCGGTCTTACAGGACCTCTGTTACGTTTTCTTGCAACATTTAGTAGTCAGGTCAGACCACGAGTGGGCATCTGACTGGTTGTCAAAGACCAATTTGCCTATGAACTGTCTCGGCAAAAGATACTAGGATTTGTTTTCTTTTTATGCCCAGCATCTAATGTAATGTCTGGCTTCAGGAAGTACATCCATTGAATATGGAAGACATTAACAAAGTATGTGCGTCTTTCTGCGGGTCTCTGTGACTATACATTTAAGTCTAAAGCAGACAATTCGAATATTCTGTGTCTCTCCCTTTAAAAGAAAGTTTTAGAACTGAAAGAAAAGGAAAAGAAAGTTTTGCTTTCATAGCCCTAAACTAAGTTTTGTGAGAGGCACTTGTGCCATTGCTGGTCCTCAGAAGAGAGCTGGGCGCCGAGCGCCACAGTGTCCTAAGTGTTAAGATGAAGGGGCTCAACTGGGCCTCCGATCCTCAGCCCCACCTTGTTTGCAGCGACAGTCTGTATATGGTACTAGCGGCCCTGTGGGTCTCGGTAACAGTCTGGGCCGGGGCAGGTGCTCACCAGTTGGTGGGAGCCACACTGGGTTTCAGGCCCTGCACCACCAAGGCCCTGGCGAGAGGCCCAGAAACAGCTGTCTGGGCCACCCTTTGACCAGAGTCCTGACACCAGTGGTTGGCTGTCATGACTTTCGGCCCTTCTCGGCCGGGACAGCCATCTCTAGGCCTCTCCACTGTGTCGTCCCTGAGTTCCCAAAGCCCAGGCAAGCAGCCCAATGGATGAGACCCTGCCTTCAGTTTCTCCATAGCCGACATCTCTTTAGGAATTTCACCTCCCGGTCCCCGGGGACCTTCCTCCTTTGTCAGAGCTCTATGTCCGCAGTCCCTAGAGCTGCTGCAGGCTGTTGCACACTGGGGGCTACCACAAAACAAAAATTAGTGAAACCCTTAGTCCTCCGGGAACCTCGCCCGCGGCACAAGAGGCTCTTTCAGGCTGGGAACATTTCTGAACTTGTCTGGATCTGTCTGAGAACTAGTTTAATGACAAGATACTTGGGTCTTAATCTGTGACTGCCAATAACTACTTGAAAAAAAAAACCCAACATTTCAGTCTGTTTAAGTGTGTCATGGGTCTCTGGACAGTTTGTAGCAACCTTGGGAAATACAGTTTCTTATTCTGCTTACCTTAGTAATCAAAGAGTTTCAGAGCTTGGAACAGACTGTTAGACCAGGCATGGGGGGGTGGGGTGGGTCACACCTTGACCTTCTATCCCAAGCATTTGAAATTTAAAGGTGGAGGTGTGGAAGATCCAGGCCAGCCTGAAATACATCCCAAAAAACAAAAATACACATAAAACCTTTAAAAATAAGTAAAATGGAGTCAGACTTGGTGGTCTACACATTGATCTTATAATACTAGCATTTGGGAGGTAGAGACGTTCCTGGCTAGCCTGGACTATGTGAGACCCAACCTCAAAAATAAAATAAAATAAATAACAAACCCACAACCTTTGTTTAATAAATAAAATGGAGTCAGGCATAGTGACCCACATCTGTAATCCCAGCACTGGATATTCTAAAACAAGGAGGATTCTTATGAGTTTGAGGCCAGCTTAACCTACACAGTGGGTTCCAGGCCACCCTTACCTAAATTATGAAAAAGACAAGATCTCCTGAGTAAATTGAGAGTGTGGGGGTTGCTGGAGAGGGTAGAAGGGGAGAAGGAGGAAGGGAGGGGAGCAGAGAAAAATGTATAGCTCAATAAAAACAAACAGGACTGGAGAGATGGCTCAGTGGTTAAGAGCACTGACTGCTCTTCCAGAGGTCCTGAGTTCAATTCCCAGCAACCACATGGTGGTGGTTCACAACCATCTATCTGGTAATGAGGTCTGGCACCCTCTCCTGGCCTGCAGGCAACATCTTATACATAATAAATAAATATTAAAAAACAACAAAAACTTAAGCAAATTGATCACTGAAAAATGCTCTCATCAGAAGTTTAGTATCTGCTTAGCCAGAAAAAAAAAAAAAGCTCACAAAAGGACAGACAGATAGACAGATAGAAGGGGGAAAAATTCACTTAGAGACATAAGATATTTCTGAGGGTAAAATTGGAATCGGCAGACAATATCCCAGTTTCTTACCTTGCTACACGTTTCTCCTGTCCAATGCTGTCATGTGGCACCTTCTCAAGCACGGTCAGGCACTAGGTGGGTACAACACCAACATTACACAGATAGATCATAGTGAAGACCTAAGGCACCGGCCAATGTGAGGATTACTAGGTCGCTACATTGGATGGTACTCTACTTTACCCACCAGCAGGAATCTGAACTTAGATTTGTGTCTACTATTTAGCGTACTAATGTGGAGAGAAATCTAAAGAAGGAAAAAGGTAACACCAAGTGTGAGAAGGACCAAGGTGGTTTAAAACCCACAAATGTACTTGAAACAGAAAGGCAGGAAGTGCTAGCATTGGAGGACGGGGAAAAATGAGTGTTTGCAGGCCAGACACACTGAGAACTCAGAAATGGAATGCCCAGTTCCCTGAGAACAACATGGTTGTTGGTTTTGTTTCCTGACAGTTTTTCCAGAGCAAGCACATGCCCTAATCCAGGTAGACAAGCAGGCAATGGCTGTTGACTAAATAAAAGAACAAGAGAGCGAAAGAAAGAAAGGCATAAATGCCCACATACAGAGAGAAGGGTCTGTGTTGCCACTGAGCGCTGAGAGTGTGGAGCCAGAGGACCCAGTCGACATCTTAATTTCGTGTTCCCATTTCTATCAGAGCCGTGGAACCTTAGAAGATAGAGTCGCTACTTTTAGTATGCTTTGGATCTAGGTTTTCTCTGTCTATACAAACAGGTTGTGGTACAGCCATTTGGCTGTTTTTCTCTCCCCTTTCAATCACCCTTCAATATTATTTTTTGTGCTAAGACTTCCTGGCAGCCACTATTGGGGACACATTTCTGCTTTGACAACTGACTACCTAGACCTGCCCACTAAAGGCCCTATAACAAAAGAAACAAAGTTACTCTTCCAACCCATCTACTCCCAGTTTCTCAGAGCAGCATTTCCTTGGAAGAGCTTCTTGGGGGAAGTAGGAGCAGACATGGGGCTCTCTGCAGGAGTCAATGAACCCAAGTGGCAATTTTCCTCGAGCCAGATTTTCCACCCCTCTTCTCATCCTAGACCAATAGGTCATAACCCCCTTGGGGGTTAAACAACCCTTTCACAGGGGTCTCATAAGAACCATCAGATAGTTACATTATGACTCCTAACAGCAGCAAAACTACAGCTATGAAGTAGCAACAAGAATAATTTTGTGGTTGGGGGTCAGCACAACGTGAGGAACTGTATCAAAGGGTCACAGTATCAGGAAGGTAGAGAGGGACTGTGCTAGACAGTGGTCAGCAGGAGCCTTGGCTTCGGCCGTGGAGTTTTCTTCCTTGCATTTCCATAGCTTGTGGTTGTTGGCTGACCTGCCTGCTTGCTTGCCTTCCTCCTTTTGTTTTCTGGCAAGGTCTTATTCTGTAGCTCAGGATGACCCAGAACCTCAATCCTCCTGCCTCAGCTTTCTGAGTGTTGTAGTGAGAGGTGCAAGCCACCCTGCCTCAAAATGCAGAGTTCTGTTCTGTTCTGTTCCAGCAGATGTGTCTACAAAACAACTCCTGCCTCCAAGGCTCAGGGAATGTTACGGAAAAGGGTATGTGTGTGTGTGTGTGTGTGTGTGTGTGTGTGTGTGTGTGTGTGTGTGTGTAGATAAACATATATATATAATGTAATCACATATATAATATATAATATATGCTTCATATGTATGTCTCATATATGATAAAATTTATCTTATATGTCAATATATATCAACAATTAATGAAAAAAGAGGCCCATTTCCAAGTTTTAATAATTCCTTCATTTTTCTTTCTTTCTCCTAGCCTTCAGGTGGTAGTTCCTGCATGTACCTCACTGATGTTTAGAGTCTCCTTCTTATTCCTTCAGTTGTGTGCCAGGTAGAGTTTTCTGTTGGATTGACACAAGTTACAACCATCTGGGAAGACGAACTTTAAGAAAATTCCTCCGTGAGACTGATCTCTGCAAGGCATTGTTTCCTTCATGACTGCGGAGTGGGAGGACCCAGCTCTCTGTAGGAGGTGCTACCCCTGGGCTGGTGGTCCTGGACCATATAAGAAAGCAGGCTGAGCAGGCTGTGAGGAGCCAACTGATAGCGGGATTCCTCCATAGCTTCTGCTGCCATTCTGCCTGGCTTAGGTGACTGCCTTGGCATCCCCTGATGGGGGACTATAAAGTATAATGTGAAATAAACCCTTTCTTCCTCAGGTTGCTCTGGTGGTGGTGTTTATGACAGAGATAGAGAGCAATAAGACATTTACTTGGTTATTAACTTTGTGCCTAGTTCATTCTTTCTTATCTGCCCTCTCTCTTAACAAGTGCCCTTCCTGCTTGGACTTCGCCTGAAACAGGATGCTAGCACCCTCGCTGCAGGACTGTGAGGTGCGTGCTCAGGGCAAGGCCCGGCTTCAGTGAAAACTCAGAACGTGTTCATTGTGCAGTACAGAGAGCTCAGAGAGCACACGTGTAAACGGCAAAACTAGAGGCGGCACGGAGGAATGCCTCAAGTTCATGACCTCTGGAGACTACGACAGGTGTGTTTGGGCTTTCCGGCTGCAGGCCCAGATCAAGTATAAATGTCAGAGAGCCCAGTATTTAATCTGAGATACCGTTGCTTGTCACACACATTAATTTTGTGTATTACTACAGAAATAAAAAACAGTACTACTAATGAAGCTATGGGCTGTGATCAAATTTGATGATTATGCTGATATTAGAGATTTTAATATGTGAACAAGCGCTTTGGGGTTAGTAACTGGGAGGCAACCCTTGGACGGCTATCTAATCCTCAAAGTGATCTTTATCCCTTGCATCCTAGTGTACACACGTATATTAACCATGGTAAAGAAGAAAGAAGGTATTTTCTGGCACTGTGTGGCCTGATTTGGGAGGGGCTAAGGAAACACTGGTGATGGACACTGTTTGGTTTTAGGCTGCCTATTTGAGTCATTTCCTCTCTCACCCAGCATGCCTTGCACCCCCATCACCCAGCAGGCTTTGCAGTTCTGTGAGCAAAATAAGCAACACACAAACGCCAGAACAATCCAAAGTTTGTTTGTTGCTCAGAGAGGGAAGCGGACACAGTGGAAAGTTCCCTTGTGTTGTTAGCATGACTGGAGGCGTGAAGTAAAATTGTAGCACGCACGACACGCTCTGCGGGCTTTTGTGGCAAGGCTGCTGCTTCAGTCCAAGGATGTTTCTGGAGTACGGTTACAAAAAGAAAAGCAAGGAATGTAAAAATAATACCTTCTGAGTCAACACACCTTCTACCCCAAATAAGTTCTTGTTATGCCTGGCCCTGCCCAGCATGGATCACCTGGGGAAGCCAGCCTAGAGTTAACTCAACAGCATGCAAATCTGAGAACATGCCTGGCTCTGCACCAAGTCACAGACCACAAAATAGATTTTTTTAAAAAAAAGAAGAAGAAAAGAAAAAAATTGAAAACGAAAGAAAGGGGAAGTTGGTGATTCGGTGGGGCAGAAAGAAAGGATCAGGAAGAGGCATGGTGGGTGTGAGACCATTGACGGCTCATTTGAAGGCTGAAGAAGATGGAATGCAAACTCTTCTAAAGGGCAGGGTTTCTTCCATCACTTGGTGAGAGATGCAGCCTGTCTATTCAGACTCCCCCCGCCCCTGCCCCTGAGCTGAAGTTGGGTTTTTGAGGTGCTCCTCTGAGCTCTGTGCGCTCTGCTGCACCTGTCTAAACCCCTTGTAGTATGTCTCTGGCTCATCTTTCAGATTCCCTGGGGATGTATGAAGAGGAAAACTCAGCAGGAGCACTGAAGAATGACAAGGCAGACGGAGTAGGTTTTCACAGGAAAGGAGAGCGGACTTTGTGGGACACTACAAGGCTTTGCTTCATGGAGATAAGGCATCTCTCCCAGAGTCCCGAAAATTGCCTGTGAGACAGCAGAGCAATGAATGAGTTAGACCAGGCTGCTCAGCGTGCTGTGTACTCTTTGTACGCACTTGCTGTGTGTCTAACCTTGTGTTATGCACCGTATACTGTTTGCATAGCCTTGCTGTGTGTCTAGCTTTGTGGTACACACTGTGTGCTGTTATACACTTGCTGTGTGTCTAGCCTTGTGGTACGTGCTGGAGTTAGAAAATGATGGTAATCCCGTCTTGTGGAGTTGAGTCTAAACAATGCACAGACAGCAGCTCAGCATTTCCCAAAAGTAAAGATCAGGGCCCATGCGAAGCACAGAGGAGGGAGGAAATTAAGGAACACTCGCCCTATTTTCCCTGGCCAGTAACTCACCTTAGAAACCTTCTGTTCCTCTCTGCATCAACCATGATCAGAAAAGAGGACTGTCGGTAAAACAGACAAACCCGTAGGATCTGTGGCATTCAACAAGCTACTCAAATTAAAAACTCTACGTGTCGAATCTTTCTCCAGAATCCAGACTTCTTAGTTCCTACCAGGATCTGCCTCTGTTCCCATATCTCCTCTGTGTCAAAGCTCTCGTTTGTGGTTAATATTTCCAGATAACACATTCTGAGCTAAGCCCCTGATAGAGGAGTAAACTAGTATCTCCCCCTGACAACTCATCCTAATCTCCTTGTGAGGCATGGGCCTGGAACTCCCGGCACCAGAGCCATAGCAAGGCCTTCTGGGCAGGGACCAAAGGCAGGAGGACTGGGACTGGACCTCACCAGAACCAGTATTCAAAGTTGTAAGAATATTTGAGCCGGCATGAAATTGGTAAACTTCAGATCAACCATGGTAGAAGTAATAGAACATAAAAACCAGCTAACGTGATATACTGTGTTTCTACTCCTTCCATGAGGCTGGGTCTTAAGCATTAACCACCACACTGTTGTCAAGATGACGCTCAGAAGTTGAGGGGACCGCTTAGATAACGGTCCCCTCAGTAAAAGCCACGCAAAGCCTGTGCCAAAAGACAGAAAGCTGCATCCTCTCTGTTCCTACGAAGGGACAATGATGTGTCATCTTTGCTCTATGCCTTGGGACCCCCTAAAGTCAAGCTCTGCACACATTTGGTAAAGGACCAGGTGGTATATTTGGCTGGCCAGGCCATCTAGTCACTGTGGTTGCTATTCAGTCCTGCCTCTTTGACACAGCAAGAGCCACAGTCATAACAAAACTGATGGGTGTGGCCAGGCAATAGAACGTTATTTATGGACACAGAAGTTTGCATATGTCATTTGCATATGTCACAAAATAGCCTTCTTTTGGCCATCTTGCAAACAAGAATTCGGTCTGTAGGTGTTAGCTTACCTAACGCTTTTAAGCCTGGTGTATTGAATAATGTCACAGAAAAAAAAGCTGGTCCCCAAGTCACCTCCAGTCACAGTCGCGACTCCATTGATTGAGAAGTTTATCAGCAAGTGCTGTGTGAAAAACTTTATACGTATTAGCTCATCTAACATTCCAAAGTGATACCAAGATGAGGCTTAGACAAGAATAGTGATAGGGCTGAGGTTGGAGCACAGAGAAACTGCCTGGGGTTTGATGAATTCTGCTGAAGTAGAAAGCTGGGCTCTTAGCCCTTGTCAGCTCTCTTTGGAAATCTCAGGTCACGCTTGCAGGAATAGTCTTGCACAATGGTTTCAATCAGCGTATGTTTATCTGGTTTATCCCTTGCTGGCAGCTAGTCCCTTCCCTGCCATTCTCTGAAAGCGAGGCAGCCATGATCTCTTAGACCCTAAAGGCACCCAACAAACTTCATCCAGAAAAAGAAAATGGGCTAAGGCATATCTACAAGCTTTATCTTTAAAAAACTAACTTTATAAAATAAAGATGTGGATTGCACAGTGCTTGTAATTTTTTTTCCCTTCAAAAACCAGGGTAAACAGAGACTCCCAAGGATCAAGGTTCCAGCCTAAACTTCATGCTTGACTGACAAAAGACCAAGTCCAAACCAACGAAGTGGCAGGGTGAAGCCAGGGCCCCTGCCATCTCCACACTTTTAAAAATATGGAATAGAAGATGAGCTCTTTTTTTAAAAAAAAAATTATTTATTTATCATGTATAAAATATTCTTTCTGTGTGTATGCCCGCAGGCCAGAAGAGAGTACCAGACCCCATCACAGATGGTGGTGAGCCACCATGTGGTTGCTAGGAATTGAACTCAGGACCTTTGGAAGAGCAGGCAATGCTCTTAACCTCTGAACCATCTCTCCAAGCCCCCAGAAGATGAACTCTTTAAAGGATTTGTGATTCCTGACAGAAAGACCTACTTAAGCTTTCTATGTGCACGTACAAACATGTGCTTATGGCAGTAATATCTAGGTTATTAAAATAAAAAAAACATAAATTATGACTCCATTATTCCTTGGAAATTTTCATAATTTCTGTCAGTATCTTAAAACTGCTTTCATGGGAAATGATGAAGCAAAAACTTGAACGTGGTTAGATACAAGTGGGATAAATTGTTAACAAAAGGCTTTAGGTGCATCACAAGTAGTACGATTAAGCAAAGATTTTTGTTTTGTTTTATTTTTTTAAGAAGAATGCAGGCTGGTTTAGCTGGAGTCCTAAGGCATATCAGAGGAGCAGTGACCTGCCTGCCATTCAGTGACAGCCTGGCCATGATTTCCCAGTGGAGGCTGGCCTTGGCCACACCCATCCCTCTGCTTGGCCACTGATCTTACTCAGCTTTGGAAGAAACCCATTTCTCCCTGCCAGTCAAACCGGAACTCCAAGCATACACTTAGCGTAAAGTTTAGCTCGACCTTGGAGACCAGAACAAACATTCACCAGCTTAAGGGAAAAGTTGATTTGTATCTGAAGTGGGAACCTAGACCTTGGCATAATGAAGTACCACACCTCCTTAACTTGTGGGAGACCAAGCTACTGGCCACAGAGCCCTGTGTCTGAGGGCAGTGATCAAGGCTGAGGTGACTCAGGGAGGGTTTGATCACATGGTGTGCAGATAGCTGCTTTATAGTTTTCTTTTCTTTTTTGAAATTATAACATCATTTCTCACTTCCCTATTTCCCCCCCAAATGCCTCATATATCCTCCTTAAAGTCTTTCAGATTCATGACTTCTTCTTCATTAATCGTTGATATTTATATATCAACATGTAAGATAAATTTTATTTATATATAATATATATAGGCTATATATATCCTCTTCCAGAACATTCCCTGAGCCTTGGGGGTAGAGTTGTTTTGTAGATGTATCTGTTGGAACAGGACACCATAACTCTGCATTTTGATTGGTTATGGTTTTCTGTAATGGTCTCTTTGTATTGCAAAGAGAAGTTTTTATTAATGTGGGGTGAGGACTGCACTTACCCGTGGGTATAAGGACGAACGTTCAGAATGTACTGACGGATTATACCGGCTCAGTGAAATGCTGGTTATAGGGTCCCCTCCAGGAGCAGTGACTCTACTGGCCCTGGGCAGTTGGCTTGGTTTCCAGTGTCAGGAATGGTTTTCTTCCCTTCCTGCTGAGCAATTACAGAGTTGTTGGTTATGGCCAAGATACGCATGTCACTATAGAACCCATAGGGTTGTTATGCCCTGATGGTCATTGCTACGGTTCATGGATGCTGTAGCCCTGTAGAACTGCTGCTTCACTGCTTTGGGAGTTTGTATGGTACCTTTGGTACTGTATTAACTATGCTGATGGTGCTTTCTAAAACTCATGGAGGAGAGCAGGTCCAGCTCAGGGGCTCAGGCCTTGTGTCTGATGTACGTGGTATCTTCAGCAAGAGGGCCCAGTCTTTCACCTCTGGAGAGGTAACCAAGAGCAATGCCAATAGCTGATTATGTTTTCCGAAATAGTCATAAGGAACCATAATATTAAGCATCTAGTTAAAATACCTATAATACACCCAAGTCAGTATATAAATATAGAAAGGTGGTTTAAACCAAAATTTCCCATTTAGGCTGGCAATGCTCCTTCCAAGAGCCAAAGACCATCTAACAAAATCCCCAGCACCAGACATGAAAAGCCATGTTTTAGGTGGGTGGGCAGACAGTTTAATAATGGAAGTATAAGTTAATATAATCAAGAGGAAGTAAAAGTTGATATCAAAAAAAGGCTTAAAAACTCCTTGATAAGTCAAAGGAAGTCTCTTCCCCAGGATTTTTCCCATGGAAATAGTTGGAAAAATAGGATACTATGAATGAATAGGATGATAATTACTGTAAAATTGAAGCTGACTTAAATGATTAGCAATGGAGATTCTGATAAACAATTACAATGCACTACACAATGAAAGCCATGAGGTCATTGTGTAGGTTGATATGACTGGGTATATACTTGCATTTTGCTAAGTGGAAAAAAATTTCTGTCCTCTGATTCTATTTGTAGACGTGAAAGGGAGGAGTGTGTGTGTGTGTGTGTGTGTGTGTGTGTGTGTGTGTGTGTCCATGACCAGAGGCTTCTTAAGGGCTGAAATTTTCAAACCAATTCTACTTTTTTGAAGTTTTTAGATTTCTTCCAATATGCATGAATTCATATATTTATTCCTTCTGGAAATATAATTTACAAAGAAATAACAAAAGGATTTTACAAAAATTTATAACTTATTGGATAAGTTCATATCTAATAAGCCAACATACTTACCATTAAACTCATGCAATCCACCCAGGATTCCCGCCGGGTGGTGCTGGTGCATGCCTTTAATCCCAGCACTTGGGAGGCAGAGGCAGGTATATCTCTGTGAGTTCAAGGCCAGCCTGGTCTACAAGAGTTAGTTCCAGGACAGGCTCCAAAGCTACAGAGAAACCCTGTCTCAAAAAATTAAACCAAAAACAAAATCATGTGTAGGTACACAGGTTCCCCATTTTTCCCCGAGGCGCTTTGCAGGGCTGTTCTGCTTCCTGGTTCCACTGCATCAGCTTGAGGGTGTAGCATAGAACTGCCCTCTCCTGTTATGTTAATTTTGCCTACGGCCCAAGGGTGTAGCTTAGAGAGAACTCTCCCTTTACTGTCATGGTAATTCCACCTGCAAGCAAGGTTCTCGCCCGCAGGCTAGGTTCCCGGGTCAGCTTTTCTCTGAGCCTGAGCACGCCCACCTGGCTTCCTCTTTTCTCTTTTCAGCTGCTCTCTGACCTTGGGTGCAGCCCCCTGATTTTTCTCTTTCCTTGTTCCTGATGGGGGGCTGGTGTCTTTCTGCCCCCACAGTATATATACCTGACTTATGCTTAATAAAGCTGCCATTTGCCACTTGCTCCTTGGCAGATGAGCCCGGTCTCTTTGTATGTGTGTCATGTGTTTTAACCCCTAGGACAATCGTCCGTTCTCGTGGGCTCAAGTCAGGAAAAGCGCGCGCCTGTTTCGAGGTTCGGGTGTCCACAGAAAAGTGCGGAAGCTTACAATCATGTAACTTTTTATTACTAATAAGATCCATGGTAAAATTTCATTTCAGGGCATTATGGGCAGATCTGAGAGTGAACCACAATCTAAAACGGTATGATATTTTCTTTATCAGAGTACTTTCCAGGCATGCCTAAATATTCCTTCGGATATAATATAAAAAAAAATTATCAGAATGAGGGGTTAAGAGAAAAAAATTTAAAAAATTAAATAATATAAAAAATTAAAGTATTGCCAGGTTTTGGTAATGCACACCTTTAATCCAGCACTTGGAAGGCAGAGGCAAATGGATCTTTGTGAGTTCAAGACCAGCCTGGTCTACAGAACTAGTTCTAGGATAGCCAAGGCTACCAAAGAAAACCTTTTTTGAAAAACAAAAACAAAAATATAGTATCAAAAGTCAAAATGTGTTGCCCTCTGGGAGGCTGACTAATGGTCTTCTTCACTTGTAGTAGGCTTGACTGTTGTACCAAGTTGCAGTAGTTCAGTAGACTCCATCCCATTTAGCCCCCACCATTTCCCCTTCCTGTTTTTCCCAGGCTATACCGACTTTTAGAATGTACAGTTCCCAAAATATATTCTGGATGTCTCTTGGGCCCTGATCACCCATGGATTTAGAATGGAGAGTTTGGCCTCTATGGATCCAGGCAGAAAGCATGGCTGACTACAACCCTGGGGTAAGGACCCAATCCCATACTGGAGTCTGTGGTGCCTCTGTGATGGGTTATCACATGGAGGGCTCTGGAAACTGTCTCAGAAGTCATAGCCCAGGAACCGTGTCAATGATGGGGATGACCAAAGAGCGTGACCCCTGCAGAGACAGCCAAAGGCCACAGCTGCCCTGGTGTGAACTGAAAACAGGAGTCGCACGCTCATTTATGCATGACTGGTGGACCAGCGCCTGCCCCAGATGCCCCATCTGGATCACCGAGCAAGGGAGACGTGAGCATTCACAGTGAGGCAGATGGGTGTCTTGGAGCCAGCTGTACTGACCTCAGGGACACCCCCTTGCACTGGACAGGTGCAGACACTGGGCACTCAGACAGTGCAGACAGCTGCCATAGGGAATGTAGAACAAGGGTCATCATGAAGGGAGGGAGAATCAAGCTTGCTATTCCAAAACACCTCTGCAGGCCACGTGACCTGAAGGTTGCACCAGGGCATGGCTACGCAGACAGCCAAGCTTGGCAGGTGGTGTCCTAAACAGGAAACACGCTCCAGAAATAAATATGGTTTTTGTTTTGCTTTGCTTTGGTTTTTGAACCTTCTGTTTGGTGACGTCATTGGTCTGTGCAGTTTTACTCATAAATTAATTCACTGGATAATGTAATTTGTATTAATCTGTAGCACCATCCCTGCCTTCCTTTCACACAAGGCAACCATTTTAGAATGTTAAGTTGTGGATCCTTCTATTTGCGTGTGTCTTGGCAAAACACACTATGTTTTTGTGCATTTTAAACTCATGTGACCAGGCTGAATATATTCTTCTGTATTCTACTTTTCCCACTAAGCATTAGAAGGGCTGTGTGTTGGTAGAGTCCCTAGTGCTGTGTGTATATCTAATCTCTTATTCCTGGTGGCTGCATAGCATCCATTTGACTTCCCATAGCCCCCATTTACTTCCCTAGTGAGTCACACACAGCATTACAATCAACATTCTCCTATGTACCTTATGCACCTGTAGGAAGACACCCTAGGTTCCCTAGGAACATACTGTTGGAATGGTGGATGCAGACGTTCTTACTTAAGTTTTGGAAGGTGCTTACCATGGGGTGCTCCAATCTAGGCTTCTACAAGCACTGGAAATATTTCTGTTTTCCCAGCCCCAAACAGGAACCACACACAAGAGGTAGCTCCCAACATGAAGCCTTTCCCTTTGAGACCTCCGAGACTTTGTGTTTTGTTCCCCAGCTGACTGTCTGAGCACTGTGATGGCAGGGAGTTTCACCTGCCTTTTAAATACTGTAGATTCTAGAACAGTGTTGGAGTCAGGGTAGACTACCACTGTCTGCTGGCCAAATGGCTGAAAGAACACAAGGTTAGGCTTTGCGAAGACATAATGCTTGAGCCAAGCCCTGAAGATAAAGCTTAGTCAGAACATGGTGGTGGCAGTGATGGTGATGGTTTTGGTGATGGTGATGGTGGTGGTGGTGGTGACTGTGGGGGTATGGTAATGATGTGATGGTGGTTGGTTGTCTGGGTGGTGATGATAGTGGTGGCCCTGGCTAGTTTTATGTCAGCTTGACACACAAACTAGAGTTATCTAAAAGAAGGCAATCCCAATTGAGAAAACACCTCCCTAAGATCCAGCTGTAAGGCATTTTCTTAATTAGTAGTTGACGGGGAGGGCCAGTGGTTTTCTTATTCAACCCAGGACCACCAGTCAAGAGATGGCACCATCCACAGTGGACTGGCCCCTTTCATAAAGTTAAGAAAACCAGCCTACAATTCACAATCCCAGAGAACCTAGACAACAATGAGGATCCTAAGAGAGACTTACACGGATCTAATCTACATGGGAAGTAGAAAAAGACAAGATCTACTGAGTAAATTGGGAGCATGGGGGCCATGGGAGAGGGTTGAAGGAGAGGGGAGAGGAAGGGAGGGGGACAGAGAAAAATGTATAGCTCAATAAAAATCAATAAAAAATCATATATATGTGAAAAATTTTATGTGTGTGTGTGTGTGTGTGTGTGTGTATGTGTGTGTGTGTGTGAAAGCAGGAAACTGGAGAGATAGATGAGTGGTTAAGAGCACTGACAGCTCTTCCAGAGGATCCTGTTTAATTCCCAGCACCCACACGGCAGCTCACAACTCCATGTGACACTAGTTTTGGAGGATCCGACATTCTCACAAAGATATACATGCAAGCAAAGCACCAATAAAATAAACAAATAAAAAAGAAAGAAAGGCTGAGCAACCCATGGAAAACAAGCCAGTAAGCAGCACCCCTCCATGGCCTCTTCATCAGCTCCTGCCTCCAGGTTCCTGTCCTGTTTGAGTTCCTGCCCCGGCTTCCTTCAGTGGTGGACCATAGTATGGATGGGTGACCTAAATAAACCCTCCCCAACTTTCTTTCGGTCATAGTGTTTCATTGCAGTGACAGAAACCCTCACTAGCATAGTGGTGGTAGAAGGTGGGGGTCATGATGATGACGGCAACAACATTGGTAGTAGATGTGTTTCAGGATGTAGTAGTAGTGGCAGTGATTTTGGTGCTGGTGATTAGTGTGATGGTGGTGATAGTGGAGGGGGTAGTTTGAGACATGATAATGGTGGTATTAATGGTGGTTGGTGGGTGGTAGTGACGGTGGTGGTAGTGATTTTGGTGGTTGGCAGAAGTTCTCTCAAGGCTAGGAATTGGGGTAGATGCAGAATGATAGGAGCAGCTACACACACTTGCACAAATACTATCAGACAGTGTATCAATTGCATAAGCACCAGAATGCTGAAGCCTCAACACGCTGTTGAGACCAAATAAATGAAGGAAGGCCATGAACAATTAGAAACACCGAAGTATAGTAAAGACGGTAATAGTCCTATCTGATGGATGGCTAAGAACTTGGTTGGAAAAAAAAAAAGAACAAGTTTGGACAACAAGCCTGTTGACTCTGTCTTGGTTAGATTGAGATGGCAAGACCTATCCATCGTGGGTAGCATAATTCCCAAGCCTGGAATCCCAGACCATATTAAAAGGAGAAAATGAGCCGAGATTCCTGAGTGTGGTTGCAGTGTGAGCAGCTGCCTCTGGCTCCTGCCACCATACTTCCCTGCTGTGATGGACTGTATCCCTCTGAACTGTGAACCAAAATAAGCCCTTCTCCCTTAAGTTGCCTCCACGGGGCTCTTTTGTCACAGGAATGAGAAAGTAAGACACCTTTCTGCTGACTCATGTCTCTTCCCATCCACAGCACAATCCTCTACTTGCCTCCCTAGATGAGATTAACAACAACAAGAACAAGAGCTAAAATGTTTCTGTGCATGTGAGCAGGCATGCTCACATACATAGACAGACATACAACATGCAGACATACACACAGTCAGAGCAGGGACATACATACCTATCAGGGCATACATATCAGAGACATACATATTTGGCCATAATTATGGTAACTTGTCCTGAGCTGACATAGCAGCTAAGGCTTTAAAAAACTACAGGTGGTGTGGGAGAATTGTCTGTAATCTGTCAATTGTATTTTAAATAAATGCTGATTGGCCAGGCAGGAAGTATAGGCAGGAAAACCAGACAGGAAGTAGAGGTGATGCAATGAAAACAGGAGAATTCTGGGAAGCAGGAAGCTCCCTCCACCATTCCTGCCCAGATCACCAAAGAAGCAACATGTGAGCTGACAGCTGAAAAAGGTACCAAGCCATATGGCTAACACAGACAAGAATTATGGGTTACTGTAAGATGTAAGAATTAGTTAACAAGAAGCCAGAGCTAATGGGCCAATCAGCTTATAACCTAATGTAGACTCTGTGTGATTTTCTTTGGGACTTGCCGGTTGTGGGGTACCGGGAGGACAGAAACCCCAATAAGCCGGCTGTTATGTTACAATCAGTGGATCTCTGAGTCTTGTTTAAAACTGGAGTTTAAATAAATAAAAAAGAAAATGAGTCCCTTTCTTATTTTTTGTTGAAGAAATGGGAAAATTCCACGATGGAGCCTGACCATTGCTACCTAGTCAATCTAAAATTGAACAGAGTCTAGGTTGTTGGATTCTGGGTAGTCACTGGAATTTTCAGCAAAGTAAACTCAGAGAATGAAGAAGCCCCAGTGCTCAGGAGAGAGGGTATATTATTCGAGTAGACATAGGGGAGCGTCAGACATATCATCCCCACCCCCAGACTCTGTATAATGTGTTTTCCAGGTAGAGTTTACACTGGGAGTCATCTGCTTCCTGAGGGAGGCCTGGAATTCTCTGAGGTCCCTTAAGGATCCCACTGAAGGAACAGAGATGAAGCAACAGTCCAAACTAAGGAAGAGCCAAAATCTAACTCTTTCCTCAGACTCTTTCCTCCTCCCCCACCCCCGCCCTTTCCCCCTTTAACCCAGCAATCTTCCTGAGCTTTTGGGGGACCACACTAACCAGACAGGGGAAGATTTCTTTTACTAGGCAGTCCTAAATATCTTGGGCTTTCAGCGGGGCACCCAAAGGCTCTGAAACGGTATAGAGACAAGCAGGTGCAGGAAGGTGACCAGCCCAGCAACTTTGTGATGATTCCTGACCAAATGCCTAGAGACTTCGCACCAGGAAAGAACAGTGCCTGTGAATCTGAATCCCTGACATCACTGCTGCTGAGATCACACACAGATTTGGGAGAAAAGAAGGGAGAGGCGGGTAGAGATGATTTAAAACCTGCACAACACCGAGCAATAAGAGACCAGGTAGAGACTGAGGGTCCTGAGTGATGAGTTCTAGAAACCAATCTAAATAATAAAGAAAAAACGCCCCTGAAGGGAAAATAAATAAAATAAATATACCCCAAAAGGAAATACATAATTTATTTTCATGATATTTTTTTTAAACATGAGTATTTTTGTTTACAACAAATGCAGACGTTTTCCCAGCTGGGGAGGATGACTCAAGGGAGAGCCCATGAAAGGTGAGCGGGCCTGGGAGAGACAGGCAGAGAAAGGATTACCGTCCAGATAAAGGTGAACTACGTAGCATATCGATTTGCTAGTAACACAACACTAATTCTTGGCAAGGCACCCTGGGAAATTCCAGACTTGTGAAGGCCTTTCTGGAAGGCCATGCTCAAGAGGGAGAGAGGCCCAACTCCATTGCAAACAATTCCTGGATTTTCGAGCAGGAAATGGCTCCGGCATTGATTTTTCTCTTCCTGGAACAAACACCTTTCATTATGTGGATCGTATTGTAAGGGTGTTACCTAACCCGCAAAGTATTTCAGTAGGAAATGCGACGGGGGTTGTCACTGGACGTCTCCAGAGAGTTAAGAGGATGCTTCAGTGGGCCAGTGGTAGAATGTTGTGCTTCTTGACACAGGGAAGAACCCATTCCATTTAATCATCTCCTCTTTACTCTGACAATGCCAAAAGAAAAAAAAAAAGCAGTGCTTCTCTTAACTTCCAAACCTGTTTTTTTTTTTTGACAAGATAAAAAGAATGCTGTATGATTTGAGTTTTGTGTTGACCCAGAATGTCATAGTCCTAGTCCATGAAAATAAAAGAGAGAAGCTTCATACCTGGGACTGTGGTCAGCTAGTTACAACGGGCTAAGGAAAGGGCCTCCCTTCACCTGTAGGCTCTCTTCCTCCCACCTGCCAATTCCACGCCTTCCATTTCCCTTCTCTCCGTTCTTGGCACCAAAATAGAATGTGTGAGTGCCGCCTGAGTAAGCTGAGCCCTGGTTTCTTTTCTCATTTAACAGATGAGAGACAGACGGGACACGGGACACAGAGAGCAGGACCCGCCCAGGGTTGCAATGCCACTGGTACAAGTGGAAGGAAGAGCCAAAGTTCACATCTTACAGGAAGTGCAAAGGCCACCGCCACTGCCAGCCCTTCCCTGTAATCAAGCTGTTAAAATGCGGCCCTCTAAGTGCTTATTGGCATCTTTTATCAGCGCTAATAGAATGTAAACTTGCTCTGGTTTGTGTCCTAGTACTTACCAAGTAGTAAATGCTCCCTCATCAAGGATGGCTCCCCAGGTCGGCTACCAATGTAGAAAGGTTCAGGCCCTTGTTTGGAAGAAGCCATAGCAAGTTTAATGCTCCCCAGCCACTGTGTTGAGATTCTTAATAATCTTATCTTTGTGGGATTAGTTTTTGTGTATGTTGTGTCTGTATGCTCAGGTGAGCACGTGTGTGTGTGTGTGTTGTGTGTGTGTGTGTATACATGTGTATGTACACATATGCAGTGTCTAGAGGGCAACCTTGGTTATAAATCCATCTAACTCATTTTGGGAAGATGTTTATTTGCGTCAAGGTCTCTCATTGACCTCGTGTTTACCGAAAAGGCTAAACTGGCCAGCCAGGAAGCTCCAGGGAGCTGTCTGCCTGTCTCCCCCACCCCAGTTCCCATTGATGACTTTATAAGCCTATGCCACCAGACCCAGGCAATAATCTTGCCTTTAAATTTGTGCTTTGTTGATGAAGACTAACGGGACAGTGGTCCAGAGGCAACAGGCTTAATTCAGATATACTTCCACCTCCAGGGCCATAGCAACGCTTCCTCCCTCCTCCGGCTCTGATTTCTCATCTCTGTAATGGTGTCCCAGACAGTCACCAGATCATTGGGGTGGGAAACAGGGGTCTCACAGGTTGGGACTCTGTACCATGGCATCTCATCAGTGACACACAAACATCCAGGCCAGCCCAACCGGCTGCTCCAACAGGCCTTCAGTGACTAACGGAGCAGGCACCCACACCTAATCCATGCCAAGGGCAAGCATGCCAATGGGGACATTGCACTACTCCAGAGGGCTGGCTGACTTGTCCTCATCTAAACAGCAGGCATTATTACGCTTGCATATTTTACATCCATCCCAAACAACACTTTTCCCTTTACTGTTTGGATGGGCACCATTTTGCAAATGATTCCACAGACTGTACTGCCAGGCTATAGGGAATTACACAGTGACATAGTAATTTGAAAAGCTTTGATCTCAGTGTTCAAATCTCAACGGAATAAAGCAATAAGATGCAAAAGCAGACGAATCTTCTACTGGGGAGTTTGTCTCCAAATGATGATCCGGAGGGGAAATGGAGGAGAAAACATATATACCCATGAGCGTCTGAGTGTCAGCCAGAATGAGCAATGTAGGGCTGGCCATTCAGGGGAATCATCCACGTGAGAACTGTACTTTCAGGGGACAAAGTAGCTACGGTGATGTTCAGTGTTTACAGAGACACTCAGTGTTCAGCCAATAAGGTTTTGTAGAGTCAGCGGGATTGCCTTTTAGTCTAGGTGTGGCAAATCCTTGTTCACACATGTCTGAAGCCTGGTGTCTGACACATTTGTAGTTTTCGTTGTTGTTTGTTTTGAGAGACAGGGTTTCTCCATGGAACAGTCCTGGCTATCCTGGCACTCACCCACTTCTGCCTCTCAAGTGCTGGGATTAAAGATGTGTACCACCTGTGCCCGGCTCATTTGTGGGTTTTATTCTTGTATAAGCATCACGCTTTGGAAGCCCTTCCCTTCTCCTTTTAGGGCTCTGACCGTATGACGATGGGGGTGGAAGGTGCCTACAAATACAATGATGTCCCTGGGAGTCATTCCCACAACAGGTAACGTCTCTGTATGCTTCTTTTGCCCGCTGACCTTTGGACTCCCACACCACAGATCACTTGCAGTGTCTTAGTAGTCCAGCTGCTGAGACAGGGCTAGGAGGGCAAAGGTTGGCTTTGTTTAATTGATTGGTTTGGGTTTGTTATTTGTTCCCATAATGAGGATCCACTGGGAGTCATTTGGCGGGGATTTGTATATACTCTCTCAGGATTTCAGTCCCTTCTATCTTGCTTCTTCATACTTGAATGTCTGTAGTCTTCTTCGAGTTCATCATCAGCATTTGGCTGACAGGCAGAGAGAGAGACAGAGAGAGAGAGAGAGAGAGAGAGACAGAGAGACAGAGAGAGACAGAGAGACAGAGAGATCGAGAGCTGGACATGAGGATGAGAGATGCGGTGGGATCAGGATTAGAAATGAAAAATCTCATTCCCACCCACATTCTACTGTGGGTAGAAATTCCATCACACATCCCATACAACCACATGGGAAGTGGCCAATCCTTATAAACTTGACCTTCCAGAGACATCCTTAATGAAATTCAGATTTTCCCCTTTAAAGGGGCAGCCAACTAATGGTCTGTGATGAACCACTGTCTACGTTTGAACTTGACCCTGGACTTGAGTCACACTCCATGACTCTCTTAGCTGAGTGATCTTGGAGAACTCACTTAACCTTCCCTTAGTTTGTTTGCATTTGCTTGGGCCCTGGAAGGGACAGGAAGCAGAGACTGAGGTCATGCTCATGAAATCATGTGACATTAAAATCATAGGAAATTTCCTCTGTGCCTGTGACGGCTGGCACTTAGAAAGTATGAAATAAATATTTGCCACATAAATAAAACAAATGCGGTAGCTTAAAACGAAGAGGATCTGGATTCCTACAGCGACAGGAGAATTCTCATCCGGATAGATTTAACATGACAATCAGAGTGTTATTCTGAGAAAATGAACCGCAAAAGGCTGGCTGAATTGTTGACCTTGATCCAGGGGCTCGGTGGGTACAGTGTGTGAAAATTAAACCTCGACTTCATGGACTTTTCTTTGTAGGGCACTGCTTCTCTCCCGGTTAAATTCCTTTCTGCTCGCGTTTGTTTGGTCTCCAGAGAATGCACCGAAGGTTTTTTCCAGATTCTGAGCCTGCCTTGTCTGAGGGATCATCAGTTGCCTTTGAGCTGGCTGTAGACTGCAAGTCATTAGTGGCTGAACAACGCACAATAAACTTCAGTTTGGCTTCAGGACAAACCAAATGCCACACAGATGTACATGCTTCGGTGATGCATCCTCCGTGGAGTGAGTGCTTTGCGAATGTAGATGCGGCACCTTGAGTGTCATTTCCCCCTCCAGCTCCAAACCCAGGGAGGGGGCATCCTCCAAAACACTCTCTGCCTCCCCTGTTTCTTTCTATGTCAGTTATTCTGTAAGCTCCTCCCAGTTCTTCCTGGATGGGGTAAGGTTCTGTGTTAGTCATTAGTAAACCTGAATCTTCAAGATAAAACCAGGCAGAAGAGTTCCAGAACCTAGGGAAGGGTCCTAATCTCTAGTTTGTCCCATTCCGCCTGAGTTTTCTGTTATCAAGTCCACAGATTCTGGGTCTCTGAGCTGCTGCTTGTGGGGAGAGCATCTCCCTGTGCCCATTACTGCAGATGCCCAAAGATGAGTCGTGGCCAGCGTATCTGAGCTCTTGTCTACGTGATGGTGTTTGGGGATCCACGGTTGGGAGTCTCTGCTCGCAAAGAATACAAGTGACTCCTAAGTTGGTAGCATTGCTCGGATTGATTCTAAGGTGTCATCAGTTTAGCCCAGTTTGCTTTTGCGTATGGGATCAAGGAGAGTTTCCTTTGTGTGATAGTGGTCACTTAGGAAGGACTCAAGAAATATTTGCCATTGACAATGTCAATGAAGCAGATTAAAATTTACACTAATTTCAACATAAATGACTACCTACAGGCAACTCTCTGGAATTAATCTAATTTAAGGAGACATATTCATTAGTACCTAAGACCCCCTCCCCAGTCCATACTACAGTGAGGAGTCGGAGTAATTCTGGACCCTATTAAAGAAAGGAAGTCCAGTGGCAACCAGAGCACAGTGTGTGCAAGTCCTGTGTGCAATTGTAAAGGACGTTTACCCATCCCCAAGCTTGGATTTCCCCTGGTCAACGCAGACACTTGCCCTTCTACTTCGCTGCAGGGTCTATTTCATTTTTCCATCAAAAGCCTTATATTAATGTAGTTATACCACATGATTGTTACCTAATCTAATCACAGTTGACATCTCTAAGCACGAGGGTGGAAGAGAAAGACTTCATAAGTTCCCATCTCATTTTACCCACAAAAATAAATGGAGTTTGTTCATAGAGAATTCTACTTGGGATTCTCATGACGCTCAGCTTCAGCCTCTACCAGTGTTACATAAAACTGCCACGAAGACATCAGATTTCACACCCCAGGACACTTGCTAATGACAGTCACAGAAAGAGCGGTTATTCAAGTTGCAAAGCAAACCCTGCACCAGCCAGCTTCATCATCATTATAGCTTAGGGTGATCGAGCAGCCTATTATTAATCATATTTTGCAGAAGAGAACACTGAGAACTTATGCAATTGCCTAAGGCCATACATTTATTAAGTGACATAAATGAAGCTATAACCCAGGCCATTGTCTACAAGCCTTTGATCCTCTGTGTTCCCTGCTTATATACATCTTGACTCTATTAGAACATATTGCTTTATTTTCCTGTTTGCTAAAGGACAACATCTTAGATGAACATCTGGATGCAATATTCTTTCAGGGCTCGTTTATTTGGATGAGGGGGTTTGTCATCAATTAACCCCTTTGCATTGCCTCTCGGGGAAGAAAAGGGAGGGCGGTGCAGGCTTATAGAAGGGACGGGAGGGTTATTTGTGCCATCCTGCAGCATAAGTTGTTCTCAGTCAGGGTAAGCTCCCCTCAAGCACCAGCTATTTCTAGACTCCAGGCCGGAGGGGTCAGTTATGGGGCTACGCATTTGTCACAACTCTGGTCAGGAATCAGCAGACAGGGATGATCCAGGAAGTCTGAACTGCAGCATATTTTCCGGGGCAAAGACCTGGATGTAGAAGGCGAACAGGAAATATCAATCTCCTGATGGATGCTATGGTAACATCATGGCAATGTCTGACATCAAAGATAGATCTAACAACAATCTTTTAGGATGGGACAGCTGGTGACCAAGATGAGCGGCACAAAAGGAAAAGGGCTCAGGCCTGGATCTTTGTCTCAAGCTGTTTGTAGGTCAGTAGAGCCAATATAACACTGCTGGTAGGTGTCACAGCCAACACTGTGGCCCAACCTTTTGGCTACAGAGTCTTCAGACAATGGCCCAAGATATAATGGATAAGGGTCCTAAGTGACAAGCCAAGTGAGGACTTTGTAATAAAGGAAGGAGAACGGCAAAGGGATTTGGAGAAGAGAATGTAAATGATAGAAACAAAACCTTAACATCCAAAATGGTTAAGGCAAATGGACACATTTTCTTTTGCTTGACTAGAAAACCTAGAATCCGTCTGATTAGGGAGCCTGAACAGCACCTTTAGGGCTTGGTGTCTCCTTCTCTCTCGCCTCCGATTTCTGCCATGTTGGTTTCTTTTTCCCCTAACTGCAGCAGCAGCAGCAGCCACCAGCTGGGCAACAGAAACTACGACTTCATTGTTAACCCCTTCTTTCTGTGAGAAGCAGCTTAGCCTATACTTTGAGGGGAAATAATACAGCAATTGCCTGCTGCTCCCCAAGTAGCAGGGATTGATGTTGGTCCCGGTAGATGACAGGTAAGCACTCTGCCATCAAGCAACACCCCAGCTTTCTCTTGTATCTTAGCATTAGAGCATTTATAGAGCACTCGCCTTCATTGCTTGGCCCTGCTTCAAGCTACTCTGGCTTCTGTGTGCCTCTGTTTCGGTACAAACCGAATCTTCTTCATCAGGGATAAATCCACAGAGTTCGTTTATAGGTGAGTACCGGTTACTTTTTCACCGCTGTGGCGAAACACCTGACGGAAACATCTCAAGAAAGGTTTCTATCATTCGTGGTTTCAGAAGACTCCATTCTGGCAGGAAAGGCACGGTGGAACAGCTCAGTTCGGATTGTGGCCACTAGATGGGGAGGGAAGAGATGGGGGGAGAGAGTAGAGATCTACGCCCTCAAAGACCCAGCCCTGTGTGCTGCTTCTTCCTGCTGGGCCCCGCCTCTCAAGGTTCCCATAATTCCTCAAACTAGCACCACCAACTGTGAGCCAAGAATCCAAAACATTAGCTTGTGGTAATGTCTTAGTGAGGGTTTCTAATGCTGTGACCAAACATCATGACCAAAAAGAAAAAAAAAATGTTGGGGAGAAAAGGGTTTATTTGGCTTACGCTTTCAGCTCATAGTTCATCATTGGAGGAACTCAAGCAGGGTAGGAACCTGGAGGCAGGAGCTGATGCAGTGACCACGGAGGGGTTCTGCTTACTGGCTTGCTCCTCATGGCTTACTCTGCCTGCTTTCTTAAAGTACCCAGGACGACCAGTCCAAGGATGGCACCATTTACCATGGGCTGGGCTTCCCTCATGGATTACTAATGAGAAAATGCCTTACAGCTGGATCTTACGGAGGTATTTCCTCAGCTGAGGCTCCTTCCTTACTGAGGACTCTAGTGTATGTCAAATTAACACACAAACCAGCCAGCACAACTGACCCCTTGTCAACTTGACATACAAACATCCGTATTAAGCCACAACCTCCCTTTCTTATTCCTCCTCAAGATCCTAAATAACTTTAAAAGTCCCACAATCTTTACAAATTCAAACACACTAAAATTTCAGTCCTTTAAAATAGCCAATCTCTTTAAAACTCCTAAGTCTTTTCAAATTCAAAGTGTCTCAACTGCGGGCTCCAGCAAAAATACTTTCTTACTTCCAGAGGGAAAAATCAGGACACAGTCACATTCAAATCAAAGCAAAACTAAATTCTGAGCTTCCAGTAACTGGGATCCACTCGCCATCTTCTGGACTCTTCTGGGTCAATTCTCTGGCTCTGTCCTCTGCAGCACACACAACTGGGCTCTGGCTGGTTTCACGCCACTGCCGCTGCTGTTCTCAGCAGCCGTCCCATGGTACTGGTGTCTCCAAAATGCTGGGCTCGCTTGCTGCAACTGGGCTGCACTTTCAACAACAGCCGCTCACGGGTTCTCTTCATGGTGCCTCAACACCTTTGCCTGACCCCTTCAGTCCTGGGCCTTCAACTGCCACTGAGGCTGCACCTTCACCAGTGGCTTCTCCTGGCCTCTCACAGTGCCAAGTCTCAGCTGCTCTCCATGACCCTGTCATGCCTTCAAAACCAGTAGCGCCTGGGTGACTCTTAAGCATTACCAAATCTGGCTGCCAGCATGGGGCACAGCCTTATGTTCTGTGCGCTCAGGAAACACATCTCAGAAGATTTTTCCTCAATGATGCTGGATGCTTCTTAATCATCACCAGTTCCTTAGCTACAGCTGAGCAGCAGCCATTGTCCCAGAAAGGTAAGGGTTTCACTTTGGCAGTTCTGGGATCTTGCTGATCACAGCTGACTCTTCAGCCCTGGCTAACCAGAGCCACAGAAGCTTAAATCAAAATAGCAAATGACCCTGAGAGAGTCTTTAAATTTCCCTCGCCAGGCCTCCATCTTCTGTACTGCTCACAACATTCCTAGCTTCCAAGCCTCTACAGAACATCCCACAGAGCTCTCAACACACAATGACTCTTCAGCCCCAAAGTTCCAAAGTCCTTCCACAGTCATCCCCAAAATGTGGTCAGGTTTGTCATGACAACACCCCACCATGCTGGAACCAATTTGACTTAGTTAGGGTTTCTATTGCTGAGACCAAACTCCATAACCAATAAGTTGGGGAGGAAAAGGCTTATTTGGCTTACACTTCAGCATTGCTGTCCATCACTGAGGAAAGTCAGGACAGGAATTCAAACAGGCTTGGATCCTGGAGGCAGAAACTGATGCAGAGGCCATGGAGGGGTGAAGCTTACTGGCTTGCTTCCCATGGTTTGCTCAGCCTACTTTCTTATAGAACCCAGGACCACCAACCCAGGGACACCACCCACCATGGGCTGGGCCCTCCCCCATTAATCACTAATTGAGAAAATGTCTTAGAGCTGGATCTCACAGAGGCATTTCCTCAACTGAGGCTCCTTTCTGATGACTCCGGCTTGTGTCAAGTTGACATACAACTTGCCATTACAGGTAGATACTTCAGATGTAGAACCTGGCACTACCTCTTCTGGATTTGCATCACCTTGTGTCCACTAGTTAAAGCAAGTGCTGTGGTAAAACACCATGACCCAAAGCAACCTGGAGAGGGAATAATTCATTCGGCTTACACGTCTGCATCAGAGTCTGTCACTGAAGGAAGTCATGACAGGAACTCAAACAGGGCAGGAACCTAAAGGCAGGAGCTGGTGCAGAGGCCGTGAAAGGATGCTGCTTACTATTTCACTCAACTTGGTTTCTTCAGCTTGCTTCCTTATAGAACGCAGGACCACAAACCCAGAGGACTATCTACAGTGGTGTGGGCCATTCACACCAATCACTAATTAAGAATAAGCCCTATAAATTTGCCTATAGTTTGATCTTATGTAGGCAGTTTCTCAGATGAGGTTCCCTCTTCTCAGATGACTCTAGCCTGTGTCAAATTGAGATAAAAAAAAAACTAGCCAGCATACACGTGCATATAAAATAAATAATTTTCCCCTCTCGCTAATCTGTCTTTTACAGAGTCCCAAGCACTGAACCACACACACACACACACACACACACACACACACACACACACACACACACCAAGATTATTGCACATTCAGTTTATAAGCTCATGTAATATGTGTTCAATAAATGCTGATGGATTTTTCATGCTCAAGAAATAGAAACCCTTGGAAGGTACAAATATCAAACTAGATTCATTTCTCATTTCTTTTTGCAAAGGCAATCTCTACATGATCTTCAGCAGCCATGAAACAATTGGCAGAGTGGGTGGATTTTGTTAGGCTTGGGGTGTGTGTGTGCGCGCGCACGCTATGCTAGAACTTTGAGTGTTCTTGGAAAGTGTTCTACCACTGCACTGTTTTTCTATAACTTATATTTCACATTTACTGTTATGTAGACATCAATACTGTTCCTATTTTGCAGATGGAGAGTACAAGACTCAGAGATGTGAGGTGACTTCTTGAAATTTACACCCCCTGTGTGGTGAGCCATCTACGCTAGATTACCTCCTGGGGGTGACATTAAAGATGGGGACAGAGGAAAAGACAAGAGAGGGGGTCATGGCAAAGAATCGATAGAAATGGGCTAAATGAATAGTGACTTATCTATTATGTGTGTACTCAGATATTTGCTGAATGAATAATCGACTGAAACGAACAGCTGCAGGTCTTCCCTCTGGCCACACCTCTTCAGCCATATGAATATTATTGAGAAAGAACAGCCTTTGGTCCCAATTTTTGACAAATTTTAACAAATTTCAAATTTCCCATCCATTTAATATTTTTAATTAATGCTTTTAACATTCGGACGGCAGTTCTTCTTCCTTCCTTTCCTTCCAGTCCCTCCTCTCTCCCCTTCCTCCCACTCCCCATTCACTCCTCCTTGTCTCTTCAGAAAAGGGCAAACCTCGCATGGATATCAACCAGCCATGACATCAAATTGCAGTGAGACCAGACACCTCCCCTCCTATTGAGGCTTGAGCAGGCAACCCAGTATGAGGAAAGGGTCCCAAAAGCAGGCAACAAAGTCAATGACAGCCCCTGCTCCCACTCTTAGGAGTCCCACAAGAAGACCACACTACATGACTGTCACATATATGCAGAGGGCCTAGGTCAGTCCCATGCAGGCTCCCTGGTTGTCAGTTCAGTCTCTGTGAGCCCCTAGGAGCCCAGGTTAGTTGGTTCTGTGAGTATTTGGTGTGGGAGAATTGTCTGTATTCTGTCAATCATGTTTTAAATAAATGCTGATTGACCAGGCAGGAAGTATAGGCATGAAAACCAGACAGGAAGTAGAGGTGATGCAATGAGAACAGGAGGATTCTGGGAAGGAGGAAGCTGATTCCTCCCACTCCTGCCAAGATCACCGAAGCAGCAGGATGTGATCTGCCCCACTGAAAAAGGTACTGAGCCACATGGCTAAAATAGATCAGAATAATAGGTTAATATAAGCTACAAGAAATAATAAGTAGCCTGACCTAATGGGCCAATCAGCTTTATAACTTATAGAGATCTCTGTGTGATTTTCTTTGGGGATTGCTGGTTGTGGGGTACCGGACAAGACAGAAACACCAACAAGCAGGCCCCTTCATGTTACAAGTATTCTTGTGTTGTCCTTGACCCCTCTGGCTCCTCTTCCCCAGAATTCCCCAAGCTCCCCCTAATGTTTGGCCGTGGGTCTCTGCATCTGTTTCCATGGGTGGCAGGATGAAGCCTCTCTCTATCCATTTCATGTTAAGGCATCTTCCATCAGGGGACAGCATGAAATTGCTGTATTATGTTATGTCTTGTTTTTCTCTTCTTCTCTTCAAAGGTGTAACCTAGAAGACAGGTAGACCAGCTGGATGAGTAGATTAAACCCCCATTTCTCCTACAGTTAACGCAGCTCTGCAGCATTGTTCTGTAAGCAAGGCCGGATGGAGTATTTGTGCAGTGAAATCCCTTGGATTCAGAAGAAAATGGGTCCCCCTTTGTTCCTTTGCAATTCTCATTCCCATCAGTCAAGCGCAGAGCTCTGAAAGACTAGATTATTTTAAACTCTTTGAATGCCACTTGCTGACACTCTGTGCTTTTTTATTCTTGGGCCAAATGACTTGTAAGCTTTTGCACTTTTCTGTGGACACCCGAACCTCGAAATAGGCGCGCGCTTTCCCTGACTCGAGCCCATGAGAACGGACGCATGTCCTAGGGGTTTGAACACATGACACATACACACAAAGAGACCGGCTCATCTGCCAAGGAGCAAGTGGCAAATGGCAGCTTTATTAAGCATAAGTCGGATATAAATACTGTGGGGCAAAAGGACACCAGCCCCCCATCAGGATCAAGGAAAGAGAAAAGTCTGGGGGTCGCACCCAAGGTCGGACAGCAGCTGAACAGAGAAAAGAGGAAGCCAGGTGGGGCGTGCTCAGGCTCAGAGAAAAGCTGACCCAGGAACCTTGCCTGCGGGCAAGAACCTTGCTTGCAGGTGGAATTACCATGACAGAAGAGTTCTCTCTGAGCTACACCCTTGGGCCGTAGGTGATATTAACATAACAGGAGAGGGCAGTTCTATGCCACACCCTCAAGCTGATGCAGTGGAACCAGGAAGCAGAACAGCCCTGCATAGCGCCTCGGGAAAAATGGGGACCTGTGTACCTACAAGTCTCCCTTTAAATATATATAAATATGACTAGCAGCTGTCTTAGGCATGTCGGTCGTTGGGTTAGGTCCCTAAACCCGTCTACGGGAATGTGTTCAGGTCCAAACGCACCCCTTGTCTTAGGCGAGACCGCCCCCCCCGTGCAATAAACCCGTCATTGCTTACTAGTCATACATTGAATCCAGCCATATTTATGCTGAAAGATGCTCCGAGACGAATGCCTACTAGGGCCAGGCCGTGGCGGACCTGAAGCCATTGGCCAGGTGAAAATGTTCCAGCATACACATGAGCAATCCTGGAAGAGACTGTGCTTGCACAGTGTCTGAAACGTTTTGCTCTGAACAGAGCCCTTTTGAGTAAGGCTACGGCACCAGCAAATGGGACCCCTAGAATGACTAACCATATTAAATTAAAGCCAATTAGCAATTTTGTATTCCGGGGTCCGAGAAAAGCAGCAAAATCCTAACCAGCGACCAGCAGAGGTCAAAATCCACACCCAGTTTGTAAAGAACAAAAGCATCCAATCGAGAATTTAAATTAATTTGAAAGTCCATGGTATTTTTGTCTGACCTGCAAGGTTCCCGCTGTGAGTACTCAATGCTGCAATCTAGGGTAGGGGAAGTAGCTACTTCCCCTCAGGGGGTAGAACAGCCTTGGCTAAACAGGCAGATCAAGGCAAAGCGAAGATAGGAAGCTGGGAAAGGGGCAAAGGCAGGCGCTGGATCATCTCTCAGGAATCTGTCATCTCCATTGCTGCCTCCGCCACCTGTCTGTGGGATCTCTTGATCTCGCCCCGTCCTCAGGTTTCTGAATAGAGGAATCCATGGTCCGCACCAGACGTTCAGGGACCCAAATGGATTGCTTTGCATCCTGTAGAAACACATAAACCATTCCTCTACCCCAAATTAATACATAAACTGGACCATATTACATATTGGGAGTAACAAATACTCAGAACAAAACTTAGCTCAGCCAGTATTGACGTTGGCTGGTCTTGAACTTAGAGACCTACAGGTCTCTGCTCCAAAGAGCAAATTTCATTGGCCTGTGCCATTGCAACTGGCCTGAACATTGGCCTGAATTAGCCAACCTCAAAACATTATTTTTTATTGGCCTGCACAATTGTAGCAGGTCTTGAATTGGGCTGAACCATCAGCCCCAAAATATCTTTTAGGATCAACTCCGCCTGGAACTTTTCCAGGGGCAGAAAATTATTATCTGATCCAGTATGTGAGCACTTACATAACTGGATAGAATTATTAAAATTGTTGTCCTTATGGGGGCACATTGTCTCCCGCCAACATTTTGAGAAATGATTAATAGGATCGACATATCTGGCTACAGATGTGGAAATCTTTGTCAGTCATCAATCCATACAGAAAACATTAGGACTCCAGAAATAGTCCTCCAAAGAACAATTAATGAAATAAAAATATACGTAACAGATCTAAACTGAAAACTCTCAATAGACAAACTTAAAAATGACTGAAAGACATTTTAAAAAATCCTTAAGCATGACATCTTTAATCATTGGAGAAATGTGAATCTAAATAACTTTTGAGACTATCTTATTTTAAATGACATGACCAAGGTCAAACATTGTTCATAATTTACATTTAAGAGAAACCTTTCCACGATTGGTGGAAATGTAAATTGGCACAGTCTGGAATTTTAGAAAATTAGGCAACATACCATCTCAAAATTTAGCTATACCTCTTTAGGTCCTAAATAGATTGTTTTGAATCTGGTATAGTTGAGCTATTGTTCCAAAAATTTGAGAAAACCAGTTCTCCCGCTCCTAGCTTGGAGCCCTCTAAAAATGTGTAAGCAACCTTTCCTTAGAAAGGAAAACATTAGATTTAAAACCAGACAACTGTTTCTTACAACAACCTCTTTAACTCTGATTTACCCGGGGTATTCCCCATTTTTTAATTATCTCTTATTTAATTATATCTCAATCCTCAATGCATCCTGGCCATACAACAGGATGACCCAGTCCACGATCCTCATCTTTTCGATCTCGTCTACGAGTCTCGGCGGAGGGTGTCTAGGTTGAACGAAATCCATAGAGCATGAAGTTGAGGAGAAACAGCAGCTTGCTTATTGCTCTGCTGGGGCTAGCTTTTTACCATGGCACCAAATGGAGAGCCACGGAGGGACTCTCACCTGACCCCAGCAGGGATCAAGGAATAATCACCTGCATTCAAACTTCCTCATCCAACTCCAGGAGCAGAGGGAAGTTATGATTCTTTGTAGATAAGCTCCTCAAACGTACATCTTTGTCCTGGAATAACTCTGTAGACCAGGCTGTCCGTGAACTCATAGAGTTCCACAGTCTCTGCTTCCCCAATGCTGGGATTAAAGGCGTGTGCTACCACACCCAACTACTCTCTTCCTTAAAGAACCTTAACTTTTAGCCTGCATATATTTTTAACACATTGTAAACCAGTTAGGTTTTCTTCCTTTTAGAATCTCTCTTTACTGTATATCCCTCTTTTTCTGACTACATAAGCGTTTAATTTACTAAGCAATATGGAGACCCGTGGCTTTGACGACTAGATTCAACCCATTTCTTAGCTTTCTATTGAGATGGAAAATCCTTGACCTAGCAGCCTTAATGTTGTCTGCCATTGCCCCAGGCTATAGGTCCGCCTTTGTTATCTAGGATACAGGCAACCTGCTGAAGCGGCAACCTGCTGAAGCAGCTCCCCAGCTACGGCATGCTTTCTGAGCTAGCCCAAAAGTAGCAACTGCCTGTCAGAAAACTGTAGGCTCGTGGCCTCTGCCAGCTTAAAGGCATTTGTGTCTGGCTCGGCCTTAGTCATGGGCATGCGCAGCCTTTGCTCTGTTGGTGTCGCTCCGAGCCTCGCATAACACCACATACAGCCTCTGATGTAAACCTGCCCTTAGCCCGCCCACTTGTGGCAGGCACCTTTTGCCACCGCGGTGTTCCACGCCTCGGCCGCCAGTTTCCTGGGACTCCTAGAGTTGCCAGCTGCAGTTGCGCAGCCTGCCGGAGTCCTGTGTATGGACCCTGTACGGTCTATCGGCCTCCGTGCAGGCGGATCACATTCCGCCTAGCATGTAGCTCATTAGCTGCTGGTAATTCCCAGCTCCATCTACGGCTTGGGGCTCAAGGCTGCTGCGCTCTCTTGTTTTGTCAAAACTCTCTCTCTTTTGGCTCTTTTTGTCTTTAGTTACTCAGAAACTTTTAATAGAATTGTTAGACACACCTTTGAATATTTTCTCAGCCCGAGGTCCGCAATTACATGGCCATCGGCTATTGCTAGCGTGCTTGCTTAGGCTGGGTCCTGCAACTTTGGGAACGAATTCCAGCCAGGAGCTAGCTGTGCCCAGCCTGTTTTCTTAGGCAAAAATTAAAGTTCCCTGCATGTGAGAGTCAGGGACTGAGTTTTAAAATTAGTCTAAGCAGTCTTTTGTGCAGTGTCATCTTAATCCTGGTACCTAGTCTCTTTACGAATTTTTAGCAGCTGATTTGCCCAATGGCCTTCAGCTCTGGATCAGACCTTTCGGTACCCATATTTCTAAAAATCAAACTCATTCAATACCCCCTTATCACACGTGCACAACTGCACATCACAACATTGGCCAGATTCCGGATCGTGGGGGAACCCCTACCTCTTTGGGTTTCTCGTGGTAGATCCACAGACGGCAGAATGCTGTTCTTCAGCCCTTATTCAAAGCCAAGCCCACCCAGGGACGCCATCTGTAAGCTTCCGCACTTTTCTGTGGACACCCGAACCTCGAAACAGGCGCGCGCTTTCCCTGACTCGAGCCCACGAGAACGGACGCATGTCCTAGGGGTTTGAACACATGACACACACACACAAAGAGACCGGCTCATCTGCCAAGGAGCAAGTGGCAAATGGCAGCTTTATTAAGCATAAGTCGGATATAAATACTGTGGGGCAAAAGGACACCAGCCCCCCATCAGGATCAAGGAAAGAGAAAAGTCTGGGGGTCGCACCCAAGGTCGGACAGCAGCTGAACAGAGAAAAGAGGAAGCCAGGTGGGCGTGCTCAGGCTCAGAGAAAAGCTGACCCAGGAACCTTGCCTGCGGGCAAGAACCTTGCTTGCAGGTGGAATTACCATGACAGAAGAGTTCTCTCTGAGCTACACCCTTGGGCCGTAGGTGATATTAACATAACAGGAGAGGGCAGTTCTATGCCACACCCTCAAGCTGATGCAGTGGAACCAGGAAGCAGAACAGCCCTGCATAGCGCCTCGGGAAAAATGGGGACCTGTGTACCTACAATGACTCAGGTTCATTCAGATTAAAGAGCTTCCATTTGTGGTTAAATAAAGCCAATTGTGTCCTTAACCATGTAATTAAAACAAATGAGGCCATGACCCCGGACTGCAATCCAAGGAACCTATATAAACGTTAATAGAGATCCCTGAAGTTATTTCTAGTTCTGAAGGGTAATCTCAGACAAGATATCACTTTGCATATAGCCCAGAGGTGTCCATCAAATTCCCATTAGACCACAATTTGGCTGAATAAATTCTGTTAGAAATGATTAGAGCTTAGAAGGGCCGAGAAGGCGACTTCAGCCGAAGAGGCGGCCATCAAAAGTGGACGGCATCAGGATTAGGATCTGGCAACCAGGTCTCCTGCCTGGGCCCCACTCTGGCTTTCTTCCAGTCAAACCCTCTCCAGAAACTTAGAAAGCCATGACACAGAGGTGATCTTGCCACCTGAACTCAAGCCTTGTCCTCTAGACCATCACCAAATGGTCTCGGAACTAATGCCAGGTTTGTCTTGATCCCATCTGGTCCCCCCCACACACACGGGAAGTTGTGCACACTCTTAGTCTTTAGAGCAGGCCATAGGACAGACCTTGTGGGTTGGGGCCCTCGTGTGCTCTCACATCTGTGCTGGCGTGAAAGGAAGGCTCCTTGGTGAAAAAAAAAGAAAGCTGAGACGTGGACCTTAGATTTCCCATTTGTACTTTTGCCTTGAACTCTGAAAATGACAGGCACGGGCTCGCAAGGGCAAAGGGAAGTAATTTAGTTGGATCATCTCATGTTAGTAGAATAATTGATTTTATTTTATTTGCATACCAGCTGGGACACTAGCTCTCTGGTGGCCAGGCTTACACGAACCCACCTCTCACATAACCGATGTGCAGATGAAAGATTCATTCATTTGTAGTGAGAGTCAAATCTGCCAGACGACTGAGCTGATCATGGCAGTTCACATTTGATCCCCCGTAAGAAACTCAAACTAGAAAGTCAGGGCAAAACAGGAAGCCTTCTTAGGAAACAGAGGCTTAGAGCAAGGAATGGGGTGAGCAAGATCCATGCATCAGAGGGTCGATGTACTGAGTCAGCCTGCTCCAGGTTTAAGGATGTACATGCTAAGTGGGTCTAGCACCCATGGTGCAGCTTGCTGGGAGAGTCTCTGAGGATGAGCTCTAACCACCTGTGGACCGTGCTTCTACCTGGAGATCCTCTATGGATACCTCTACATGGTATCTCTTTATGGCTCTCCATCTACAAGCGTATCCATTGCACCAATAGTCAACCATTTCTGTTTTCTGTTTAGTTTTTTGTTTTTTCCTTCTTGAAATTATACCTCCCAGGGTAAAAGTTTTGGGAAGAAACTCTCAGTTCATGGTTGGTTAGATTAAATGCCACCGACAAGCCTGAAAGAGAATGTAAGAGTCCCAGGACTGTTAGGAGATGGGTTCACAGATTTGTAAATATTTTGGAAGTTGTTTCTACCCCCTAGAAGGGACATTGACTAGCACAGATAACACAGGACAGTTTTCAGTTTTTACTGTGGGTACTCCCCAGTATTTTTCCATTCAAACTGCTAGCTTATGATTTGGAATGATAGGTCACTGTAAATATTGTTTGTGTTCTTTATCTATACTCAGTATTTGGACTCAGGAACACAACAGGCATCAGGCTTCCCATGGTTCCTTTCCTTTCAGCATCTTCATCCATCATGGTCTTTTCCATTTCTCTAGTCACCAGCAAACTAAGGAGCCATTCTGGAATATTCTTGTGCTCATAGAAAGGAAAGGGAAAAAAAATCTGGCAAATTATCACTTAGCGAGGGACATGTCTTCACATCTTCCCATCTCAAAGTTTAAGGCGTTCTGATATAAGTGCTCGAGGTCTTAAAAGAATCAGAGAGAGGAATAAAAACCGGGGAGATCAGCAGAGCAGCTGTTTGGGTCCACACATGCCTTGACTCTGTGCCCTCCATTCCTCCCTTCCTTCAGAGACGCAGACGCTGAGAGACGGTGGGAGAGGAAACTTCATGCTTCCTGAGGTCTGGCGATAGGAGCTGAGTTACAAATGCAATCAGTTGCTTGTTTGGTCTCAACCAGTGGCAAAAGACAAGGATATGATCAAATCAGGCCTGCTGAGGAAGCATTCAAGGGATGGTTCTAAGTTTTACACGCATCTGAAATTAGTTTTTAGGTTGCACACATGTGTGTGGGTTATTTTTAAAGAGAAGAGAATTCCGCAGCTATGATTCTAAAACTATTCCCCTACTTGGCAGCCACATCTGCACAGACTGCTGACACTCTCAGAACTCTTTCTAGGCAATCCCAGGCTGGCTTCTTGTAATGCTGTTCTCTCTTCTTTAGATTTTTTTAAAAACACATTTATTTATTTGTGTGTGTGTGTGTGTGTGTGTGTGTGTGTGTGTGTGTGTGTATTCACATGGATGTTCACACACCGCAGTATACATGTGGAAGTCAGTAGACAATGTTATGGCATTGGGTCTCCCCTCACACCATGTGGGTTCTGTTGTCAGAACTCAAGTCTAAAAGCTTGGTGGCAAGTCGCTTTACCCAGTAGCTCTCTCACCAAGCATGCTTTCTCTTCTTGCTATTCCTAACGCCTGCTTAAAAAAATCTAGGCTCTGAAGGGCCCTCCAAGTTTGCATCTCAGCAAGGCTGGACAGGTACCAGAGGGAACCAAGCTAGATGAACAGGCTTCCAGATGAGACGTAAATGGAGACACCCACTGACCAAGGCATGAGGCAACTTCTGGTCATGAACCTAGACTTTAGTCACAACTGACAATCAAGTCCCAACAGCACCAGAAAACAGAAAGCAACAGCAACGATAACAACAAACATTTACAAAACTGCAGTCATATTACTGTTAAACCATAATAGATAACCTCCAAAGACGAGTTCTTAAAGAATTTTCTGGAGATAATATTGGCGTATAGGGTGGGAGAAAGAATACACACAGTCTCCTCTAGAATTGGTAGAGAATAGCACACACATGGTATTGTAACGTGTGAGCCCAGTATAAGAATCATTAGTGAAAACAGGAGGATACGGCTGTCTGTGCAAGACAGAAGCTGCTCAGGAGTGAACTCTAGTTTGGGCACGAGCTTGCTAGCCCTGAGACCATGAGTATGCGTTGTTCTAATAAGTGTTCTTCCACACTGACTTTTGTCCATGTGTGTACAAATCAGTTCACTGGAGACTAGCTTCATGCCCCCTGTCTAAAAGCAAACAGTCTCAGCACTTCCCTTATTACACACCCTGCAATTTGGAACCCTTTATCCCCTGTAATCCAGAAACACTGTATCTAGGGCAGCGAATCCCCCAGGGCTAGGATGACTACCAAGGACAATCTTCACTGTTTCTGGGTTTCTGCACACAAAGGCGGAGATATCGCTGACGTGACTGGAGGGGGAGCTTGTGTAATAACACCAAGATGCTTTGCAACAAGAGACGAACACTTCCGATAAGAAGCTAACCGGGGAAGGGACGTAGCTCTTCAGTTGCCCCTATGACCGTAAACGTGTGTTCTAAGTGAAAACGGAAATACAAAGCTGTGGAATGTTCTCTCGTGCTTTCTAAACATGGTGTCAGCCTCTTGGGAGTAAAAAATCATTCGCATTCTTTCTCAGACTCATTTGCACGGCTTTGCTGCATGTGCACACGTTCCCTGGCTTCCCGCTAGACAGGGAAGGTTTTCATTTCCTTCTGCGCTTATCCCTTGGTTACACACCAGCTGCCTCACCTGAAATTTGAGGACCAGGGAGAGGCTGCTCCAATCGAAAGCACGAAAGCCCAGAGCCAGAGAATTCTCTGAAGACAAAAGTTTTTAATCCAGTTGAAACAGAGAGAGCTGCCTCATGAGGCAGGAGGGTCAGCTGCTAACTACTGCCCCACCCTCAGGCCAGGGTAACCCAATTCCTTATGTCCAAGGCAACAGAAATTTCAGTAGCACTGGCTTCAGCCCAGTGGCTTGTGCTGACCCTAAAATCAGTCTCTGGGTGGGGCTGGAAAATCACCTGGAGAGAGCCCAAGCACAGGCCGGGACTTTACCAGCCCTGCCCCTCCACCCCCACACTCACCAAAGCACCCTTCCAACAGGTCTACAGAACCATGGCTCCACTTAAGGCCCCTTCTCTTTCATCCCACACTCCCAAGCTTTCCCTGGGACAAATGGGGAAAGATGATGGTGTGGTAGTTACATAAGTCAATATTGTCAGCTGGATGCTGCTGGGGGGCGGGGCAGAGGGTGGAGCTGTCTGCAATGCTGTCCCTAAAGAACTGTGCAGGCATGTGTCTGTGCCTCCAGTCATGATGGCACAGAGACCGAACGGTTTGAACTCCGTCACCAGCTTTATTTCTAGACTTACCTGAGTCCTGTCACCAGCCAGTCACTTCCTGTCACACTGTGAAAGTGCCCAGTCTGTTCCATGCTGAAACCACTTGAACTCTTTAAACCTCTCTGGCTCTTTACCAAAACTAAAGCGACGAAGGCAGATCGCTGTGAGTTTGAGGCCAGCCTGGTCAACATAGTGAGTTAGGCTATGTAGAAAGACCGCGTCTCAAAAAGGCAAAATAAACAAAAGAAAAATGAGGGAAACTAGACTGGGGTGAGTAATAGTGATGACTGCTGATTTTTAAATATTTCTACTGGCAATTTTTGAATTTCAGCGAAGACTGCTAGTAAAACATAAAGATATGGCCATGGTGTTCATTTGATTATAGCAATGCTATTAAGGGAGGTTGGCAAGCTTCAGTACTAACTTTGGGGCCTAAAGATTACTAATCATTTTGAGCACTTGATACACATTGGGACCTGTTGTGAATGAATTCATTTTGTGTTGGCTGTGAAAGTCATACTGTCTCTTTCTGTAAGAAAACCAAAGCCTAGAGACATCAATCACTGACCCAAAGTCACATAGTAAGAGACAGAGTGAAGTGTCCTTAAGTTTATGTGTTCATTCACTGTGCTTAGATCAATCTCTAGCTTTCGCAGTTACTAGTATTGTTAGTTTGTAGGTATTCCTCAGTCTTCCACATGTTCATAAATACTTGAGCCTCTGCACACAAGAAACTGGGTCTCGTTTGCACCACCTCTGGATGTGTAAAGTGGGGGGAGGGGCTAGCAAATGTGTGGCTAATGAGCCCCGTAATGCAGACGCTCCAACAGGCTGCAAGGAGCAGCAACAACTTGGGTGTTTTGGGTGCTGGTGAACTCTGAGAGCACAGGTTTGCATGTGGAGCTTTTTCTAAGACATGTCACGGGCCAAGAATGGATGTGTGTCAAGGAGGTCATAGCTATGCGGAAGGAAAGGCATGGGAGTGAGTTTGGAGGGTCCTGGGTAAGTCTTGCCAGCTGTGCAACCCTGGGCTAGCTGTCTGACTCGCTTTACCTACATCTATCTCTTGGAATGGGGATGACCGGATCCATTATAGGAGCACAGTAAGAACTGAACATAATGACAGAGCAAAGTCTTGTCCTCAATGTGGATCCACAGCCAGGCGGCATTGGGGAACCCATTAGAAAGATCTTCTTGGTAAAATAGTACCATTCACAGCAGGTGAGCAGTAAGCACCGGGGAGCTCGGCTCCATAAGAACTAAATGAACGTAGCCTGTTATAGTTGAGAACGCCATCCTTTTTTTCATACACTGCCAAAGACAACAGGGCTCTGAGTCTTAATAATCCAACCAGAGTGGGATCATAATCCGAGTGGGTTCCGTCTAGAGAGCAGGTCCTTCTGCCCAGTAAAGGACTGGTTGAGAGAGTCACTGGCTTATAAAATCAGGAGAACGAATACAATGTAAAAAACTGTCTTAGCCTTGGGAAAGACTGCTAAACTTTGTTCTGAATGTTAGGAGCAACCAAAGATGATGTGAAGTCTCTCCTGCTCAGAGTGCCTGAGAGCAACTGCGAAGGAAAACAACTCAGAATGAAGGGTTCCTCGGCTTCCGTCCTATAAGATCCCTGTTAGATGTGAAAGAGACATAGTACCTGCTTCACAGGTAACAACCTAAGCTGAGCTTCCTGACGGCTAGGAGGTTTTTATGACAACTAGGAACTGCCAGAATTGGGGGGATTAGGCATACTGTAAAATTTTCTTGACTTTGGCTACCTTAACTCTCTTTTCTGCAGACAAACACCACACATACACTCATAGACAAATATATACACCACTTGTGTATACACATGCATTTATGCATACACAGAGATATACACACACAACACACATGTACATACATACACATAACCACACACACAAAGTCATACACCATACTTTCACACATAAATACCATGCACATATATACATATAATGAACACACATGTACATATGTACACACATACCCACACTCACATTCAAACACACGCACAAACACACCTTTGTTGCTTTTTTTTCCCCATGTGATTTTTGTCTCTACTTTCCGTAACCTTGGTCAAAAGTTAACCAGGAAAACACGTTTTGATAACTTATCACAGTGTCATAACAGAAATGGAATAATTCCATTTGCCAGCCACTATTTGCAAAGACATTCTTTTCATTACTAAAGCATTTTAAATAGATGTGCTAAATTTGATTGATGTAACAATCAGTTCCAGAAAGTCTATGACTCAGACAAGAATAAGAAACTGAAATGTGTGAGTGTTTTATCGGCGCCCAGATTTAGATCACTGTGCATTGTTCTGGAATGAAAGGCCAGGGATCCATCTCCACCGTGTGCATCAGCACAAGAGAGATAACTCCTCCAGCTGGAGTGTCGCCAACAGTCCCGTTGGGTCTGTGCACACCTCTGGAATCATGACGTTTTATATTTTATTTTTTCACAGACACAGAAGTGAAAAGTAAGAAAGTGTGTCAGTAGAGCAGTGAGTGGCCCCTCCCCCCTGAGAAGATGGGGTCTGATTGCTAAATCCAGATCCTCCCAGCCCAGAAGCCCTGGAGCTGGGATGGAACCACGTGCATCCTGGGATTGGTTTGTGTTTCTCAAAGGTGCCCTGGGAATGGCTTTTGTTCTCCCTCAGTGGTAAGGCTACATAAAACACTGGGTAATAATGGAACATCTGGCAGGAGGTGCCAATCTACTCACATTTAAGCATTTACTTTATACTCTATTCTATATTTAATCTATAAGCACAGCTGTCCATGGGTGAGTCCCCAGGGCCTTTATATAGGAGAAGCAAGGAAAGACCCATCAGTTTGGCTCCAGGACAAGCATCAGCTTCTCCAGTGAGGGGGACATGCACGACACTGAAGAATGCAGCTTTCCAAGCATCCCTCCCCAGGCATCTAGAACATACCTGAGTCTGGATCTCAGGGAGACAAGGCTGCCAGAAACAATTTGCCAGCGGCCAGGTTCTGTGAACATGGGGCACAGCTGGCATGTGGGGGAGTGTGAGTGGGGAGCACACAGAGTCCAGGCACAGGCCCAACAAGCAGACGAAACCTACTTCCTAGGGCCAGTGCGAACACTACCGTAAGCCACTCTCTGGGGCATCTTTGGTAGCTATCAGTGAAGGAGCCACTGAAAATCCACCAAGGAGACACAAACGTAAAAAGGAAAGAACGGCAAGCGTCTCACCACCGCTAATGGACAGACCATACCAGGTATTCTCAGAACGATTGGAGCTAGAACTTGACTTTAGGGGAAGGGGCCTAAACAGGCCACATCGAAAGCAGATTTGAATCTTGCAGTTTTGAAAGTGCATGAATGAACTTTGCTCCTTTCTCCCCCAAACCCTAGTTCTGTTCCTAGATCTGTGGGATACAGGAGACAAAGAACGAGTAGAAACATTTAAGTTTGTGGGAACATGAGCTGTCAACCTGACACTGAGCCCATCTGTACTTACAGAAGACCCGGACAGGACACGTTATCACCAGAACCATCACTTAGCTGGCAACACTTACCTCAAACCCATCAACCAAGAATCAAGTCACCTCTTGCCTCAGGCCAGTGGTTCTCAACTTTTGGGGTCACACATCAGATACCCTGCATATCATATATTTACACTATGATTCATAAAAGAAGCAAAATTACAGTTAGGAAGTAGCAACAGAATAATTTTATGGTTGGGGAGTCACTATAGCATGAGGAACTCGGTTAAAGGGTCGCAGCATTAGGAAGGTGGAGAACCATTGTTTTAGCCAAACCTCACATGACCATGTGGTGTCTTAGTTATCTACTCCATGTACAGACTCAGAAGGGATACTGACTTAGTCACCTTTCCCACTGAAGCTAATCCTATCCATTAACTGTAAAGGAGTCATCATGCACCCAGGTGGAGAACACATTGTATTCTCTTGGCAACAGCCATAGCTCAGGCGCAAGCATAAGACCCAAGTTAGGTCAATCAGAACTCCTCCTGAGACCATAAACAAAGGCACACTATTTTGGAGGAATTAAGCTGCAGGTGCTGGGATCTTACCATGGTGTGAACTGGCCGGTCCCTGACACTGAAGCCGTCACAAAGAAAGACCTAGAAGAAAGACAGATGTCTAAGGTAGATACGCCCCCAGCCTAGCAGTCAGGTGGACTGCAACATTTGCAGTTTGCTTTTTAACCAGGTTGAATTTAGATCTTGGCATGCATCCAAAACAATTTGGCTGAATACAACCCCTTATCAAGACTGAGAATTTTCCACACAGGATATGCCATTGCTGTGGCAGGGCACTTGACAGAAAGAGCCTGAGAAAAGATGGCCTTATGATGGGTCACAGTTCAAGGCTACAGTCCATCCCAGCAGGAATGTCCTGAGACAGCTGGTCACATTGCCTCCACAGAGAAGAAGCAACCAGAGGAGGATGGTAGCCACTCAGCTCACTTCCTCCTTTTCTTGCAGCCCAGGACTCCAGCCTAAGGAATGGTGCTGCCCATTTTGGGGGTGAATCTTCTTACCTCAGCTAACCTAATCTCAATAATGCCCAGAATCCTAGGTACTTCTAGACCCTGTCAAATGGATAGTATTAATCATCCTGCTAACCCGTGCTATATAAAATAGAAATAAAACTAATTTCTACCTCTAAAAGTATAAAAATCAAGAGGCCATAGTGAAGATGCCTGTGTGAGAGCAGTCATATGGATCATGTGACCTTTTTAGCTGATTAAGCCCCAAGTGGGCAGCTGAGCCACCAATCAGGTTTTCCTTTATGGAATTTGAGAGACATTTAGCCTTGGAGGACCAATCTAGAAATGAGTGGCACCTTGGTCCAGGCAACATTTTAGGATAACCCTGATAGATACAAGCACAAACAGGATCTGAATAAAGAATGAATTGGGCAGGTAAAGAGGAAAAAATGTCAGGTAGTCCCCAAAGGAGAGACGAGGGTGAGCCTCTAGTGACTGTCTAGTTCCCATTTTCTAGAACTACACTTTCTGCATTAGGTGTAGAATTCTTTCCTCGTTTTTATAGGATAACCCTGTTGCTGCTCTCTAGTGACTTTTAAGTGTTTGTTTCTTGAAGAAAAATAGAAAGCTGTACAATGAAAAATACCATATGTCTTAGGGTTCTATTGCTGTACCGAGACACAAGATCACAGCAACTCTTTTTTTATTGATTTTATTGAGTTATACATTTTTCTCTGCTCCTCTGTATTCCTCTTCCCTCCCCTTCAACCCTCTCCCAAGGGCCCCATGCTCCCAGTTTACTCAAATCTTGTCTTTTTCTACTTCCCATGTAGATTAGATCCATGTACATCTCTCTTAGGGTCTTTATTGCTGTTTAGGTTCTCTGGGATTGTGATTTGTAGAATGATTTTCTTTGCTGTATGACTAAAAGTCACCTATGAGTAAGTACATATGATATTTGTCTTTCTGGGTCTGGGTTACCTTACTCAATATGATGTTTTCTAGATTCATCCATTTACCTGCAAATTTCAAGATGTCATTATTTTTTTCTGCTGTGTAGTACTCCATTGTGTAAATGTACCGCATTTTCCTTATCCATTCTTCGGTCGAGGGGCATTTAGGTTGTTTCCAGGTTCAACTACAGCAACTCTTACAAGGAAAGCATCCCTTATAATGGTACCCAATCTTTTTAACTGAGGGGGCTCGCTTATAGTTTCGGCAGTTTCCTCCTTTGTCATCATGTAGGGGAGCATGGTAGCGCACAGGCAGACATGGTCCTGGAGCTGAAAGCATTATATCTTGAAAGCAGCAGGAAGTTGACTGAGACAGTGGGAGGTATCCTGAGCATAGGAAACCTCAAACTCCACCTCCACAGTGACACACTTCCTCTAGCAAGGCCACACCCACTCCCACAAAGCCCCACCTCCCAATAGTCACTGCCTGTGTGATGATGGGGGCCAATTACGTTCAAACGACCACGCCATAGAAATACAGCAGTAGTTCTGTCCAGTTTTGACTGCACACTTAGTGATCGGGTAGAAGAACAAGCAAGCAACCTCACCTTTCAGGGAAGAACAGTTTCATGAACCTTCCACACCCTGGAGAGTGGCAAACTCCCATAAACAAGGTATCGGGAGCTAGGATCAGTCACTGCATATCCTGTGTGGAAAATTCTCAGTCTTGATAAGGGGTTGTATTCAGCCAACTTGCTTTGGCTGCACGCCAAGATCTAAATTCAACCCAGTTAAAAAGCAAACTGTGAATGTTGCAGTCCACCTGACTGCTTGGCTGGGGGCGTATCTACCTTAGACATCTGTCTTTCTTCTAGGTCTTTCTTTGTGACGGCTTCAGTGTCAGGGACCGGCCAGTTCACACCATGGTAAGATCCCAGCACCTGCAGCTTAATTCCTCCAAAATAGTGTGCCTTTGTTTACGGTCTCAGGAGGAGTTCTGATTGGCCTAACTTGGGTCTTATGCTTGCGCCTGAGCTATGGCTGTTGCCAAGGGCATATAGTGTGTTCTTCGCCTGGGTGCATGATGACTCCTTTACAGTTAATGGATAGGATTAGCTTCAAAAGTTCACAGAGATGAAGAGCCAAGATAGCTCTGGAGAAAAAAATACTAGGGTGCTTCAAACCCAGAATGGGGAAGCCATGCTGAGGGACATTTCCAGCCCCTCTGAGGCCTTCTTATTATGAGCACCTAGGAACAAATCAACCTTCTTTAGAAAAGAAGCCCCTTTTCTTTAAAAACAAGCAGTGGCCAAAAGACTGGCACATACCCCTTGCCTCTCTGCACCTTTGCTCAAGCCTCTGCCACCCAGGGAGGCCAGGACCTATGGCTGAGTCATTGTCCCCTGGCCCAGCTCCCCGTCCAGCATCTCCACCATCTCCTGGAGTCACCCAGACTCCACCCAGTACATTTTGCTTTTCTGCTAGTGTCCTAGGATCTTCTGGGACATACAGAGGGCTGTCGGCCCTGGGAGAAGATACAGTGTCTTTAGAAACAAGAGACCCTCCCCTGGAACAAGACCAGCAGAAGACCTAGGCAGGATGGGTATGGGAAGAATCGATTTTGCAGTCCCTGCTGTACTTAAGATCTGTTTGTTTGTTTGTTTGTTTTCCAGTGACCTGGGTCACAGAGCTCCAAGCACCCTAATCATGTGCTTTACTACTGTGTTTTCTTTACCCAGCCTCTAAAACCAGATTCTTTATTATAAACAGCAGATTTACACATAACTTCCCCCTTTCCCCACTCCTCTGTTTAAACCAGAAGCAGACACCTTTATCATCTTGCACCAGAAAGCTCAGGCATGTCTCCCTGCTTGAAGCCTCCTCTGTCTTCCATCTCTTGCACATCCCTAAGGGGCAGCCTTTATCACCACTAGCCCTTTTCTCCCAGCGCGAGCCCGGGGCGAGGGGGCCAAGGCTTTCCATGTTGTGACAGCTGTCTGGATAGTCCACGATGCCTCAGAAGGGTCAGTAATGCCCTCAGGCTCAGCTGTTCCCAGCACCTCATACAGAGTGTGGCATAGAAAGTCACGCATAAGTGCGGGGGAGTCATGCATGAGTGAGTCTTGGAGAGCTTGGGATTTTCGGTCTCACCCTGAGCAGCTTCTCCTGCTATGGACTATTCCACACACTGTTCCAGAAAGCTGAGATCCTCCACCATCAACAGGAACTGTGAGCAACTGTGGGAGATGGCAGGCCAAGGTCTGACCGTTCACGTCAGGGGAAACACCACAGCAGTGCAGTTACTGACAAAATGCGCTCAGCGTTTGGACACAATAGGAAACATTCATTAAATGTTCCATGATCAATCTATAATTAATTTAAATGCATATGCAGTCTCGCTGAACGGAACTAAATGCGGTAGAATAAATATCAATGATGGATAATACGCTGTAGTCCACTGCCAATGCCCTGGAAACTTATGATAGACAATAGGCCACTCGATTTTCCACAGTTCCTATTGAAATAACTTTAAGAGGTTTGGTTTGTTTGCTTGTTTCTAGTTTGTTTTTTTTTAAATGCTTGGGAAAAAGAATATTAACTTTTTAATACAAATAGCAACATTTTTATTCTAAATATTAGCAATTAAAAACTATCACAAGAGAAGAGCGAGATGAACTTGAACGTGTTTGGGTATGCTTTCTTTCCGTACTTCCCATACAGAAGAGGACAGTGTTTCGGTTTACATCTTTCTCATTAAATGTTCGTTGATCCTGATTGCATTCTAGCAAACATGTTCTCCGGCTGAAAAAGAGAGTTCATGGACACATAAGTAACTTTCCCTTAGCATAGCGAACCAAATCTCATTTTAAAACGGAAGATTTCCATGCCTTGTTTACTCCTTGAAATTAGCAGCTTGCCAGAGACTGGTCTTAATGACTCTTGTACCCACACAGTCTTTCCTCTCTAAGTGACGTTCTGCATAGATATCTATTTTATCTCACATTCACAAAAACCCTTAGCGGTAGAGACGACTATTGTCCATCTGATTTTGCAAAGAGGAGGTGCAATGTGCAAAGGCAAGCGGCTTGTCCAAGATGACCCCCATGATATTTTGTTGGCTCACTTCAAGTCACTTGATTCTGAGCTTAGGCAACCTCCCAATTGTTCTGCATTTAAACAGAAAGTCAGTCTGGTGCCTCTAAAAGCTGGCTTGAGAGGTCAACTCTGGTTCAGGCACGTTATCAAAAATCTTTCTAAAATATGACCTCATTTCATATTTATGTAGGAACATAAAGAAATTGAAGGATCGGGACTGTGCTCCTTGGCAGCCATCCCTTCCTCCAATTGTATGTCATAGGACAGAGCCTTTTCCGTTCATGGACACCAGCCAAGACGAGATGGACGTGGACAAGCAACACCATTGGCAAATGGGACGTCTCCGAAGCCACGTCTCTACTGACTCTAAACAACCTCTCATCAAAAATGCACTGGACCGAAATCCGTGGGTGCTACCTAAGAGCGCGACTGCCCCTTTAGAGCCAGATGCAGAAATCATGTCCCACGCCCTTGAAGACTTTTAGTGTCGGAATGTCCCTCCAAGTGAGTCTGATAGTTAGCATTCCCAAGTGAGCTGTTAAGATAGATGGAACTTGGTGGCTGGTGACAAGAGAGTCACCCCTTCTGTGTCCCTCCACACTCCTCCCCCACCCCTGTCCTGGATTATGACTAAATGGCCTCTAATCCGTTTATGGGTCGCAAAGAAATATCCGTTGCTCAAGCCATTAGCGTGCGAGTGGTTTATTTGGTGGGTCGATATCGGAGTTGGTGGTCTCTCGTAAATTCTAAAGAGTTGTGCAGAAGGAAGAAACTTCACAAGGGTAAGTGAAGTGATGGGGTGGATAGTGATGATACTTAGCACCAGCAAGCCTGGCTCATTTCTTGTCCCCAGAGAGATGGGAGACGGGAAGAATTCCCTTGGCCTCCAAGTCACAAGGTGGTGAGATCACGCAGGAGGTCTTGAAAGTGCTATCAGAATGGCTTGTCTTGCTTTGCTTTTGAAGTTCACTGGCTTGGCGACTTAATGTACTGTTGAAAGTCTATCACGAAAGATGAAATCTAAAAATTGTATGAGAGCAAGACTATGTAATAGACAGCTTGAGCCTTGTGCACTTGAGGCAGAAGGACCACCAAAAATTTGAGACTAGACTATAGAGTGAGACTATCTTTAAAAAAAAAAAAAAGAATCAAACCAGAATGGCTGGATGGCCCAGAGGTTAAGAGCACTGGCATTCCAAAGAACCCGTGTTCAATCCCAGCTCTCACATGGCAGCTCACAACTCCAATTGTGACTCCAGTTCCAGGGGATCTGATGCCCTCGTCTGTTCTGTGGGATTCTGTACACACATGGGGCACATAAATTCACACAACCACACACAGGCACGCATGAAAATAAAAGATAAAGATTTTTTTAAAACGTTATATGAAAAAAAGAATGAAAATTCAGTAATAGAACTCACCCCTATTAAAATTCTCACTTGACTTTTTTGTTAGAGGGTTGGGCATCTACATCCCAGTTGTCAAGGGAATTTTTATGGTTCTATTCTTTTGAATACTCAGATAGTGCTTTCAAAGTCTTAAGCACCTTTGTTAGAACTCACAGGGTTGTTATAACCATACTTGTTTATATTGTGTGTAAAATCAGAAGTTTGTTTTAGAGGGAGAAAGATCACAGAAATAATTTGGGGTGTTCCTATAAACCCAGTGCCCAGTTTCTCCTGTGCATGTATGTGTGCACGCCCGCGCACGCACGCATGTGTGTATGTGTGTATGATATACACTTGTGTTTGCTGCATGTAAAGGGGGCGGGCATCAGTGTATCCATGTTCTCCCTCTATTGCTATCTGTCTTGTTGCCCTGAGACAGGGTTTCTCACAGAACTAGAAGTTCATCATTTCGGCTGGGCTGTCCGACCAATCAGCTTGAAAGATCTGCCTGTCTCCATCCTCCAACAGCGGAGTTACAGGGGCATGCATCCATGCCTGGCCTTTGATATGGGCACAGAAAACTCGAACACAGGTAATCACTCTTCATAGAAAGCCCTGTTACCTGCTCAGCCACCCCCAGAGTTCTCTCCTGTGACTCATACGCTATGTGACTATGACATACTTTTCCCATTTAAATGAATTTTCACACATTATTACTAGCTGAAACCAAGAGTTTCATAAATATTTTATTCATATTTTCTGTGCAACTAATATCTTTTTTCATTCTAGGAGTTCATACAAGATGTCATACTGCATTTAGTCACCACAACCCCTAAGGGTCTCTTAGCTGCTGTCTGAGTTTCCCCAAATTCCTCGATTTTGGTGGCATGACACTTAGAGACAGGCTATGTTTAGGATTTAGGAGTATGTTTTTCAGGACTCGAAGGTGTTTTCCTCAGGGTCACACGGTAACAAGTTTTGAAGAGGAAGGCTGTTAAAGGCGTTTTAATTACTAGGGGCTGGGAATGTTCAAGTGGAAAACCAAGCGTTCTTTGGTACGAGGAAAAGATGATGGGTTTGAGGCCGCCTGGTCCACAGAGAGCATCTTGCAGCAGGAAAAACACTTCAGATACACAGTCTCCCCACGGCTCCCCCATAACTGATGTCAATGTGCCAGAGATCACCCCGAGTCTTTGCTGAGCCTAAATCCTCTCTGAAGACTATCAACAGCCTCCTGTATGTTTGCTGCGGGTGGGGTGGGGGGAGATGCTTCAAGCTTCTAATGGAAGCTAATGGGAAACAGCAGTTGCTTTATAGAAACTGCCTTAGGGTCAGTATTACTGAGCTACTGTGGAAATGTGGAACTCACGGGGTGCTGGCGATAAAAAGATTTGAATGAGATGCGGGATTTATGCTGTGACAAACGCTCCTTCCCGAGAAGAATCGAGTCAGTGGGTCTGGGTACCACAGCCACCACCTGAAATCATAAAGTTGTGGGGGGGAGGCAGGCTGATGCATCCCACAGCACAGGAGAAGCTGCCTCGAATTTGAGTATAAGAAACGGGGGTGGGGCGGGTCCTGAAATACTGCTTCCAGGAGTTAGCTACCTTCCCCCATATTGCACACAACCTATGCAGTTAGTAAAGGAAGAACTGTTTTCAAACTACAGAAAAGAGAATCAAACCTGATGCATATGTTCCGTGTGCAGTTTGGGTTTTGGTTGATGAAAATGTTTCATCATCTGTGTGTCTAGTTACTCAACGAAATGATAACTGCAATCTGTCCACTGTGCCCAGGCACTTAAGAATTAGCCCATCTTGACTTAAGACCCTACCTGTGCTTTATCTGCCTCGTCTTCACTAAGCCTTTCTCACATCCAGACTTTCCTGCTCTACAAATGATTTAGGGAAGTCAAAGATCATGCCTAAGGAAACACAGATAAAGCCAGGATGTGAACTCCAGGGTGAGCCCGTGGGCAGCGGAGCCCCAGCTCCTAACTGATCACTGCTTTGCACTCCTTGTGCACGAAGGAGTTTCTTTCAGAGTGGCTCTGTGAGGACAAGTACCCGGTCTTCACTAGACTGTCAAGGTCAGAGCAGCTATTTCTGTCCACATGGCATACATTTCATAGTATCTCAGAGTGGAGATCACTACTGATGATCACTGTGAGGATTAAAAAAAAAAACAAGATCAAGCATCTTCATTCTCACTGACCCACTGACCGGAGTGACTTAAAGGGAAACCAGGCATTCTGCAGCTCTGTACTGTGGCACTGTGGTGTGTGTGGCTTGGCACTCAGCATTCTAAGAGCTGGCAGCATAGCGGAAATTAGTCAGGAGGTCGTTGCCACCAAAGAATTAACTTTCGCTCACTGTTCCCAAGGCAAGAGACCACGTTGTTCACCATGTATGGAGCCCTGGGGACAGTGGGCAGACAGAGGCACTGCAGGACCCAGTCTTGCCATCCAAGGGAATGCACCATAAGGAGATGAATTAACTGGTTTGGTTACATTCAATGGGCTCTGTAACAGGAGGAGTGGGCTGTTTGTCGTCCTGACTGCCCGGCTATCTTACACCCGAAATAATCACACAGAAACTGTATTCATTCAAACACTGCCTGGTCCATTAGCTCTAACTTCTTATTGGTTGGTTCTTACATCTTAATTTAATCCATTTCTATTAATCTGTGTATCACCATGTGACTGTGACTTACTGGCAAGATTCTAACCAGTGTCCGTCTCAGGCAGGAGATCCATGGCATCTGCCACTCTGCCCTTCTTCCCAGCATTCAGTTCTGTCTACTCCGCCTCCCTAAGTTCTGTCCTATCAACTAGACCAAGCCAGTTTCTTTATTCATTATCCAGTGAAAGCAACACACAAACAGAAGAAACACCTACACCAGGGCTCTAGAAATAGGAGCTTCTGTTGTCTTCACACAGAAAATCCAGTATTCATCAAGCATGGCAAAGCTGTTGCATTATCAAGTCAAATTTATATCTAATGTATACACACATCACACACACACTCCACTTGCATGCACACATCAGTTTGCCTATATTCAAGGTCAGTGTCATGCAGTGCTCACTCTCTCCTACAGCCCCACCCCTCCTCCACCATTGCCATACATTCTCCAGTTAGTGGACCCAACGTAACCTGGTCCTTTTTCCTCCAACGCCTAGAAATGAAATAAATAAGAGTAAAACTAGACAGGCTAATCTGGATCTCGCAGCTTCTAGTGTAAATGAAACTGTGTTTTCAGACCCAACGCAGACACGTATCCTTCATCATCGTGACAGAATCCAACTCCACACCCTCTGACAAACGCTTTATTCTCCTCATTAAGTCTCAAAACCATTGGAGGTCAAGCCTGAAAAATTCCTTCAGCAAAAATATGAATGCTTTAAAGCAGCGGCAAGAAGAAATGCCAGTTTCTGTCAACTGCATGTCTGTGCATTTCCCTTTGGTGCAGTCCTCGAACTTGAATAAATTAGTGACAACGTCGATAGAAATAGAAGAAGTAGTCAGTGAAGAAAACCCCAGCATAAAAAGGATCTGTTGAGCAGTCCGCTAAATCCTGTGGGGACAGGAAAAGAGACAGGTGAACACAAAAGTTAATTGTCATTGGTGTTTCTTTTATTTATTGAGTGTTTAATTTCTTACTGAAAAGGAAAAGAGAGAAACGGCATGCTTACTGGTGCAGCTACTCGGAAATGGTAGGCACTGTCGGAGAACAGGGCCACAGGGAGGCTCCAAATGTGCTGATACCCCTAAGAAACAAAGGAGAAACTCGCGTCTCATACCACACATTACACTCAGTCAGAAGGAGGCAGGCTAGGGCCGTGTACCCTTGATGATTCTAGGAGAAGCTCCATGACAACAGCTTTGATATATGTTGTTAGAACAGTCTGTAGTCCCTTAAGGAAACAAGGATGATGAGGAGCCAAGTGTGGCGGCCAAGGTCAGCTAACAAGAAGAGCTAGCATTTTGTTCCAGGAATCCCTCTCTCAGTAGGGAGCAGAGGCAAGATCCTAAGTGATTTCTACTGGGATCAGGACATATATGGGTAAGGGAGCCATGAAACATTCATTACCTGAGTCATCGGGGAGTCTTGTCTGTAGCTTTGAATTCTTTCCCTTTGACTGTGGAAACATATATTCCCAAGGGTGAATTTGCACTGGAAGACTATCAATGGCTCTGTAGTGCTTCAAGATATGAGGAAAGAGGGCAAAAGGAGTTAGTAAGAATCTACTAAGAATCAGAAGATGACTGGTGGGGATGGTACTTAGAAAGCCTCCCTGCGGCCATGTCTGAGCTAGGCTTACTATCGCCCTAATGAATACCACGACAAAGAGCAAGTTGGGGAGGAAAAGATTTATTTGGTTTATGTTCCCACTATACTGTTCATCACTGAAGGAAGTCAGGATAGGAAGGAACTCAAGACAGGGCAAGAGCTAGGAACGGGTAGGGGAAAGGGGGAAGGAGCTAGGCAGAGGGAGGGGTAGAGGTGACGAGGATGCATTAGACACATACTTGAAACTGCCAAAGAACTACATTTTTAAAAGAGAAAGAAATCCTCAGCTTTTAAAGTGATGAGGGCAGAAGATCTTTGAGAAGAGTGTCTTCCCTAAGAGGATGAGATTTGTCCATTTTTGTACAAATAAGAAACCCCCATGTTCTAAGTTGAATTAGCTCCCTCATCCTCAGGGTGTCTTATTTCCTTCCATTGAAAACCAGGAATGAGAAGAGAAATGTTCTTCTGCCTTCCCCAACAGACACTGGAGCCCAGCACACTTGCCATTCACTTGGCCTTGGTTGATGGTGCATTCTAAGTCACGAAACTATGGCTACCCTTCCCCCAGCATGCAGTTGGGCTGAGTTCACTACCTCCCTGAAGAGCAAAATTAAGAAAGAAGGAATATGAAGTCCAGGTGAGACAGAGGAGGCCAGGGCATGGTGAATGATGGGGGAGGAACAGTGGAGTCAGGGAAGGGGAGCCGGGGTGGGGAGTGAAGTTTGAGGAAAGGAAAAGAGGAAGGAAAAGAAGAACTCAGGAGCAAGGGTAAGACTAGAGTCAAGAGCGAATAAAACTCTCTTCTTCGGCAAAGCTCATTGCACACGTTTGAGGGAAGTCGGTTGAAATAATTACTTAAAGTGCGAGATGACAGGGCAGACATGGCAGTACACATCTACAGTCCTGCATTCCGGAAGTGGACGCTGGAGGACTGGGACTGCCAGGCCAGACTTACCTTGTCTGAAAATACCCAGGCGCTGGACACGTAGCTCAGAGGCAGAGCTTTTGCCTAACATGCCCAAGGCCTTGAGTTTGACCTACCCCACCACAAAAAAAAAAAGGAAGGAAGAAAGGAAGGAAGGAAGGAAGGAAGGAAGGAAGGAAGGAAGGAAGGAAGGAAGGATGGAAGGAGAATTCTGTGCTCTAGGGTGATTAAATTCTGACTCATATCTGTGATTTTAGAGAAATTGGAGCTATAAAACAATCTACTGTCCATTGAGTGCCTAACTACAGGTCCGGAAGGGATATTGTCTTTACACACACACATCTTATGAGATTAGCAGGAGAATGTCTGGAGGCCACACTTGAGGCACAGTGCCACCACTACCAGCTATGAACTCGGAACATAGCTCACGTGTGTGGTATGCATCCATGCGTGCACATGTGTGGAGGCCAGAGGTTGATGCTTGGTATCTTCCTCTATTGCTTTGTACCTTATTTTTTTGGGACAGGGAACCCCATATTTCACCTAAGGCTAGACTGGCTGATTAGTGGAGACCCCAGCCTCTGCCTTCTTGATGTTGAGGTTACAGACAAGAACTCCTGAACTCAGCTTTTCACGGGGGTACTGGGGATTGAACTTGGGTTCTCACACTTGTGTAGCAAGCAGTTTACCAACTGAGCTATCACTCCAGCTACAGACAGTTGACCTGTGTACCCTAATGTCCCACGTGTAAGCATACACTAGGAAGAAACTCATCCTAGGAGGGCTGTCATAAGGACTGTATGTCCCAAGGTAAGTGTGTGCATTAGTGGGTGGGTAGTCTGTGCTCAACAAATGACAGTTGCCAATTCCATCAGTGTTGGCAACAGTTCTCCTAACAATGCTACATGCCATGGCATTGTGTAATGTTCATCTTGTAGGTGGAGAAATGGTAGCACAGAGACAGTAACTATCTCTTCTAAGATCACAAAATGAGGAGCAACAGACAGAATTCGAATCCTGTTCTGCCCAATACAAACCTCAGGCTTGGGTTTTTGTTTGTTTGTTTGTTTTTCTGTCCTAAAGCAAAAGAATACCACCCTCATTTGTATTACCACCTGGAGATCACCAAAATGTTCAGCTCCCATCCAGGGGCCATGTGTTAATATTGGTGTTCCTACCCCAGTTTGAAGAAGACAGCCAGTGGACATCCATGACCTGTGAATATCAAATTTCCTACAAGCAAGAATGTGGCCTCTAGTCCTCCCCACTCTTCCGAGGAGCCTGGATTCCACCCTCTACACCCTTTATCAATTAGCATGGACTGACAGCGTTTTTTCCTCCTAACTCACTAAACTATGACATCAATTTAGACTTACTATTCAGCGAATAAGAAAGCAGCCTAGTTTCTTATAGCAACGCACTTACTTGATTTCCAAAGAGAATTTGACATTGGTGGGTGTGTGCTTATTAACAGGAATGTTGTAATTATAAAGTCCATGCCTGATTTTAAAAGAAAATAAAATCACAAGTCAAAATATGCCCAAAAAGCTTCAAGGTTTTTTTTTAACTATTTATTACAAACTATGTAAACTGTAAAAATCACATGATAAATTTAGAAAGTTGAGTTTAACCTGGTTCTTTTTCTGTGCAGGGTTTTCAGAAACAAACTCATCCAATGTCAGAATGAATGTGTTTGCACCTTAATATGAATATTGAAAGCCAAGTCCCAAACCAAATGCACAGGAAATGACTTTGTTTATAGAGAAACAAATTTCAGAAGGAAAATGAAGTTAACTTAAATCCTCCTGGAAAGGAGACCTGAGATAATATTAACGTAAGTCATGCCCCCTTTAAACAATGTTAGCAGGAAATGTATATATTTAGAACCAAAGTCAACTGTAATTATTATAGCCCTGACTACCATTTAGTGATGGAGGAAATTGTAAGGTAGACTTGCTTATTCCTAGGTCCACCTACCAAATGATAGGTGCTTAAGAGAGGAGGGGGCTGCACTGATTCCTATGAGAATGAACTTCTCCAGCTAAAGGCACGTGTGGATTTACTCAAGCACTCCTTATGACTGGTCAGTCCATGGATGGCACGGGAAAACCACACAGATCAGATAAGGAGGGGAAAGAACCAGTCATTTGTTATCCTCCTTAAATAATACTATACCAATTGTCAAAATGTGAAAGAAAAAACATAGAGGGAGCAAAAAGGTCAGCAATTTGTAATATTTAGGAATATCAGAATACGACATTGTGAACCTTGGATGTGTGCAATTTTTACTTATTGTTACATCTTTAAAAACTGGATATGTACAATTTTTACTTAACAGTGCATCTTCAAAAACTGAAAATACAGCCTGGTGGTGGTGGCGCACACCTTTAATCCCAGCACTAGGGAGGCAGAGGCAGGCGGATCTCTATAAATTCGAAGCCAGTATGGTCTACAAGAGCTAGTTCCCGTACAGGCTCTAAAGCTGCAGGGAAACCCCGTCTCACAAAAAACAAAAACAAAAACTAAAAACTAAAAATAAATGAGTTGTACACTAAGATATAAAAAAGCACATCACACTGTGCACCACTGATATATTTAATGTTTTCTTGTCAATCACATGTCAAAAAAAAGCTAAAAAAAAACTTAACATTGTTGGTGTACGTATACACACACACACACACACACACTCTCTCTCTCTCTCTCTCTCAATCTGCCCATCTGCCTTAGGATGTTCATAACTCAGCTAGGAAGCTTAACTGCATGGAATCCCTTTCCCATTATAGACCTTCAGATATCTGCGAATTCTCAGCACCCCCACTCACCCAATATTAACCCTTCCTACCTTATGGGTGAGAAATGAATGTATGGAAACAAACATTTTGCTCAAGATCCTGGGCCTGAATCATCTGATTCATCATCGTCCTTACATTCTACCACGTTAACTAACGTCTGTCTCAGATGCTTACTAAAGGCGTGATCTAACACAAACTCGTCCAGCTCACAGTAAACTACAAAGATAAATGACACCAACTTCTTACAGCTAATGTGAGAATTCAATGTGGTTATGAACATAGGTGTCATAAATAATTTCTAAATACGTTATTTTTATAACTTAGGACATTCAACTTGAAGTCTACATTCTATTGGGGTGAAAAAAAATTAATGCTGAAAACCCACAGAACTCGTCCTCACCAACCTGCACCCTGAGTGAAGGTAATGTCCCGCCTCTGGGACATTACATTACCAACAGGTAAGTATCAAATTAAGACAAAAGCCCCATTCTGAATGTTTACAATATGCATTTGCACTTGCTGCAAACACTTGTAGTCTAACCTGTCTAGATGCATCACTGCCCTGCTTTTCGAGGAGGGAGGGGTATGATAAACACCAGGGATGGATGATGATGCAGAAAATGTCTTAATTATTTGGGCAATCGTGGGCCTCCTAGAACAAAAGCCACACTAAGTTAAGCCAGATTTTCACTGCAATTATACTAATATCCTTTGTAGTTATATAAATGTCGACTCATTCACGTCCATCCTGTGTTCAAAAGTCAGCTAGCTACTATCGTCATTAGTGTGTGCCCCCAGGAATCAGCCTGATCCCCAGGATTGTGCTTGGGGTTGATCTATTGAACAAGAAGACTGGAATCGTGGGGGTTGTGGTATACTGACATTTGCTAACAGTCACTATTTCTGACTCCCTTGTAGTCCATGTGCCTAACGTGCTTTTACTTAAGAAACAATGTAAACACACACGGATTTCAACATGGGGCTTTGGTTTTCATTCCAGTCTCAAAACTATAACGTTGAGTAAATTCCAGAAGCAGCCAGGGCATCGCGGGAGGCTTACCCACCCGCAGCGAAGCAGTCTGCTGCAGTACCGGTGATCTATCGTCTGTTGGATCTCCATAATCTGAATAGACGTGATGGTTGTATCAATCCCTGCAGTAAAGAGAAATAGTGAGAGAAAATGAACTCTGTGCAGGGGGGAAGTATTGTGCTCCTGTTCAGATCCTAGACGAACGTTCAATCCCCATCCAAATGGGAAAAGGAGGAAAAAGTCAGGACAAGGCTTTTGTTTTTGTTTGGGGGAATGAGTGGTTATAGCAAAATTTAGGAGATCATTAATCAAAAGCCAGGCTCCTGGAAACAGCCCACTTCAGGTTCAAAAAGCGTTTCTGGGCTATAGAAGTCCTGCTAAATTGGAATTTACTAGAGATGGGGGATGAGATGAGACATGCAATCTGCTTCAGGAAATGGAAAATGAACTAAAAATACAGTCAGAACAAACAAGGAAGGCAGGAACTTCAAAGACATTCTTAAAATGATAGAGCTTGCTGGGCAGTAGTGGCGCACGCCTTTAATCCCAGCACTTGGGAGGTAGAGGCAGGCGGATCTCAGGGAGTTTGAGGCCAGCCTGGTCTACAAAGCAAGTTCCAGGACAGTCAGGACTGTTACACAGAGAAACCCTGTCTCGGAAAACCAGAAAAAAAAAAAATCACAGAGCTGAACCACAGCTTATCTGGCTTCAGGTGACCATCCTGAATGTCTCATCAATTGTCAGACTGATGTGGGTTATAAAACATGGCCACACAGGTGTCCCCAGTGGGGGGGGGGGGTGTGTGTATGTGTGAGTATACCTGTGTGTGCACCTGTGTGTGGCGTGTGTGTGGTGTGTATGTGTATATGTGATGTGTGTGTGGTGTGTGTGGTGTGTTGTGTGTCTGTGTGTGTATGTGTGTGTGTGGTGTCTGTGGATTTGCATGGGGTGTGTGTGTATGTGTGTGTGTCCGGTATCTGTGGTGTGTGTATCTGTGTGTATCTGGTGTGTGTGTGTGTCTGTGTGTGTATGTGTGTGTGTGTGGTGTCTGTGGATTTGTGTGTGGGGTGTATGTATATGTATGTGTGTCTGTGTGTATGTGTCTGTATGTGTGGTGAATGTGTATCTGTGTGTCTCTATGTGTGTGGTGTGTATGGTGTGTGTGTATCTGTATGACTGTGGTGTGCACGTCTGTGTGTGTATGTCTGTGTGTATGTGGTCTGTGTGTTTGTGGTGTGTGTGAGTGCGGTGTAGGTGTGGTAGGTGGGTGTGGCAGGTAGGGTACTTGTCACTGCTTCTCACTCCAGTAATGCTTTTAAGGCCTGTGGTACTGCCTAGTCCCAGAAGGGTAAAAAAAAAAAGTGTCTCTTAAACGTCAACTTACGGTCACTCTCCCATTCAGGGCTGATGAGCGCATCTCTTGCCAGGAATGATTTGCTTTTGTCTTCTGAAGGATGAAAACATCTGTCAGTCATGAAGGCTTGTTCAGGACGATAAGAAGCTGACTGAGCAGTGAGTCGAATGCATCTCCACCCTTTCCCTCTCCCACCCTCACACTTAGCACACCTATCCCATTTCCTCCAGATCTAGCTTCTCATCCTCACCTAAGAAGCCATCTGGGATGGGTAAGTTGCACGCACCCAGCCATACGCTGAAACCCCAGGACTTTCTTCACAGAATGCCACTGTATTTGGAGGTACGGCCTTTAAAGAGGGGGTTAAGAGAGTGGGGACAGCTGGATGAGCTTTAGTCCTGACAGCTGTCTTGAGATGAAGACATACCGGGCAATGCCAGAGGGGTTTTGTGCATGTATGCACGCACAAATAAAAGACCGTCTGAGGACCTAGCAAAAAGGTAGCCCTCTGTAGGCAAAGGGAAGACCTCCAGAGAAACCAGATTTATTGAGGCCAAGATCATGGACCTCTAGCATCCAGAACTGTCAAAAACAAACGTCTGTCATTCGCACCACCCAGGCAGGGGTGTTCTACCATTCGATCACTTCAGAAGGTCCCAGAGCTCACAGCTGCCTCCTTCCCAAAAGCATGTCCACATCAGTCAGTGACACTCATCCACCCCTGAGCCCAGAGCATATACCCCCTGTGTATCCCTTAAGTACAAATGCGTTTTTATCCCTTCTTGACCACTTCATAGTGAGAAACCCCTATTGTTCTCCAACTCTCTATAATTCCTGGCATAGCCTTAATCATATTAAGGAAGCGTTTTTCTCTGATTAGTAAGAAACTAATGGTAGTTTTATTTCTCATCTGGATTCTGAATCCATAACGTTGCTAATCAAAGTCATTAGACTCGTGTAACTTAGGATTGCTATGTGTTGTCTATGTAATATTCAGACAATGGAACTAAGTCATTAGAGGGTCTCTGTGTGAACACATCAGAATCAGAAGACTCAGCTCCAGGGACAGGACATTCCTCTGCTGGGCGGAACTAAGTGCCCCTTTCAGTGGGTTGTCATCTGTCTTCCTGTTCCTCTGTTTTGATGCCACATCAACTTGGGTGACAACAGGCCCTAAAGGCAACAGCTGTGCCCAACCCAAGCCCGGCTCATAAGTGGCTGCTGAGGCTCAGATTTCCTGTCTGGATGAAAATTAAAAATCATTACAAACTGACATTCAGAAACCAGGAACGAGGAAGAAACAACCACACGTACATTGGAATTTGATTTCTGACCTGTCCTGGAAACTCAGAGGAAAGAAGGAAATACTCTTGTTTAGGAAGTAATACTTTGAGAATTCAGTCCAGGTACCACCAGGGTGTGGAGTTGAGGGTGCATTTGCTCCACTTGGTTGTTTCTACTGTGCCTACTTCCATGGCTTCTCTCCTACATAATAGATCCAATGATATTAGAGACTATGGTTCAAAGGTCATGTGTAGAGTGAGTAAAAATGAAGAAAAAGAAACAGAAGCAAACTATCTCTACAGTAAAATTACGAAATATTAACCTTCATGCGAACAGCATCAGGAGATGAGCTGGGTTATAAAACGGATTGGGTGTTCCTTTCTGGTTATTTAATAACTCGAGTATTTCCATACTAGGGAAAATCACATGCTGCATATTTTCAGCGAAGGATAATAATGATAACTATACCAACTATTCATTGACATTTTCTACTAGACATTGTTCCGAGCACCTAATGACAGCCCGAAAGGAGGGCTACAGGGATAGCCTTGGCAGATGAAGCCACTGAGTACAAGGGGTAAGGAATAGAGGAGGGCTTACATCCCATACTGTCTGATTCTGTACACCACCATTTTGCCATCCTGCAGTTAAGTGATGCAAGATCCACGTAAGGAAAATGTGAGTCTAAAGGATAAGGGAGGCCTCGGCCAGCTGAAGGCAGGAGTCAGATCATGGGGGTGGGGACAGAGCCGAGGCTGTCATCTGCCCACAGAAGAAAGTAGTAATCCCAAAGCTGTTGTCAAGAGGCAACTGCTCGGGTGTCAGGACTATGCAAAATGAATCCTTTAATTTTTTATTATTTACAGTTTTTTTTTAAGATTATGAATGTGTGTGAAGTTTGGCCTCCAAGTCTGTATATACAACATGTGCATGCCCATGCCTGAAGAGGTCACAAGAGGGCATTGGATCTCCTGGAATGGGGTTCCAATAATTGTGTGTTACCATGTGGATGCTGAGAACAGAACCTGGATCCTCAGGTTAACTTCTGAGCCATTCTTCAGCCCCTAAAGAATCTTTTAAAAGTAGATGAGAGCAGGTGGGAGGTGGTGGTCCACACACCTTTCATCTCAGCACTTGGGAGGTAGAGGCAGGCAGATCTCTGTGGGTCTGAGGCCAGCCTGGTCTACAAAGCAATTCCAAGCACAGTTAGGGTCATTATACATTGAAACCCTGTCTTGAAAAAACAAACGAAGAAAGTAGATGGCGAGAGTCGTCACCTGGTGATGTGATGGCTAACCTTGGTTGTCAACTCAGTTTCACTGAGAGAATCGGTCACGGTTTCTTAAACTGTGACCATACGGTGGTCACATAAATGAATGTGATAATTGTGAGATGTTTGTGAACAGTAAAAGAGCTATGAGTGTACACAAACCAAATGTTAATTCACAATCACAAGCTTACTGGATTCTCGGTGTTTTAGGCAGCACCCATCACTCAGCCCGCAGCCTCGCTTCTGAGCACCCGATGCACACGTGGTACTCACTCCACCTGACACCAACTAAGATGGCCTGGACCGTGCCAGTGCACATTCAAGACTATAGGATGCGACCGTGTTTTTACTCAAATGCAAAGTTTCCTGCTCTCGAAGGAACATCTCATTCGCTAGCAACAGTTCCCTGCCATCATTTCTCAGCATGGCAACATCGTTAGTCTGTCTTTTGGATGGACTGTGTTCGAATGTTTGGTCTTAAAGATTGTTATTTGGGTTGCCAGCTTGAGTTTCATAAAAAGTCATTAAATGAATCCTGACTTGGAATTAGGAAAGAATGTCTAACCATTTCTAAAACGTCCCTAAACATGGGTCTGCAATTGTGTGCTGTGTATTTATGCACAAACATTCTCAGCATCAGTGATGATAAAATCAAAATGTTGATCAGTCCCCAAAAATAATAGAGAGGCTCTGGGTCCTTCAGTATCAAATATTCAACCAAGATTCAATTATTTTTAAAATGTCGTCTTTGTGAAATTTTTCATGTGTATGTGCCTGAGGGTGTGTATGTACCATGTGTGTGTTTTTGTGTGTGAAGATTCCCAAAGAGGCCAGAGAAGGGCGTCGGATCCCCTGGAACTGGAGTTACAGGTGATAGTGAGCCACTCAATGATCTTGAAAATAAATCTATGATTTATTATCAGTATTATAGGAATACCAAAGAATTGTTTTAGAATCAGTGTTTTTATGTCTATTTTATGTGCTTATATATCTCAAGTCACTAGAAATCTCTGAGAAAAACAGGATCATGGATAGAGAACTTAAAGAAGCCGAGTCTAGGTTATTGGAACAGCACCCTCTTGGGGGGAGGGGGTGTCAGTGGGGTCATTCCAAAGATGGTTATTAAATGGGCAACACCTGATAGGGAAAACCCTACCCTGAATGGGGACAGCGCCATTCAATAGATGGGAGCCAGGATTGAAGAAATGCAAGAGAAAGCATTCTACAACAAGCCCACTCTCTCTCTCTCCCATCTCCTGGCTGCTAAGAGGTGAACCATCCCTCCTCAACATATCCCTGCTGCCATGGCAATCTGCCTGTCTCAGGCCCAGAGCAAAGCGGCCATTCCACCATTGACCGGATCCTCTAAAACCAGGAGTCGAAACAAGTGTTTTCTTTCTAAGTTGTTTTCCTCTGGTATTTTCTCATGATGACAAAATAAACAAAAACAAAACAAAACAAAAAAACTGCATTGACCACGGCAACTCAGAAGGATGAGCTGGTTTATCAAAGCATATGGATCCAGAGGGGCTGACGATCTTGCACAGGAAGAGTGGCAGCAGGTAGGCACAGTGGCTGGAACGGCAAACTGAGAGCACACATCTCAAACTGAAGGCACACGGCAGAGAATGACCTCAAATACTAGTCTTTAAGCCCTCAAAGCCCCCCTCCAATGACATGCCTCCTTCAACAGGACCATGCCTCCTTCAACAGGACCATGCCTCCTAAGCTTTCCCAAATAGCTCCACTAACTGGGAACAAAATATAAAAATGTTCAAGACTGTGGCGAACATCTTATTCAAACCACTACAGAGCATTGGGTTTTGTTTCGCTTTTGTTTTGCAGATTTCTGCCGACATTCAAACTTCTACATTCAGTTTCAGGACAGGAAACGGAAGCAACTGGGCACAATAATTAGAAACAATCTCCCTTGAAATCTCTCTCCTCTTCTGCATGGTTTACACTAGGTGGAAAAACTTCCTAACACACAGCTCACAGGACTGTGAACGCCTTGAAGGTGCCTGTGTTTGTGGCTCAACGGAGGGGCCGTGCGGACTCTCTGTGATACTCTGCAACCATGTGTGGAGGGGAGGAGGGAAAGAGGAAGGAAATGCAAGAGAAAAGCCAGTTGTTTAACCTTTAAATATGTTCCCCCTGCTCAAAGGTAAAACTCCCCGGATAGGAGGTGAAGGATGCTTGAACAGATGCAAGAGTCTGCATTTCTTGCCCCTCTCAGTAGACAGGGAGTGAGAATGGCAGACAGGCAACACAAGGGTCTGAGCGAGCAGCCAGAAATGATACATTCCATTAATGGATCTTGAGAGATGAGAAATTTCTAGAAAACTGAATATTCATTTTCTTTTGTACGTAAATACATATGCTTCCCAACGGCTTCCAGATTACTTAGATTCAAGCTGTCCCAGCAATAATTTTTAGGTGCTTGTCTTCTCCTAAAAGTTTCACTTAAGACTGCTTCCCCAGGAGGCCATGGGTTTCCAAGGCAATTGAGCCCCACAGAGAAGGAGAAAGCAGAACTCTCCATGCCGTCTGCTTTTCTCTACCTTTTGCTCTGCTTCCTTGGTGGACTTGCAGGGAGAGGGGCTCATTGTAAGATCTGGCAATAACACGACAGATCCCCTTCCCTTCTACAGAACTGTGTCCATCAGTTCTCGAAGAGAGAGAGCCCTACAGATAAGGTTGGCTGTTTTGTGATATATTTTTCTTGTCTGTGTGTGTGTGTGTGTGTGTGTGTGTGTGTGTGTGTGTGTTACTATCTAAGGCAGGCTAGCATAGCCTAGGATTCTTGATCTTCCTAACTGTAGGGATTCTGGGTATGTAATACCATGCCCTGCTAAAGTATTTAAGAAGTAATAAAAAGCAAGGCTGGAGCTCAGCAGTGAGCTTGTACTGCTCTGGCAGAGGATCCAAGTGTGAGTCACAGCAGCCTTGCCAGGCAGTTCACAAGCACCTGTAACTCCAGCTCCAAGGGATTCAGTGCCCTCTTCTGGCTGCCAGGAGCACTTGCATTTATGTGCACACACACGCACACACAATTGAAAACAAAATATCTATTTTATTTTATTTTTAAAAAATATCTATTTTATTCAATGGGTGGAGGTGCTTGCCACAAAAGTCTGATGACCTGAACTTGCTTTCATTGCCTGAACCCACATAAAAGGAGAAAAGAGAGGACAGAATCTATAAAGTGACCTCTGATCTCTACATGCCCTCCACAGCATGCATATGTCTGTAGCCACACGCCATGCACTCCTACATACTCTTACACAATAACAACATAGGTGGAAAATTTAGAGGAGGTGGAGAAGAGATAACCTTACAGGTTAAAATTCTGAAAAAAAAAATTTTAAGGCATAGACAATTTTAAATTGCCTACACAATGCTCCTAACTTGTCACTTCTATGAAGCAGGACTCTTCAACTCTGAAAAGCTGGTAATTAGAAAACAGAAACTCCTGGTGGGTTACACGGAAGCTCTTATTCTATAAATGCCTTCCAGAACTTATGCTATAGGCTTAATGTATAGAGCAGGTGGCTTTCATTAGGGAGCTAAGGGTGTATTTCACAACGGGTGGGTGAGAACTCCCAGTCAACTATATTAAAAATCAGAGCGGTTGATGTAAAACGGTATCCATCCTGCCATGGCAGGAAGCAGGTAGTATACGTATACAAATGTGTGGAAGGCAGAGAGTATACATGTACAAATGTGTGGAAGGCAGGTAGTATACGTGTACAAATGTGTGGAAGGCAGGGAGTATACGTGTACAAATGTGTGGAAGGCAGGGAGTATACGTGTACAAATGTGTGGAAGGCAGGTAGTATACGTGTACAAATGTGTGGAAGGCAGGGAGTATACGTGTACAGATGTGTGGAAAGCAGGTAGTATACGTGTACAAATGTGTGGAAAGCAGGGAGTATACGTGTACAAATGTGTGGAAGACAGGTAGTATACGTGTACAAATGTGCGGAAGCCTGAATTCCGCGCAGCGTCTGTGATACCTTTCTTCATTGAAGCAGGCCTGTAGCAAGAGGTCAATGAATCCTGTCCACCATGGCTGAGACCATTAGCACAGGGGACCATTTTCTTCAGGGGCATTCTTTCTCCTAAAAGTTCTTACATCTAAAACAAAACTTCCATAGATGCTTTTCCCGACAAGCCCTTTGTCTTTTCATATTTAAACTCGCCTGTCTACTTAAATCTGTATGGGTTCCATGGGTTAAAACCCAATCCATCGCATTCAGTTGGCTTCTTAGAGCAGAAACTCAATATTCTGCAATACTTTCTGCTTCCTGATCTGCCTTTCTCAAACCTTTTATTATGGAGTAGGGAAATAGAATGGGGGCGGGGTAGATGACTTTCTGAGAGATGTTTTGCAAATTCTTAGACAATCAACTTAGACCTGGAAGAAAAATTGACTTGAGCTCAGCATGTCATAACAATGCAGACTGTCTTTCATTTACGTTACTGTAGCCTGACTCCTCAGGGAGGAGTCTCCGAAATGTCTTTCAGGGTCCAGGAAATTGCCAGATCTTACTCTGCATCCCACTGAGAGCTCTCCTATGTTTCTTTTAATTCCTTGAATTTCTTTTTTATTTTTATTCCTTAATTTTTAATTGATCTTCATGCCTCAGAAACATCTGGTCACAAAGAACAGTCATGCGACATTCTCCTCTTTTGTATTGGGACCCCTGAGGCTATACATCATCCTAGAGGAGTGGCCCTCATCTAATGCTGTGACCCTTTAGTGCAGTTCCTCATGCTGTGGTGAGCCCCAACTGTAAAAAATTACTTTTGTGGGGCTGGAGAGATGGCTCAGAGGCTAAGAGCATTGCCTGCTCTTCCAAAGGTCCTGAGTTCAATTCCCAGCAACCACATGGTGGCTGTAATGAGGTCTGATGCCCTCTTCTGGCCTGCAGGCATACAGACAGAATATTGTATACATAATAAATAAATAAATATTTTTTAAAAATTACTTTTGTTGCTGCTTCATAACTGTAATTTTGGTATTGTTGGATCATAACGTAAATATCTGATATTTCCAATGGTCTTCTGCGACCCTTGTGACAGGGTCATCTGACTCCCCCCCAAAGGTGTTGAGAGACTCACAGGTTGAGCACCCCTGCCCTAGACAGAGGGGAGAGGCTGCATCAGCAAGAGAAGAGCGGCCCTTCTCCACCCTGGGAAAGACCCTGCACCAGGAAACATCCTGATGGCTATAGGCAGACTCGATGATGAGAGAGGATGCTCAGAGTAGTCACTTTCTGCATCTTTTAGAGGCAGGCTCATGTATGTGCATACCCTATGTCCAAATGAAAGCAGGATGTCAGATTGGGAGGAACCATAGTCATGGAAACAGGGGCCCAGATTCCAATTCTAACCACCAGGGACTATGTTATAAGATAGGTCCATCACCATAAATTAGAGACTCGGCTGAAGTAAAGCCTAGAAACCCAGAATGACTGCAGAAATGGGTCTATGATGCTGTCCATGGTCTTGGGAGGAGGCATCTTCCCATGTATTTCTACTACAAACAACTCATGTAGACACTCAGATGTATTTATAGTTACATTTGCTCTTTATGCTTTTCTCAGTACATTCATTGTGAAAGTATATAATTAACTCTGGGTAAAAAAAAAGGTCACTAGTGTAGCTGCTCTCTGACATCTATGACACAGCCAGACACTTGGCAGCAGATCTTTCTCTAGGAGTTCCATAGATGTGGAAATACAGGATGAGCAGATACTCACTGTCCAGTTTGCTCAGAGCTGAGCTTTCTAATATTCTCTTACATGGAGAACTGATTGTTACTGACAAAACAAAACCCTGAGCAGACCAGCTCTGGCCTCTCCCACTTTAGAATTCATTGTCATTGATACATCTCGTATAGGTGACATGGTCCCTTCTGGGGATGATTGCCAAAGAAGGACATCAAGTGTCCCCAGTGAGGACAGCCAAGGTCAGAAAATTCTTGGCCAATCATAAGCTTCCACATTCTCTAAACCTAAACAAAGGTTTTAGAGACTTTGTGACAGTATTAGTTTCTTCCTTCTTCCTTTTTTTCCCCTTTCTTTTTTTAAAACTACTTAAGTGCACATATCTGTGTCTGCATGAGCTTATGTGCACCACATGCACATAAGCCTGCAGTCTGGTGACTGCAGACGCTGGAGAACTTTGGGTCTCCTGAAACCGGAGTTACAGACAGTTTTGAGACACCTGACGTGGGTGCTGGAAATCAAACTTGGGTCTTCTTTGACAGCAGTAACACTCCTAATTGCCAGGCCATCCTCTCCAGGATATACTAACTTTTTATATTTAAAAGTATTTAGAGGTCTGTCGAGATGGCTCAGTGGATATAAAACGCCAGCTGGACACGTGTGGGGAGCTGTATTTGACTCCCCAGCACCCAAATGAGGTTGGACGTGATAGCACATGGCTGTAATTTCAGCACTCAGAGAGTGAGAGGGAAGACGGAGACATGAGAATCCCCAGCTCAGCAGCAACCAGCAAGAGACCCTGCCCCAAAGGCGGAAAGCAAGAACTGACACTCCAGGTTGTTGCCGTCCGCCATGCAGGCTATGGTATGCGCATGCCCACGCTCAGATCCGTCCGCCATGCAGGCTATGGTATGCACATGCCCACGCTCAGATCCGTCCGCCATGCAGGCTATGGTATGCGCATGCCCACGCTCAGATACACAAATATGCACACGCAGACGCACACACGTGACAATAAAAAGAGGACAGTACGTTGAAAACAGGATGACTGACACAGACCCCTTTCTTCAGACTGGAGCTTCCTGGCCACTCTGGATTGATACATCTGTTCCTAAATTCAACTCAACATTATTTTTTTATGGGGAGGGAGGAGCACAAGTCTCTTAGAGATGGGGGAAACATTTTGTGCCTCAGCTTCCTCACTGGGAAGAAAAAAAGAGGATATTAGCAGAGCCTGTATGACGTGCTTGTGAGGAGTAAATGATTCATTCATGTGAGCGGCTATTACAGCGTCGTGTATGGAGTAATTCCTCATTGCCTCGTGATAAATGGGGATGTGATTTGTAAGCATTCCATTCCAGGGTAGGATACAAAGTAATAGCAAAGGGGAAGGGGACGTCATTATCACCCTATGGCTCTGCCCACTGGCCAGAGTCTGTGTGTCAGGCTGTTTACAATCAGTATTTTTGCTCCTTTGTTTCGCCGAGGCCCATGATGAATCTACACTCCCTCCATCCATTTTGAACAAGATGTGACTGATGTGACCTGCTTTGGTCAACTGCGTAAGCGGAAAAGGTACATGTTATTGTGAGATGGGCGCTTTAGGAGGCAGAGTACGATGTGATTTGTTTTCTTGCTGTGACTACAGTTATTAGGAGAACACGAGGACATGGAATCGCCACCCGCTGGGTCTTGAACATGGCGAGCCAGAACCTTGCTTCAATCCACATTTCAAAGAGTCAGAAATAATTTACTGGCACCTAACATCTCTCTCCATCATTTGGAAGTTGCTGCTTCAGTAGCATCCTCATAGATGAACCACATTATTACACACTGCTGATACTACCTACCATTATAATGCTATCCTGGACACTTGCTAATGTGCATTATACAGAATGAGATTTCTAACACAAGAAACTAGAATCCACTTGGAAGAAATGCATTTGCTCTTACAGAGATAAATTCAGCTGGAGCCCTTGACCAAGTTTCTAAAGACTTCTCTTTTAACGTTTAAAGGGTCCTAGCGAGCTAGCTCAGTTGGTAAAGTGTCCGCTGTGCAAGCTTGAGGACCCAAGTTCACATCTCCAGCACCCATGTAAAAAGCCAGGCACAGAAGCACGCTCAGTACTGGGGTGAGGTAGAATAGGGGAAAGCATGTGCCGAGGTAGACAAAGGCAGACTGCCAGAACTTGCTGCTAACCAACTCAGCTAATCAGTGAGCACTCGGCTCAGTGGGAGACTGTGTATCAAAAAATAAGAAAGCTTTCATATGTCCACACGGAGCCATGATAGCCCCCATATGTCCACACTGGGCCATGACAGCCTCCACACATCCACACAGGGCCATGATAGCCCCACACGTCCACACGGGGCCATGATAGCCCCCACACGTCCACACGGGGCCATGATAGCCCCCACATGTCCACACGGGGCCATGATAGCTTCCACACATCCATACAGGTATATGAACAACCACATGCATTTATGAACGTACCATATACACAAAATCAAATAAATAAAACCAAGAACTGTGTACATGGATATAAAAGGAAAAGGGAGGCCGCTAAAAGTGAGTGCCAAGCTAGTGGATTTCATTAACTCAAAGGCTACCTTTAAATTAGGGTTTCCAAAATTTGTTCATTCCTTCTTTTCTTCTTCCCTTCCTGCCTTCCTTCCTCAACCTTTTCTTATATTTTTTTCCCAAATTACTTTAGACAGGAAGCCCAGACGCTACACCATTTAAGTTCTAAATGAGCCAAAAAGCAAAACAAAACAAGAAAGCCAACCATGTGTGCATGACCGCCTCACCATCTTTGTTGGTGACAGACAAATGAAGCTTTTCTGCCTGACAAATATTACAAATAATCAACAGTCGGGCAGTGGTGGCACACACTTTTAATCCCAGCTCTCGGGAGGCAGAGGCAGGCGGACCTCTGTGAGTTCTAGGCCAGCCTGGTCTACAAAGTGAGTTTCAGAGCATCCAGGACTGTTACACAGAGAAATGCTGTCTCAAAACAAACAAAAGCCCAGCATTTCCTCCGTGGGGAAGGTGCTCAATATTCAGATAGTTACCAGTTCATGGTTATATTGATTTTGTTCCATCTAACAGAAGAGGAGAATCCCTGTCTAGATCACTTTACAAACTATCCAGGTAAATGTCAGCAAGGCAAAACCTCAAGTTCAAAGGCCTGGTTGTCTCTCTCTAGACGGCATTTACCTGCCCAGTATCTCTGATGGATTTCTCTCTCCGCCTCCAATTGTCTTTGTGCAGAACTTGAAAATAATATTCTTGATCCCCACACGGGGCAGCAATAAGTTTCCTGACACGTCAGGATCTCACAGAAAGTGATTTCAGGCACCTGATGGGAGGTCTGCGTGGTTGCCAAGGTTGTGTGAGGAGCTGCAAGACAGTGAGCGAAGGAGGGTCACACAAAGTTGTGGCACAGCCAGGGAAGATAGGTTGGGTTTATGGTTAGGAACAGGAAGAGCGTACCTGGAGGGGAAGCTGTGGAGGGCAAAGCTGGCTCCGGACAACTTGTAATATTGCTGGAAGAGTACAAGATGGTGAATAAAATAGGCCTTCAAGAGTCCTCTTAGGACTGGACTGATGGCTCAGCGGGTAGGAGCATTTGCTGCTCTCCCAAAAGATTGGACTTCAGTTCCCAGCCCTCAGGTCCGTGAATTCAGTCAGCATAAACCTCCAACTCCAGGGATCCAATGCCCTCTTCTGGGCTCCTCAGGCACCCACATACATATACACATAAATAAAAATAATTTTTTTTAAAGTCCTCCTCTCGAACACAAGATCTGAATTCTTACCTTAGAGGGTGGTTTGGGTAGCGCCGGTGCTGATCCTTTAAGCTAAGTATGTATAGGGCGACGATTGTCAAGGCACTGTTAAAGGGGGAAAAAGCATTATGTGGCAAATTTGTTCCCATACATATCTCCCTAAATCTTCCAGCTGGCCAAAGATGTACTCACAGGCCACACAGATGGGAGGAGCGGGGAGAGAGAGCTGGAGCTGGCAGAAGAACCATGGAAACCAGCAAAGTGAGGTTTTTCTGCCAGGGAAAGAGAAAGGAGCCCCGGGCTCCCAGTAGTTCAGAGGCTCAGAGGAGTGCTCCACAGAGCCGGCTCTGTCACCCTGGCGAACTGTCACTAGAGGAAACCTGTCAACAGCCCTCTGCCCCTTGCAGGAAAGATAAGGACAAAACTCACTTCCTGCCGGTGGTGTTCATCCACGCTGTTGAGTTGGGAGATGAAAGGAGACAGAGGCCAATCATGGACCGCCCCCCCCAAACCCTTTGGTCACCTCCAACATCATTCCGAGTTCAATGTATCGCATTATGAAGGGGGAAGGAAAACGGAGCAAAGCAGCCGCATGACATGACTCCAAAATAAAGAGCATGTCTTTCCTCTCATCAACACTATTTATACATCAAAATTCAAGTGTTTCTGGATGGTTCTCGGGTTTGGGACACAAATCCCAGCAGTGTTTAGCCATCTAAATGTTGTATGTCTTCCCCTTTGCGGGGAGATTTTAGACTCTCTCGTGAGTCACATAAACGTCTGCTGGGAATAAGGTCACCAGATTTGCTGCCTTGCCAGCCTCACTTCACACCTTGCTTTCCAAACTCAGCGCCTCGGGACTTTGTTCTCCCGTGAAGGTGGCAGATTTACCACCACAGCATCAAAACCAGGAGATGTGCCACAAATGAGTTCCATCCACAAGAAAGGAACTCCAACTGTGTTCTTAGAGACAGCTGGTGGATGCCCAACAGGCTCAGTCCTTTCTGGAAAAGTGGTACCAAGTCTGAAGATGTGTCAGACAGATCGCCCTGGCAACTGTCTACTGTGGTCCAGTTTCCCTTGCTTTGGGTTTTTCTGTGTCTCTCACTCTCTGTCTCCCCACTATTCATTCTAAAATCTTTTCCCTGATTTGTGGTTGACATCTGTCTCAATGCACGGGTCAGATGACTTCTCGTGCATTATAATGAAACAGACATATGCTCTCTTCAGAGGCAAACCCAGGTTTTGATCCTTCTCAGGCACGACAGAGCCCACAACCAAGATATGGAGCCTATTACTCCCATTTGTGGTCCTACTACCCAACACTGGGCTCAGGAGATCTCACAAATGGGCTCTAAATGTAGCTATCTTCCTGACAGCTCTTCACATGGCTGGGGTTGCATCTCTAGAGCATATGAAGTGTGTCTCTAAAAGTAGTTGGCTGGTTAACCTCACAGATGATGAGCGCTTAGGAAAACAAGGAGAAAAATGCAACGGTTCCTGATAGGGATTTCAGGTCATGACATCAAATCCATGGGCACATTCCCACCATGAGCATTAGCTGGGCTGGACAAAGGTTATAATCCATGAGAGAGCATGCATGTATTTAGAATGCTTAAAGCTCCCACCTTTCCTCCCTCCCTTCCTCCCTCTCTCTCAACACACACACACACACACACACACACACACACACACACCACGGTCTATTGCTCAATCACAATTGATTGAAAAGAATAAAACCATCATTCATCTCACATTGACGTCCATAAATCCAGTTGTCTTTCCTTCAAGATACAAATTTCAAAGGGGCTCCCTCATCTTTAAGCTTTCAAAGATTTTACCTGATTTAAAAAGCTCCTTGTCTTCAAAGCAAAGAGAAGGTCAGTTTCCAGTTCACATGTGAGAAAAGAAAGGCAAGAGGAAAAAAAAAAAAAAACAACAAGAGCTTGATGGCATCCCAGTGAAGTTTTTCTTACCAAAATGCCATTACAGCAATTAGAGCTATAACCAGTGTCTGGAAGACCCAGTTAGGGCAGGACTGTTTCCTCTCTGTGAGGGAGACCTGTAAGAAAGTCGGTGAACGACAAGTCAGAACAGCAACTACGAGGCCTGAAGACCCAAACCAGTGGTGATCTTTGCTGCCTCCCGAGGACGTGACTCCTCCTCACCTGCCTTGGTTTACATCTGCCCCCTCTGTTCTTGCCTCTCTGAACACAACAATCTCATCCAAGGCCTCCCTTCACAAGGCGCTGCAGGCTACAGCAGCCTGGCCTTTTCCCGGTACCTGCAGGACGGCTGTGTATACCCATGTTGTCCTTTATGAAGGAAGGCAATCTAGAGGACATCAAACCCAGCACCCAGCTCCTAACAGATGGGGATGTCCCCAATTCCTCCAGCTAGGAAGGGATAAATCCCCACAGGAGAATGTCGAGAAAGCCATAGGAAAGCGTTTGTGATGCAAATCCTATCAAGCACACCTTATAGTGTGTGTGTGTGTGTGTGTGTGTGTGTGTGTGTGTGTGTGTGTGTGTATGTGTGTCCCATTTCCCCACCTATGACTAAGGACAGCTCTGGCCCATGTTTTGTTTCCTCTTCCATCATTTCCGCGAATATTTATTGATTGCTGCTATGTACAACCACAGCTGATATAAAAATCAGTAAATATCACCTCTAGGAAGGTAAGGAAACACACGTGAGGGCAGACACAGGTGCCGTGAAAACTGCGCATGGAGAATGGGCAAGAACTGCAAACCTGCAACAGGAGCCGTGAAACTGGCAGAAGACAGAGCTGAAAGAGTTCCTGCCTGCCCCGTGCTAGGGACCGCTGCCTATGTAGGAGATTCCAGGACTGCAGTGGGGAGCGTTGTGTCCCTTCCTTCTCGGAACACAGAGTGGAATCATGATTTTGATTGCAGGATATATGAGAACGGAGCAACTAAGAAATAGTTTTAAATTGTCCTTTAGTTCCGTCTTGGACTTGTTATCTGGGGAAAGAACACACTCTTCAGTGCAAAGAGGGGGTGTTTAATCATATACTTTTTAACTAGCACAGACGCCCAGGGGCTATTAGTACTTCCATGAATGCCACCAGAAGCACGTCTGAATGTCACCAAGTCTGTGACTGGTGTGTACCCTTCCTAACTCTCGCTGGGAGTGTTCTGAGGATGTCTGAGTGTTGCCTTGCAGAGAAAGGGCTCAAAGGACCTTGTTGAATCGATTGGCACTAATAGTATTACTTGTAGAATAAGTGCTTTCCCCATCAGGCTGCTGGACTGTGTAAATCTCCTTGATTTTGCCCCCAGTCCTTTGCCCACACATTGGGAAATGACTGAGAGTCAAGTCCGGTACAAACCTCTATGTCATTCATCCTCCTCCTCCTCACCAGTAACACAGGAAAACAACAAAAAAAGAAACGCCCAAGTGCTTCTCTGAGTTATTAGGGGACCCGATTAACAATGTAACAGTTCTCCAATTTGGATATACCTAAGGATTACTACGGAGACCGTCAAAAATCTAGATGCCTCACTCAATACGAGTGTGTGAGGTAACCCAGACCCAGAAAGACAAATACCATGTATGCTCACTCATAAGTGGCTTTTAGACATAAAGCAAAGAAAAATCAGCCTATTATTCACAACCCCAGAGAACCTAGACAACAAATAGAAACATACGTGGACCTAATCTACACGGGAAATAGAAAAAGACAAAATCTTCTTAGTAAATTGGGAGCATGAGGATCACAGGAGAGAGTAGAAGCAGAGCGGGGGAGAAGACAGAGGAATGGAGAAAAATATATAGCTCAATAAAAACCATTAAAAAGAATCTAAACGCCCTGGCAAATTCTGTCTCCGCAGGTTTTATTTGGAGTGAGATGTATACAACCGTTCTCAGCCCTCCCCCGCTTCTCATCCACTTATTCGGAATTCTACCTTGAACTGTTAAGTCTTTCTGGCTTACCTACCACTGTATATAGCAGCTATCTACCTATTGGCGGTAGAGAAACAGAGAAAGGTAAGGAATGTCCTATGTATTGCATTAGCACTAGATGAAGGTGACCTCAACTTCCTCCATAGTATGTCTTGGCCAGCACTGAGAGCTGTGTGGTCCCAGCTTTGCTTCTTACCTAAGGTCCATTACCTGCTGGTGGCAGCATTTTGATCAACACTCCTCACTCAGCCCAGGAGCACCACTTTCTCCCCATGTGTACATATATCAGTGACCCAGTGACCCAAGGAGGCCTCTAGGCCTAGAGAGTTGGTAGTGACGGGCAACCTCACAGAACATTGCCAAGAAAGCACAGAAGTGAGAGAAGAAAGCATCTTTATTCATCCTTAGTCAAGCTCCCTGGACCGTTTTTTGCCACACACCGAGAGAACCATAAAGATAGTGGGTGTTATGGTTTTCGTCTCTTTAAGAGGCAAGCCACGCCCACTCTCGGCGGCTCCTCCCTCCCCCCATCTTAGCTCTATATCTCGCAAGTCCCTTCTCCTGCTCCCTTCTCTGTTTCTCTCCTTTCTCTTCCCACTTCCTTCTCTCTCTCTCTGTCCTCTTCTCCTTCTCTCCCCACTCTTTCTCTCCTCTAAGTAATACATATCCAATTCTGATCCATACGATGTGTCTTCCACCCTGCCAGCTGCTCGGGACCCGCCACAAACAAAAATCATAAAAGTGGGTTTGAAACATTAACAGTCATGAGTGTGTACCCAGCACTGACTGTGTTCCAGGCACTCTTCTCTGTGCTCTACGTGCACTAATGTAGATAGCATCCTCACAATTACCTTCCCCAACCCTTTAAGGAGGAAGCCTTGACCATCCACATTTTAGAGACAGAAGAAGGTATCCTTGGAAGATCAAGTGCCTCACCAGAGACACACAGCTAAAAAGTCATGAAACCAGAATTTGAGTTAAACTTTTCTGGCTTTGCGATCTGTGGGTGTATGTAAAAAAAAAAAAAAAAAAATCTGTGTTATGTATGTCAAAAAATGAGAAAACATGAAAACATGCAACTTAGGTGTTATGCAAAGAGTCTTTAGGGCTTACCAAAGAATACACATGTATGTGCATGTGTGCGAATGTGTCTGTGTGTGCGTGTGTGTGTGCATGCGTATGTGTCCATGCGTGTGTGTGTGTGTGTGTGTGTGTGTGTGAGATGTAGCATTTTTTCCTCTGCAAGTTAAACATTTTATTTTGCAGAGAAAATTCCTTAAGACAGGAAACAAACAACTCAAAATATCTTCAGGAAGTTCTCCAAACTAACCAGATTTATTAGGGCCCTCCCTCCCCAAGAGTAGACAAGCCGCAAAGGCTGCTGAGAGACCCTCTTGGACAAGATGAAAAAAAAAAAAGAGGAAGAAGAAGGAAAAAAAGAAAACAGGGGAAACTGTGGTCAGGATGTAAAATAAATAAAAAAGTTTAATTAAAAATAAATAAATAAATAAAAACAAATAAACAAAAGTACTCAGACAAGCCAACCTCCCCCCCCCACCTCCGGAAGAATCAGAGACCACTGGGACCATACAGATGAAAAAGGACCTCCTGAGCTGCCTGGAAAAGGCTCAGCATAACAGAGCCTCCTAGAAAGGACACTCTCCAACCTGTTGAGCTGCCAGCAAGTTGTGCAGGGTGCTCCAGGCCCCCAGCTTTGTGAGCTGTCACCCCTGCTGGGGTGAACTGCGGTGATGCAGCCGTCTTTGAGTCACTTCTGCTCCTCTGAGTAATTTCTCACCCCTAGCCCTGAAAGTATCCCCGATAAAGCTCATGGTTTGCCAAACTGGGCTTTTGTGGTATCCGTGCCATGTCTGTAGCTGATTTCTTATCTGGAGCGAGTAGATGTGTGTTTGTTGGTGCATATCTCCCCAGGAAGTGTGACTCACAGCAATACATACATACATGTGTGCGTATACATAAGTACATACATACAGAAGTACAAAGAAGTTTATGTGTTGATGTTCAGAAGTTGTTTCATGTGAAGGCTGTTGGGGTTCACTAGAATGGGGTTCATGTGAATAACTGGTGGGTTGTTTCTGAAGTGGTCTAGTTCTTGTTCTAGAGTCCTTGACTTTTGTTGTTAAAAAAAAAATAGACACAAGCCATTAACACTCGTAGAAGGATGCAGACTAGGAAAGCAGATGGAGGATGGCTGATCAATTTCTCTAAAATCGTGTGTGTGTGTGTGTGTGTGTGTGTGTGTGTGTGTGTGTTACTGTGGATTGAAAACAGAGCCACTCCTGTGTACGACAAGTGAAGTACATTCACAGGTTCTTACAAAGTTGCCCAGGCTAGCCTTGAACTCATTTTATACCCCAGGCTATAAAATGCAGGCTTTACACTTTCCATCCTCCTGCCTCAGCTTCCCACACACACTCCCACTCCACCCCCAAGTAGCTGTGATACAGATTTACTCCAGGAGGCTCAGCTAAGGCTTTAATTTGTATAGAAAAAACCAACCATCTCTGTTCATTTTAAATTTCACACTATTTACCTTGTTGGGCTTTTTGGAAGTGGCCCTTCTAGGTGAAGGCGTACTAACAGCTCTGCTAAATTTGCTTTAAAAAGAAAGAGAGAGAGAAAGAGAAAATTGATTACTATTCAAATGCCTCTCTAGGAGGTTTATGACAAAGGCCTGGGCTCTCACAAACCCAGCAGGGGAGCTTCTCTTTTGTAATACAGTGATAATTTGAAAAAGGAAAAGCCAAAGCAATTGGAGTTCCTTTGTGTGGGGGGGGGAACCATTAATAAGAGTTAATGGATGCATTAACATTATTTTTCTCTCTTTTTTTAAAAAAGAACTAGAACCCAGGAAATGTGCATTTAATTCCTTAAGTAAGAAAAACAAACAATAAAATAACTACCCCCCTGAGGATCGAACATGATTTTTTTCTAAATTTAGAAACGACCAGCTCTCCTCCCTAAAAGGGGAAAACAATCTTCGGCTAATATTTAGCACTTCTTCTAATGATTGAGGCTCTCAAACAGATGCCTCACGCTTCATTCGAAGAGCACCCACAGGAAGAGGGGTGACAGAATTATCAGGAGGTAAGCACACACTGAACTCGGCTAAGGGAGGATTGGAGACCTCAGCGCCAGAAACTGTGCCTGTTGCTCCATGCACAGTGCCTGGCAGAGTGGTCTCACACGGGAGGAGCCCACTCTTCCTTCCCCAGAGTTCTGTGGAGATGCTGAATGTACCTGACTGAACTGGCTTCGCTGACAGAGGACTTCCAACTGCTACTGAGGCGCTTTAACCTGGCCAGTTTCTTGTTCCAGATTTCCAACTCCTCTATTCTTTCTTCCAGATTGTTGGTCAGTTTGCAGAGCTGCTTCACCGCCCCTACATTCTCCATGAAGATCTGGTCCTGGAAAGGAACCCAAGGCAAGGGTTTGAGGTCCGCGGGGAACTATCCACACACCACCCCAAGACAGAAGACGCCACTTGTAAATGGTTATATACCCGCAACTTCAAGTCACCTCAGAAGAATTCTGAAGTGACTCGAACCTCAGAACAGGCTCGCTAAACTGCCAGCTGTGATGTAGCACTGCTTCTGATCAATTTGCAATAAGATGAAAATATGTCCTTGCAACCGGACAGATGGAATGGGACTGAAGGACAGGCAGGCTTGAAGTCCAGAAGACATTGTCTATGACCACTGTGCTATGTGTAAAACCCATCAAAAGAAAGTTAGAGCAGGCTTCCAAGGGCTGAACCCCCTTACAAAGGGATTCCAGCTGTCCCTGGTAAAATGTGCACCAAGATGTTCAGGTGACAACGGAGGCTTTGCCAGGTGTTGGAGCATGGACCCACATGCATCTGTAATTCCAGCATCCTGAGGTTGAGGCAGGGGGATCATGAGTTCCAGCTAGTCCGGGCTGTAGAAGGAGTTCCAAGCCAGCCTCAGCTACACATAGAGACGTTGTCTCCAAAGAGAATTTAAAAATAGAATAAAGACAATGTCACTCTAAAAGCCCGGACCTCTGCCAGAGCTCTGCCACCAGATAAAATGTAAGAAGTTCTTTAAAGTTGTTTATAAATGAGATAATTCTTAAGATGAAATTTCTACTCCTGAGTGACTTTTCATTCAAATTTTAATCTGACTTTCAAACAGAATTTTAAAAATACCGTCAATTCCTTTTGTTCAATGAAAGTCACTAAACCATCCGAAAGGACAAAGAAAGGTGACAGAACTTGCCAAAGCCAGGATGCCCAGGTCAGTCCTCCCCCACCCTCAGGATCTATTATGTTCTACCATGAACACGTGTGTCTACCTTGTCATAATAAAAAGCATTGGTGTATGGTACAGTGAAGAACACCAAGGCCAATGACTCAAGGTCATGGCTGGGAGGTCAAGCTTGGAGAGCTGTGTTTGGGGTTGCAAACCCTGAAAGCCAATCATGGGAAAAGGAACTAAAGTATGGTATAGAACTTGCAGGCCTGGAGATGAATTAATTAAACCTGTTATTTTGAAGAGTGAATACATGCCAATATAGTGGGGACACCGGATATATGCTACTACAGTGGGGGATCAAAGCTGAACATTCCAGACTTAAGGTGTAGTCTGTGCAGTTTTCTTTCTTTGGTTTTTCGAGGCAGGGTTTCTCTGTGTACCTCTGGCTGTCCTGTCTGTAGGTCAGGATGGCCTTGAACTCACAAAGATCTGCCTGTCTCTGCCTCCGTGAGTGCTGGAATTAATGGCATGTTCCACCACTGCCCAGTCAGTTTGAACAATTTTCAAGACATGTTTGTCTCGAGAAACATTAAATGATCTTCTTAAATTCCAGCCAGTCAAGGAGGACTCCTGAAGCCCCCTGACCTTGTCACTTGGTCGTTTGTCCAGTTGGGTGTTGCATGCTGTTTCACTATTTAAATGGAGAGCCTGTGGTGGGCAAGCATTGTGCTGATTCTTCGTTAAATCACAAATGGCAGCAGCAAATTGAGAGGTGGCAAGTTAGCAGGTTGGAAAAGCTTTGGGAAGCTAAGGACCAACAGCTTCAACTCTGAGGCCTATGCTTGTTTTAAGAGTGTGTGTGTGTGTGTGTGTGTGTGTGTGTGTGTGTGTGTGTGTTGTAAAATCTTTTCCCCCCTCTAAAATCTTTTCAGATAACCTTTAAAAACCTGCCTAAAACGCCTAGTGATGAAACAGGCAATGGAGCAGAAGTCAGCGCAAGCCCAGGAAATGTGCATCTGTGGTTGTTTTCTGAGCCGGTAATGCCTGTTTCTGGAAATCTGTTCCCTAGACAGGGAAAATGCAAGATGGAGGGGGAAAAGAGACTGACGTCATCTCAAATACCCATCAGCTGGGGGTTTGATGATGAGATTATGACAATGTTAGAATCAAAACTGCAGGACAGTGTAGACGGATGATCCATTTTCTGTAAAAATGTGGGAGAAATACAGAATATGCCCATCTCATATCGAAAAGTCAAAAGTTGTAATTTAAAAATTTTATACCTAATAGGAAAGAAGAAGCAAGGTACAAAAAATGGATTAAAACCAGGCTCTCAGAATAAACCTTCATACCTATGTTCTATATAATATATATTACATATGTCACATAAATTTGCCTTTAGGATAATGTGGGTCTTCTACTTTATGTTCTCATTCACAGGTAAAAATCAATCCTTCAATTGTTAAATACATATATCAGGTAGGAGAGTAGATAGGTAAGGTCCAAGAGACTAGAAAGAGGTCATGAAGCTGGGAGAAAGGATGGTCCCAGGGAGTAGGGTAGGGAAGACAACAGTGACAGTAAATAGGAGAGGCTGGGGTGAAAAGGTGCGGTAGGAAAAGGGGCAGAGACATAAGGGGGTGTCAGGGCTGGGAAAAACCAACCAAATGTAGGAAAGGGGGCAGGGACATAGGGGGTGTCAGGGCTGGGAAAAACCAACCAAATGTAGGAAAAGGGGCAGGAACATAGGGGGTGTCAGGGCTGGGAAAAACCAACCAAATGTAGGAAAGGGGGCAGGGACATAGGGGGTGTCAGGGCTGGGAAAAACCAACCAAATACAACACATGTGAAAACCCCATTTGGGAACCTATTGCTTTGTAAAGTTATAAAATGAAGATAAAAATACAATAAAATGCAGAGAAAGAAAAGATATTGTGGGTATTTTTTTTAAAAAAAACTGGTGGACCATGATTATACCAAAAAAGCACCTTGTAGAGAAAAACAAAGGAATCACACAATGTGGTCCTGAGTTTCCAGTTTAACCTTACACAAATCATTTATTTCCAAATTTGTCTTCAGAACAGTAATTGACTAGCTCTTCTTATAAAGATATGTTCTACACACCAAAATAAAAATAGTTAGCAATGAAATCTTAAACATTTAATAATCAATCCTACTGTTCGTAATAACAGTGAGGGATTATATGTGCACATACACCACAGATGATTTATAACTGACTATAACTGATACATGATTTTAATAGAGACCTGGGAATTTTAAGCATATAAGATACAAGATATAAATACAAAACCGAACATATGCATAAAATCCTAGCAACTCTAAGTTTAAATTATAAGGATCACCATGGATTCCTGATGCATTCTGTTGCCTTAGAGGAAAACCACTTCCTAGCCTTACCCATGAGAAAGTATAACAGCAAGATGTGTCTGACCCACTAACAGTGAGCACCTTCATTGTGGTCTCCAGACACCACTCACCAGAAGGAACCAGGACTTTTGGGAGGAGGAGCAGCCTCGGGTTTGGGGCAGGCAGGGATGAAGAGAGAGCTCAGACAGCTGTCTGGGGAAGCTAAGGATGGCCACCCACGAGGGTAACCAGAAACCACCTGAAGAAACCAGAGAGCATCAAAGGACAAATCTCTGGACTAGATCAAAGAATCAAATGTGTTTTAAAAGCACCTACAATTGTAAATTGTACCCAATTTAAAAACGTTTTCTTAGTTGCCTTCAGACAATATTAGAGGTTTAACTTTTTTTTTTTTTCCAGAAAACTCAAAAGAAAAGAAGGAATGAAGCTTTGGCTTCCTCAGCTGCATGTCACCTACATATCTGGTAAGGAAAAGGGTTCTCATTTTAGCAGAATGCCAAAGATTAAATAAAGAATAATAGAGTCTCACCCCAATAAAATGGTAGATCCAATAGAAAATGATTCTCAATGGCTGCCTAAACCAGACGGACATATGTTTGTTGTTTTTTTTTTTTTTGTCAAACATTCTTTATGTAAAACCATCAACAACAATCACTTGTGAAATTTCAGCACCAACTATGGTAAAATGTACCATAACTGCTAAATTTTTGCATGTGATAATGGTATATTAGTTTAATTTTTAAGAGGTGGTCCTTTGATGTGGGAGTACCCTCTGTGTGCTGTGATTATCACTGATGAGTAAAGAAACTGCCTTGGCCTGTTGATAGGGCAGAAAGACCTAGGAGGAGAAACTAAACAGAATGCTGGGAGGAAAAAGGCAGAGTCAGGGAGCCGTCATGGATTTGCAGCAAGAGGTAGGCATGCTGAAACTTTGCTGGTAGGCCACGACCTCGTGGTGATATACAGATTAATAGAAATGGGTTAAATTAAGATGTAAGAGTTAGCCAATAAGAAGTCAGCGCTAACAGGCCAAACAATGATTTAATTAATACAGTTTCTGTGTGGTTATTTCAGGGCTAAGCTAGCCTGGCAGCTGGGACAAACAAGTGAGCCCTCCTTCTACAGTCCTTGCCTTTCAGAAAAATGGCGTCAGATGACGCCACAGGTAATCTTTGCTGTGTAAGCACAAAGATGTAGTTAGACACCCAGAACCCAAGGGGAAAAGTACCCAGGTAGGCATAGAGATAGACGCTTGTAACTCCAGCTCTGGGAGACAGAGGCAGGCAATCCTAAGGGCTCACTGCCAGACTTTCTAGGCTGATGAGCCAATGAAAGACCTTGTCTCAAAATGAGTGAACCAATGAATGACTCTATCTCAAAAACAAGGTTGGCTGTCCTTCTGAGGCCACAATTGTCCTCCAGGGCTTCAGCATGCCTATGCTGTACCACACACACACACACACACACACACACACACACACACACACACACACAGTGGGGGTGGGGGAGACTATGTTAAAGTATCTATAACAAATTAATATAACTTTGGAACTTGGCTTAAGCAATTTAGTTGCAGGTAAGAGTCTGCAGAATATGGGTTTGAATTTGAGATGCCCTGCAAACTCACGGGCTTGAACATGCAGCTGCCTGAGAGTCCCTCCATAGACTCACACGTCCCGTGATTGCCTGCGATATTCTGCAGGCTCATGTACTAGAACATGTGGTTGACTGAGCGTCCCACCATAGACTCAGGAACTTGAACTCTTGGCTGACTGATCAGTAGCACTGTTTGGAGACTTTTGTCACCTTTAGGATGGGCACAGAGCTTTCGGAATGGGTCTGTGGGATGGGCCTTGAAGGAATATCCCAGGCTACCGGAAACCTGAGACCTTGTTTCCTGACTCACAAAGACCCAGGAACTGCTGCCTTGTGCCCTTGCCGTCATGAGTGTCCCCACCATCAGTGACGGAACCTGAGTCCCAATAGATCTTTCTTCCCTCAAGAAGCTTTGTCAGACATTTTTGTCACAGCCATGAGAAAAGTAATTAGTATCCTATGGAACCCGAGTGAGGTGGGTGTGGCTTTTTATTGCTGTTGTGGTCGAAATGAAAATGGCCCAAATAGGCTCATAGGGAGTGGCTCTACTGGGAGGTGTGGAGTGGGTGTGGGCTTGTTGGAGGAAGTGTGTCACTGGGGATGGGATTCGAGTTTTTAAATGCTCAAGGCAGGTCCAGCATCTCTCTCTTTCTGAAGATCTAGACGTAAAACTCATGGCTCTTCTCCAGCACCACGGCTGGCTGCATGCTGCCATGTTTCCTGCCATGACCATAATGGACTAAACCTCTGAATCTGTAAGCCAGCCCCAATGAAATGTTTTCCTCATGGTGTCTATTCACAGCAATGAAACCGTAACTAAAACAATGACCATGCAATTAGCATTACAATTATTGTGTACATTAAAACTTCTTCTTTGGAACTGTAGAGATGGTCTAGAGGCTAGGAGCACATATTGCTCTTGTAGGAGACGTGAGTTTAGTCCCAGCATCCACATGGCCACTCAAAAGTGCCTGTAACTTTAGTTCCGGGGGAGGGGGTCTGAAGCCTCTGACTTCGGCCTCCTTAGGCATCTGCACTCACATACACATACATATATATCATTTTAAAAAAAAAGATTTAATTAGAATTTTTTTCTTCAAAAATAAATGAAAGATCTGACAAAACCCTTTCTAATGATGGTCCAGGCTTTTCCTTTAGTTCAATAAAACAAAGGCAGAAGGGGCTAGAGAGATGGATCAGCAGTTAAGGTCACTGACTGCTCTTCCAGAGGACCTGGGTTCAATTCCCAGCACCCACATGGCAGCTCACAACTGTCTGTAACTCCAGTTTCAGGGGACCCAATACCCATGGCAAAACACCAATGCACATTTAATAAAAAAAAAAACCCAAAAACTGAAAATAAAACAAAGGCAGAAATAATAAAGATAAGAATACCATTCCATGATTCTAAATCAAAATGGGTGTCACGTGATTGCCCACTAAGCTTAGATTATAGAGGACATTACACAACATCATCCCTAATACTTACAGGGGATCACGTGGTCAGTGGATGCCCACTCAGCAGTTCAGACCACATTGCCAGTCCTCCTCTCTGACCTTTCTCCTCTCAACCCACACACAGGCTCTGGTGCCCACTCCCTCTCTCTACCCTCCAGCTCTGGTGCCCCCCCTACAACAGGCCCCAACTACACCCTTTCCTTCCTGTGCTTATTCCTTTTTTAAAAAAATGTCTTCTCAACACACTGTGATTTAGCCCTCACCAAAGCAGACGGTGGAGAATCATAACGTCCCTCCCTAAACTACCATCAACTTTCTGTGATGCCTTCCCCCAGGGGATTCTTAATACAGACTTAGGAGACATAAGCAATGGCTCCACGTGTCTAGTTACTTGTCGATATTGATAAAAGACCAGCTCTAATTTCTTCAGCTCAGATTTTCCAGCACCATATGTCTTGTAGCAGGCCCAATAGGCAAGGAGATAATTCACATGCTTTCCTATTTAGAAAGCAATAAAGATGGAGAGGAAATTTATTAGTCCTTTCTGAATATAATCATGGCCTATCCTGACTTTATAGAAATTTCTAGAAAATGTTATAGCAATCAACTCTTGATAAAAGACTTGAAATTCTGACTTTTGTCCTTCATCATCAGAGTGAAGCCTGTGAGGATGAAAAATAGTTGTGTGTGTGTAAGTGTGTGTGTGTGTGTGTGTTAATGTCCTTTATCCTGCTGGTAGCAGGTACTGAGAGCATTTGACCAGGAATGTACATCTGGATGCTGAAGGAACTCTTTTCTCACAGACATAAAGAGTCTACATGTAGAGGTCTGAGTTTGTCAGTCCTGAGCAGAGCAAACCCTACACGGAGGCGTTTCTTATTGATAATCACCTTAGGTTATAAACTAGTGACTCTAACTCACTTACTTAACTCTCTCCAGCTATGAGTGGTGTCCAGTACCTAAGCTGAAACACAGCTTCATAGCTGTGAGAGAAAAAACTGACATAGACATTGCTGCTAATGTCGGAAGACAATAATCTTGGTGTTGCATAAGGGAACACATGAACAACGTGGAGTCGCTCAGCAAGGCAATTTCATTTGCAAAAACGATTGTACATGCCAGAACACAAACTGGGCTATGGTGTGGGAGGTCCTTCTGTCCATGTGTGACTTTTATTGGTTAATGAATAAAGAACTGCTTTGAGTCTACAGCAAGGGCAGAACAGAACTAGACAGGGAAAGCTAGGCTGTATGCTGGGAGAAAGAAGGGCAGAGTCAGAGAGAAGCCATGGAGCTGCTGGAGATAGATGCTGGGAACTTTAGCCGGTAAGCCACAGCCACGTGGTGATACACAGATTACTAGAAATGGGTTAAACTAAGATGTAAGAGTTAGCTAATAAGAAGTTAGAGCTAATGGGCCAAGCAGTGATTTAATTAATACAATTTCTGTGTGATTATTTTGGGTCTAGGCTAGCCGGGAGGCTGGGAACCAACAAGTGGCATCCCTTCTCCAACAGGATTAGCAAGCATGATCAACACCCCCTTTGTCTTTTATTCCAGATGTAGGTGGCCACTATGTCTCATCCCATAGTGGGGAGCTCTATTTCACAATCTAATGTGATTAGGTAATCAACAATGCCAAGTAGGGGAGATTCAGGGAGTAGGAAGCTTTCGTCTGGTCAACTACCTTTGATGGAAAAACAGTAACAATAGTTTCTCACCTGGGCCAGTGGGATGGATCTGTAAGTAAAGTTTCTGATGGCTCAATCCGATAACCTGATTTTATTCTCTGGGACTCACATGGAAGAAGAATGGAACCAACTCTTATAAGTTGTCCTCTGATACCCATGCATGTGCCATGGGATGTATGCACGCACCGTTACTACCTCCCTTATGTCCCACAGACTTTCTTATCCACTATTTGAATGGAATCAATCCTTTCCATCAAACACTTAAGATATGCTGGGCATTCTCCTCAATGATAGGAGGAATGAACCAAACACTGCATAGCTCCTGCCTCCAGAGAGCATACTGTTTAATGGAGAAACTGTCCAGCAACAACTGTCTGGTGAGTAGTTAGTTTGCCTGCTAAGTTAGGGTTTCATTCAGTCTGGGCTGTCTTGGAACTCATGATCCTCCTGCTTCTGCCTTCCAAGTGTTGACATTATAGTCATGGTCACGTACACACCAGGTAGTATTTCATACCATGAAGGCTGTCCGCATCCAGTACCACTCCGAGCACAGGTCTCTGCTCATCTGTCCCCTCCGACTTCCTTACTGGTCCTCTTGACTTGAGGCTTTGGTGCTGTCCTTGCCATGGCTTTTCTTTCTCTGTCGCATCCTCTCAGCCTCTGTGCGTGTCCTTTCTCTAGAGCAGTGATTCCCAACCTTCTTAATGCTTTGACCCTTTACTACAGTTCCTCATGGTGTGGTGACTCCCCAGCCATAAAATTACTTTGTTGCTCCTTCATAACTGTAATTTTGCTACTGTTATGAATCATGATGTAAAGATCTGTGTGTTCTGATGGTATTTGGGGGGCACGACCCATAGATTGAGAACCACTTGCAGCTCCATAATCTCATCTGAATGCTGCTTCCCGCTATTTGCATTGGTCATCCTGTCTCTCATTTCTACATAAATTAATAAATACATAGGGTCATATAAACTGCAATGTGAAGGCGCATGAAGCCCCCTGCTGGGGACCTTCACCCCAGCCCCACGTTTCTAGAACTCCTGATGTTTCACAGAAGATAGAGTCTAAAAAAGCATGGGAAGATTTCTGATTTTTAAATATAGGCAACAGATTTGCAAGTTTTTTAAACTATGAGGGAAAAACTATCTTCAGGCCAGGCTTCATCTGTGACTTTCGTCCCCAATCTCTCCCTTCCTGGCATCTTCACGCCTTGCTACCGCCTCCTCTTTGTCCCCAGCTGCTCTCTGGAGTTCCACAACCCACATAGCCTTCTGGCCATGTTCCTCTTGAGTGTTCGATTGACATCTCAAGGCCAAATCTGAACTCATCTTTCCCAGAAAAATCACTTCTTTAGGCTTTCTCAGGTAAAGAAAGTCAGTCCTTCTTTTCCCTTCACTGGGATTCAGAAATCAGGAATTAAACGGAAGTCCTTCTTGGGATGCTTACAGCACAGTGGTCACCAGACTTGTCAGCGTGGGGCTTCAGAAGTGTGCTCTCATACCTCCAGAAGAGAATGACAGAACAACAGGACAGACACTCAAGAGTGTCTTCAGAGGCCTAAGGCCGTATAGAGACAGATATCACAGAACTCGTTAATTCATGCTTCCAATATTTGTTGGATTCCTACAGTGCTTTAATCCCTGGGGTAAAAGGCACAATAAAGTACAGGAGAAATAATTTTGAAAAATATGGATTTGGGCTCTCATATAACTCTTTCGGGAGATGGCAAAGAAGAAGTATATTTGCAGGCAATTTCAGCCAGGCACAAATGCCCTCCAAGCCACAATGAACCAGCGTGTACAGTTGATCACAGTAGAGAAGCTGGGGGTGGGGGGTGGGGTCTGTACTAAGTTACTGTATTCCGGGAATGACCCCAAACCTCACAAACAGGCCTGATTGGATGCAGAGACCATTTCAGACGAACCATCAGGGAAGGCCTGGGCAGTGAAGTCCAGATGAGGAGCCTGACTGTGGGGAGAGTCTTTAGGGCCGCGAACACGCACAGCTCTGGGGCAGAAACACACTGGGTAGCAGGGAAGATGGAAGGAAAAAGTCTAGCAAAAAAGAGGGGACTCACAAACAGGAGGTATCTGCATGGCTGATTGAGGGAGACAGGACACAGCCTGGAGGAGGGGAGGTGTCTTAGTTAGGGTTCCTAGTGCCATAATAAAACACCAGACTGTAAGCTACTTGGGAAAGAAAGGGGTTATTTCATCTTTAGCATCATCCAACAGAAACCAGGGCGCAACTCAGGACTAGATTCTGGTGGCAGGAGCTGATGCAGAGGCCATGGAGGGGTGCTGCTTACTGGCTTGCTCCTCATGGCTTGCTCAGTCTGCATTTTTATACACCCCCAAGACTACCTTGATGGCATTCCAGGGACAAATATGTCCAAACAGCCGGGTAACTTTTGACAAGGCAGAGGGGGCCAGTCAGAGACAAGAGGACAGTTTTCAACAAGCAATTGAAAAATTGGGTCTCCACATGGAGAAGAATGGAGCTGGGCCCTGCTACTCCATCTATGAAGTCATTTCAAATGCATCAAAAACCTAAATATTCTCCTCTGAGACAGGTTTTCTCTGTAGCTTTGGAGCCTGTCCTGGGACTCGCTCTGTAGACCAGGCTGGCCTCAAACTCACAGAGTTCCACCTGCCTCTGCCTCTACTTCCTGCGTGCTGGAATTAAAGGTGTGCACCACCACCACCACCCAGTGAAGGGCAGAGTCTTCACACTGGGTTTGGCGATAATGTCTCAGATATGATGCCAAATGCTTTGGAAACAAAAGAGAAAATGGATAAACTGGACATCAAACTTAAAAACTTCTGCACATAAAAAGACATTCTCAAGGGAATGAAAAGATAATCCATAACTGGGTGTAGTGGTACACACCTGTAGTCATGGAACTCAGGAAGCCGAAGCAGGAAGATTGCCATGAGTTTAAGGCCAGCCTGAGTTAATTATAACAACTCAGACTCACAAAAAAGGAAGGAAGGAGGGAAGGAAGGAAAGAAGAGAGGGAGGGAGGGAGGAAGGGGAAAGAAACAAGACAACACATAGTACATAGAACAGAAGAAAGTTTATCTGATAAGGTACAAACACCCAGAGTACGGAAAACTCCAACAAAACCAAAAAAAAGCAAAGAAACAAACAAATTGACACAGACCTCTCTCAGATGCCCCAACGGTCAACAGTGCCATTAGGAGACCCTCGGTGCCTCTCATCGCTCAGAACATGCACATCGCAGACACATAATGAGATCGCTGCTATCCAGAAAGTAGCAAGTGTCAATGAAGAAACTAGAACACTTTGTCATTGCAACGAGAAGAGAGCATTTTCAAAACAGTAAGATTGCTCTTTAAAACCTGAAATAGAACTGCCATATGTGCTGGCTAGTTTTATATCAACTTGATTGATGCAAACTGAAGCCATTTGAGAGGAGGGAAACTCAACTGAGAAAATGCTTCCATAAGATCTAATGTAATCAAGTCTGTAGAGCAGTTTTTTAATTAGTGATTGATGGGGAGGACCTAGTCTATTGTGTGTGGTGCCATCCCTGGGCTGGTGGTCCTGGGTTCTATAAAAAAGCGGACTGAGCAAACCATGTCGAGCAAGCCAGTAAGTGGCACCCCTCCATGGCCTCTGCATCAGCTCCTGCCTCCAGGTTCCTTTCCTGTTTGAGTTCCTGTCCTGACTTCCTTCAATGATGCTCACAGATATGGAAGTGTAAGCCAGATAAACCTGTTCCTCCCCAACTTGCTCTCTGGTAATGGTGTTTCATCATAGCAATGGAAACTCTAACTAAGACACCATATGACCCCAAAAATTCCAGTTCTGGGTATACAACCCCTAAAAGTGAAAACCAGGACTCAAAAGATATTTGCACACCCATCATTCACAGTGATTAAGATAGAAAGGCAACCGGTGTCTCCATGTGATTGAATCAGTGAGCCAAATGTGATTTATAGGCACACAGAACATTGTTTGGTCTTAAGAGAAGAAATTATCTATACTACAACATGGGCAGACTTCTATTTACCAAGACCAACAGGCTGTCCCAAAAGGCAACCCTGCACAGCTCCATCCGTCTGAAGGACTTGGAGTAGTCAGATCCAGATCAAGGAAAATATGGGCTGCCAGTCACTAGAAGGAAGAAATGCAGAACTATTGCTAACGGATACAGAATTGCCGTGTTACTAAATAAAGAGTTCTGGAGATGGGCGGTGATAGTGACTCAGCAACATAGTGGATATGTTTGATACTACGTGGCTATTCCTTTAAAAGTAACTAAGATGTTAAATGTTATGTTGTATTCATCCACACAATAAAAAGAAATGGGAAAGAAGTCCAGCGATTTCTCATTCTGTGACTCTCCAACACAGTCTGGACAAGGGCATCTAAAACACAGTTTCCGGGTAAGATGAGGAAGATGTGCTCCTGGTGGCAGAGGAAGGAATTGTTCTGGTATGTGGCTCTCACAGCCCAGGGCAGAGCAGGCCCCTGAGAGGCTGCTTCTCAGCTGTTTGTTGAACAGTGTTTTGCAGGCAGAAGATGGTGGAGAAGTTGAGAACAAGAAAGGCAGAGTTTGGTTGGCTGTGCCGAGACTGGCAGTGACCAGCAAGGCTGGCAAGATTGGTATCACCTGGAGGGTGTTTAGTCCCAATCTTGAGGTGAGGTGTTCTGATACCGTCCCATTCTTGCCAGATGAGAATGTGCATTTTAGTGAGATACACCCACCCCCTGTGGGGTATGTGCACTTTGAAATTTGAGAAGCATTCCCCTATGAACTGACGAATTAGAAATTAGTCTCCACTCAAACATCCACACCCACTGCTAAAAAAAAAAGTCCCTATGGCAATCAGTCTTTCCTCTCCAGACCTCATACATTCATCTGTCGCACTGTGAGCCATCAGCAGGATAATTTGTGAGCTTTGCAAAAGAGGAGGATGTCGCAAGATTGACGGACATGGTGTCACAAAACTACTCAAATTACACAGGCTAGGGGTCCTCATCTAGAGGCGCGAGGGCATCCTTCAACAGAGAACAATTTGAATATCAAAGGATTTAGGCAAAACAAAAGAGACTCATGAATACCACTGTAAAAATGACCCACTTTATGATCCCATTGTGGAGCTTAAACAGTTTCATCAAAAAAAGTGCAAAAATTGCAACACTTTGTCCAATTATTAATTATTCCAAGAAGAAGAACATTGGAAATTACTATTTTCCTTGTACCATAGAACATAAGTATTTTGTTACAAGCTATAGTCTTGTTTTTATTTTACTTTTTAATTCGTTGATTATTTTGTGTGTATGAGTATTTTGCCTTCATGTGTGTCTGTGCACCATGTGAGTGCAGGCCTGGTGTCATAGGCGGTTGTGAACCGCCATGTGGATGCTGGGAATTGAGCCTGGGTCCTTTGGGAGACTGGCAGGTGTCGTTAACCACTGAACCATTGCTCTGCCTGTAGTTCTGTTTTGTTTTGTTTAAAATTTATTTATTTACTATGTTTACAGTGTTCTGTCTGCACACCAGGAGAGGGCACCAGAACTCAGTATAGATGATTGTGAGCCATGATATGGTTGCTGGGAATCGAACTCAGGACCTCTGGAAGAGAAGTCAGTGCTCTTAACCCCTGAGCCAACGCTCCAGTCCTGTAGTTCTATTTTTAAAGAGAAGTTACCACAACTGAGCTTTTTGTTAAGGTTCCCCATGCTGTCAGGACCTTACTTTGAAAACAGTCATACAAAGAGGACTCTGGAGTTTTCCTTCAGTAATCCCAGCGGAAAAGGAATTCTAATCATCGCATAGGCCTTTTCCCTTATATGGCCTATCATCATCATCACCACAACCACCACCATCATCATCACCATCATCATTATCACCATCACCATCATCATCACCATCACCATCATCACCATCATCATCATCACCATCATCACCACCACCGTCATCATCATCACCATCATCACCACCACCGTCATCATCATCACCATCATCACCACCACCGTCATCATCATCACCATCATCATCATCACCACCATCACCATCACCATCATCACCACCACCGTCATCATCATCACCATCATCACCACCACCGTCATCATCATCACCATCATCACCACCACCATCATCATCATCACCATCATCACCATCACCACCATTATCATCATCACCATCATCACCACCACCATCATCATCACCACCATCACCATCATCATCATCACCACCACCATCATCATCCTTACCACCAACATCATCACCACCATCATCATCACTATCATCACCATCACCATCATTACCATCATCATCATCACCACCACCATCATCATCCTTACCACCATCATCATCATCACCACCGCCATCATCATCATCATCACCACCGCCATCATCATCCCTATTGTCATCATGATTGTTGTTGCTATTACATGTTGGAAAGGTATATATTTAGGTACGAGGTATAAAGTGGTGCTCTGTTTTTTTTTTTTAATTACAATGTATAATGACTAAATGAAGTCCATCACCTGAGTCATCAACCACCTCAGCCATCTGACACCTCACGGGATGCAAACCTCCTTGGGACTTTATGATACCGAGTGTGACCAGAGTGTGATAATTGGCACCCACTCTCTCTACAGCTCCCTGAATGATTCTTTCTGAGCCTCATGTCCAGGTGAACTGTGTCTGTCCACTGCGCTGCCGCCAGAACAGTTCCGCGGTGAGTGACAGCCACAGCTACCTGTTGAACAATTGATTACCTTATCCACCATGAGGAAGTTCTCCAGCGTCTCCCCACTTCCGCAGGTGACATCCCCAACTTCTCTTACGGCTCTGGGCAGGATCTCTTGTACCTCTTGGGCAATCATTCCTATACAGAGAACACTCCAACAGGGTTAATGGGGGTGAGGGGATGATCACAGGATTTCCTACATCAGAATGGACAACTGACATCGTGGGGACTCTTTGGAAATAGAGTTTACCTCGGCTTTTGTGTTCATCTACGATTAAGAAGAGAACCATTATAGAATTAAAAGTAGGCGCCCCCTCACTCCTTCCCTTCCTCCCTCCCCTTCTCCCCCTTTTTAAAGACTTTATCTAATGCTGGGAAGGGTGAATAAACACTTTTAAATCCCTATACATTGAAAGGAAGCAAGTCATTTATTCGGTTCTTTAATGTTCCTATAGGAGACTTTGGTCCCTCGGTGTTCCTGCTTATTTTTAGGGTGTCAGGTTGAGGACCAAGCAGTACTGTGCAGCTGTTCCTTGTCTAACTTTACCCACCTGCCATCTTTTCACTCCATCCCTAGACTGCCCAGGACTCCCCTCTATCCACTTGGTGCTGCTCGGCACCCCTGAACCCTTGCCTCACAAGCAATATATTCAAAATGCTCTACCAGGACTTGGGGGGCAGCATGGAGGCGTTAAGGAAAGGTGACCCACATATTCTCTGACTTTCCCTGTTCCGATGACTGTGGGCCAAAGAATGTGCTGTCAAATGCCACAGCATGCAAGTTCACGATAAAGAGGCAACGAGGAGCTTCCTCGCTGAGAACAGACAGTTGAAGAGACTCCGCATCTGTACCTGTTTGGTGGGCAGTGTTTATCCCCATGGCAGATGCAAATTCGGGTTTGTAGTCGTATTCAACAATCCTCATCTGGGCTATTCTTCTCAGCTGCTCATTTGTGTCAACCTGATTTAATTAAAGAAGAGCAAATTTCACCTGCTTAGGTATTTGTTATTCAAATCGGCGTCCCATGTGATCCCAAGAGCCTAGGGAGATCGACAGTGTGAATGTCCTTTCCTGCCAACCTCACTAGATTAGGAAAGACTTCTTACCTTCTCCTTGGTGAAGCCAAAGCTCTAAGATCCACAGATCCCCTAAAATATGTACCCAGAGGTTTGAGTCTAAATTATGAGACCAAAGTGCCCCCTACTCCACTCTTGCCTTCCCTTCTCAGGAAAGTTCAAGGATTCTCACTTTGGAGAAGCTGTTCAGGATACCAAGGTGTCCTGTTCTGTTGGGTCCAAAGGCTTGTTGCCCAGCTTCTACTTACAAACTGAAACTGCGATGCTAGTTCAAGGACAACCTTGAGGTAAGGAGGGATTTCATACTCTTGGATTGCTTTGACCATTTTGCTGGAGGAAGTTTTTTTTTTTCTTTTTGAGTGGGGTTGGCCCTCTTCTCCCTCCCCAAGCCTCTCAGGGTTTAGTTCAGCATCCTTCTTCCCGACTGTGTCTAGTGGTGTCCCCCATTATCAACACAAGTCCTCAAGAAAAATTGTATTCGTCTCCAGAAAATTGATAGCAAGATAATGAGTTTAATCTTCTCTAAAAACTAAATGTTCGATCCAAAGGATTCCCCTTTAATTTGAAGGATTTTTTTAAAAATAAATTCACAAAACAGCTATATCTAACTTTAATAGCATTCATCTGATAAAAAAAAATAAATACATCAGTGACTTTTCTGTCTGTTCCCTGATTTTTCTTTTAGAATATTCCTGAACTGTGAAATCAATGCTATTTTGGCAATTAGGAATCTATCACCTGGGGACATTTGGCTAAGACGGCAGACTAGAAGCCATCTCTAAGTGAGTGGATGATCGGAATGAGGGAAGTAGAAGGGTCAGCCCTGCTCTGCTGCTCAGGCAAGCTTCTGACCTCAGGGCCCGCTGATTGACAACATATGCGCCATTCTAGTGGACTTCCTCCAAGGTGTGACTTGCCACCCACCCCTGCGACCAACAGCTGCCGCCTGGAATAAGACGCGCTGGCCTGGGCCCTCTCTGAGTCAGCCTTAAAAAGCCTCTTCTAGCAAACACCTGCAGAAGGTGTATCATCAGGGAGTTTCTACCACAGAGATTTGCAGTGACCACCACACTGCCTGCCTCCCCGGCAGCCACACCCCATCTGTGGCCCCACCCGTGCATAACTCCCAACAGCAGTGACTGCCGTTATTCCGACCTTCATCAGGGCGGCTGTCCCTAGTACAGCCAGGATCCTCAGGCCCCTGCCTAGGAATCGGCATCTTTTCATCTCCACGGCTCAGCTTCTCAGGGGTGAGACTCCTGAGATCTCGGAGAGATTTGTAAACCTGACAAGGGCAAGCACAGGATACTAATACAAACCATGAGAGGAGTCATCCAGAAAAAGCAACTTCCTCTCTCCTGCCTTGACGAGTTGCAAAGCAGCAGTTCTGGGGAAACCAGCACAGCTCTGCCAGAACAAACCAGGAAGAGAAAGGGGAGCACCAAATCCATTCCACAGAGCCTTCATTATCCAGCTACCAAACTCAAATAAAGACTGAAAGATAATTGAAGTACAAAAGACCAGTTTCCCTGCTGAGAACAGATGAAAAATTTCTCAACCACATGCTCGCAAACTGAATTCAAGAACATGGTAATATTCGTTTTATGACCAAATGGATTCCACCTTAGAGATGCAAGGCTGGTTCGACATAAGCAAATCAATAAATCTAACGCACAAAGTTAACAGACATGAGGTCAGAAATCACAGACTCTCTCACTAGAGACTGAAAAGACATTTGACACAATTCAATATGCCTTCGTGGGAAAAGTCTTAGACAAATTGGTAACAAATAGAATGTACCTCAAAATAATAGAGGTCATATACAACACCCACAGCCAGCAGTATATACTGAGACATTTCCTGTCAAATCTGGAATGAGATAAAGGTTCCCGCTGGATTTCAGTTCAAAGTCACAGCAGTAAGAGAAGAGAACCCTGTACATGTGTTAGAATAGGAATAATTAAAATCGTCCTTATTCACAGACCATATGATTCTATACTAACAAGACCCTACAGACTCTTCCAGAGAACTCTTTCAGTTTTTGCAGAATGCAAAAATCAATATAGGAAAATCGTGCTTTTGTCTATGCAAATAGTGAACTTGTTGAGAAAGAAAGAAGAAAAAGATGATCCCATTTTCAATACCTAAAATAATAATAATAAGGGACTAGAAACAACCATAACCAAGGCAATGAAGAACCTCTACAAGAGAAGTTTTATACCTCTGGAGAATGTGGTTGAAGAAGATAGCAGAAAATGGAAAGACCCTATGGCTATAGCTTGATTGAATTAATATTGTGAAAATCACCATTCTACCAAAAGCAATTTTCAGATTCAATACCAATAAAAATTTCTACAATATTCCTCATAGAAATAGGAAAAAAATCCTAAAATTCACATGGAGCCACAACAGACCCCAGATAACCAAAGCAATCAGATTCCTAAACATTTTAATCCCAGCACAGCAGGGATTAAATTATGAGGTCTCTACACTCATGAATGTATTGACAAGAGAGCTATCAAGAGTGGAATGTGGTTGTACAAACCCTACATTTCAAAGGCAGAGGCAGGTCCTTCTATGTGAGTTCAAGTCCAGCCTAGTGTACTTAGAAAGTTCCAGGCCAGCCAGAGCTACGTAATGGGATTCTGTCTAAGACAAAACAACAGAAACATAAGGGACTAGCTCAGTAAGTCAGACCTCTTTCCTTTACGCCCTTTTGTCTTTCTACCATGTGAAAACAGTGCTCAACACACCTCCTTGGCAGGCCTTCAATCGCGGCCTTTGGCAGACATTAAATCTGTCAGTACCTTCATCTTGCAATTCTTTCAAATAGCCTCCAGAATTACTAGTAATAAATTTCATTTTGTATAAATTGCCCACTGGCATTTCACTATAGTAGTGCAAATGGTCTGTGAGCCTTCTAGAAACCCTGGAAGAATTAAAAGTTTGGGAAAACAGACTCGGGGAGAGGAAAAGAGGATGTCCACAGATCCCCGCCACCGCTGACGACTTTATCGCCTTCCTTCTCGTATCTGGGATGAGTAGCAAATGGGACAGCTCGAAGTTTTAGGAACATATCCATCTCACAAATACATAAAACACACATGCTAATAGGAGATGATTTTAATATATCTGAATACTAAGCATTTGTGTAAGCAAACCTATCATTTCCTTAGGTTTTTACATGTTTAAAAAAAATGCTCCACTGTTTGGATACTCACCTTCTTGGACCTGGAGGGAGGGGGGAGGAACTTGAACTTCCCACAGGGCAGGAAACCCTGACTGCCCTTAGGGACATAGAGGGAGGAGGAGAGGGAGTGGGGGGAGTGGGAGGGTGTTGGGAGGAGGGGCGGAACTGGAAACTTTTATAATTCAATAAAATTACTTTCTAAAAGTAAAAAAAAATGCTCTACACAGAAAATCTTAGAAAAAACTCCTGATGTGGGTAAGAGGCTCTCACTCGGTCATTCTCTAGGCATGGATTGTAAACTAGAAACCTGACACAGCCCTGGGTTAAATTCCTGTCAGGGTACAGCTCCAGGCTTCTAAGCATAGCCAACAATTCTCTTTATTCCCTCAGCTTGCTGGGAACAGAAACAGGAGGGTGAGTTCCACATCTAGAGCCTAGGGCGGGGCTACTTATACCAAGAGTGCTTCCTAGAAGGATTGAGAAGCTCCAAGGGATGTCTGTTATTCAAGACAATCTATTTTCTTTAATGGAGAGCAAAATTTGATGGCTTTTGGCAAATGAAATTCTGTGGAGGCCTGGTAATTGCTACCCGGGCTGTGGAAGACATTCTTAATTTGTGACGCTCCACCGAGACTTCCAATTGAGATGTCATAAGCCATTGGTGTGGCCAGACGCAAGGACATGTCCGAATTAGCATGAACTGAAATGCAGATGGTGTATGTCTCTCCAAAGCTGGAAATAAAGAACTATCAGTTTGGAAATGTCTGTGAGACCCTTCTAGTCCTAAATGCCTATCCAAGGGGGAGATCACAGCAACCCTATTGTGAACGGGAGCTGGGAGAGCGGAGCGAAAGGCAGCAATAAGAGCCCTTCTTGGGAATCCTCTCCAGAGCTAGCTCAGAAAGCCCAGTGCATATTTGCACTGGGAAAGGGAAGCAGTCTGGACGGAAGGCCAATGATCAACAGATTCGATCATCTGAGGAGGGGGAATGAGGTGCAGAGCAAATTACAGCAGTCTCGTGAGAAGAGACTTGAGGCGGTGGAGACATGGCGGGCGTGGTGAAGGGAAGACTGGATGCCGGAGAAGCCGGAATCAGGAATGGCCATCATCCTGATCACGCTGCCCCACGGAACTCCTACAACTTTCCAGAATTTTGGACTCTTATTCCAAGTACTCAGAAAAGAACTCCCGAAGGTGAGGTAGGCCCACTTGCATGTCACAGTTGCAGGCCATGACGTCAGCCAGCTGCAGCACCTTTATTTAATTACATCTTCAGGCCAGACTTTAATAGCCGTTAGGCAACTGCCTGTACTAAATGGAACAAGGCACCCGATGTCTGGTCCAAAGTTTATTGTCCCAGTAAGGCCCCCACTGGGGAGCTTTTCAAGTGCTCCTCAAAGTTCTTGCCTGGGAAGACAGTGGCTAGCAGAGCCAGAACAAGGGACCCTGGGAGGAAGGGGCTAGAGAAGTCTATCATCCATTCAGTAACCAGATGGAGGGGGCCAATGGGAGACAGGAAATGTCAAATGTGAAAGAAAGGCACTATCCATTTCCCTCTTTCTCCTCTCTCTCTCTCTCTCTCTCTCTCTCTCTCTCTCTCTCTTTCTCTCTCTCTCTCTCTGCTCCCCCTTTTCCCTTTCCCCTCCATAATCCCCTGAATAAATATTTCAATCTCACTCTACATGTTGGGTCTATCCATGTCTCTGTCTACTGCCCGCCTACCATGTGTCTGCCTGCAGCCAGGACCAGCCACCACTGCCCGCTGCCACATGGCCCGCCGGGGATCTTGCAGGGACCCACAGTCGTTTCTGCCTTGGGACTGGCTGCTCCCAGAGTCTGCTGCCTGCCTACTGCCGCCAGGGACCTGCCAGCATTTTTAAATCATAAAATTTAAACAACTGTAAGACATGCTGCCTCTGCCCACTGACTGTTTGGTAAACCCGTCCCCCAGGTATAAAGACAACTTCACAATTGCAGTAGAGACGCCCCGCTATTCCAGCCATCATTATCTTCAAACAACTTGCTATTTCACACCAAGAGGTGACATATAAACCTGCCCTGACCCGGAGTGTCAGGCTGAAGTCCCACGCACCTGACTGAGGTGTCAGATAAGAGCTCTGTGCATACCCCAGGCTCACCTCCTGGATATTCTCCTTCACCCGGCTGTCGGAGGGATGCATGACGGTCCCCATCACTTTCATGTTGCCACAGACAACCAGGGCTTCGTCAGGTGCATCTGTGTTTATTCCTACTCGACTGTGACAGATGACCGAGTCTGGAACTTGTCCTCGCTGCCATAATGCATCGCTGTCACTTTCGAACTGCCCAGGGTTAGAGGCCTGGAGAAACACAGCGGCACACTGCCGTTCAGGTTACGAGGGCAGAAACGGTTGATCACGAGTCCTCGGGGCAAAGAAAAACAGACTGGTGTCCGAGTTCTTCCCGTGAGACTCCCACACTGGTAGAACACGCTGATGTAGATAAATGAACACCGAGAGCGAGCCCAGGAGAGCCACAGAGGAACCCAACGGGAGGAGCTCTGCAAGCCAAGGCTGAGGACAGCCAATCTCTGTAACGTTTCTCAGAGACTGAACTGTGTGTTCAGCTACAGCACATGGGCAACTTTAAAAGGCAGAGGTGGCAGCGGGGGTGGGGGAAGAGCAGGGACGAAAAGCTGGGACTCTCTTTTCAGACATAATAATAATTTAAATTCAGATCAAAAAGTGTACCTTATCCAATGCTCAAGAAAACAAAAATACCTTGTATTTAACTAACCTTTTATAACTTCACAATACTCATATTGGTGATTTCACAAATGGCAACAACGTGAATATATAAGACACACTCACCTACTCCCTACACACGGGGGTCCTATGGCAGCTACGGTTTTGTTGCTAATCTATGCAGCAATTATACGACATAAACACCGTTATGGTCATCTAATTGGCACGCTGAGAGCATAATAAATTGCCCAAGACCACGTGGATAATCCATGCTATGTTTCCTGTGGTTACTAGATAAGGACTCAAACTTTGCTATTCTACAACATGACCTTGAAGTAGCCCTGGCAATCTTTAAAACAATCCAAGTGAAACTCTTGGGCCAGCCGAAGTTCTGAAGACTTGCCTTCTAGTAAAACTTTGGCTAAAAAATTTCTATGGGGTTACCCTCTTCCCTCCCGGCTTCTCTGTAGCTGCTGTTGCCAAATGCCTTACGCAGGGGTCTCCAAATCCCTCACATACCTCAGGACAAAATCTACTTTCTTTTTCTAAATGATGATGTTTTTCCTTCTAAATGTGATTTTTGCATTGGTAGCCAGGTGTAGAGAACCCAGATTAACTAGGACCCTGACGCCTCAGCAGGTTGCAGGAGTACAGTGACTTCACTTTTGTCCACCTGGTGGGTCTCGCGTATCTGGGCACCATTTACCCCTGAAGACAGCTCAAGGAGACTCTATAGCAGTTGGCTCAGGAGAGACCTGGGAATTGGGGTGGGTGGCAGGGGCGGTGTTCGCTAGACATTTTTTTTTAATCTTGCTTGAATGTTCTGCCACCTGCATGTGTTACACATTAAAAATAAATAAATAAAAGAAGTCACCAAGTTTAGCTTTTACTTTGATTTCAGTTGAAGAACTTTTGGGCAACTCCACCCCTGTCTTTTATTTCTACCAGCTTAAAACTTGGACTTCTCAGAAGACCTGGCCTCGGAGGCGTCACAGACAAGAGCGGTGGGAAAATTCAAACCGGCAGCTTGGAAGCGTTATTTTGTAGAAACTGGCTTAAACAAAAGCTTTTCTGCAAGACCCCTGGAGCCCCTTGGACATGAACCGGGAGTTGGCTTTGACCCAGGTTCCTCTGCTGTGAGCGATCAGCACCGGAGCGTGGAGAGAGCCGACGGGCTCTGCTCTCTGCTGAACATCCTGAGCCACTTGGAGGCAACCAACCAGGACAGTGATGGCTTCTTGCTGTTGGCTGAGGTTAATGAGCTTTGGGATAGCGCTTACCATGTTGGTCACGGGAAACTAAGGAGATGTCAGTTTTTTTGTTTGTTTGTCTTTCCCACAATTGCCTCATTTGCCACAATTGTTTCATCAGCTAAAACTCAGCTCCTCAAATATGTTCAAATGTTCTCAAGAAAGAGCACAGATAGATTGAGAGCAGATACTAAGAAGGGGTCAGCATCTCGAGTGAGAAATAACGTAAGATGTGAGCATTTCCTTCCCCACCCTCGGGACCCGCGCTTTCGGGTGTCAGAACAGTCTGTGCTGTACCCCACCGTGATTGCTAGACACCAAACGCCAAAAGGTTCCCTTTACTTTTCTAAATTACTTTTTTGTCTCATGGTTTCATATGTTTAGGGAGGACTTAAACTCCAGTCTAGGTTATGTAGCCAACAGGTTGTAAGACTTCACAGTGGTCGTTTATCTCTGTGTACCAGTGTTATCTTTTGAATAGCGATAAACCTACTGTCTTTACCTACCTCCAAAGGTTATGTGTGTCTAAGTAACAATCTTAATGTGAACAGTCTGCAAAAGTGAGGGCAAACTGACACATATCCATCCTCCACATCTGGCTGGATACAGAGCTCACTGTGGTCACAGCAGCAGAGCCACAGTTCCCCGGGCTCCCTTCTGCGAGAACACAATGTAAATGGCGCCCCCTGCAGGTGCTTGGGATAGCAAACAGCATTAGAAGTGATTTGACCGGAATGAAAACTGCTGGAATTTCTGTTTTAATTTTGTTTATGACTCTAAACACAGGCAACAGAAGAACTTGGCCTTTAGCGAGCAGTTCTTAGGAAATAAATTTGTACGTCTTTTGGAAGAGTTATTAAAACTGGGTCCAAAAATATTCTTCAGCAGGGCCATTCTGTGTGACATTCACTACTAGGAACTCACTGAAAATGCATATCTGGACCTCTCAGGCTATTAAAATAGAAACTCTGGGTGTGGGTATGGCTATCTATGTCTGCAGAAGCTCCCTGGGTAGATTGGGATACCTCTTGCCAGCCATACAGACGCTGCTGTCTTTGGTGTTGATTTTCTACCGCAGTGTGGTTTGCAGGGGGAAGCAGGAACCCTTGAGGATGGGGTCGTTTCTAGTCTCCCCAGAACAGAGACAGAAATAACGTGCTCCTTTTCAAACGGAGAAAATCCTGAAGTGTCTTTGAAAGTCAGGCAAGGGTAATTGCCCCAAGTGTTTGCCTTCCAGCCCCCCAAACCACCTCTAATTGTGTATTTCAGAAAGGAAGGAGAGTTGAAAAAAACCCTGGTTGCTAACACAGGGGCCCTTGAAGAAACTCCACCCAGGAGTGCTCCCAAAAGCAAAGGCCTGGCAAATACATCTGCTCACTGGAGAAAACCTTAACTGATCCTAAATTAGTCCATTTACACCACAGGGGTTTAACATATTTCTAAAGCTGTTATGGTTGACAAACCAGGTGGACAAAGACTGAACTCTGGCCACCGTTCTCCCTTCCGAGGAGAATTTTGACAAATACGGTATCCTGGATACCTCCCAGAGACCAGAGTCTCGGGGACAGTCCTCACACTGTCTTTCTATCAAACAGAAAAACACTGATCTCCATTTGAGCAATGGCTCTTAGTCCACAAAGCGGAATCCGGTTTTCAAAGAGTGCCCCCCCACGCATAGCCAAGCACGCAGCGCCCTTAATTATTAAACTTACCTGCCTGTCTTTTATTCTGGAGCTCAAGCTGACAGAACCAGGCCATGGTCTTAGAGGCCACACTTGCCTCTTGGGTACGGGGCAGTACCCACTCAAATGGATAGACCACACAGAGATGGTCCTTTCTAGAATGTTGGGTGCAGCAAACACTGGTGAGCGTCTCTAAAACTACATGAACCAAATAATAACACCATCTCTTACATTTCTGTCTCTCTCTGTCTCTGTCTCTCTGTCACTCCCCCCTCCCCCCATGCTGTTAATTTGAGTGGGCCGAGAAATCTGCTTCCGCTGTTACACCTGTGATTTGGAGCGAGCATGAAGTAGCCACACACACACACCCGTGAGATAATTTCAATTTGGGGCATGAGGGTGTGTGTTACTGTCACATTGTTCTTCCCATTATTCTTAGGGTAAGTTGGCGTCTTCTAGGTGTCACCCTGGTTTAGGGTGCTGGTGTCACCCTAGTTTAGTGTAGGGTGCCCTCTTTAACCAGGAATAATAGCTAGGAGGAAGCTACTGTCTCTGGGGTACGAAATGTTTTCAAATTTTAAAAGTTGAGAAAATAGCATAACACTTAATCTGTGCTGAGCGCAACTTGGCGTGTTTCATATTGAGACTAGCTTCCATTCTCCCGGGCTCCCCGTCTTTGTGTTGTGATGAGGGGGGGGGCGTTGGTTAACAGAGTTTCCAGTTAGCAGAGTTCCTGTGAGCCAGGCTCCCTTCCCCTCCTGGCTGCCGTGTGAACTTGCACAGTACTGAGGGCTCAGACAGTCAGGAAAGGAGAAACAAAGCTGCCAGGCAAACAATTCGGAGGATGCGGGTGGCTAGCAGACAGAGTGAGGCAGAGGCTAGCCACAGGACTGCACTGTGGTGCCCACCGGTCTACACCGTCTTATTCCTTCTGAAGTCTGAAGCAGCGAACAACCCATTTTCTGGACTTGAATTCAGATCAGAATTGTTAGCATAGCAATCCAGATAATACCAGATGAGATGTCCAAGATGGCTCTGACATAGGAGATTGGAAAGACACCTCTTTGATTGGCTGCCTGTTTTTGTCTCAAAAGAGCCTTGTTAGCCTATGGTTGGGTCAAAAACAGCCCGAGTGTGAACAGCCAGCTTTCATGCAAGTATTTTACTTCACATCTGTTGTTACTTCACCTCCAATAAGAGTTTTAGGGGTAACTGATGGATTCTTGCTAGTAGATAGCTTCTTAGTGTTAGGGGTAACTGATGGGTTTTTGCTAGTAGATATGCTTCTTAGTTTTAGGGGTAACTGATGGGTTTTTGCTAGTAGATAACTTCTTAGTTTTAACCGGCTAAAGGAATTACAGAGGAATCTTTGTTTCAGAAGAGCTCAAAGCAGGCAAGAAGCACTGCCTTCCCGAAGCAGGCAGCTGTGTCCCCAGGGCCTTCGGTTGGTAGCTGTGATCACGGGCCTGCCCATAGAGAACGAATCTCCCTACTGGAGTTTCACATCCTCCCTACGCCACTCTTAAAAGGCCCGGGACCACACGGCCTCAGTGGCAGCCAGTCTGGATTCACGCCCGCAGCTGCAGCCGCTAGAAGCTTAATGCCCCTATGATGGCCAAGATACCCATCCACAGCTGTAACCATCCAGCCACTGTCACTCGGCAAATGGGTTGGAGCTTTCCTGCGTGCCAAGCAGCCGCCCTGATGCCCTGGGGTCAGCCATCATGTGGGAACACAGGAAACCTCCGTGGTGCATTCCTCGCTCACTAGGCCAGGATCAGAGAGAGCTGGGATGCTACGTGAACTCCACTGTTTATGAGCTGAGCGCTCTAGAATGGTTTTGCATCTCAGGCCTCTGTGCTCTGACAGCAGGGAATGGTCACACAGTGAAGGCTTCATGGGTATAAAGTGGAATCGTGTAGATTTAACCAGAGCCTCCAAAAGAGAGTCGGTGTCAGGGTTTCCAACCTCAGTACCACGGCATGTGGGGAGGGGATGCTCCCAGTAGGCATATTGTCCTGTGCATTGTAAAGCACTGTGTGGCATCCCTGGTCGCTATGCCTTAGATGCCAGGTGTATGGATAAAACTGCCCTTGGTTGAGAACCACGCTATTAAAAAAAAATGTAGTTTCTGCTATTATCAAAATTGACAACCACGGTTGGGAAAAAAACACACCTCAAGCATGTTGCTGACAGTTCAACTTCTTCCTGCAAGGTAGAAAAACATACATGGTCCAGAGAACCAGAGAACTCTGCTTACCCGGACGATGATCCTTTCAGAGATGTGGGCAGCCAACAGGTAGAACTGGTCTTGGTTAGCAGCATACAGCCCGACCACCAACATGAAGTATCTAATTCAGAAACAGCAGGCTGATGGGGGTGCATCAAAGAATAGAGACATAGTTTGTGCAATTAACTGGCACCCAACTTTTCATTCATAGTGAGCTCAGTTAGACGGGTTCACGTACTTGCAGACTGCCTTCCCCTCCCATGTCGGCAGCACCCCCAGAGAAATGGGAGAGCGAGTGGCTGACTTGCTACCACCCCAGTGTGTCTGGGAGCAGCCCCACTGGGGAGAGCTTCTAGGACTGGGTTCAGCCCACCTATGTGGACTTGCCTATGCCCCACCCCGGTGCATCTCTGAAGCATTGTTTACAAACACAGGACAGAAACCACCAAGGTTCCCGTGTCCTCAACCATATAAGTCAGACATCCTGGGTCTTAATGGAGGATACTGGTCCCTTCCCACCTTGACCCGCCCCAATCATCCTCCACCTTCAATGTTCTCAGGCCTTGGGCTGTAGCTGAAGACCTGAACCCCCCTCCAATTGCTCCCAAAGCAATTCTCCTTGCCAGCCCTTGAGCGCCGTCCTCACATGACCCATCCGGGAGATCATCCTAGGATCTAACTATGTCTTAAAGGTCAGAACAAAAGCTCTCTGTGAAGTTTATCTTCCCAGGGCTGGGGAGATGGCTCATTGGTTAAGAACGCTTGTTACCAAGATTCAGTGCCAGCATACAGGTGTGGTAAGCACAGTCAGCCCTCAACCCAAAAGCAATGACCAAAATGTGTAGCTGCCCATCTAGACAACCATGGTGGGAATTAGACTGAACAGGAGCGAGCATTGCTGGGAGCAGGGAAGGGAGATCAAAGGTGTCTGGGTAAAATGAGATAGATGGGTTAATATGCCAAGTCGGAGAAGGGAGGAGATCCGTGAAGCAGGCTGGATAAGCTGGCTGAGTGGCTCAGCAGATCAGAGGGGTCCTTCCTAGCTAGGTGATGTGTCTGGACATTTTTGCTCACAGTGGCCCCGGTACCTCTGGTCAGGATTCGGCTTCCCCTTCTTCCTCATGTTGTTCGCTGTGGTTTCACCGAAGTGTAACCGTCCCAGCGTTACTTTGGTAACCTGGTCAGTCAGGAGGTCGATTCTAAAACAAACAACAGAAATGTCAAGAGAATGGAATCGAGCGCAGCGCTTGGGCACATCTGGTCTCTTGGAACCCTCAGTGGGTTTTGTTCCCTGTTCTCATACCCCGCAGAAGCCGCATACCCTGGAGTTTCTTACTTAGACGGAAATCCACAGCATGGGTGCACCAAGGAAGGTCACAGAACGACTCCTTGCTATCAGAAGCTATGTACGCTTCAGGTTTCCGACCCAAGGACCATGAACTCAAGATGTCTCAACTGGTTTCTGTTGCCTCCACAGTGGGAGGAAAGACACACTCATGTGTGCTCACAGTCGCTCCAGCACCCTGCTCCTCACAAGCGACCTCTTTAGGTTCGTCCAGACCTTTGGCTTCTCCTTCAAGTAGGTGACCTCCCACAGCCTAGCCAACAGGAGGCAGCACGCTTCAAAGAAAAGCCATGCAGCCTGCCCAAGAAAGGGAGACCCCATCAGACGTCAGCCAAGTCACGTGTTTTCTCGCGTGCCTGGGCTCCACAGACATTTGCATGAGTGGCTCTGTCCAGGCTGTAGAAGTATCCTGCCCCAAATGGGCTTGACTGCAGTCAGCTTAAGCTACCTCAACTACATCCTGGCCTAATAAGCCAGGGAACGGGTGCTGCCTCACGCCATTCCAGAGAGAGGACTCTAACTTGCTACATCATTACTGCTGTGGATGCTACCCTGGGTGCAAACTTTCACACCAGCATCTGTCAAGGTAACTGTAAAATACATAGAGAAATGAACTGTATATATGCATATAGGAAATATTGAAATTTTTTTGCAATGATCTCGAAGCCTTATTTTTATGGATAACCACATGTTCATAATAGTCACATCCTATTACTAACTTAGATCTATTATGGGTTTTGTTGTAAATAGGGAAAGTAAATAATACTAGTCATCTTCCCCAAACCTTCACCAAGATGTACTCAGAAAAGAAATTCTTACTTAACGGGATCAAAAGTCTTTTTGCTTCTATCTGCTTGGGACTGTTCAATAGCAATCACTTGATTGGTGGCTTCTACCTGGATAGAAAGACAAAAAGTAATCAACTCATAGATTAATCAACGTATCAAAAATAATGTTCACTAATAGAAAGTGTTCATATACTTAGAACCTTTGCCAGGGTACAGGCTGGGCTCTGGGTGGGAAGTCTGAATTCTGAAAAAGACACGTTAGACTAGCAATGGGCACCATCTATCAGCAGTGTGCTACTGTATAAAAGAGAGCGATACCTGCAGAATTAAATGATGAAATATAGAGTGAGCTATTAAAAGACCAAAATATCAGAAGCAAAAATGAATAAAAATAAACTAACAAGAACAAAGCAGCTCAAAGAATATATCTATCCATCTATTCATCCATCCATCCATGTATCCTTTCATTCATTCATTCATCCATCCATCCACTCATCCATCCATCTATCCATTCATCCATCTATCCATTCATCCATCTATCCATTCATCCATCTATCCATTCATCCATCCATTCATTCATGCATCCATCCATAATTCATCCTTTCATTCATCCATCATTCATCCTTCCATCCATCCATCCATCATTCATCCATCTATCCATTCATCTATCCATCCATCCATTCATCCATCTATCCACTTATTCATCAGTTCCTTCACTATCTAGTGAGCACCTACTATGTACCAAGCATCACTCTAAACATTATAGGTCAGTGAACAAAGCAGCCAATACTGCTATTGCTCTCCTCCTTTACTTTCTAAAAAAAAAAAAAAAAAAAAAAGAAGTGAATAAAATTGAAAACGGACAAGATTAATGCACTTGGATGCACATACAGAAATACAGTGAATTCCATTAATATGTATGATCAGCACATATTGGTAGGTATAATTTTAAAGTGAATAAAACTAATAAAACCCACTAGGCCTGGTGGTCCAAGCCTGTAATGGTAGGTACCCAGAAGTTGAGACCAGAAGATCATCAGATTCAGACTTGCCTGGGTGACAAATGAACTCAAGGACAGCTTGGGAAACTTAGCAAAATTACATCTCATAATAAAAAATAAAAAATAAATCTGGGGATAGAGTTCAGTGATCATCTTGCCTAGCATGCATGAGGCCATTGATTCATCCTTATTAATATTTACATACATATGAGTGCATGAACACACATACACACACTCCTGTTCTGGACAGAGCTTAAGTCCTAATATGAAGGAACAATGGCTTGGCCTATAAGTAACACATGAGATGGTGCTTCTTCCATAGCTGCTCCACACCCTATTCCACGAACCCTGCCAGAGCAATGCTCTGATACGCAGCAAGCGGACATTCACACTGTCACAGGGCAATCTTTCTAGAAAGCAAAGAGGCCACTGACAACAAATCCCCTCTAGGTGTTTCTCCTCCGGCAGACACGGAGGCACACAAATGTTCAGTGAAGTTGTGCTAAGAACTCTGAAAGACAGAAATGAAGTTTCCAGTAATAAAGCCCTTAGGATTATGTATCCTTAAGACAGAAAGCCGTGCCAGCTTTGTCAACAGTATTCCATTAAGTCTGTGCGTCCACAGACTTTCATAATGTGAGGTTAACAGGATAGCATCTATTACAACAAGAGCAGAATTAGTCCACCAACTGCTGGACCTCAACCAGGAAGACTCCATCTCCTCCTCACACATTTCTGTTACGTGCCAACATTTTCACAGTGGACGCGCTATTTCTATACTCATAAAAATATGTTTGGTGAGTGGGTGTTGCTTGTTTGCTTGTTGTTTGTGTTTAATTTTTGCTGCTGGTTCATTTTAAGAGTTCACTTGGGAACAAAGGTGATTGGTGGATACAGCATCCAGCTACATTTTCGAAGACAGCACACCTAAACTCAGGTTCACTATTCGGAGGTCTGTATGCGATGCACATCGCTTCTCTTAAGGGGCTGGGCAGGAGATAATAATTTAATGTGGTTTTGGCTGCTCTCAAACCATACTGCGTGTGTGTTAGAAGAGACACAGCTGAGCGCCAGAAGTGAAGTGTCGTACTCAGACTGACCAAACTGTGGATGTGTGACCCAAATAGATGACTGTTACCATCTTTAAGGCACTAATGTTTGAGATAGGGATTGTGTAGTACGGATAAAATGACCGCCATTACTATTCTAGATGAATTATGTAACACCACTGGGCCTCTGTTTCCCCTGTGTTAATCTACAGAAAAGGGGGCGCTGACTAAATAATGCTTCTTTAGCTTCTGAAGTTAGAGAACTCTCTTGAGAACTGGGTTAAGATTGAATCCATTCCCTGAGGTCATGCACTAGCAGCAAAACTAAGATGGCTGAGTGTAGCGACATTTCAATTGTATTTTAATAAATAAAGCTTGCCTGAGGATCAGGAGAGTACAACAGCCACACTGGCCAGTCTTACAGCCAGGCAGTGGTGACACACACCTTTAATCCCAGTAACTTCACTAGTTGCCACAGAAAATGGGCAGTGCATGCCTTCAATCCCAGTGGTACACACCTTTAATCCCAGCCCTAGAGAGGATTATAAAACGTGAGGAAACAGCTCCCAGACACAGTCTTATTCTGCGATTCCTGGAGGCTGGATCACCATTTTAGACTGAGGTCAAAGTAAGAGCCAGTGGCTGGCTGTTTTGCTTTTTCAGATCTTCAGGTTGAATCCCAATTTTCCTCTCTGAGATTTTATTGATTTGCTTCAGTGGAGGTCAATGCACCAAGACGAGAAAACAGTTTATACCCTGGAAGCTAAAGCCACAGTTTGAGGTGATGTGGTGCCAAAATTAGGGCTCATGTCTGAGGAAGGAGCAGATCATCCTTCCTGTGTCTTGGACCTTTAGTCACCATGCTGTAGGAAGCACAAACTGCCTCACTGAGGCGTTTACACAGAGAAGAGTTGATGCCGCCCAAGCGCCCAAGCGCAATTCCACTTAAACACCGGGGGACAGGAAGTGAGAATGTGACAGGTACATCATAGAAACTCTCGGTGGCCTTCTCTGTGTGAAAGTAGAAGAAAGTGAGCTGCCACGGCCACACCTGATCAGGGGCAGCTTTGTGGTCTGAACAAATTCCTGCTGATGTTTTTAAGTCCCTGAAGTCTGAGGTTAGGAGAACACTTAAGAAGCACTGATTAAAGTAAGCTGAATTAATGAAAGGACCTACCTTAATTCCAAAAGCTTTCAAGTAAAACATTTCTATTGGCTTCAGGCCCATTTGGGTTTTAACAAACTTCGGACTTCCCCAGACTTGGATATGGATGGTTATCTGGAAATGATTCTTCTTTTGACAAACAAAAGCTTCATCTACTGGCGAGAAAGTGAACCCTTTGTCTGTCACAACTTGATAGCCCACGTCAGGCCTGAAAAGAGACGGATCACAAAACCAACTGCACGGTATTTTCTTTCTTCCTTGATAGAACCAAGAGTATAAGCATCCCATTGTGTGAGGCTCACTGCACCAAGTGCCCTTTGCTGTGTTCTGTCCATTTCCTGCATTTCTACTGCAGAAATAAACATGACATTTCGAAGCATACCGGCCTTTTAAAATCTTCTTGTAAGGAAGCAGTATGAGTTCTGCCAAACAGAACCACCATTTCCCTGGACTTCTCCTTGGTGCTTTCCAAGAACTTTTAATCTGACTCCACACCATACATGAGAAAGGGGGGCGGGACTGGAAGCTCAGCAGGCGGCTGTCACTCACAGTGACCTGAGGTACAACTAATCTCCTCCCTTTAAAGGACACTTCTCAAGGTCGCAGGGACCTTAGCCACTCAACTGAAGGAATGTTCAGCCTACCCATTGTCCTATGGAAAAAGCAGGCTGCTCAGAACGGCTAGGGACAACTCTAAACCGAAAGAACCAGAGCCATCATTGCACTGATTGAAAGCGTTGTCCTTCCTGGAATATCTTCCTACCCTTTTGGTCCTTCCAATCTGGTAACAGCACTGAAAACCACCACAAGGATTTCTTCTGCAGGAAAGAGAGTTGGCTTTTCTCTTTTCTCCCTTGTTTTCTTTTCTCTCTGGCAGCAGGGTAGCCAGTCAGAATTTTTGCTTTATTTAATATTTCCAGTGATATGTTGGAATATTATTATGTTATGCAAATATTCTGTATATAACATGATGAATAGACATATTTTAAGTGTTAATAAGAGGTGGGGGGGCTGGAGAGAGGGCTCAGCAGCCAAGAGTGTGTGCTGTTTTCCCAGCGGATATGAGTTTGGTTCCAGGCACCCACTTTGGGCAGCTCGCACCCACCTGGATCTCCAGCTCCAAGAGAATTCCACCCTTCTGTCCTCCGCAAACATCTGCACTCATGTGCAATACCCCCATGCAGATGTATAATTAACAAAGCCAATCTTTTAAAAAAAAATTAATAAAATGGACGGATTAGATGCTATCATCATTAACTAGACACAAAAATATAAAAGCTTTAAACTTCGTTGGTGAGCTTCTCCTGTAAATGTTGTTGATGTGGAAGATGGTTTTTAATTCGTCAAGGCTTCTAAAAAGGGACTTTTTGTTCAATAGTTCCTCCTTAGAGCCAGGAATGAGGGCAGGGTATCCACCGGTCTCTTGTGAGGCCACCTGCCTCCTGAGGTCCCAGCAGAGGATGACTATTGTTATCACAAAAACACAGAGCTTTCGAATTTTACTCTATTTCCAAAATCAGAAAGTGTTAGCAGGCTTCTTGGGAAAAGGAATATCCATGTTCTTTTCGAGTTGTGTGCCTGCCAATGGATGGCTTACGTCCCTGCAACAGGGATTTCCTTCAAGTAACCAGTTAAAGGTCTAGCAATCTCAGGGCTCAGCAGCAGCAAAGGACAAGCCATCTAACAAAGAATTTGAGGGAGAGTATGTGCCTTCTATTATCTAGGAGCTTGATATCGACTTGATTTCCACAGTCAGTCCGCTAATTTGTGGGTCATAACCCCACACGGGGCCACAAGACTGAACCGGCAAGATTCTGGTGACAAAAAAAAAAAAAAATGGTAACAGTAAAATGTTTGTGACTGCACAGTGGACGGAAGTTAATTAAGATTGAGTGTGCGACGGATCCGAAGTGTCATCTTGTCTGATGTCACAGCACCCTCAGTTCTGAACACACATGTGCATGTCACACAATATGCGCCTGCAGCACACCAGGCTAGTGATGGCTGCCTGGAACACAGCCCACATGCCAAGCAACTGTATGTTATGGAGTGCAGTGTTTCTACCGTCCAGACAAGCAATTCTGTTCTTAGAGAAAGAGAAAGGTTGATTATAGAAAACAAAGACTTCTTAATAGTTTCTCACCATAGGATTCGATTGTAGGATTCAGCAGGTAGGATCAAATTAATATCACTTTGGACTAGATTGTATTTGAATATTTGATTTAAACATTGTTTTTAGAGTTGTCAGCTTGAGTTTCATTTTTTAAAAAAGACATAATTAAATAAATTTTGACTTATGGTTTGGATAGAATTGCCAACAGTTTCTGAAATGATCTCAAATACACCTTTCATAAATGTATACTATATATTTATGTGAATCAGTGTTCTTGGCATTAAATAATAACAAAATCAAAACATCTATAAACTGAAAAACATTGAAGGTATTCCATGTCTTACAGTATCAAATATGAGCCAAGATTTAATTCTTTATATAAAAATCAGTATGCAAATTTATTTTTCTTTTTTAAATGGCAAAATTGTATTTATACCAGTAATTGTTTTTCAAATATTTTGTGTACCTATCTTATATACCTTCCCAGGATTGTATAAAAATTACTCAGGAGGAAGGGCTGTGAGTGGGAAAAGTTTGAGAAGCCCAAGTCTAAAGTCTAGGTGGATAAAGTGATGCTGACTTACGTAGGGTAATAATAACTGTCTTGGTGAAGTAGTGCATACCTCACTGCCAAAAAACCCTGAAAGAAGAGGGCTTACAGCTCAGACATGAGCATCCGACTGAAGAGTCAGATCGCTGTAATGGAAGGACCAATGAGAACTAACCTGGATGGTGTTGAACGGTAACAGTCAGTCCCTGACTAAATATCCATCTCTTCACTGCAGAAAGGCAATTCTTCTTTTGACATCAGAAATTACACATGAAGCCGACTGAGCTTGCTTTGCCAAACTCTCTTCTGTACTACACGCTTGAAACACTCGGGGAAAGGCGGGTTAATAAATGTTAATCCCTAACTTCATTGCTTTGAGGTAATCGAGGGAAACAATGTTTTCATAGCACACTAAACATATTTACCTATAAACAAGTGAATGATTTTCTGTCTCTGACTTGAATAGTCAAATCAAGAGAGCTTGGATAATCATCTCAGTGAATGTTGCCTTTGTTTAGAGAAAGTGAATGACGGCTGAGTATTCAAAATAAATCTGCTTCTGTACCTTTGAGCTGATTCCCTCTGGGTTCTCATTTTTTTTTTTTAATTCCAGATCAGTGAAGCACAGACAGGCTGTTGATATAAGCCAGTATGTGGTGGTGGTGGTGGTGGTGGTGGTGGTGGTGGTGGTGGTGGTGGTGTGTGTTGTCTGTCTATGAGCGCAGGCTCTAGTGAACCAGCACAAGTGGGGTCAGAGGACAACTGTCAGGATTTGGTTGTCTCCTGCCATCTTGGGGGATGCAGGGGTGAAACCAGAACTGCTCTCAGTACTTCTCCCCACTAAGCCACGTGGAAACACATTTCTAAAGTCTCCTCTGCGAGAAACAGAGAACACTAACCCTTTAAAAGTTGGCCAACTCAGACACACGGAGACAGAAAGGTTTTTCCTAAAGCACATGCCTGCCTGTGACAGTTTCATGCTTCAGACAGAACATGAAACGTTCCCAAAAGATAATCAAGGGAAGGCTGTCTCAGCAGCAAGACCTAGAAGCTTCTCCTCTGGTTACTAAGTGCACACAGAAGCCCAGGCACACTTATGACATTTCAATGAAATCAACCTCCTTCTGCTGCCTTTTAAACACAACTCCCCATGTCTTTTTGAATCCTTAGCCTTGACTTTGAGAAAAACATTTATTCCTGTAGCCTACCCAGGATAAGGGTCCCAGAGGTGAGCTTTGCTATATTTGAATTTGGAAAACAGCAAAAGGGCCCTCCAGTATGTTTCTGGTATCTCTTGCCCCATGGTACGTTTATTACTTGAACAGTCTCCTCTTGAGTCAGAGCGTGTTGACTTTGAGCCTGACAACGCTGATTCCCGACAAAAATGTCAGTAGTCACCTGGCAACCAATTTAATGTGCCCCCGAAGTATTCTGTGGTATTTATAAATTTACGGCAGGGTTAGAAGTTAGCTATTTCCCAATGTTTCCTTTTTGCTTTTTATCTCATTTTTTAAACATTTATTTTGGATGCACATTCAGAGGTCAGAGGGCAACTCGTAGGACTCGGTTTCCTCTTCCTACCATGTGGGTTCCAGGGATAAGATTCAGACCAAGAAACTTGACAACAAGCATCTTTTTCTTCTTAGCCATCTGGCCAGCCCCCAGATTTTCCTTTGAACTAGGCCTGTTATCCTAGGAAGAGGCCCTCTCCCTCCAACATTTCGTGTGTAAATTATAATGAGGTAAAATTCCTAACTGATTTCTTGAAAGCCAGGAGTCTTCATCCCAAGGATTATTTAAGATGTAAACCATATGGGGTAGAACAGACCCTTTCTCAGTGATCCACCCAATTCGATCAGGGATGGCATCTAATACCTGGATAAAACTCTAAGATTTAGCATCGCGCTCACACCTGACACCGGATCTCCACCCCATCCCAAAGCATTGCTAGGACCACTCACAGTTTCTCATAATGACTGTTTAACAAGCCATGCCAAGGAACACTTCGGTATGGCTGCCACTTCAGAGCAGGAGAGCATTGGTCCACGGGCATCCCATTATGGCCCTCTCGGTCATGGTCCTGCACGTCGACGCCATGGGACCTGCTTCTCACTGCAACAACAAACAAACAAGTGAGTTTGAGTATTCCTACGCGGCTGTTCCTCTAAGACTCTCAGGTAGCTGCGTGGAGTGAAGGAGCAGGCTGTGTGTGAAGCAGAATAACTTTAGGAGGGTGTTAAGAGGGAAGAGGTATGCTGCTGACCCAGAGTCGTGAGAAAAACCCTTCCGGGTCAGTGAGCTCTAAGAAAGGTCATTGAACACTTGTGGGATCCTACTTCCTACATAGCTTATCACTTCTTGTATGTCTGATCATAAGGAAGTCTATGTCCAGTCCCAGGAAAGTAGTCATCCAGGTTCTATCAAGACATAGTGTTAACTGCTTGCATTCAGGGTGGCCATGTGGTCCAGTACAATGCAAGCACAGTAGATCTTGGAGTCATGAGGTGACCAAGATGCTCTCTCTTTCACATAAGGCTAGAGCCTCTGAGATACTTTCTCAAGAGTAGCTGGCACAATTTGGGAAGAGGAGAGAAAGTCCACCTGGGGATAAAGCCAGCACGACCCGGTAGGATAACAATGTTGGCACTCGGTCCTGTTGGGCTTTGAGTTCTGGGTCCAATCCATTTAGGTTTCTTATGTCAAAGGAACCAACACAACTTGTTGGTTTATGTTTGTTTTGGATCTTGTGGGAAGAGATGTGTGTGTGTGTGTGTGTGTGTGTGTGTGTGTGTGTGTGTGTTTTAAGGCAATTTAATGATCCTGGTTTTCAGCCTTACTAATTTCGGTCAGCATCCTAATTTGGTACAGGTCTTTGTGGCACCAAGATTCTGTGACTCCCAGTGATTTCAAAGATGCACATTGGAGAAAAATGCAGCCACTTCAAGCTGGTGCTAAGAAAACTAGAGATCTGCATGAAGAGGAAGGAAACGAGGTCCTTAAGTCTCACCGCAAATGGGTCTAAAACATAGTCCTAGACTCCTGGTCCAGGGCTTTCTGAGTAGGGACTCTAGTGGCTCAGCATGAGGCCAGCATCAAGTTAAATGAGACCTCATGGGGTTCAAAGGCTTCTGAATAGCAGAGGAAAGAATTCGAATGAAGAAACAGCTCACAGAATGAAAGAAAATCTTCGCTAGAAACACATCTGACAGAGAATTAGTACCCATGACACACACACAGAACTCAAGACACCGTACAAGAAAACTAACCATGCAGTTTAAAACTTGGGCTGAGGAACTGAGCAGAGAATTTACTTAAGAAGAAATACAAATGGCCAATAAACATATTTCTAAATATTTATTTATTTTATTTTATGTAGATGAGCATTTTGCCTGAATGTCTGTGTACCATGTGTGTTTCTTGTGCACACAGGTATCAAAAGAGAGCATCAGATTCCCTGGAACTGGAGTTACAGGTGGTTGAGAGCCACCATGTAGGGCCCTGTCCTTTAAAAGAGCAACGTGTGCTCTTGCCCGCTAAGCCATCTCTCCCAAGAAATGTTTTTAAAAGTTTCGGCATCCTTAGCTATCAGGAAAATGAAACTTAAAATGACTTTGGGACTACTCTTATCAGGAAAACAAAATACAACACATCCTGGGAAGTTTAGAGAGAAGGGGAAAGCCTTCTTCTCTGCTGCCAAACGTTTACGCTGGTACAGACAGCATGGAAATCAGCCCGGAGTCTCGAAAACACTAAAGAGAATACAGGATGACCCAACTGAACCATTCCTAAGCCTGTAGCCAAAGAGCTCTGTATCTGTGGCAGAGACACTGGCAGATCCAGCCTGGGCTCCCTGCTACATCACAAGAGCACGGAAGTGAAATCAGCCTTGGTGGGCACCAGCTGGTGTATGGATCATGAAAATGTGGTCCGTACACACAATGGAATTCTACTCAGCTGTAGAGAAAAATGAAAACGTGCAAGGAAAGTGGTTGGAATATATTATATGAGGACAGTTAACTCAGATTCAGAAAGATAAGTATCCCAAGTTTGTTTTCATATGGAGGTCCTATTTTCTAACTTTTATATGTGTGTGTTGCAGAGGGTGCAGGGGCAACGAAACTAGAGAAGGTCCTATAAGGAAGGAAAAATGAAGCTTGAGGGATGGTAGCAGATGCTGGGGGTGGGGCAGAAAGATGAGGGAGAGGAGGGGCGAGGGCCAGTCAAAACCAAGGATGTGTCAATAGGCTGTAAAGAAATGGGGTCTTCAGTTAATTGCCAAAGGTGGCTGGTGAGATGGCTCTGTGGTGAAGAGTGCCTACTTCTCCAGAAAGCCTTAGCTTGGTTCCCGGCACTCACATCAGGCAACTCCTAGCCATCTGTAACTCCAGTTCTAGGGGATCTGACACTCTCTTCTGGCCCCTGTGGGCACCTGTACTCATGACCATACCACACACAGATATACTCACCTACTCACAATTAAATATAAAAGAGAGAGAGAGAGAGAGAGAGAGAGAGAGAGAGAGAGAGAGAGAGAACTTGAACAGAGGTAAATTGTACGAATGAATACAGAAGTCAAGAGTTATTAAATGAAAGTCCCAGTGTTGGGGGTTGGGCTACTTTCCTATGGGCTGTTGGCCAAGGAGGCCCCAGAGATTGTCAAAACAATGCATGCAATTACAACTGCTATTGGTTGCCCACGAAAAGTCGCTAAAGATACCACATTCTCTGGTCCCGGGACATAGAGAAATCAGTCAGAAGCAGGCTACAAACTTCCTCTCTGCTGGCTAGCCCACAGTGGGCTGGAAGATGCTGTGCTGACTGTTGGGGAAGGACTGACGTCAACAGTTGTGTGCAGTGCGAACCCTGAAAGCAAGAAAACCAACCAGCCAGGCAAGATGTACCCTTTGTACAACAGTGTCAAGCCTGTTGTGGGAAGAAGCAACCACTTTCTGCTTGGATTTGAGCCCTGTTCCATAGGAGGGAGTTCACTTCTGGTATTATAAACCTAGTCAAAAGCTACAGCCGGGGAGGTCCCTAGTAGGAAGGCTACTGCGGTCATTTTGCTAACTGGACATGATCCCACCCATACAATTGTCTTCTCAATAATCATGTTTATGGTCATTGTCTGCTGCTCCTGCCAGCTTTGACCAGGGAAACGTCTTACTGCAGCGGTTAGTGCTGGCCACAGAGACGCATGAATAGTCACAGTGACGAGAAAAAGTGCCTGTCGGCTGCTCAGCTGTATATGAGATTCACCTGCTCCAAGGCTCAGAGAAATACAGAAGAGGGGAGAACATAAAGGCCAGAGGACGGGGTAGAATATGTTAGACCCCTGTGTCCTGGGCATAACGTGGCCACTGCTCCCTAGAGCTTATAGCAACTGTGATTATCTGAACAAGACCGGGGCCATCAGGATCGTGTCATGGAGCGGGATGCAGCTCACAAAAACATACAGGCAATTGGTGGTTGAGACGAGAGGGTGAGGCATTTTCTTCAGTGTTGTAGCTATTGGTAAGATGTCGTATTTTATAAGCAACGCTAATGAAAACCATTGGGTCATCAATAAAGACAGACACAAGTAGAGAGAGGACTTGCTGCTAAGAAGAAGGGGATCAGCAGGTTGTGGGGCACAGTGCCTGATGTCAGGAATAAGGGTGATAGCAGGCCTTGGTAAGATCAGGCATGGGTTGTCAGCAGGGACACAGGAACAGAACATTAGCATCTATAGAATGTGCCACCAGCCTGTAGCCGGGGGAAGGTAAGAGAAAGGGGCTGTGTTTTTTTTTTTTTTTTTACTCATCCAGTTTTCATTTCCTTATAAAACAGGGTTGCTTCAAGTCACTTTGCATTCCAAATGTCACAGAAAATAAACTTTCTTAGGTCCTGGCCTCAGATGTTCTCCTACACAGAGAAACCCTGTCTCAAGACAAAAACAAAAACAAAACAAAATGGTGGGTCCAAGCATTGACCTTAGACTTGTGCCTGGAATTTCAGCTTGGGCTCGTGTAGTCTCCAGGACCTCACCGGTGGCTTGGCAACACCCTGGGAAGCTAGAACTAACCCACCCAAGCATGGCCACTGGGACTCCTTTACTATTTTTATGGGGAAGGGAAAGGAAGAAAATGCCTTTATCTTTAATGATAACTCCAATACCGATGCACACATGCCCCTTCCAATAACCGCCACTGCCTTGCAGTCTGACAGCACAAAGGAATTAATAGAGAAAGGATAAGACGCATGGGGTGTTGCCCAGTGGTAGAGTGCTTACATGAGCTAGGTGCAGGGTTTCATCCCCAGAACCAGCCTCAGAAAGAAGGAAGTGAGGCAGGGAAAGAGGGAGAGAGGGAAAGAGAGAAGGGGAGAGGGAGAGAGAGATTATAACATAGCAATACCAGTGCTGGCATCTTTTACCCACCACTGTGTTTATCCGATCTGTCTACTATTGCGCCAAATGGCATTCAATTGTTTGCATTGCCATTATCACACTTCATTGCATAACCTACCATTGACCCAAATGAATTATGGGTAACAGAACCAGGGACATTCTGAGTTGCACATTTTTTTTTTGGTGGGTGGGTGTTTATATTTCTGTCAGGTCTATGCCTAGGTGTATATCAGGGGCTAATGAAATATGTTTGAGGTAATGCTACTAAATGCTTCTGGAGTGGTTATGAGACAAGGATCCTAAATTTCATTCACAAGGATTGGCACTGGGGTTCGAGGACCGGGAATGAGTTGCTAGTGTCACGGCTGTTAGGAGGAAGACATGCGTGTAAACCTCCTTCTTCTCTTCACGTCACCTAAGCATCTCCAGAGAACATATACACACTGACGGCAGTCGAGTACCCGGATTCCACTGGAGAAAGCTGGTGGCTTGTGTCTGCGTGCTCTTCGAAATACCCTATACACCTCACTTTAAAAGACTCTCAGAGAGCTGGGTGGTGGTGGCACACACCTTTAATCCCAGCACTTGAGAGGCAGAGGCAGGTGTATCTCTGTGAGTCTGAGGCCAGCCTGGTCTACAAGAGCTAGCTCCAGGACAGGTTCCAAAGCTACAGAGAAACCCTGTCTCAAAGAGAAAAGGAAAAAGAATGAGCGATAGCGAGAGCAAGAGCGAGAGCGAGAGCGAGAGCGAGAGAGAGAGAGAGAGAGAAAGTGAGAAAGGGAAGCAGATATTAGGGTGCATACAACATTCAGGCAAAATACTTCATTTATAAAGTATTACACACGAGAGTCAAAGTCTTTCAGGAAAGGCGTGAACCCTCTCTTAATCAGACAAGTGAGGTCAAGAGCCAAGGAACAGGAGCCTTACACTAGTAGTGCTCTCTCTCTCGCTCTCTCTCTCTCTCTCTCTCTCTCTCTCTTTCTCTCTCTCTCTCTGTGTGTCTGTCTGTCTGTCTGTCTGTCTGTTTCTGTCTCTCTGTGTGTATGTCCCTCTCCTTCCTTCTCTTCCTCTCTCTCCTCTTCTTCTTCCCTCTCTTCCTTTCTCTGTTTCTAGCCCTCTCTCCTTCTCTCTCTTTCTCCTCCTCCCTCCTTCTCTTCCTCTCTCTGTTTCTACCCCTCTCTCCTCTCTCTTTCTTTCTCTTCCTCTCTCTCCATCTCCTTTCCCCTCTCCCCCTCTCTCTCTCCCCCTCTCACTCCCTCTTCCTCTCTCTCTGTGTCTCTACCCCTCTCCCTCTCTCTCTTTCTCTCTCTCTCCCCTCTCTCTGTGCCCCTCTCCTTCCCCTTCTTCCTCCCTCTCTTTCTCTCTCTCTCTCTGTCTCTACCCCCCTCTCTCTCCCTCCCTCCATCCCTCTCTTCCTCTCTCTCTCTCTCTCTCCCTCCCTCCCTCCTTCCCCCCATCTCTCTTGAGCATTCGACATCTGTTCACACCAACACAGCGGTTCTACAGTCCATGCCCCACAAACGGTGCCTTGGAAGCCTTGCCCATGTGTACTGCGGAGAGAAGGTCACCAGCTTTGAAGGTCTTCACTGCAGATCTGAAGGATTCAGGATCCCCAAGAAAACATACCTCTGGAGGTGGAAACACACTTCTGGAAGTATCTATAAGAACATTTCTCGCCCGAATCCTGTCCCAGCCTATATCCAGGTACACCTTCCTCTCTTCCCCTCTTCCCCTCTGGGGCCACAAGATCTCCCCAGAGCTGCTCCCTTGCACGCTGGGCCTGGGCTGTGGGCTCAGGCCGGTAGGGGCAGTTCCTTTGCTTGGAGAGCCTGCCTGAGGACAGGCAAGCTCTGTCTCAGCTCAGCCACACTCCTGGCCAGCAAGAGACAGTGATCTTCTAGCAAACATCCATTGGAGGAGGGGTGAGTTTTCTCCTGTCCCGAGGGCTTTGGCTAGGAGGAATTCAGACTTTCCCTGCCCCCCTCGACTTTCTGGTCACCAGGCAGAGGAGGCTCCTCCCTGCAGAGCTCTCCCAAATCCTGTCCCAGTCTTTATCCAGGCACACCTTCCTCTCTTCCCCCCTTCCCTCTGGAGCCACAAGATCTCCCGAGAGCAGCTCCCTTGTGCACTGGGCCTGGGCTGTGAGTGCAACCCAGCAGGAGGGAGTGCCTGTGTTTCAATAGACTACCTGCCGAAAGGTAGACCTTCTGTCTGTGAAGTCCCTGCCCAACAAGGGAACCTGACCTGGTACCAGAAGATCCAATAGAGAGCATTTGAAGGAAGAGATGGGCAGACGCCAAGGCAAGAACTCCTCCAACAATCTAAAAAACAACATGAAAACACCAGATACCAATGACCCTACAATAGAAGGTCTTGAACCTCTTAATTCAGAAGAAGCGGAAAAAAATGCCATTATGAAAGCAATAGAGTCCCTTAAACAGGATATGAATAACTCCCTTAAAGAACTGGATGAGAAGTACAACAAAAAGATTGAAGAAATGAGTAAAGAAATGGATGAGAAATATAACAAAAAGTTCGAAGAAATGAGTAAATCCATGAATGATACACTGGGAAACCAAGAAAAAACAATCAAGCAGGTAATGGAAACAGTTCAAGAATTGAAAACTGAAATGGAGTCAATGAAGAAAACACAAAATGAGAGCCGGCTGGATATGGAAAATCTAGGTAAACGAACAGAGACTACAGAATCAAGCATAACCAATAGGATACAAGAGATGGAAGAACGAATCCCAGAGTCTGAAGACACCATAGAGAAAATAAATGCTCTGATCAAAGAAAACAGCAAATCCAATAAATTCTCATCACAAAACATTCAAGAAATCTGGGACACAATAAAAAAAACCAAATCTAAAAATAATAGGGATCGAAGAAGGAGAAGAGCTACAGATCAAAGGACCAGAAAATATATTCAACAAAATTATAGAAGAAAACTTTCCCAACATAAAGAATGATATTCCTATGAAGGTTCAAGAAGCATACAGAACACCGAATAGACTTGATCAAAAAAAAACATCCCCTCGCCATATAATAATCAAAACACAAAACATACAGATTAAAGAAAGAATATTAAGAGCTGCAAAGGAAAAAGGGCAAGTAACTTATAAAGGTAAACCTATCAGACTTACACCGGACTTCTCTATGGAAACCATGAAAGCCAGAAGGTCCTGGATAGAGGTACTGCAGAAACTAAGAGAGCATGGATGCAAACCCAGACTACTATACCCAGCCAAGTTATTGTTCACTATCAATGGAGAAAACAAAATATTCCAAGATAAGAACAAATTTAAACAATTCGTAGCCACAAACCCAGCCTTAATGAAAGTAATAGAAGGAAAATCGCAACCCAAGGAATCCAACATTGCCAACATTACCTACAATCACTCAGACATCTAGCGACCCTTCACGAGCTTAACTCAAAAAAGGGACACATACAAACTCTATTAAACAAAGAAACAAAAAATAATAATAACCGGAGTCAACAACCACAGGTCATTAATATCACTTAATATTAATGGACTCAATTCACCTATAAAAAGGCACAGACTAAAAGATTGGATACGAAAACAGGATCCAACATTCTGCTGTTTACAAGAAACACACCTCAAACACAAAGATAGACATCTACTCAGAGTAAAGGGCTGGGAAAAGGTTTTTCAAGCAAACGGACCTAAGAAACAAGCAGGTGTGGCCATTTTAATTTCCAACAAAATTGACTTCAAACTAAAATCAATCAGAAGAGATGGAGATGGACATTTTATACTCATAACAGGAACAATTCATCAGGAGGAAGTCTCAATCCTGAATATCTACGCCCCTAATATAAAGCCTCCTACTTATGTAAAAGAAACACTTCTAGAACTCAAGGCAGTCATCAAACCACACACACTAATAGTAGGAGACTTCAACACTCCTCTCTCACCAATGGACAGGTCAATCAGACAGAAACCTAACAGAGAAAGAAGAGAATTATTGGAGGTATTGAATCAAATGGACTTAACAGACATCTATAGAACGTTCCACCCAAATAGGAAAGAATATACCTTCTTCTCTGCAGCTCATGGAACCTTCTCGAATATTGACCACATACTGGGTAACAAAGCAAACTTCCACAGATACAAAAAAATATTAGTAACCACCTGTGTCTTGTCAGACCACCATGGATTAAAGTTAGAATTCAACAACAGTGCTACCCCCAGGAAGTCAACAAATTCATGGAAGTTGAACAGTCAATTACTGAATCACCCCTGGGTCAAGGAAGAAATAAAGAAAGAAATTAAAGTCTTCCTTGAATTTAATGAAAATAAAGACACAACATACTCAAACCTATGGGACACTATGAAAGCAGTGCTAAGAGGAAAGTTCATAGCACTAAGTGCCCAATTAAAGAAAACGGAGAAAGCCCACATTGGAGACTTAACAGCACACTTGAAAGATCTAGAAAAAAAGGAAGCTGATTCACCCAGGAGGAGTAGAAGACTGGAAATAATCAAACTGAGGGCTGAAATCAACAAAATAGAAACAGAGAAAACAATCCAAAGAATCAATGAATCAAAAAGCTGGTTCTTGGAGAAACTCAACAAGATCGACAAGCCCCTATCCAAATTAATCAAACGGCAGAGAGAGAACATGCAAATTAATAAGATCAGAAATGAAAAGGGGGACATAACCACAGACGCAGAGGAAATTCAGAGAATCATTAGATCTTACTACGAAAATTTATATGCCACAAAGTTGGAAAATGTACAAGAAATGGACATTTTTTTAGATAAGTACCATATACCAAAGTTGAGCCAAGACCAGGTGAACAATCTAAACAGACTTGTCAGTCGTGAAGAATTAGAAGTTGTTATTAAAAATCTCCCTACCAAAAAAAGCCCAGGACCAGATGGTTTCAATGCAGAATTCTACCAGAACTTCCAGGAAGAGCTAATACCTATACTCCTTAATGTATTTCACAATATAGAAACAGAAGAATCATTGCCAAACTCTTTTTATGAGGCTACAGTTACCCTGATACCAAAACCACACAAAGACATGACCAAGAAAGAGAATTACAGACCAATCTCACTCATGAACATTGACGCAAAAATACTCAATAAAATACTGGCAAACCGAATCCAAGAATACATTAGAAAAATTATCCATTATGATCAAGTGGGCTTCATCCCAGAGATGCAGGGCTGGTTCAACATACGCAAATCTATCAATGTAATCCATCATATAAATAAACTGAAAGAAAAAAACCATATGATCATTTCATTGGATGCTGAAAAAGCATTTGACAAAATTCAACACCCATTTATGATCAAGGTGTTGGAGAGAATGGGATACAAGGATCATACCTAAATATAATAAAAGCAATATACAGCAAGCCGACAGCTAACATCAAACTGAATGGAGAGAAACTCAAAGCCTTTCCACTAAAATCAGGAACACGACAAGGCTGTCCACTCTCACCATACCTCTTCAATATAGTGCTTGAAGTTCTAGCAATAGCAATAAGACAACATAAGGGGATCAAGGGGATACGAATTGGAAAGGATGAAGTTAAACTTTCGTTATTTGCAGATGATATGATAGTGTACATAAGCGATCCCAAAAACTCTACCAAAGAACTCCTACAGTTGATAAACACCTTTAGTAATGTGGCAGGATACAAGATCAACTCCAAAAAATCGGTAGCCCTCCTATACACAAAGGATAAAGAAGGAGAGAGGGAAATCAGAGAAACATCACCTTTCATGATAGCCACAAATAGCATAAAGTATCTTGGGGTAACTCTAACCAAGGAAGTGAATGACCTATTTGATAAGAACTTTAAGTCTTTGAAGAAAGAAATTGAGGAGGATACCAGAAAATGGAAAGACCTCCCCTGCTCTTGGAATGGGAGAATCAACATAGTAAAAATGGCAATTCTACCAAAAGCAATCTATAGATTCAATGCAAGTCTCATCAAAATCCCATCAAACTTCTTCACAGACCTGGAGAGAACAATAATCAAGTTTATATGGCAAAACAAAAAACCCAGGATAGCCAAAACAATCTTATACAATAAAAAAACTTCTGGAGGCATTACCATCCCTGACTTCAAACTCTATTACAGAGCAACAGTATTGAAAACAGCTTGGTATTGGCAACAGAGAAGTAGACCTATGGAATCGAATAGAAGACCCGGGTATTAACCCACAAACGTATGAACACCTGATTTTTGATAAGGGAGCTAAAGCTATACAATGGAAGAAGGGTAGCATCTTTAACAAATGGTGTTGGCATAACTGGATGTCAACCTGTAGAAGAATGAAAATAGATCCATATCTATCACCATGCACAAAACTCAGGTCCAAATGGATTAAAGACATCAACATTAATCCGACCACTTTGAACCTGATAGAAGAGAAAGTAGGAAGTAGTCTACAAGACATAGGCACAGGAGACCACTTCCTAAGCAGAACCCCAGGAGCGCAGACAATAAGAGAAACAATAAATAAATGGGACCTACTGAAACTGAGAAGCTTCTGTAAAGCAAAGGACACTGTCAGTAAGACAAAAAGGCTACCTTCGGACTGGGAGAAGATCTTCACAAACCACTCATCAGACAAAGGTCTGATCTCCAAAATATACAAAGAACTCAAGAAACTAGACACTAAAACTCTAATTAACCCAATTAAAAAATGGGGTACTGAACTGAACAGAGAATTCACAACAGATGAACTTCGAATGGCTAAAAAGCACTTAAGGTCATGCTCAACCTCCTTAGCGATCAGGGAAATGCAAATCAAAACAACTTTGAGGTATCATCTTACACCTGTCAGAATAGCCAAACTCAAAAACACCAATGATAGCCTATGCTGGAGAGGATGTGGAATGAGGGGAACACTCATCCATTGTTGGTGGGAATGCAAACTTGTGCAGCCACTGTGGAAATCAGTGTGGCGGTTTCTCAGGAAACTGGGAGTCAGCCTCCCTCAGGACCCAGCAATTCCACTCTTGGGAATATACCCAAGAGATGCCCTAACATACTACAAAAGCATTTGTTCAACTATGTTCAGAGCAGCACTATTTGTAATAGCCAGAACCTGGAAACAACCTAGGTGCCCCTCAATAGAAGAATGGTTAAAAAAGGTGTGGAACATATATACATTAGAGTTTTACTCAGCGGTAAAAAACAATGACATCTTGACTTTTGCATGCAAATGGATGGAAATAGAAAACGCTTTACTGAGTGAGGTAAGCCAGACCCAAAAAGAGGAATATGGTATGTATTCACTCATAAGTGGATTCTAACCGTAATTAAAGGTCTTTGAGCCTATTATTCGTGATCCTAGAGAAGCTAAAAAGAAGGTGAACCTGACGAAAATCATGTAGCTATCCTCCTGGAGATTGGAAATAGACAAGAGTGCCAGGTAACCTCGGGTGCATGGGGGGGTGGGGGGGCTGTTGGAAGGGGAGAGGGTTAAAGAGAAGGGAGTAGGGGAGGAATGGGGAAAGATCGGGGGACTGGGATGGGGGGGAGGGAGAATGGATAGATATGGGATCAGGGAAGTATATACCTCAATTAAGGGAGTCATTTTATGGTTTACAAGAGACTTGAGTATAAAGGGGATCCCAGGTCCAAGGAGAGATCCCCAGATTGTTCTCTGGACAGAGAAGAGGGTGCCTGAACCGGCCTTGGCCCACAACCATACTGATGAACATTTTGCATATCACCATAGAACCCTCATCTGGCGATGGAGGGAGATGGAGGCGGAGACCCACGTCGAAACACTGGACCTAGCTCTCTAGGTCCAAACGAGAGGCAGAAGGAAGGAGAACATGAACAAAGAGGGCAAGAGCAGAGGAAACTTTCATCCGACGTTGGATGGCGATACAGACGGAGACCCATATTGGAGCACCGGACAGAACCCTCCACGGTCCAAATGAGGAGCAGAAGGATGAAGAAAATGAAAAAAGAAATCAGGACTGCGACGGGCGCCATCACCCACTGATACAAGGAGACTGATCAAATGAGAGTTCACCAAGGCCAGCTGGACTGGAACTGAATGAGCACGTGATCTAACCAGATTCTCTGAATGTGGCCGGATTCTCTGGATGTGGCTGGCCCGGAGTCTTTCTGAAAAGCCATTGACAATGACACTGGGACTTGTTTCCTCTGCATATACTGGATTTTTCGGATCCAGTCTGTTTGGATACTCACCTTCCTGGACCTGGAGGGAGTGGGGAGGAACTTGAACTTCCCACAGGGCAGGAAACCCTGACTACTCTTAGGGATGGAGAGGGAGGAGGAGAGGGAGTGGGGGAAGTGGGAGGGTGTTGGGAGGAGGGGCGGAAATGGAAACTTTTATAATTTAATAAACTTAAAAAAAAAGAACATTTCTCAAAATACTCAGCTGAACAGGGAAGAGCCACCCTGCATGTGGGTGACAAGATCCTATGGGCTATGGTCCATGACTGAACAAAAAGGACAGAAAGAAATGGGGGAGGGGTTGGGTAATCATATTAATTTTGTTCCTCTTCCTGACAATGGATAAAACAGGACCACAAGCCTTGGACGTGAGTTGTCATAGCTTCCCCACAGTGATGGTGTCTACCCTCAAACCGTGAGCCAAAGCAAACTGCTATTAGCTTTTATTAAATTGCTTTGTTAGGCATTTTGAAAGGACACAAGAATAGAGCTCATACATTGCAAAGCCTTGTTGTTGATATAGAATATCTTACTCATTAAAGAAACTAAAATCTGCAACCCTATGCCTGATGCCAAGACTAGTGCAGGCTTCTCCTTCCTGTCGAGCCTTTGGTCTCTGCAACACCAAATCCAACAGGAGCTCTCCACTTGTATACCAAAATGTATACCAAAACTCCAACACTATGGCGTCTGGATTAGCTAAGTCTTTATGTTTCTTTTTCTTTTCTTTACTTTCTTTTTTTGACCTGGAAATTGCTTGTTTTTCATTCTCAGACAGTTGTCTGGAACCAATTACTTTTAGCTGGCTTTTCAGTGACCTTTAAAAGGGACTTAAACAAGGGATCCAGGACGTCCTACCTGCTGGGACATTTCAGGTGCTCTTCAGAGCTTCCTTTGAAGAAGGTGAAAAAAAAACAATGTGAATTTTTAAGACTGTGGCAAAAACCATCGCAGAATGAAACTTAATTCTTGGATGGCCGAGATTCATGGAGCAGCTATCTGGCCTTTTGAGAAACTCTTGGAAGATCTGAGTGGCCTGCTATGTATCACCAGGAAGCTGGGTCAACCGCAGAAGACTGGACAAATGTCCTTCAGCTGGCTGCAGATGTGATCAGTAGTCTAGCTGTGGGGTAAATGCAGGTATCTAAAGGAACTCGGGTAACCTTGCATAGAAAGGTAGACAGAGGGTTCTACATCCAAACACAGGGCTTTAGTAAGCATTTCATGCATCAAAGGACTGACTGCTTATGGTCACGGATCAATAAGAGAGGAAACGAGGCAGGGAGAGGGTCAGCTCATACAGAACAGGATGCCCGAGGCAATTCTAACATTGGCACTCTCAGGGATGACCACATGTGGGAACTGACTTTGAAGGTGATGTCATGGTCCACAGAAGCAAACAACGAAGCCACATACACATGTGCCCATGCCAAAGCTGCAGCCAGTTTTCCCTGGAAGGGTCCTTGCCCACCACAGGTCAGAGGCAGCAACCCCAGTTGCTAGGAAACAAGTACCTCTTTCCAAGCGTCTGAGGGTTTAGGGACAGGAATAGGGACAGGGGCATAGAGGAAATCCTGGGTTTCTCCTAGAGACAGAGCATGGTATTTATACACCAAATTTGGGCCACCGTTCACACTGCATGCATCTGAATGTTTACAGTAACAAGGAGAATTGGCCTAGAGTATTATCCCTTTGCCTAAAAATTCTAACATTTCCCTTCATATCCCAAAAGACCAAGCTATTCCTGACTCTATCATTTTAAGCTCAAAACAAATGAGCTACTTGTTATATAAGATAAATAACTAGTTATATAAGATAAATAACACCCATTTTAGGCATCGGGTGATTTTTTTTTGGTTCTTTTTTTTCTCAATTGTATGTGTGGTGTGCGTGTGTATATACATGGCCACATGTGTGCAGATGCATGTGTTGTATGCGTACATGTGGAGGCCTGAGGTTGGTCTGAGGGGTCTTCCCCCATTGCTTTCCAACTTTCTCTCTGAGGTGGGGGTCTCTCAGTTGCACCCAGAGTTCTGACTGGCCAGCTTACTCCTGGGATCAACTGTCTTCACATTTAGCGTGCTAGAATTACAGGCTGGCTGCTACAGTTATCTGGCATTCCTGTGCATTCTGGGTATCTGAACTCAGGTCCTCAAACTTACAGCGTGAATACCTAGTGCTTTAACCACTGGGAAATCTCCTCGGTCTAACATCAGATGTTTTTAATGAAATAGTTACGAAATCATCCTACAAACTAGTAAGGATCCAATTTGATGTGAGTAATGGGGGAGTTCAACTTCTCCCCACCGCACCCCAACAGCCCTCCACGTCCATCTCCCACACACACACCTGAAACACAGGCCGACTTAGATCCCAGCCCAGATTCACCGATCTGAACCTGCATTTTACCAAGATCCTGAGTTAGCCTGTGCACAATAAAGCTACAAACGATGGCAGGCAACTAGGAAACGGGCAGCCAATAGGCTCTTGAAAGCTCTGTGTGTTCCAGCTCCCCAGGCTTGGAGCCTGCGTCCTCTGAGATGCAACGCTCCTGAAATAGAAAAGACTACATCCCCAGAGCCATTATTCCTCTTCTACAGGATGGAACAGAGCTGTGTAGGCTGTTGAGGGGCAGGGGCAAAAGGGGTCAAAAGCTTTGACACAGCAGCCAAGGCTTTCAGGCCTCGACTTCCTCACAAAGTCGCTCTTGCTCACTTGGACTGAAGTGGTGGGCCCACACGCGGCGGTCCCCGTAGTCCTCTTGTATCTGCGCATGCTTCCTCTTCTTTGTCGGAGGCAATGAGGCGCTAAAGACAAGAGACCAAAAGGTTGATTAGCGCCTTTGCTTGTTGCATGAAAACAAACCCAATTTCCCCGGTCTTTTCTCTCCGATTTCCTTAGTCTAATCCCAATTCTTTAAGGTTTCTTGGGCCCTGCTACTCTGAACTGTAATCTTCCTATGTTCGACCCAGCGAAGATCCACCCGCCTGAAAGATAAACTAGCAATAGCATCAAAGCAGAGAGGACTCAGCCTGAATATCCAGGAGTACAGTCTACATCTGAGACTGGAGTACAGCGTAAGGCAGCGGTTCCTTGTCTCGCCACCTGGAGTTGTTCTACATGTTCTGGACATGTTAACTTTTTGTTAGAGGAGGACCTTTAGTTGCGGGGATTTCCTATGAAAACTGCCTAAGCCAAGAACATTCGGGCCTCAAGGTGCCCCGTGTGCGTCTCCACACTGCCACCTGCTGGACAGGCTGCCGCGGTCCCTGCTGGGCCCTCCAGCTGTGGATGCTGAGGTGGTTCATGATTAAATATCTTAGTGATCCTTTACCCAGGAACGTGGCACAGAGGCTGCTGATGGTAAGGGCCACTCATGCCCAGATGGGAAGACCCGGTTTGGTGGCAGGAAGTATCGGGGTGCCTGGAGTCCAGGTAGCCGTTGTGAAAGCCGCTGTGGGTTTGGCTGGACATGCTCTGTGGTGCGTGCTCAGGCAGCAGCCCGGGTGCCGTGGTGGAGTGGAGGAAGGTGGCGGGGATCCTCCCTGCTGTAAGCCTCGGGGTCCCGCAGCATGCGCCTGCGGGAAAGACAGGAGCGACAGGTGCCTCTCATTTGCACCACCCAGGCTTGAGTCAGCCGTGCAAGGCGCTGTGTGGATGGACTCACCTTCGACCTGTGGAGGAGAGCGAGGGTCCGAGGCAGAGTAGGGCGGGGTGTCCGGGAGCTGCCTTTGCCTGGGGAATAGAAATACTACATTTGGTCTTGCTCCGTTTCGTCACGTTTCATCAAGCGAGGCAACCCTCTGTGTGCAGCAGAGGGGGAGAACCTGAGCTCCTCCAGCTGCGCCCAGTGGGACTGGCTGCGCTTTGAGTACCAGCTCATCTCTTCAGGTCTCCAGCCCCTACCCACCCCGCCCCTACAAAATGGCAATCATTACCACACACTCTTCACAGTACTGTGAGACCTGGGGACGTGTCCACAAGCCTGTACTGTAACGCTCCGAACTTAGTGTTCAATAGAGTGTAAAATGTTACTTCTGAAGCAAGCAGTGGCCTTCCGTCCATGTAAGGGTGAGGCATCCCACACTCTTGGGAGATACGCAAAGGTTCCACAAAAGGAACCATATTCTAGTATAGCCGGGCAGTGGTGGCGTACGCCTTTAATCCCAGCACTCAGAGGGCAGAGATGTGCGAACCTCTGTGAGTTCAAGGCCAGCCTGGTCTACGGAGGGAGTTCCAGGACAGGCTCCAAAGCTACAGAGAAATCCTGTCTCTGAAAAAAAAAAAAAAGATTCTAGTATAATACAAAGATGAGAAGAGTGTGTTTTAATCGTATTTGGGGGTGTGGAGGAGGAGGAGGGAGGAAAAGTCAGAGAGGAGAAATGGAAAAGTAGTGAGGTTGGGATATAAAGACAGATATGTGTGAAAATGGCTCATCTTAAAAGGTAATTTTTAAATACAAAAGTTTTTTTTTAATTTTTTAATGTTCAGATTGGCTCTTTAAAGTTTATTCTTTATGTATTAATTCTTTATTAATAAGGAAGAGAGTATTTATCTTTATCGATGTAAAGGAATATAAAGCATAAATACTAAAAGGTTTAGAGCACCTGGACATAGACCACAACAGACTTTCAATAACACAGTGGCAGATGAGATAAAATAGTGGGATCTGATTAACAGAGACTGCCTGGATTTGGGGGGACACATTGTGGGAGCCCACGGGTGACTCAGTTTCCACCTGGAGTCATTTCTGACTTAAAGGAGTCATTTGAGTTCAAGCTTGCCTGCTCTGCTTTTTGCTATAACCTTGAGGGCTGTGAGAGACTTCTGATTTAGCCCATGAGAAAAAAACACTCTATCTAGTAGAGCGTATACTGCTGACGACAAACCTCAGGAACATCAAGACAGAGAGTGAGGCTGCCCCGAGCAGCAAGCACGCGCTGGAGAGGAGGCTGTTCACTCAAGGACAGGGAGGGTCTTGTAGCTAGACACTGACCGTCTGTGCCGTGCTTTGTTCTGCTCTTGGATATAAGCAAGCTCTGAAACAAACTCGGAGCTGTTGGGCTGCTTTGGCATGACCAGACAGACCGCCTGATTCTATCCTGTCTTCTGCTTCTTTCATCTTGCTTTTCTTTGGCCTCGAGCATTCCCTATCCGGGAACCCTAGATGACTTTGTAGGAGCGAGCTCCTACAACACATCAGGACATAACATGGAGAAGTCTTGTCAAAGTTCCAGAACAAAGCTCGGGACACTAAAGTCACCTGAAGCTTCAAATCCTGAAGTGTGGAGCTGGGAAGAGAATTGGATGAAGGTATAAGGAACAACTGGACCCTTAGGTCAGCGTCCCCCGCCCCCATTCACCACTCCAAAGTTGTAAGCGGTTGTTTTCTGAGGAAACAGAGCCAGGGAGGTTGCGGCACAGGGTGGCCAGCACAATCAAGTCTGTTGGGACAACATGGAAGGATGCACTGCACACTGAATATCGAGGCTGAGACAACCCTCGGCGTGGAGAACTTGCTGAGCATGCTAGGCACTGTGTTCTAAGGCCTCCAAAGGAAAAGGAAACGCAAACACTGAACTGTAAGAGCCTTCCTCAGCTCTGCTTTGCACATGTCTAAGCAAGTTTAACACAAGGAAGAAAGTGGAAGAGTTCTCCCAAGGAACACGGAATGTGATGGTGGATACGGAGGGGGCACAATCTTTCACTAATTTGTGATGAAAAAAATGTATGTATGAGTGCATGTGTGTGTGAGTGTATGTATGTATATGTGTATGTATGGATGTATATATGTATAAGTGCATTGTGAGTGTATGTATGTGTGTATGTATATTTGAATGCATTGTGTATGTATGTATATATGTATGTGTATGTGTATATGTATGTATGTATGAGTGCATGTATGAGTGTATGTGTGAATCTATGTATATATGTATATTTGAATGCATGTATATGCGCATGTATATATGTGTGTGAGTGTGTATATGTATGCATGAGTGTGTGTGTGTGTTTATGTATTTGTCAGAGTGTGTGTGTGTGTGTGTGTAGGCCTGAAAAAGATGTCAGATTCCTTGGAGTTAGTTACAGGTAGTTGTGAGCTGTCAGATATAGATGCTGGGAATCGAACTTGTACCCTCCGAAGGCCACTGAGCCATCTTCCCTGACCCGTCCCCCATTTTAGCAATTTTTATTGGAAATCAATAGCCCTCCCTATCTGATCACTGTGCAGGGAAGTCTACCCTTTGAACGTGATGACCTGCATACAGAACTTACACAGAACAAAGAAGCAGCACACACTGCCAGAAAGCTTGTGACATTAAAGCCAGGACAGACCCTGAATAAGGACTGCGGGAGAATTACCAACAGCTGTCCTGCCTCTGAAAGGAATGGTAAGCTCCTGCCAAATCTGGTCTTCCAGCCGGTGGAAACTTGAAGTTACGGAAGGGCATCACTACCCAAAGACACTGGAAAGTGAACAAAGACAACAGGATTCTCGAGAGCCAATGAGATTCCGAGGAAGGTAATGGCGGGCAGTGATGGTCCGTTTATAGCTCTTAACTGACCAAAACTGAATCGTGAAGCATCTAAAACGCCAACACAAATTCAGTTTTCTAGGCCTGAAGAACCATAAAAGAGAGTTTGGAACAAGCAAGAATGTTGAAAACTTAATGGGGGGATCTTGGAAAAGACAGGGGGTACCCAGAGTCAGAGTCAGCCCAAGTATCTTGCTGACTCCTGTGCTGTTCCTTCATGTGGCAGGGAGCCAGTTCTCAGGAGAGTGTCCACAGTTGGTGTCTGAGCAGAACAACTGCCTGTCAAGACAAAAGTTACCCACTGTTCTGAGAAATGCGTAAGCCCCTACCTATACCCAGCAACTGCAATATGTGTTGGTGGTTTCAACCGATTTTAACTTTCCCATTTCATCCTCACAGTTTGCCGTCCCTCCCAAAAGCAACACAGCCACACCTTTATCTTACTACATAGTACGTAAGGCCCATGCTCAGTGTGTTGTACGTGTTTCGGACAATGTTATGGTTCTTCCCAGAGAAGTTAAAGAAAGTGAGTACTAACTTCAAAATTAGACAAATGGTCAAAAACACAAAGGTGGTGGCAATACACACAGTTGTTTGGAGTTGGTCCACACTTAAGCCCCTCCCTCCTCACGCTCACAGTGACAAGGGTCCCGGCTACATACATTAGGCTCTTTGGGGCCTTTGTGCTCTGAATTTGTGTCTTATTCCAAAGGGATTTCTATAAACCAGACAGACACCAGAGAGTGAGGATCACATGGGTCACTTTCTGACTGACTGATCCTGTCTCTAGCTTCTAGAATGTATGACTATGAAAAAAAAAAATCAAGAGATTCTTAGCAACCGGCAAAAATTTACTAATTTGCCTTCTAATCTCTTTCCTTTGGGGCATACACTCTGCTTTGCCTTTTGGAGGATTAATGGAGAAACACGACAATTTGGTGGTTGGGGGCTACACAAAGCAAGAGGAGACCACGGAGACTTTACCTTCCAGTGGCTGAGGTCATACGTGCCTGCATGGTGTTTGCACACTACCCCAAAAGCCACCAGTATAACTTTCAGATGGCAAGTCTGATCAAGTCCTAGACTTACGGACCGCGTACTATGCCAATGACTCCATGAGACACCTTGCAAGACCCACGCACATCAAAGCATGATCTTCATGTGATTACCCTGGTAAGACTATCTACAGTTCAGGAGCCCAGCTCCCATCTTTTTTTGCAGTGACACCCTGTCCTTCATACGCATTAGCTCTGAAGCCCCATAGCTTGGCATGGCTTGGTGCAGCTCTGCACAGCTCAGCACAGCTCGGTGCAGCTTGGTTCAGCTCAGCACAGTACCTGCTCCAGACTTGGAACTCCATCATAAGTATGAAAGATTTTTCTAAAAATTAGGAACATGATGTGTATGTAAATTCATGCATCAAGAGAGGGCTGTCACCACCACCAAATCCGAAACAGTAGGCTTCCCCTGCTCCTCACTTTCTACTTATCTTACCCCCCGTCTAATGTGTCTTCATCTCATTCAAGAGCTCCAGACCACCCGCCATGGCCTCTCTGTTCCCACTGAGAGGCATAGCAGCACTGGCGTGCCAAGAGCAAGGAGATGGAAATGGTTTACCCCAAGAGTCAGCAACAGGGAAACGCATTATCCGTAGGGAATTTCAAACCCACATCAGAGCCTATAAGGATTCCGTCTGCTTTCCATTTCCTTCCAAATGGAACCCCAGTCCTGGAGGGGGACAAAACTGGGTGCCCTGCCAGGACAGACTGCTCTTTGTCCTTCATAACCTCTCAATGAAGAATCCATCTGCTTCGTTCATAACCGTAGCTCATGGCCCAACTATAAAATAGCTATTATAACTGATGTTTCCTGTAATCTTAACGAGCACGCTATAGTTCTCCCATGTGGACTTACGTGTTAAAGATATATCTTAGCAGCGTGTGGGCACTGCTCCACAGTACCTAGAGGTAAACACCTGCCAGAGTGTTGCTGAAGTTTGTATCTACTGCCCTGGAATGAAGATTTTCAAACAATGGCTCTGAAGACATGTCAGTGGTTAAGATAGCCCAAGAAAGCCACTTTACCACAGGAAGACAAGAAACACAATAAGGAAGATGCCACCACTCCCCTCTAGGCTATTTGCAAGCTGCAAAGCTCTGACTCTCTTGGCACCCCATTTCTGCTGCGCTAGACACAGAGGCCCTGGTCTGAGATCCTTTTCTGAGCCTGGCACTGAACTAAGTCTTGCATCCCTAGAGAGAAAACCTAGGCTAAATCAGTGCCCCGTTCTTCCTCACCCAAAGGGAATTTGTAAAATTAATTAAATAATTAAGTAACCTATAATAACGCGTAGGATTACTCTGATAATCTGATCTGCATTAAAAATATGGAAAGAAAACTTTGGTGAAGTACCAGGCTGCACTTGGACTACTTGTCAGACATTAACCTTGGGCGTACAGTGCATTATCATTAACCTTGGTTTTATTGTGGACAGTAGCACTCTGCATTTTAAAGCCATGGCTTGGATCTCTTTTGAGACACACTTTTCAATGGATCACTGCAGACACTTCTAATGTATTTCCTTAGGTTTCATATTTCTCCAAAATATTCCCCCAAAAGCAATTAGTCTAAAAGCTACCAGTAGAAGAAAGGATGTGTGAGCTAGCGCTAGGCAAGGTTTGATCCCAGCTTTGCTGCTATCTGGAGCTTTACTGAACCCCTCTGGACCTCAACCTCCTCCTCTATGAACCATAGAAACAAATGTGTGGCCTCAACCACATAGTTAAGTGTAAAAAAAAATAGTGCCCACTGCTCATAGATGCTCAGCAATACCCATTTCCTTGTCTGCCCCACTTCAGCCGGCCCCTCAACCCACTTTCAAAGACAGAGTAGATTCTACTGGGAAAATCAGTCGGAATCTCCATGGCAATGGCTGATGCTGTGGGTGGATATCTGTGGTTCTACAGGAAGGCTCATGATTGTCATGGACACATCTCAGTGACGTGAGGACCCTAGGACACATTCAGACTTTCCACATACGAAGGTGTTCCTTTGAGTTAGGTTTCTGTTTATATCCTTCACCCCAAACAGCTGTTGTGTTCCCCTAAATGTGAAAGCTAAAATACCTAGCTCATAGAAAGAGAATGCGGAAGGGGACTTAGTAGGCCCTAAGAAGAGGGTTGGGAGTAGAGATGGGAAGATTAAATGAGATATAGCAGGACAGGAGAGATAATTCAATGCTCTACAACACAGTGCAGTAACTATTCACTAAATAACCACACACTTCAAAATAATAAAGAATATGTTGAATGTTCCCACCATAAGAAAGCGTAAACATGTGAGGTATTGGGTATAACAATTACCTGGATTTGATCTGATCATCATACATTTTATACAGTACTGTCACTGTCCCCATAAACACAGACGATTATGAGTCAACTTAAAACATGAAGTTTTAAATTTTCTAACCAGACTCCCCAGGGAAAATGAGAAAAGAAAGCATTGATATGAGGAGCAACCATATCACTAGAGTCTTTGAGGAATAGGGGTGATGATGAGAAATTCCTCCAACCCTGTGTGGCCATTAATTTGATGACTTGAATGAAATGGACCAACCTCCTTAGGGAAACTCACAAGGAAAACGTTCCTGGGTGCTGTTGGTGCTGTCTGTGTTGTTGATGTCCTTGTTTGAAATGAGTGTATTGCCCAGGCTGGTCTCTAATTTGTGAAGCTCCTGGCTCAACTTCTGAGTAGTCAGGTTTACAGGTGTATGCCATTGTGCCTGCCTAGAAATGACGCTGATGACAGTCCCGAGTCTACACACTCTTCCACTCAGATAATGATGCTGATAGTCCTGAGTCTACACACACTTCCACTCAGATAATGACGCTGATAGTCCCGAGTCTACATACACTCTTCCACTCAGATAATGATGCTGATAGTCCCACGTCTATCCACACACTTCCATCCAGGTAACTTAAGAAGGAAAACTGCCTGATTGCTTGAAATAAGCTATAATTACTCCAGTTGCCTAGCCATACAATTCAGTGTAAGCAAGGAAAACTAAGGCTTTGTGTTCTTGTGAACACAGGATTAAGTGCTCAACAAGCCAGGTGCAGCGATGCACGCCTTTATTCCAGAACTCAGGAGACAGAAGCAGACAGATCTCTGCGAGTTCATGGCCAGACTGACATAAAATATTCACAAATTAGAGCTAACAAGATTTTAAAGTACAGAATATTTTTCAAGTTTTCTAAATCAAAAGAAAGAATTCCTAATTTTTAAGAATAGACATAAGATTTGAAGAATAATCTATCAAGGAAAACATAAGAATAAATGGCAAAGAAACATACAAACTGATGCCCTAACATCACAAAACATAAAAGCATAAAACACAATGAATAACTACAAACTTGTTAAGAAGACTACTTTTTAAAAATTGATATTTCAGACAAGGAGAGTGAAACAACCGGATAACTAATAGATGATAACAGAAAAATAGTATGGTAGCAATAAAGTATTTTTACAGTTGAGTTTGCATTTACAACAACACAAGAAAGCAGTATTTATGTTATATATTTTACTCTAAAGATGTTTAGACTCTTGCTCAGTGAGAAAGAGTACTTTTTTCACAAGCATGAAGACCTGAGTTTGGATCCCCAGAACCCATGCAAAATGTGAGGTGTGTCCTCATGCACACACCTATAACCCAAGCACCACGTGAGGCTGAGACAGGAGACTGGCTGGTGCTTGTTAGAAGCCAGACTAGCTCTAGGTTCAGTAAGAAGCCATGTCTCAAAAGAATAAGGCCGAGGGTGACCGAGCGGGACACTTCCTCCTCCTCCAGTCTATGCATGCATGTGCACGCACACAAAAATAAGGAAATCAAAATCATACATGAAAATGTATATAAGATAATTTTCGTGATATGAGAAAGCATAACTAATCCAAACATCATTGAGTTTAGGAGTGGTTAAACAATGGTGTAAGCATTTAGTGAGATCTTTCTCAGAAATAAAAGGAATGAACTGATGTGCAAAGGCATTTAACTGGAAGACAGCAGACTCAGAAAGTATCACATGGTTTCATCTATTTGACTTTCTGGAAAAATTGAAATCATAGAGACAGAAGAGAAATCAGTGATTACCAGAGGCTAGGGGAACTGTTCTATATTATAACTATAGTAGTAGTCTATGAGATTATCAAAACTCAGAGCTAGATCCAAAGAGTGTTGCGTTTGTAGTCTGAAGAGATGGTTCAGGGGTAAAGAGCACTGATTGCTCCTCCAAAGTTGAGTTTGCATCATCCACCTTGGGTGATTTACAATCCCACAACCCACCCAGGGAATCCAATGCCTTCTCTCACCTCTGTGGTCACCAGCAGACATACGGTAAATACTCACCCAAACACACACACACATACACACACACACATGTGCACATAAAAAAATTTTTAAGTGCATTGAATTTTCTGTATAGAAGTTAAAAGTAAAAGAAATCTGGAGCTTGGTGTGACAGTACACACCTTTAAACCCAACACTTTGGAGGCAGAAGCAGGTGGATCTCTGTTCACAGTTAACCTGGTCTTTCAGGACAGCTTGGGCTGTTACACAGAGAGACCCTGTCTCAAAAAACCAACAAAACAAAGCCAGAAAAGAAAGACATCTGTAATAGCTAGATTAACATCAGAAAAACAAGCAGAAATGTGAATATAAATTTCTTTCAAAAAGTTAAGGAAATTCATAAACACTATGCCAGCCTGACCAAGGAAAAGACATTACTGACAACAAGAGCAAAAGGAAAATCATATTACAGACCCTGCAGATACTAGAATATAATACAGAGGAGCTGGAAAGATGGCTGGACAGTTAGGAATACCAAATAATACTGGCTGTTCTTGCAGAAGATCTGGGTTTGGTTCCCAGTACCCACATGATGGATCACAGTCATCTATAACTTTGGTTACAAAGGAGCTGATGCCCTCTTCTGCTGTGGAATAATCCTCCTATACACTGTAACGATTTGTCACTTGAGTTGGCTGATTGGCCAGTGGCCAGGCAGGAAGTACAGGAAAGATGACTAGACTAAGGATGATTGGAAGAAGGGCAGAGTGAGGAGAAGCTGGCCAGACTCAGAGAGAGTGAGATGGGCATGCTGCACTGAGAAAAGGTACCACCATGTGGCAGAGTGTAAATAAGGAATGTGGGCTAACTTCAAATGTAAGAGCTAGTTAATAATAAGCCTGAGCTACTGGTCGAGCATTTGTAAATAATATTAAGCTTTTGTATGGTAATGTGGGAAGTAGCTGCTGGGTATTTGGGACTGAGCTGCTCCAAGACAGGAAACTTCTGCCTATAATCTTCTGACCTCTGCAGGTACCAGGCATGAACATGGTGCACATACATGTACAAAGACAAACACTCATGAACATAAAAATAGTTAAAATATATAGTAGGGAATTATAAAAACCTATGACCTAGATAAAATTAACAAATTCATTGAAAACCTCAAATAGCCTAAGCTGGCACCTACCCATAAATAACTTGAGTATCTCCTTATCTACTAGAGATACTAAACTGGTTGCAAATGAAGGGATTTGGAGCAGCAAGAATAACCTCCACAAAGAAAAACACCAAGCCCAGGTGGCTTCGTTGATGAAATCCGCCCAACTTCCACAGAAGAAAGAAGATTAATTCTACTCAAGATCTTGTAACAATCAAAAGCAAAAGCAGCACTCTACAGATCATTCAACTGTGTCACAATTTCAAAAGCATCTAGTGGGGAGTGGTGCCACCCTTACTTACAAGGCTCCTAAATCAAAGTCATTGCCCAAGAATTCTTCCAGCAGACTCGTATCCAGGGCTGGGTTCTCCAGAGTACCGCTGGCTCCCTGAGCTGCAAAGGGAAATGCAAAATCGTGAGACCCATGACTGTCTCATGACTAACACCTTGACAGGCAGATGCCCAGACTTACAAGACAAACAAACAACACAATGCATTTTCTGGGAATGTAGTCTTTATTCCATTTAAATACCTCCTTCAGAAATCTCTTCAGATCACCCTTTCCAGTAAGACTAAGGCTGGGGTAGTGTTCTTTTATTAGCTCCTGTGACACTGATCACTTGCTTTGTGCACCTCAAAAACCTCTCTTCCTCCCTTCCACCCTATCTTTCCCCTCCCCTTCCCTCTGCTTCTCCTTTCCTATACCCCTTCCTTTAAGGAGACATCTGTGTCTTTCTTATTTTATGCATGAGTATCCAAGGCATATAAGAAGTAAGCAACAATCATTTGTTTGGTAGATGAGCAAATAACGGATAAATACATGAATGGATAGATGGATACATACGTGACTGGCTTTTTGATTGGTTTGACCAATATACGTTCAATGCATTCTTTACATTTTTGTTAGACTTCCTAAAATATGACACTTCTGCCCTTCTCCCTGACTTACAAAGTAAAAAAAAAATTAGCTCTTGCTGATGATAGCAAATATTATTAGAAGTTTAAAAGAATCTAAAATGCAGTGTAAAAATAATTCTCATAAGGAAGACAAAAACATTCTGTGGATTAGTGAGACAGTTCAGCAGGCCAAAAAGAGCTCTCTGGGCAAGCCTGGCCACCTGAGCTCTCTCTGTGAGCCTGACCACCTCAGTTTGATCCCTGGAAACTATGGAGCAAGATGGGAAACATTGTCTTTTAACCCCCATACACACCCACCTACCTTCACACCCATACATCACACATACACAGTAACTAATAAACACTTTGCCAGCAGTTAAAATTATTTAATACTTAGCAAACTCAAGAGAAAAAAAATAACCAGAACATCAAAAGGATGGTTGGCTAAAATAAAACACAAAATTAATTGTTCATATATAAACAATGCCAGTTAACATTCAGATGAATACAATGAATACATTGAAAATAACTGGTGTGGGAAGTCCTTCTGTCTATGTGCTGCTTTTATTGGTTAATGAATAAAGTTGTTTCAGCCAGTGGCTTAGCAAAATAGAGCTAGGTGGGAAAACTAAACTGAATGCTGGGAGAAAGAAGGTGAAGTCCAGGAGAAGTCATGTAGCGGCCCACAGGAGACAGATACCTCTGCTGCAGTCCACCGGAATCTTGTCGGTAAGCCACAGCCACATGGCAATACACATATTAATAGAAATGGGTTCATTTAAGATATGAGTCAGCCAGAAATACGCTTAAGCCATTGGCCAAACAGTATTGCAATTAATACTGATTTCTGTGTGATTATTTCTGGTCTGGGTAGCCAGGAGCAAACAACGAACAGAGACAGTCCCTGTCCCACTGTTAGGAGTCCCACAAGAGGACCAAGCTATACAACTCTATAACATATATGCAGAATGTCTAATTCAGTCCCATTCAGTCTCCCTGGTTGTCAGTTCAGACTCTGTGAGTTCCTATGAACTCCCCCAATAAATAACAAAAAGCCTAAAACACGAAGCATACATTCAAGAACACTTTTTAATTTGTTCCTTATTTTAGCATATTACATAATAGGTTTCATTATGACATCATCATACTCTTAATTATTACACTAGGACAATTTTTTAACTAAAAATCTCCATCCGAGGACTAAAGATGAGATTTAAATAACTGGAGAGACCTACATTATTCTTTAGCTGAAACACTTAGTATTACAAAGCTTTTAGTGGGCATTACTTAGCGTGCCTGCCAATGACACTGAACCTTTGCTGAGACGGCTCCTCCCTCTCACAAAGCCTCTTGTGGCAGCACATTTACAACACACAGCCTCCACAGTCAGAATCAGGCAGAACCAACCAATTTATTGGCCAGTGACCAACTCAATTATTTCAACCAGTAATTTGAATGAACCGATTTGAGATTCAGTATTCTAGATGAAGTCATACAATAATGAGGTGGAAGAGTAGATAATAATCTAAATATTTCTGCTGTTTGCCTATTTAATTTTTTTAAAACTTTCTGAGTCCTGGCTATTCCAACTGCATGCCAAACTGTTGGTCACACACAATAACCCCCTTTTAATTTGATTTCAAAATCCCCATGTAAATCAAATGTTCTCCACATTAAAGTGTTTTAAAATAATTTTTGAAAGTGGCAACAGGGGAAGGGGGACATTTCAGGGCCAGGTAAAAACCTGGCACAAGGGAATCTCCCAGGAATCTAAAAGAATGACCTCAGCTAAGACTCCAAGCAATAGCAGATACATGGCCTGAACTGGCCGTCTCCTGTGGCCAGACTGGTACCTAACCCAATTGTCATCCAGCAACTGATAGAAACAGATGCAGAAACCCACAGCCATACATTAGGCTAGCTCCAGGAATTCTGCTGAAGAGAGGGAGGGAGGATTGTGAGAGCCAGAGGAGTCAAGGATATCACAAGAAAACACATAGAAACAACTAACCTGGGATCCTAGGAACTCACAGAGTCTGAACCGACAACCAGGGAGACTGAATGGGACTAAACTAGACGTTCTGCATATATGTTATAGAGTCGTAAAGCTTGGTCCTCTTAAGGGACTCCTAACAGTGGGACAGGGACTGTCTCTGGCTCTTTCACTGACCCTACTCCTGATATAGGGTGGCCTTGCCCAGCCTTAATACATGGGGAGGTGCTGAGTCTTTCTGCAATTTGATACGCCATGTTTTGTTGATAATCATGGAAGACCTACCCTTTCCTAAACAGAAACAGGAAGAGTGGATTAGGGGGGTGGGAACAGAGGGGGTTGGGGGAAGGGCTGGGAGGAGAGAGGGGAAACTGCAGCTGGGATAATAACAAATAAATAAATAAACTTATTAGAAAAAAATTTTTTTCTTCCCAGCTGGATGTAGTGGTGCACTCCAAAGGCAGAGGCAGGAGGATCTCTGTGAGCTCAAGGCCAACCTGGTCTATACAGTGAGCTCCAGGAAAGTCAGAACTACACAGAGAAACCCTGTCTGAAACAAACAACTAAAATATCCGTTCTTTAGAGGAACAAATATACAAAACAACACAGGGGGGGAAAGTAAGAGCTATATGCACGGACACCTTGAAGAGACATAAGCTATGTGAGATAAAGCAATAGTATTAAAATACATGTAGTTTTACTGCATGGAAAACTATATACTTTGACCTTAGTTATTCGGTGAACGATGGCTGGGCATCTGGGGAAACAATCTCAATCTCTGCCTTGCTTCAGCATCAAATTCCAGATCGGTCAACCATGGCCACATGAGAATAAAATCAGGGAATACATGTGACCATAGTCATGTATGATCATGAACATGTGAGTATAGTTCTTATGATCCTGAGACAGATCAGAATTTTCAACTATGTTATGGAAACCAGAACAATAAAGAAATACAAGAGTGAATTTTTCTTTATGAAAGTGATAAAAATTATCATTTTTTGTAATGAACATATACTGGTAATTTCTTTTAAAAAATCATTTTATGTAGTTTTGAGGAGGAAAGAATTTTTAACATTTTTTAAAATAATTGGAAACCTGTGGAGAAGTAAGAAAGCAAAGGAACTCAGAAATACACTTCACCCAAATTCATGGATATTAACATTATACTACTGCCTTAGTTTCTCTGTCTGTCTGTCTGTCTCTGTCTCTCTCTCTCTCATTCTCATTCCCATACTCCTCACACAAACACACACACACACACACACACACACACACGCAGGTATATATCATACACATACATATAAAGGCATTTATCTTTAAAAACTAAAGCAAACAAAATTACACACATCTTCCTATCAGGCCTTTCTCAGCCCTTAAACATGCAGCCTTGTATCGGGTATTTCAGTGAACACTGTGAAGTATAAAAACACTATTTTCACAACTACAATTCATTCATGAGAATCAGGAAGTTTAACATTGATACAAGTTTTTAATATAGCTTCCGTGTCTATTCAAATTAATATTAATATAGCTTCCGTTCCCATTCATATTTTACCTATCATCCCTGTATGTTACCTATGGTAATTTTTTCTCTTGCCCAGTATCCAGTCCAGGACTGTCAGAACTTTTAATATTTATGTTTTTGAAAGCACTGGCTAGTTGTTTTGTGAATTGACTAGGGGAAAGTAATATAAGCAACAGAAGTTGGAAGCTTGGACAATGAGATGATATGTCCTAATGCTAATATATATATATATATATATATATATATATATATATATATATATATATATAATCTCAGAGTCCATCTCTCTATTTTTACTAGTCAGACTTCTGCTGCTATAGCTAACAACCTGGGACAAGCTAACTTTATAAAGGAACATGGTTTGTTTGTTCATAGTTTTGGACTTGCAATGGCTTGGCACTGGTGCCAGCGAGGCTCTGTGACGACTTTCTTGGGGGCAGAGTACCAAGCAGCGCTTTCTACCAAGGGCTATGAGAAGGGCCACACACATCCAGGTCTGTATGTCCAGTTCCTGTTCCTTTTCTTACCAAGTCACAAGAGACCAATCATGCCCCCCCACGTGGCCTTATCTGGCCTTTCCCTTTCCAGGGGCCTCATCTTGAAGTACCACAGATGGATTAAGTCTCCAGCTTTGCAGTTCTATTAGCACGTAAATTTGGAAAAACAAACCAGAGCACTACTTAAATCTGAGCCAGTTAGAAAGAAAATTAGTTTGGGCTGGAGAAATGGCTCAGAGGTTAAGAGCACTGGTTGCTCTCCCAGAGGTCCTGAGTTCAATTCCCAGCAACCACAACCATCTATAATGAGATTTGGTGCCTTCTAGGCATACATGCCAGAACACTGTATACAGAATAAATGAATAAATCTTTAAAAATAAGAAGAAAGAACAAAATTGGTTCAATGTATTAGTGACTTTTTAACCCTCATTTCTTGACCTTGAAAGAGTTCTTTAAAACTGGTATTTCTGACAGCATAGAAAAGCATTTGAAATTCTGCATTCCCTCTAGTTGCCGTCAAGTTACTTTTGTTGTATTAAGTTCAAGTAAAATTAGTATAATATATGTAATATTTATTAGCCAAATATTGTGCTGCATAGCTGTAAGCGTAGGATGCAGGGGCAATGTATGTTTGAGGCCAGCCTGGGCCACAGAGTGAAATGCACCTTTTGAAAAAATATTTATTTTATTAAAAATTTATTCTATTTACTCATTTCTCTTTCTCTCTATAGATATTCAGGAAGATAAAAACATGTATATTGCTATTAACATTGGCTTAATTATAGAATTTAAGATAATGTTTCATTATTCAGAAACAGCTATTTTATACTTTGGAACAATTTGTTGCACAACTTTGTATACAATGTTATTTTTAAGACAGTTTTAAAGACAAGTTGCCGGAATTCTCAGAAATAAAGACGAAGTCTAAAATTACTTGCAGCCTTGGAATAGACAGAACTTCCATTCATTCTTGTTTCCAGGCCATGTATAAAGCGTCATGGCGGCCAAGCACGGTGGGCCTCACCTTTAAACCTAGCACACCCGGGGCAGAGGAGAGCAGACCTCTCTGAGTCTGCGGTCAGCCTGCACTACAGAGCGAGACTTGCCTCAAAACAACACATAAATAAACTAACTAACACATCAGTAAATAAATGGAGAGGTGACTCTGAGGTTAAGAGCGCTGGCTGCTCTTGCGGAGGATGCAAGTGGAGTTCCCGGTAATCAATCAAATGGGTGGGTGGCCCACAGCTGCCTGCAACTGCAGGCATGCAGGGGATGCAACGCCCTCTTCTGGTCTCTGTGAGCACCTACAAAAAGGGGGCACGCGCTCACACAAACACAAACGCACCGAAATTAAAAACAATCAATAAAATAAATAATAAATAAAACAGCAACACAGACCATGCATTTAAAGTGTGAACATAACCGCTCCACCAGTTTCACAGTTCTGAATACAAAGCAGGACGATTTGAATGAGACGTCCCCTATGCCCTCGGATATTTGACCGTTTGGTCCCCTGTTGTGGCGCTGTTTGGGGAGGTCCAGGAAATGTGACCTTATTGTAGGAAGTGCGCCACTGAAACTGGGCTCGGCGCTCTGAATGCCTCCCCCGTTGGGGTTTGCTCTCTTAGCTCCCCGCTCAGGTTGTAAACTGTGAGCGCTCCGCTTGCTGCTCCAGCTGCCTTGCCTGCCTCCTCCACTTCTCCATCATCAACTCTAACCTTCTGAAATCGTAAGCCCAAAGAAACTCTTTCTTGTCTAAGTTGCCTAGGTTATGTGGGTTTGTTTTTGTTTTGTTTTGTTCTGCTTTGTTTTTGGTTTCGGGTTTTTGATTGTTTTCTTGTTTACTTTTTAATCACAAAACTATGGGTGGCACACACTCACAATACACACTGAGAAATATAAATAAACTAATTAATAAAACGCCATCACGGATTATGCGTTTAAAACATGAACAACATGAAAATTCCTCCACCAATGTCACAATCTGGAACACAGAGAGAAAAGGAAAAGGCCCAGCTATTTTGTTCAAAGCCACAACTGACAGAAATGGAACGCACAGCGAAAACTCACGGCAGTGGTGGATGTCATATCCAAGCCCTAAAGGAAATGTTGTCAAGTGGACTTTAACATTTGGAGGCTTTATCATTAACTAACACAAAAATGATTATTTACTAAGTTTAATAAAAGGAAAAATGTGTTTTGACCTTTTTGATCTATACCAAAAAGAATTGAACAATCAATGTCAATTCTAGTGAATACTTTCCATGTATTCATATACACAGATACATACGTGTATGGTTTAATGATTGAAAACTCTTATATGCACAGATACATATATATATGGTATAATGATTGAAAACTCATATACACAGATACATACGAGTATGGTATAATGATTGAAAACTCATATACACAGGTACATACGTGTATAGTATAATGATTGAAAACTCTTATATACACAGGTACATACGTGTATGGTATAATGATTGAAAACTCATATACACAGGTACATACGTGTATGGTATAATGATTGAAAACTCATATACACAGGTACATTCGTGTATAGTATAATGATTGAAAACTCATATACACAGATACATATGTGTATAGTATAATGATTGAAAACTCTTATATACACAGGTACATACGTGTATGGTATAATGATTGAAAACTCATATACACAGGTACATACGTGTATGGTATAATGATTGAAAACTCATATACACAGGTACATACGTGTATAGTATAATGATTGAAAACTCTTACATACACAGGTACATACGAGTATGGTATAATGATTGAAAACTCACATCAAGGCACAGCACTGGGGGAGAAGTCTGATGATGTTTTTATAATTAGAACGATCCCACTAGTGCTGGGGATAAAATAAGATGTCATTGCTTTGGTTATATAGCCTACTATGTAGAGCAGCGGTTCTCAACCTGTGGGCCATGACCCCTTTGGGAGTCAAATGACCCTTTCACAGGGGCCATCTAAGGCCGCTGAAATACCGATATTTATATGACAATTCATAACAGCAGCAAAATTACAGCTATGAAGTAGTAACAAAAATAATGGTATGGTTGGGGGTCACCACAATGCGAGGAAACAACCATATTAAAGGGTCGCAGCATTAGGAAGGTTGAGAACGACTGTCCCAAAGACCAGGCAACCAACATCCAGAAGCTGCTGTCCCTGGGTTGAGCTAAGGCGAGTAATTGACTTGTAATGGGCAGCTTTGCTGCAGTCAGCTGCTCCGGGCTGACACAGATAAACAGAGGCGCGCACAGCCGGAGGAGGGGGGATCGTCTTTGGCAACTCGCAGCATCCATTCTGTGTGGCTCACTTTGTGATGCAGTATATTTTGGGTTTTCTAGATAACAAAATTCTCCTATCTTTAGGCTCCGAAACAAGGTGAGTGTTGTTTTATGGCTTTGACCAACAGTAGGAAGTCAAAGGCTTCTCTCTCATCTTATTACAGACTGAAATAGTCGCTAGATAGTTGAATGAGGGTTTGATATATTTCGTGGGTTCTTTTCCCAGCTGTGGTTTAGATGTGCAGGTCTTCGGCTCTTACCCACACCAACGTCTTTTACGGTTTTGTGCTGGCTTCACAAAAGGAAAGCGAAGGCTTCTCTCTGTGTGTTCTGGAATCATGATGCCAGAGGAGAAGAAACACAACCAACTCTACTTATAGGCACGTGGTTAAGAGTCAACGGGTGGGACACGTCACAGACGTTTCCTGCATTTATCGAGGAAAGAGATCCCTAAAATCTATGCTGCTCCAAACTAGTACCATGGCCTTTAGACTTTCACTTGACTTTGAAGAAAGGCTGGGTAGGGTACAGACTACAGCATGAATTGCGTTCTCTTCCATTGATTCAACTAGTGTCTGCTAAGTGCCTGCCATATCCCAGGCACTGTACTATGTGCTGGATATATAGGAGCAAAAAAGGAAGCAAGAACCTTCCACGGGGGCCAGTGACATGACTCGGCAGATAAAGGCGCTTGCCACCAAGCCTGATGACTTGACTTTAGTCCCCAGAGAATACATGGTTAGAAGGAAGAAGTAACTCCTTCCTGAAAGTTGTCATCTGCCCTCCCCCTGCATCCTGTGATGTATGTACACACACACACACACACACACACAGGGGAAAAAAGAGGAAGAAACAGGAATCTTTCAGGTATCTCCCTAAGCAAAGGTCGGCTACGACAGCCACAATGCATAGAAGCAGTGCGGAGGATACAGTCAGTCAGTGATGGAAGTGTAACAGGACAGTGTGACAAGCAGCCTTCCAGGACATTCTTCTGATTTTGAAGCCTCCCTGAGGCAGAAGCCAGCTATGCAGACATCAAGGAGGGCGCATGCTGGGTAGGAGGAGTGGCAAGAACAAGAGCAAGGGGGTTGTGCTGTGCCGAGTTGGAAGCGGATCCTCTCAGGGAATAGAGCACAGAAATGTAGAGATGATGAGATCAAGGCTACAGAAATCTTTGGAAAGAGATGCCTTGTGCTTCACGTACACCTTCAAAGGTCCTTTTGGCTGCTTTATGCAAAGGGACTTTAAGGGAAGAAGAACAGTGGGGAGATGCACTTGAACGCTACTGCAGCTTTCCAAAGACCATCAGAAGTTAAACCTTTCACTCTGAGCTTTGCTAAATGTCATACCTTACATTCCTTGTGTCCATGAATCTTTATCTCAGTCCTGGGCTGTGGTTGTCAGTACTACCCGACTTACAAGGATCGGGATTGCTGGCAGAGACAGAGGATTCTGTGTTTTGAGAGGTGGGAAGAGTAGGGGGTGGTGAGAGCGAGCTCAGAGTCAAGCCAGAAGGCTGGGGAAGTAGTTTGGTTGGTAGCGTGCTTGTCTAGCATGCTCAAAGCCGGGGGTTTGCTTCCCAGTGCTGTTTAAACCAGGTATGGCGGTAAATGCTTGTGATCCTAGCAGGGCAGTAGAGACAGGAGGAGGAACATAAATTTAAAGCCATCCTCATCTACAAAGGGAGTTTGAGGCCAGATTGGTTTATCGGAAACTTCGTGTCGAAGCAGGCCTGGGTTGGCTCCCCCTTGCCACTTACACACTGTGAGCGACTCTGACAGCTGCCTCTGACGGCAATGCCAACCCACCGCTGAGAGGGCTCGCTGCTTCTCCTGCTTCGCTGGGCTCTGGACAAGCCAAGTGCTAAGCAAAGCAGAAGGAAGGAGAAATCTGTTTGGTTTCACATGGAAGTTCCTGCTGGTGTCCCATCTGCTTTATAGGGTACCCATCCCCTAACACACACACACACACACACACACACACAGGAGGCGGAAATAGCGTCTCTAATCCTGAAGGTTTGACCAGTACCCCATTCATTCTTTACTGTCCGGCTCCCCTTCCCAGATGGACACGGGAGACAGACCCTGTCTGACAAGGCTTAGCCAAGCACCATAATGAACTACAAAGAGATGATCCCTGCTGTAGCCAGCTTTCTCTAGGACTCCGGATCACATCTGTGCTTTCCAGACCCAGAGGAAATAACTCAACAAGATAAATTCATAGTGTCAGATAAAACTGTTTTAGGGGATTTCACACACAGAGAGCAACTCTCAGATGGCTCTTAAAATAAATCTTGGGCTTTAAAAAAATAATCACTTTGCTCTAAATGTCTTAAACACTTGCTTAGAGCACCCAGCTTGCATATCCCTCCTCCCATCGGGCAGCTCATTTGCATCCTGGGGTCCACTTGCTTCTGTGTGCGTGCAGTGCGTAGGCTTCAAGACCAAGTGCACCGCCAAGGTACCGCTCACAGGTGGAAAAAGCTGCAGCGTCCTCCGGGGAGCATCTGGGAAGTTGTATCTTGACAGAGTGTGCAAATGAGGCAGGAAGCAGATAACAGATATGTCAGAGAATAAGAACCACACCCTCTATGGGACTCCCCACCAACTCTGCACTGCTGATTTTAATACAGTGGCAGTTATATGCTGTGTGTCTGCTCTCTATACTCAACTCTAGATCATGAATGACCTCTTACTATACGACCCCTAGGCATCTAGAACAGTGGTTCTCAACCTGTGGGTCGTGACCCCTTTGAGGGTTGTATATCAGATACCCTGTACATCGGATATTTACATTATGGTTTATAACAGTAGCAAAATTACAGTCGTGAACTAGCAAGGCAAATATTTTTATGGGGGGGAGGGTCACCACAACATGAAGTATTTAAGGGTCGCAGTGTTGACGTTGAGAACCACTGATCTAGAACAGGATCTAGAACATGGCAGTTATTCAATAAATACTAAGTTTGTTGCATAAACAAAGGCTTGGATGAGTCATTGTAATTATTGTTAGTACAAATATGAATATGTGCCCCCACAGGCTTCCTTGCTTGGCATCCACAGTGGGGCCAGCAGCCTCTTCCACTAGTATACCTCCGCCACCACGAGGGACTATATCCCCGTGTCAAAGTGGCATGTGCCGTTGATCATGGAGACACGAAAGTAGCTGATACAATCATACATGGTAGAGCTTCTGCAGAGAAACGACAAACGTAACATTTGAAGCAGAGAAGTGAAATGGTCATGTGTATGACTTTGAAGGTCCTTCAGCCTGCAGTCGGGAGACTGGCCTGCCTCATTTCCCTATCAATAAGAGGACAGTCACGGCCCTACTTCATGGAGCTGTGAGAAGAAATTAGATAATACACACAAAGCGCTTGGTCCAGCTACCAGGTCAGCAAGCGTTACCTTGTATGGTCACCATCAGTTTCTCTGCTCTAGAAGTTAACAGGCCAGGGAGAAAGAATAAACATAAAGATGCCACAGCAACATCTGCGACACCTAGAACATGACCTGCAGTATGGTAGCTAGTTATTCAATAAATAGTAAGAATATGTGCAAAGCATTATGGGATGCCTAAGTGACTCAGCCGGGTGAAATGGTGTCGGAAGAGGCTTTGGGAACAGGGGTCAATAGATTGCAACTGTCAGCAAAAGCAGGTTCTGGGCTATTGGATGTCACGTGACTCTGATCTGGTTCAGTGGAAACAGAGTCCAGAAAGTAGGAGAATGTGCAACAGGGTGAAGAAGCCAATGAGTATATACTGTTGTCTGTTATCCTGAGATCGTAGTTAGCTACATCGAGTTACTAGCTTAAAACTGGCCACAGTAAGAATGTCTATACCATCAAAACGTTACAAATCAGGGCTGATCGCTTTTTTCTCATAGAGAAATAGTAAATATCTGTAGAAACAAATATTACAAACCACTGGATTTTGTGGCTAGTCTGACGGAGTGTAGCTGATCCTCAGCCCTCTCTCGTCACACTAGTGTCTTGAGACTAAAGTGAGACCAGAGTGAGAAGCCTGGGAAAGAAGTTCCTGCTGGGGCTGGAGAGATGGCTCAGTGGTTAAGAGCATTGTCTGCTCTTCCAGAGGTCCTGAGTTCAATTCCCAGCAACCACATGGTGGCTCACAGTCATCTGTGATAAAATCTGGTGCCCTCTCCTGGTGTGCAGGCATACATGCAGGCAAAATGCTGTATGCATAATAAATAAAATCTTTAAAAAAAAATAAAAAGAGGGGCTGGAGAGATGGCTCGGTGGTTAAGAGCATTGCCTGCTCTTCCAAAGGTCCTGAGTTCAATTCCCGGCAACCACATGGTGGCTCACAACCATCTGTAATGAGGTCTGGTGCCCTCTTCTGGCCTGCAGACATACACACAGACAGAATATTGTATACATAATAAATAAATAAATATTTAAAAAAAATAAAAAGAAAAAGTTTCTGCTGGCCATCTCACATTCTTGCGGACTTAGGTTTGGGTGTGAAGTGTCTCCTACAGGCCTGTGTTTGGATGCTTGGTCCCAAGCTAGTGGTACTGACTGGAGAGGTTGCAGAGCCTTGTGATGTAAGACCTAGCTGGCAGAGAGAGGCCAGTAAGAGTGGACTTTGAGGGTCCCAGTCCTGCTCTGTTTCTGTCCCGTCTCTGCTTCTTGGTCAGCCATAAGGTGAACAAGCTGCAAGTTCCCGCCGCTTTGTGGACCAAGCCACAGTGCTGGCTACCACTGCCGTGCAGGGGCGTGTCACAACAGATCTCCCCATCTTTATGTGGCTCCTACCAGGGATTCTGTCCCTGTGATAAGAAGACTGACTAGTCCAGAAGTGAGCAGCTGGAAAACACACCCGAGAAAAGTGCACTCTTGTCCCAATTCCTGAGAATATCCTGATTTCCTTATATGACTATCTAAGATCCATCTGTCCAGAATCTAATCAGCTTTGCCCAGCACAGATGACAGGATCCATTGTTAAAGACAGTGATTAAATGAGCTCTCCCTGGACTTTAACATGGTATGACTGATAATTGAGAGATAAAATGAAAATAAACCTTTATTCAATTTGAGTGAATACACACATTGCACATTGGGCAACAGGGGCAACCTCCATATGGGTTTCTATAATGCTCTAAGATGCACTGTTCTAGGTGAACTATTGAACACTTGGCCTCTGAGTTTTCTGGGAGCAGGAGACAGCAGAGAGCCTGCGCATGCCCATTAAGAACAAGTTCTACAGGACTTGTCTTTTCCTATACGACAGCGTAATGGCAGAGGAGGAAACGGGATGGGCAGGAACATCTGGATTTCAACTGGACACTTCACAGATTTGCTCAGTCCTTCGTCCAGCATCAGGTGATTATTCCGTGAGATACTGTGTACCAGACGCTAGAGATACAGTCGGGGCAACATCAATCAGTCTCACCTGTAAGGCCAAGAAAAGCCGAGCAGCCAAGTAAAATAACAGTCCAAGACAACAGTGTGACATGTCACACTCAAGGAGACATCGAAGAAGAGCTTCTAATTCAGTGGAAAGGCGGTAGACAGGTCAGAGGTAGGCGACTAGAACTGACCGAAAATGGCAAAGGGAATACTTTAGAAGGTCATGGCTTTCACAGCAGTTCTCAACCTGTGGGTCACAACCCCTTTGGGGATCCAATGACCCTTTCACAGGGGGTTACTTAAGACCATCAGAAAACACGAATATTTACATCATGATTCATAATGATAGCAAAATTACAGTTATGAAGTAACGATAAAAGTAATTTTATGGTTGGGAGGGCACTATAACATGAGGAACTGTATTAAAGGGTTGCAGCGCTAAGAAAGTTGAGAACCACTGCTCCAGACTGAAATAGCAACTGTCCTCCAGAAGGCTAACCTAGAGAAAGTTTTGTTTAGTATAAAAAAGACTCTGCTCGTATCCTTCTTAACAATGCCACTTGTGACTTGGGTAAATATAGAACGGCAAATTATCTGAGTGTCAGAACGGAAAGGAGGCGGGTGCACACGGAGCCTGAGAAGGTCCCAGTCTGGCCTTGACTGCCGAGTGGCTGCTCTGACAGGAGGCAATCAGTGAGCTAAGTATGCAGCTTGGGCTTTGCTTGGGGAAGAGTAGATGACCAAGATATGAGTCCTCTTGCATGTCACTATGAGGAAGTATTGATAAATGTAGGGCTGTGGCCATAAGATCATTGACTATGAAAACCGGGCAGTGAGGTCCTTGTTCCTCAACACACAGGTTGCCTCTTGAGGATGTGAGGCCCTTGCCTGTTTCTGTTGCTGTAATAAACACCATGACCAACAGCAACTTAGGGGAGGAAAGGGTTAATGTGGCTTACAGTTTACAGTCCATCATTAAGGGAAGACTAGGGCAGGAACTCAAGACAGAAACTCACAGGCCGGAACTGAAGCAGAGACGACAAAGGGGTGCCACTTTCTAGATTCCTACCCCTGGCTTGTTCAGCTACCTTTCCTATGTAGCCCAGGCTCACTGCCTAGGGATGGCACCACCCTTTGTGGACGGGGCCTTCCTTCATTAATTAGTAAGTAAGAAAATACCTCACAGACATGGCCACAGGACAGTCTGATCTGGGCAGCTCTTCAGTAGCGTTTCCCTCTTCCCAGGAAATGCTATATTTATGTCTATGAAAGCTGAAGCTAACCATGGCAAGGCCCTTCGAGGGAAAGGTGGCCACTGGCAGAGGACCTAAGGAGGGTCCAGGAAGAACAGAAGACTCTCCCGGTGAGCCATCTGAGAGCCAGCTAACCAGAAAAGGAAAGTCTGATAAACTCTTAATGAACATACCATCACCGTGTTAGTCAATTCACAAGTATTTCTTAATATCAAATCCTAGCAACAAGCTCACTTTATCACATCACTTTTTATTAACCCCATTTTTTTCAGAGATGCAGTCTTGGTCGTTGCAATGGACCAGGTGTATCTTATTGTCACATACTGTATGTGTACTTTCTATAGAATCATGCAAAATAATAGCAGGATATAAGGTTGGTGAAAAACTAAGGGTCAATGTTTTTATTTTAAATGAATGAGTGTTTATCTCACATACCATGTTCATAAAATGCTGGTGGAGGCCAGAAATGAACATAGTATTCCCTAGAACTGGAGTTACAGATGGTTGTGAGCCACTGTGGAAGTGCTGGGAATCAAACCTGGGTCCTCTGAAAGAGCAGCCCGTGTTCTTAACTTTGAACCCATCTCTCCAGATATTATTTATATATCTTTAAGTGAACTTATAGAACACTAAGTTTCCATGTGACTTTTTTTCTTAGAAATTTTTAAATGTGTGTGCACGCACATGTGTGTGTATGATGTAGGTGTGGATACATGTGCCACTTTGTGTGTGTGGAGGTCAGGAGATAACTTTGTGTAGTCAGTTGTCTCCGTCCAGCTTTATGTGAGTGCTGGGGGAATAGGACTCAGGCTGCCAGGCTTGCATCGAAACATCTTGCTGGTCTGCAAAATTCAACATTCTAATAGATCAAGTGAGAATAGTAATATAAAGTCTTGCATTATAAATGAAACAATGAGATTAGTTTTGTGTCTTCCTGTGCCACTCAAATTTTTTATCACTCTACGTTCCCCAAATTTATCAACTACAGTTGAAACTAATATTGATTAACATGCAATCAGTTGCATTTAGTTTTAACCTTATTTACCCCACTACACATTAATGGTCATGTGTTTACTAAAGAAAATAAATGAAGCATGAAAGTTTAATTCTTATGTAGTAAGGCTATCTGTAAGGATCCCAAACTGCTGGAAGAATGGATTTTCAAACTCCCAGAAAAGAGAGTGACTCTCGCTTAATCTCTATTTCAAACTGTTTGTTTAAAAGTAGTGTGAATTTAATAGCCTATTAGTGAAGACACTGAAACGATTCAACCAAAATAGTTAGAGATCAAAATACAGCAGATCGCTTTCCCTTCCTGCTGTGAATCCCATGTGGACTTACACTTTATTCAGTAAAAGGGAACAAGTAACACAGGGCGAAGTCAACCATCACTCTTTTTCTAGTTACGTCAAATGCATTCCGTGTTTGTGGAAAGCAATGAAAGACACGCTCCTGCGGAACTTCAATGGTGTCCACCATGAGGATGCTTGCAGCCTTTGTAGGGTATGTGTGACCAGTACCAACCGCAGGCGCTCTGCCCCTTCCCTGCTCCCATCAGCCTCATCTGCCTAGTCACCGTCAGAGAATTCTCCGAGAAGAGAGTCTCTGAGCCAGCTCTGTCACATGGATCGCAACTACCGCTAACCGGTCTTCTCTCCCCCCACTTCCCCGTCTTCACAATTCATCAACTGCAATTCTCTGAAGCCATAGCATGGTCATAAAGGGGAAATGTCTTCATTTGCTGAAGTACAAAGTCACTTTAATACAAATTTAACAAATCACTTAAGTTTTTTTTAGGACGATGACTGTTATTGAAGATACCATGCACCTCAGACCCAGGATGTGGAGGAATTGAGCTGGGCCTGGTCTGGAAGCTTCCTTCTTGAGGACTAGCTCTCAGAAGGTGCTGTGCAAACCTCCAGGAGAGAAAAGCAATTGATAGTCCGACCAAGCTGTAAAGCCTCTGAACTACATTCATGACCAGTCCTGTAAGGTATACTCAATGGCGCAATAGTGGCACTCCTGTCTTGGGGATAACCAACATCTGTCTAAGTAAGGTCTGCTCAACAGAGAGAATTCATTTCTCGGTCTATAAGCCAAGCCAGCTGGAGAGATCGCAGAACCCAGAGGAGACACCACTACTGCCATTTTCCTAAACCAACACAATTTCTAACTGTATTCTAAATACCTATCCTTCTACCCACATATAAGTGTGGCTCCCGTCCTCATTTAAGAAGCTTCCCTTTGCAGCAGAGGCAGACGCTGACGGATGCCCACGACTGCTGAAAACACAGGGAATAAGTGATCATGGAATGCCAAGCCCCACCCAATATATCCACAATATAATACCTAGCCTCTAAGAGTCAGGGGAACGTGTGTAAGTGGAGGCAGGGAAGAGCGTTAGAGCCAGAGGACCAGGATGCCTGCTGCTAGAATCATCTTCTATATGTGACAGGGAAGCAGCACCCAGGAAGTCTCCACAAGGCCTACATAATGACAGCTACCCCTGGAGATGGGGGAAAGTTCACATTGACCCCCTCACCAGATGAAGGGCTACAGGCAATCAGTTATTGCAGACAGAGGGAGGGTCAGTTTTATCCAGCAACAAAATCCCTCATTGGTTTTCCAATCCAAAGCGGTCAGACCTAAAGACATGTACACGTGATTGACACTAGATGGACTCAATGTAAACATATGTACATATATATGCATGCATATGTGTATGTGTGTGATTGTTCTGTTATATGTGTACTTTTATATGTAAATACTTATACTAACCTATTTTTCATATTTTATGTAAGCTGCGGGGTAGATGAGACAGCTCGGGTGCTTGCTTCCAGGTCGGATGATCTGAATTCAGTCCCCCAGGTCTCACATAGTTGTTTCTGCATTCTCTCTGTGTCCACGATAACACACACAACGAATGCAAAAAAAAATTGGATTTGTAACTCGTCTTCCTATCAGAGGTGAGTTAGGACCAATGGGCGCATAGGGATGAAAGTCTGCAAACAAGCATGCAGGACTGGGAAAGTGGAAAGGAAACACGCAAGATGGACTGCTGGGCTGGGAACAGACTGTCAGAGAAAGTAAAACGGGGGCACACAGATCTTTGCTCTTTTCCACAGAAGGCTGTCAGAGACAGAGAAATCCTCGGTGCTATTCTGTAGATCTAATCTCACCACTGTGTTCAGCTTTTCAGATCCCTGGGCAGCAGATTTCTGCCTTGTCTTCTAGACAAGGAAGGCAGAGACGGTAGTTCAAACGCTGCTTAAGGCTCTCTAGTTAGCACATGTGGATAATATATGGATATGCATATTTACATTTTCTTATATAAAATGTATTTATATGTGTGTTGTATAGATAACACATATGATAATAAAATAACAGACTTCTTTTTTGTCTAGATTTCTTATTTTTCCTTTTGTTGTTGTTGTTGTTTACTTTTGAGATTTTTAAAGTCTCTCTCTTCTGGTCAAACAGGACCAACCCATTCCTAACAGACAGCGCTTACTGCCTCATTTATACACAAACCCTTCTGAAGGCCATTTGTTCTCAGCAAGGGAGCTTTGACTAGTTGTTACTGTCAGGAATTATAGGAGCTTTAGCATCCTTTCTGTCTCTTCCTGCATGAATATTTTATGGGACTTCTCGGTAGATTTGTTTCAAAGTAAGTAACTCCACAAGAAAGAAAAAAGAAGCCTATTGTCCCCACTCAGCACCTGTAGTACCACCCCACTTATATAAAAGGCATCCGAGACAAAGAGCAGCCAGGCTTGAGGAAGAACAGTCTAATCTGCTTTGATGCTACTTTAATATGGGTGAATAGAGAAATAGCCACATCAATCTATTAAAATTTTGCATTCAAGGGCTCTGAAAATACACGGTCCTGAAGTTCTTTGTAAAACTTTAAATAGTGGTATATTCTTTGGGGACTTCCAAAGTCTTACCTATTGAAAAACAACAGAAATGATTAACTATTTTGATCTCATGTAAGGATGCTGGTTACATTGATTGATTATGACTCTTAAAAGCCAAACCCTGTCGAGCCTGGCTGAATGCCCTGACTGCTTCAGCTGCTGGTTACCAAGGTCCACAGGTGTGTAGCAAGGCTCTCTGGGCAGGAAGCACACCTCTGCCTTCCCTCAAGACAAGTGCTGGATAAAAGCACCAGGCCTCAGAGTGAGAACATCTCGGAACACAAGGAACATGCTACCTCACCTTAAAATGAACTTGTAGTCTCTCAACTCCAGACTTCTTCTGTGTTCACACTCTGTATAAATAGCAGATAGTGCTTTAGTCTGTATAAAAACAGCAAAATAATAACACTGTATTTGAATACAGTCTATCTCTACACAAAAATGCCAGCTAAGTCCTTTAAGAAATAGGATGTTCTGTCCTTTCTAGAGTATGCTGATTTCACGACAAATATGGAAAAGTTGAACCTTTCGTAGTAAAAGGAAATACTCAGTACTTTGTCCCTTGTTGCTTAGCAATCAAGGGCTATAAATGGATTTTATGATTATAAAGGCTTGATAACTAATATGAGCATGGAAAAGTTATAGTAGCTCCCTGGAGACAGGAGTGTTTCCTTGAACAAGAAATGTATGGGTCTGTGTATAATCTTAGATTCATTCTTGCCTCAAAATACATAAAATAAGCACTTGAGTTTTTCACAGTTGCAGTATAATAAGGATCAATAACTACTATTGATTCCCCCCATTTCAGCATTTCATCATTAATCCTCACAACACTGTGCAGTAAAGTAGGTGTTATTATTCCCATTATGCATATAGAAAAAAGCCCACTGGTCTAAAAGGCTAAGTCAGTAGCCAGGTTAAATAAGTCAACAACAGAGAAACAAAAGAGCGAGGGTTCAAAGCCAGGCTGGCACACATGAAAGGAAAGGCTTCAGACAGAATCTTAGGAAATGTACTTCTCAGCTTCCAATACTTAAAGCTTTGAGAACCTTGGACTGCAAAGGCGACATTAACTCCAACTACAAAATATTGCAAACATGTTTCTTTCTATTGCTATACACTATGTTCATTTCTTTTATTGCTATTACCAGGGTAACAAATCCTGGAGTATCATCTTGCTGGTCTTGTCTTCAATCTGGCTACCCTAGAGGCCAAGGGCAAGAGTCAGTATTTACCATTAAACTTCAGGGCAGACCCAGCTGCCTAGATTCCCCTGCAGGGTGTTGGAACAAGGTGGGCCGCACAATGGGTCAGTACTGATGCTCCCGTGTTTGTGTTAGAGGCTGTTGTATTCTTTCTTTGGTCCTGTAGCTACTTGCTCTGTAAGAATAACCCATTGCATTATAACCATGGTGCTGGAGCTGGGCTTCCCTGGGTGGCTGGAAAGCACCAACTACTTACATTCCACAATCATTTTGTACGCGAACTGTAAAAGCGCAGCTGGATGCTTTAGCAGGAGCCAGGAGTTCTACAACCATCGCTATAGGCATCAAGCCTTCAAGGGTCAGACAGACTTCTGTGCAAATCCAAGCTCTGATGTCTAACAACACAGCACATAATACCCTGCCTGAATCTCTTCCCTGGATTGGAAACTGGTGACGGCAATGTTACCTCTTCACTGCACTGGATGCGGTAGGAATTAAGACAGGGCTGGAAATGTTGGTCCGTGGGAGACCATTTGTCTCTCGTGGGTGAGCTCTTGGGTTTGATTCCCAGAGCAGCACATTGTACCACAGAATCAAACATGCTCTAAATGACAGCGATTTTTGTGTCTGATCATAGCCTGCTTCAGGGAACTACAGGACTAATTTTTCTTAAACTTAATAAGACTGCTTGATTGGATAATAACTGTAGGCCAGGCATGATGACATATGTCTTACTCTGCTCTCTGTTGCTGTGATAAATGCCACGAGCAAAAGCAACTGTGGAGGCAAAGGTTTCTTGGTTTACACTCAGGTAGCAGTCCACCACCGAGGGAGATCAGGGCAGGAACACAAACAGAAGCCGAGAGAGAAACCACGGAGGCCATCGGCTCCACCTGGTCTGCTCTGCCTCCTTTCTTCCACAGCCTGGGCCTGCCTGCCCATGCATGGCATCACCCAGCACCCTCCTGCATCAATTAGTGATGAAGAAAATGCCCACAGGTCAACCTGCTTCTCCCAAGTATGCCCAGGTTTGTGTCAAGTTGACAAAAAAAGCGTAGTTATATAATACTCATCTATCGGTAATTAAGAAAATGTCCCCACAGCCAAGGCCGCAGACCAATATGATGGAGGCAATTTCTCAACTGGGACTCCCTCAGGGAACTCTGGGCTGTGTCAAGCAGACAGAAAACAGTAGGACATTATTTGTACATATTTGGTCTTACTCGTTTCTGGGCCCCTCTCACAATGCATCGTGCAAGCCCTTCGTAGAGGAGGGAGGTGACTCATCTGTCAGCAGCACGTCAGTGCAAAAGCAATATCTGAACCCAGAACAATCCAGAAACATGCCTGTGCTCTGACTGATGCACCTCACCACCGCGTGCAAACGGAAACATGGAGCTCAAAGTCAATACATGTGACTATCTAAAGACATCCAGTTCCAGAGCGGAGGGGAATGGCCTGCTGCAGCTTCAGATGGGAAAGCCACGGTGCTCAGAGTCCCCCTAGGGCCTGACAGTGTTTTCTAATGTCAGCTCTCTCTTACTCAGGGCGATTGCTTCCTCTCCATCTGATGATTGACATCTCCCAGTGACTTTCAGTGCTGATCCTGATTCTCAGGCCTCCTTATAATCCTGTTTGAGTTTGTTTGGACCTCTTAGCCGTGGGCTTTGGCTTCCAGCCCCCTCCACCCCAGGTAGCACCTCCACCATGTTTTCTACCATGAATACCGTACTGCCTCCATTACCTACCTGCCCCAGAGAATGACTTTTAAGGAACTAGAACCCATCATGTAGGGAAAGAACCAACTCCTGAAAGCCGTCCTGACTTCCACATATGAGCTGTGGGTCTCACACAATACAATAAAAATTGTAAAGATAAAATCTCCGGCTGAGCATGTGAGCCCCAGGGACCCCAACACTCAAGAGGCTGAGGCAGAAGCTTAAGTCTGAGGCCAGCCTGGCCTACCTAGTGAGACTCAGACAGAGAGAAGGAGAGAGACTTCCAAACAGAAGGAAGTTGAGCTACAGCTAAAATATATTTCTGAGGTAGAAGCAACCCAAATGAATAGATAATTAGGAAGAGTCATTAAGAGTTACAACCCTGCTTCTAGTTTGAGAGGTGCTAATTTGAATGTGAGTCCCTCCAACATTCAATTGTTGATGTGTGATAGTCTTCAGAAGTGTTGCCATGTGATAGCCCTCAGAAGTGTTGCCATGTGATAGCCCTTAGAAGTGGGCCTTTAAGACGTGAGGAGGTCAGGAGGGCTTTATCCTTCAGGATGAGATTAAGACTCCTTTTTATTAGTAGTGTATGTTTTGGCTTATTATGGGTGTTTTGGCTGCATGTATGTCTGTGCACCACTAGTGTGCCTGGTGTCCATGGAGGGCAGAAGAGGACATCGTACTCAATGGAACTGTAGTGACAGATGACTGTGAGCCACCGTGTGAATACTGCGAATCGAGCCCAGTCCTCTAGAAAAGCATGCAGGCTTCTTAACTGCTAAGATATTGATATCAGCCCAGGTATCAACACTCTAGATAGACAAACCTCCTGCAGAATCCATTCAGCTTGCTCTCTTGCCCTTCTGCCTTTCTGCCACATGAGGACACAAGAGCACCCTCACCAGACAAGAGATGCCAGGTCCTAATCTTTTAGGCTGTCAAGCCTCCAGAATCGTGATACATGAATGCACATCTTTCACAAGTTTCCCAGTCTCCAGTGCTGTGTTATCACACACAGAGAGCAGCAAAAGTTTGGGGGAAGTGAAGAGTACACAGGAGCCAGCGCAGTCTGGATGAGGAGCAGGGATGTCCAGCTTGCACGGGAGCATTCAGGAGCTGTCAGCACAGGCCTGGAGCTTATCAGTGGCTTGGCTGTGCTAAGAAGTGGGAACCCCTGGGTCAGCTTGTGACACTCAAATAGTTGTGCTTCGAAAGCAGGCATCTGGAGCAGACATGGAGGAGGCTGGGTGACTTCAAGGGAGTGAGAGGAACAAGCTGGATGAGAGCTAGAGGCAAGGATACCATGGATGTACCTAGGAGAGTGTGCATGAGTAAACAGAAGGTGACTGTGGCAAGGCCAGGCAACTCTCAGAGGACCGGGCTAAAGACGTCCAATGGACTCTAGCAATGGGAAGGCGTTCCAGAATAAATGGGTACAGAAGCCAGATCACAGTGTGCCAAAATTGAAGGGGAGATGAAAAGTGAAGGCAGTGGGTGTTTATGAGAGACTAGTGATGAAACGGGAGAGGCAGGTGGATGTTTGGAAGTAGAAACAGCATTGAAAGAAGAAATCTAGATAGCTCATCACTTGCCACCAGGCCTAACGACCTGTATTCTTTCTATCCCTATGACCCACGTTGTGGGGGAGAGAATTGACCGGCCAAGTTCTTCAATCTCTACAAGCATGCTGTGGCATGCTGCCACATATAAATAAATAGATGGACGGATAGATAGATAGATAGATAGATAGATAGATAGATAGATAGATACATAGGCAGATAGATGTTAGGTAGGTACATAGTTAGTTAGATAGATAGATAGATAGATAGATAGATAGATAGATAGATAGATAGATAGACAGACAGACAGACAGACAAGTAGATAGATAGTGGTACTTTGAAAGAAAATGGCCCCCACAGAAAGTGGCTGTATTAGGAGGTGTGGCTTTGTTGAAGGAAGTGTGCCGCTGTAGAGACAGGCTTTTTAGGTCTCAGACATGCTCACACCATGCCTAGAGAGACAGATCATTTTCTGTTGTCTTTGGATCAAGATGTAAGGACTCTCAGCTCCAGCACCATGTCTGCATGCATGCTGCCTTGCTTCCCACCATAACGAAAATGAACTAAACCTCTGAACTGGAATCCCGGACAGTCTCAGTGGCACCTTATCCCTTCTACATCTGGGCTTTTGAACTGGGAGCTTTCTTGTAAATATGACCATTCACAAATACACATTTCCACCCACCCCCCCACCCCCCATGGAATTATATCCCAGACTCTGGACTTGGAGTAACCTTTTCTAGATCGAAAAATGCAACTCACCATGGGGCAACTGGAAGGATGCAGGTCAGCAGATGGCTTTAGAGCAGGGGTTCTCACCCTTCCTAACGTTGCAACCTTTTAATTCGGTTCCTCATGTTGTGGTGACCCCAGCTATGGAAATATTTTCATTGCTACTTCATAATTGTAATATTGTTACTGTTATGAATCGTAATGTAAATATTCTTGGAGATAAAGGTTTGTCTAAGGGGTTGCTACCCCCTTTGAGAACCACTGATTTAGAGTAAAACAATCTTCCCCCACACCCAAACTTTATAGCAGGTAACCTAAAAATATTGATGTGCCAACAATTCAGCTTTATGGAGAAGCATCCAAGGTAAATAACTGGGGACTTGGAGTATTTTTCAACACATTTTATGAAGGCTAGGACCTAGAACAAGCCTCCATGCATAGTAAGAGACAGTAGAACTATGGGTCATCTCAAACAAAGGTGGTTTCCTCACGCACGTGTGCCTCAGGCCTGCAAGTGAGAGAAGCCCTTTTCTTGTTTTTCATTTCTTTCCAGAATTCTCTACTATGCCTGGCTGCAGGTCATATGTCACATGGCAAACAACTAGCCTACCTTCTGTTAGTGGCATCAACCAAATTCTGGCTCATTTTTTCTTTTCTTTGGAGAGTCTCCGCTTTCTCTCTTCTTCTCTCCAGTGCCATAGTTGCTGATGGTTTCAATATCCCACTTGGAGCCTAAAGTAATTCAGCCCTAGCTGTTCTCACCCCTAGGTGTTCTCACCCCCAACTGTTCTCACCTCCAGCTGTTCTCACCTCCAGCTGTTCTCACCCTCAGCTGTTCTCACCCCTAGCTGTTCTCACCTCCAGCTGTTCTCACCTCCAGCTGTTCTCACCCCCAGCTGTTCTCACCCCCAGCTGTTCTCACCCCCAGCTGTTCTCACCCCTAGCTGTTCTCACCCCTAGCTGTTCTCACCCCTAGCTGTTCTCACCTCCAGCTGTTCTCACCCCTAGCTGTTCTCACCCCCAGCTGTTCTCACCCCTAGCTGTTCTCACCTTCAGCTGATCTCATCTCGAGCTGTTCTCAACCCTAGGTGTTCTCACCCCCAGCTGTTCTCACCCCTAGATGTTCTCACCCCTAGCTGTTCTCACCCCCAGCTGTTCTCACCTCCAGCTGTTCTCACCCCCAGCTGTTCTCACCCCCAGCTGTTCTCACCCCTAGCTGTTCTCACCCCTAGCTATTCTCACCCTTAGCTGTTCTCACTCCCAGCTGTTCTCACCTCCAGCTGTTCTCACCCCCAGCTGTTCTCACCACTAACTGTTCTCACTTCCAGCTGTTCTCACCCCCAGCTGTTCTTACCCCCAGCTGTTCTCACCACTAACTGTTCTCACCTCCAGCCATTCTCACCTCCAGCTGTCCTCACCCCCAGCTGTTCTCACCAACTGTTCTCACCTCCAGCCATTCTCACCTCCAACTGTTTTCACCTCCAGCTGTTCTCACCTCTAGCTATTCTTTCCTCTACCTGTTCTCATCTCAGTGGAGCTACATTTTCTCATGACCCTGTCAAGATATTAGTGTAGCCCATAGCCGAAGCCTCAGCAGTGACCTTGCAGCCACTCGCTACCTGGATGAACTTAAACAAGAGTTAACCTAACTATTTAACTTCAGTCTTAAATAGTCTCACCCCTATTAAATAGTCTCCCTTGTGAAAGGAGAGAAGAAAACATGTCTGGAACCTCTGTAACTTAAAAAAAAAACCCTAAAAATAAGCATAGCAAAAACTACTGACCTCTCTGCACTGGCATAATATTGCAAACCACAAATGGAGATGATATGATTACTTCTGATTTACAGATTGGGAAACATAAGGACTGAGAGGTTTACTCGTCCTAGAAACAGCACATTGCAAAACCACAATTCACACCCAGGATGACTGACTCAAAGTCCACGGTCTTAATTATCATCCCATACTCAGAACATAAATGTTCAATAAATAACAACTATTATTGGTAATTAGGATGCTGACTAGGGGTTGTCAAACATTTTCTGTACAGAGCCAGATGGCAAATATTTTAGGTTTTACAGCCCATATGGTCTCTGGTGAAAGCACTCAATTCTGCCGTCAGAGCATCAAAGCAACATGGTGTGTGCCACATGGTGTAGGCAACATGGGTGTGATTAGGTGTGTTCTGCTAAACTTTATTGGCTTCCACAGGCTTCCAGTCAGGTGTGGACTCTAGGTCATAGCTTGTGGACCTCTGCTGCAGATTAGCAAGAATAACCCATGATAAGCACTGGGTTATTCACTCTGGGTTTCATGAGAAGGTTAAATGCTAAAGAGTAAAGTCATATAACCCTCTGTACTTTGTTTGTTTCAAACATACAAAAAGCTGGAGTTGGTGAAGCATACCTGAAATCCCACCACCTAGAGAGCTGAGGCAGGAGTATTTTTAGTTTGACGCCAGCCTGGGCCACATAACAAACCATCATTTCACAAAACCAAAACTCAAACCCAAACAAAAAAACACACCACAGCAATGGAAAACTGGGCAGGTGTTAGCACTGAATGGCGCGATGGTTGAGATGACCTCTTACCTTTTAAGGTCATCTCTACGTCAGCACCTGTGTGTTGAATAACCCAAGCCACAGCCAAGTCAGCCAGATACCCAGGCTTAACTCAAAGCCGGAAAAATGACACCACTGGCACTGAGGCAGACGATGAAATCCTTCTCTTGGGGGATTTATCTGAAGGAAGATGCTGGCAAGTCTAATAGGTTTCAAACGTAATGGGTGTGCAGGTGGCCGAAGTCAGGGCTGATCCCCTTGTGCTACATTTTAAATTCGAAATTGCCCATCACTAGGTCTGTCCTGCATGGCTCATGCCATTGACATGGCTTCTAACCAACCGCGCACATCAAATAGAAGCTTGCGCTTAAGATCGAAGTTAAATATCTTCCTTAAGGACCTTCAATCACTCGCGTGATATGGCTGGTTCTTTCTGTCCTTGACTTAATCTTGTTCCGTCTCCTGGAAGGTCCAGGCTGTCTCCACACAGAAGTAAAAGCTGTGTTGCAGATAAATAAGTTCAGTCTCTTCAGAGGAACTTCAGACCAGAGGCAACACCGTGTCTAGAATTCTAGCTTCAGAGCTTTACCAAGTCTCCCATCAATGAAGAGTAACCTTTCTGATCCTCTGGATCAAAACAGCATCAGTGTTCCATGAAAGCACTTGGAACTCATGAGCTTACAGAGGAGGGAGAAGGTCTTAGGCCATTTGCGGTTTGCTTCTTCTGTGAGAGCCGCGATTCTGCCGGGGTAGAAGGAAGCAAGCAGAAGGGTACTGATTGCTTGAGACAGGGACAGAGCGGGTATCTCAGTGTGAGAAAAAGACAATTAAGAGATCGTGGATGGTATTCTTCGCCCACAGGAAAGCCTTGCCCAGAACCAGCTCCAGCAGTGAGCCACGTCTGCCCTGTACATTACACTCAGCTGTTCCGGGCTTCTGCCAGAAACATCAGCCAAAGGAGAAATAATACACAAGGACCACTCGAGACAATTATCATTGTATCTCTGAAATTAAGGGCATCTAAGTCTTTCCACCAAATAGCAATTCCCTGTGTCTACTTCCTCTACTCCAGTCAGTGGACCATTCTGCCGCTGGGCAATTTTTCCTTCTTTCCCTGCATTTGAACTTGCTGATCGCCTCAAACAGAGCTGTAATTCAACAGCTGTTGGTTGACAGGAATGGGGTTCACACCGTTCTTCCACTCATTCCTTACATGTATTACGGGGTGACTGCCGTATGCTATATAGGGCAAGCATGTTTCAAGTTTTCTCTCTCCTCTACTCAACAGATCTAACTCGCCTCCCTTGAAGCCTTTCAAGATTAATCTAGGTTAAAAAAAAAATGGGTCATTGTTTTCCTGCTCCATAGCATTTTGCATTTTCCTGAACCTTGCATTGCCGTGGTATTCTCAAACAGTTTGTGTATAGCACAGTGGTTCTCAAGCTTCCTAATGGTGTGACCCTTTAATTCCGCTCCTCATTTTACGGAGACCGTAAAATTATTTTCATTGCTACTTCATAACTGCAGTTTTGCTACTGTTGTGAATTGCAATGTAAATATGTAAATGTTTTCCCATGGTCCTAGGCAGGGGTCATGACCTGCAGGTTGAGAACCACTGGTATAGCAGCTATTTCTGTCTTTCCTGTGTCTTCCCTGCCTGCTTGTGATAATGGCTGCCTGGAAATGTTCAAAGCTATGTTGATTACAGCTTTTCAGACAAGCTGTTTCTGATAGTCCCTGCCCTTGCACAGTCTGGAGTCCTAGAAGTCACTCCCACAGATGTCTACAGGGGGGCTGGATCTCAGTAACCCACTTTACACAAATACCAGCCGCAGTATAAACTATGACTAGCAAAGTCATGTAATTCAAGATTATATTGTCAGCTTAAATTCTTTAATACCAAAATCCTTAGAAGGTAAAATGTCTTATTTGGAATAAAAACTTCAAGGAAAAGAGAAAGTTTGCTTTCAAATGTGTAACCATTTGTCAAAAGTTATATTGATTTTTTTCCAGACCCTGAGTAAATAAAAAAAACCACACACACACCTGAGTAAATAAAAAAAAAACAAAATGCACATACACACACACGATGATTAAGGGCACTTGCTGATCTTGCAGAGGACTTGGGTTCAGTTCTATGCACCCACCTTGAGTGGGTCACAACCACCAGTAACTCTAGTTCTAGAAAATTCAGTACTCTCTTCTGACTTCTACAAGCACCAGGCTTAGATTTGTGCAAGCAAGCACTCACGCATACACATAAACTAAAATATATCTTCTTTATATTACAATTTACATATTAAATAGTACTACAATAGAATGATTTTTGATAGTGATTTAAATAGAAAAGGGAGATTTTTTTTTCAGGTTAAAAATCCTTCTCCCCAAAAGATGTGAATCACTCTTTAAAAGTGGGTATGCCAAACATATTCAGTGACTAATTGTGTCTAAGTCCTGTGTCACTTATAACCAATGAAATTAAATGCAAGATTGCATTTGCTTCCAAATGAGTGATCAACAGGAGTATGGCTGCAACGGCAGCCCTCCTGATTACAGCTCCCTCTCTGGTCTTGCTCTCCTTGTTCTAAACGTTTTTATTCTTTAAGCTCTGGATAAAGAAAATCACAAAAACCTAAGGGAAAAGTTTCCACACCCTGCTAGCCTCCACCTAAAAGAGGTGGGAGAGACATGGCATAAAGAGGTACCTGATGTTTGCTAAACCGTGGAAGGAATTTTAAAAATTGTCAGCTGTGATTTTGGGGGCTTGTGCCTCTGTATTTCCCCCAAGTTTGCCAACTCTCCTGTTCTGCACTCAAAGGAGGAACACTTGCAAACCTTCCATGCATAGAGAATGGGCGTTTTCCCCATAGGAGAGGCTGCACCGTTTAGTTTGAGGCTAAAAAAGAAACTGTAATAATGATATGATGATGATGATGATGATGATGATGATGATGATGATGATGATGTGATGATGATATATTATGGCGACTAAGTATTCCAATAACTACAGAAGACATTTATGGAAACAGCGCCATAGAGGTCTCTAGGTCAAACTGGAACAGCAGGCAGATCGTGTGACTCTAAAGGTCTTCCAGGAAAAGCAGAGACCAGAGACCTGGTTCGCTCAGTCGTCGGAGGCAAAGTCTACCTTTCGCGCTTGTAGAATCAGTCAGTGGTTTCTCTTTTAAAAGAAAAGTACGGCAGTAACTGCGGCTTGAAGTGCGTTGCCTACCGCTCAAACGACAGTTCCACAGGATATAACCGCAGAAAACTACAGCGAAACGGCATCGGTGGATCGAGCACAAGCCAGGCCAGCCCAGATGCAGGATGTCGAGCCTGGCCACCGCTGCAGGCAGGACTCCGGGGGACCGAACGCAGGACCAGAGGAACACAGCGAATCTCACAGCTTAACTTGACTTTCTTGCCATTCCAGCAAAACCCAAATCATGGCAACTCCTTCATGGTGTCAGTTCCTCTTGGCTGTGACCTAGAGTCTTCCCATGCCTTCTGTGACTGCCACTCATTAGCGTTCAGCCTTTTTCAGGTTTTAATGCGTTCCAACCTCTAAATATCTCTCATTTGTCGCACCCTTCACTAAACTAAATAATGATAATAATAATAATATTGTTTCTTTGAGTGTGCTGTTGCCTGCTCTTGAGTGAGTACACCCTAGATCCCCTCAGCGCACCTTCTATGAAACACCCTGGACCGTGTCAAAACTCGACCACATTTCCCTTCCAGAGGAAGCCTGAGCCGGGTTAATGTTGACTCTTCCGACCATGCATCATAAAGGTGCAGCGGAGGGCAAGATCTTTCCTTCAAATGACCCACTGTTTTAAGACTATCCTCCCGATGAAATATGAACAACTGCACCGCCATCTTAGGTTTTGGGCAGGGTGAAAGCCTGTGGAACAATGCTGGTGTTGGTCAATCCCCGCCAGGGAGAAGAGAAACGCAATGGCAAAAGCAAATGATCTTCCAGCGACATGTTTTTCAAATGTTAAGAATAAGCAGAAAGATGGGAGCAGGAATTGGGGTTCCTTTGCTGTTTTAGGCTGATTTGAAATGAATTATACAAAATTATATATCTTAATTAAGATCTTAATTTTTTGTTACACGATAAAGTCACTTTATAAAGAGGACAAATCTGGCGTTTTTAAAACACAAAGGATTAGAAGGAATGAGTCCTAACAACAAGACACAGGTGGGTGATAAAGCAAGCACTCACTTGACTCATTTACTAACCAAGCTAAGGAAGATGGAATCCTGTGTTTAAAAAAACCATTGCCCATATCACTGACTTTGGCTATCAATGGAACAAATAAAACCCGTCGTTCCACTCGGGAGTTACCTGATAGCACCCTTCCAACTGCAGAGCCGGCAGAGAGCGTGGGAGTGGGCAGAGAGAGTGGGAGCGGGCAGAGAGCGTGGGAGTGGGGCAGAGACTTAGCTCAGAAGCAGAAACCGCGGCGGCCTGGACTCTTACCTTCAAAGAACTGCCGCAAAGCCTCGTTCTCATCTAGCACGTCCATGCTGCTCTTTCCTTTTCAAGCGAAAGCAGTCAGACCTCAGGAAATAGGTACTGTCCTCAGGGCTTCAAAGCCCATGAACACTCCGGGAAATCTCCATATTCTTTTTATGGACGTGAAGCATCTCTTCAGCCATCAACTTGAGCCTGTAAAGACGGCTACGTTCTCCAGCGTGATTATAAGATGAAAGGGCTTGCGACCACACAGGGAAAGAAAAAAAAAAAATCACCGAGAGAGAAGTAGTGACCAATCCATCTCTCTCAGTTCAGGAACTGTTTCTGTTTTGCCTCTGGTCTTTGTTTTAAGGACCTTTGTCCTTAGTGACACATATAATTACATAAATGTGCAATAAATGCCCAGCCTTATCTCTTCTGTGTCCTGTACACAATCCCTATCTTCACCTTCACCAAGTAAATCCATTTAGCCACCAAAAAGATAGAGTTAGTGTCTTTAACCTCAGAAAGGGTGCATATCCATATAATCGTTTCTATGAGTGGCCAAAAAGACTGGGTTATTGCAAAAGCTTTGTGAGAATAAAAGGAATTTGTTCAATATTTTCAAGTGTAGGGTGGAGAATTACATTCCTCAGTACACACAGTCTACTCCTTCAAAGCTCTGTTTTTAAAGGTGCAGACCACGTGTGGAAGCCCTTCTAGACTACACACACAGAGCGTGATTTACTTGCCTTTTCATTTCCTGTAGCAAGTTCAGCTTCACACAAGTCAACTGAAAGCAAAAATGGAAAACGAATTCAACAGTCCTGCTCAATATTCATGGTTTTGTGAGGGAATGCATGCGCACATGACTGGCCAGTCATAGGCTTTGCTTCCTCACATGGCACCAACAGACCGTGGGGCTTCTCTTTTGTTCCTTCTTCCGTGTATGTTTTAAGGACAAATGAGCACCCATAAACCTGCTGCCCCAGGCAGAGGCTACACACTGACACACACTTGTGCAGGTATTTGTTACTTCACCAGCTCTCCCACGCCCACAGCTGACCACTCTCCTGAACCATATTACTACCTTGTAGTTTAAAAACTTTAGTTACACACACACACACACACACACACACCCCTACAGCTAACCTTTATGAGAAAAGGACTAGCCTATATGTAGTTTTCTGACAGTCACCTTTTCATTCTATCTATGTTATTAAGTTACCACATTGTAAAGAGCCAATATTTATACATCTTAGTACCATGCAATAGTCCATTATGTGAACATATATCCCCCTATAAATATACTGATATGAGATTCCCCTCTGTTTGAATACCATTGGTTAATAAAGAAACTGTCTTGGCCTGTGATAGGAAGAAAGAGTAGAGCTAGGTGAGGAAAACTAAACTGAATGCTGGGAGAAGAAAGATGGAGTTAGGAGAAGCCATGTAGCCCCACTGGAGACAGATGTTGGAACTTTACCCGGTAAGCCACAATCTCATGGCAATACACAGCTTAATAGAAATGGGTTAAATTAATATGTAAGAGCTAGCCAATAAGAAGCTAGCCCTAATAGGCCAATCAGTGATTTAATTAATACAGTTTCTGAGTGATTATTTCAGGAATCTGGTCAGCCAGGAACAAACAGTCCACTACAATATTCCTTTGATTTTTTTTCTAAAACATGCTTATGTATATATTCTGGAATATATTGTGCAAGTATTTCTCTTGAGAATACAACTAATAGTGGAACTGCTGTTAGGCATAGTTGCTCACACAAATCTAAGTGTTTGGGAGGCAGAGGCAGGAGAATTGTCGAGATCAAACCAGTCTGGTATATACCATAAGTCAGTTCCAGGCTAGCCTGGACTACATAGTGAGACACTATCTCAAAAAATGAAAGTGAAATTGCCTGTTTGCAAGTATACAAATTCTTAACTATTTCCATTTTCTTACCTTTAAATTCATTGTCAAGCATTAATTGCAAAAAAATGGATTTCATTATGACAATTTTGTGTAGGTGTTTTATGTTCCCTCCCCCTTCACATGAGCCCCTCACTAATCTCAAATAGACCTTTTCCTCTTTTTAAAATCTCGATTCCATGTAGGAAAGAAATCATAAAAATTTCTCTTTCTAAAATGACTTATTTTGTTTCAAATATTTAACTTTCAAATGAATGGCTATTATTCACAATGGCTATGAATAAATTGATACATTAGCAATACATGACCGATCATATTGATTAAAATCTTCAAAGCTGGATTTTACTAGGATATTTTTTTCATTTTTGCCAATTGAATCTATTTAAATATGTCACTGTGGTCTTATTTCTCTGAGAATAAAAACCTTTTAAATATTTGTTGTCATTTATGTACTGCTACTTTCAGGGGGGAAGATAACCCTTAGTCTATTGCCCACTTTTCTGTTAGGTTGTCTGCCCTATTGTTGTAGAACCTAGGCTTGATGTGTACCTACCACTCAGCTACATCTCTGCATTAGCTACTATAAAATACCATTACCAAAGGCAGTTGAAAGAGTGTACTTTGGCTTATGGTTGCAGAGGGTAAGAGTCCATCATGGCAGAGCAGATGCATGGCAATAACCAGTAGACATGTGGTGTAGTAGGAGGCTGCTTGTTAATTCCCGGCTGCCCAGAACCAAAATAACCACACAGAAATCTGTATTAATTGCACTACTGTTTGACCAATAACTCTAGCATATTTCTAGCAAGCTCTTACATCTTAAATTAACCCATTTTTTATTATTTTATATTTTATCACAAAGCTCATGGCCTACCAGAAAGGTTCCGACTGGTGGCTTGCGTCTTTCTCCTCTGCCAGATACATGGTGTCTCACTGACTTCGCCTGTTCTCTCCCAGAATTCAGTTTAGTTTTCTTCACCTAGCTCTGTTCTGCCATCATAGGTCCAAGCAGCTTCTTTATTCATTAACCAATTGTAATAAAACATATTCATAGCATACAGAGGGGAATCCCACATCATGGTGGGAAGAGTAGGAAGCTGAGAACTCACATCTTTTAACTATAAACACAAGGCAGAGAATGAACTTGGAATTTGGGGGAAGGGTGATATCCCTTTGTTGTCTGAGATTCTGTCCTGCCCACTTCCCACAGTCATTAAGTCCCAAAGAAATCATACAAAAGTCTACATTAATCATAAACTGATTGGCCCATTAGCTCAGGTCTCTTATTAACTCTTATAACTTATATTAGCCCATTATTCTTGTCTGTGCTAGCCACATGGCTCCATACCTTTTTCAGCGAGGTAGTCACATTTTGCTTCTTCTGTGATAGGCTCACAACAGTAGAAAAGAACTTCCTTCTTCCCAGAATACTCCCATTCTCTCTTTCTTTTTTTTTAATACTTATTATGTATACAATATTCTATCTGTGTGTATGCCTGCAGGCCAGAAGAGGGCACCAGACCTCATTACAGATGGTTGTGAGCCACCATGTGGTTGCTGGGAATTGAACTCAGGACCTTTGGAAGAGCAGGCAGTGCTCTTAACCTCTGAGCCATCTCTCCAGCCCCGAATACTCCTATTCTCATTGACCCGCCTCCACTTCCTGTTTGGTTGTTCTGCCTATACTTCCTGCCTAGCTGCTGACCAATCAGCGTTTATTTAAGACATAATTGACAGAATACAATTGTCCCACACCATCCCTTAAAGCCTGCCTCTAGTGATATACTTTCCTCCAGCAAAACCATGCTTTCTAAACCTTTCTCAAATTTAAACTCCTCCTGCCTTAGCCTCCTGTGTAGCTATAGGCATGAGCCACAAGTCTCAACTCTCTATACATCCATGCTGCTGACAAATGTCTTTTCATATGTGTAGTTAGGCTGGACAAAAGCTCTAAAAAACTTATAACACAATCATTTTTATTTTATACTTATCTTTTATGACTTCTCTGCCTTAACTTTAAATTCTTAAAGAAGAGATTCACATGTATTTTAAAATATATTTTTCCTGTGTTTTATACATCAGAAGCCCTAAAGTTTAAGATACTTAAATTGTATGTGTTGAGAAAGATTTAAGTTCTTATTTCCCCCTCCCCATTTTTGTTTTTTGTTTTGTTTTGTTTGGTTGGTCTCATTGCATGAACACTTCTACTATTCATCTACAGCACTGATTCTCAACCTTCGGGTTGCAGCCCTTTCAGAGTCATATATCAACTATCCTGCATTTTGGATATTTGCATTTCAATTCATGACTGTAGCAAAATTAGTTATGAAGTATCAAGGAAAATAGTTTTATGGTTGGGGGTCACCACAACATGAAGAATTGTATTAAAGGGTCACAGCATTAGGAAGGTTGAGAACCAATGATCTATTGTATGCCTGTTTATCAATATAAACATAATATACATAAATATGTTATAGAGCTGTGGACTGGATGGTTTGCCCATTTTTGCACTAATGCATTAATTCCCAGCATTATTAGTAGGGTTCAAAGCCTTCCTTTCTTTTTTCCATTGGTACCTTGACACTTTTTTATTCTGTACTCAGTCACATATATTCATAACCAGTTTGTCAAGTCCAAGAGGAACGCTACCAATTATTCAGTAAGAACTGACAGGTTTTTGATTTTCTAGCCACAAGCATTTCATTTCTGTCTTGTAGCTTTATCACAGAACTAGTAAACATTTGAATCTACAATTGCATATTGATTCCTAATTTTAGTAAACTGCCCAATTAAGGTTTAATAATTTGATGGTGGACTTCTTAATTGGATTTTCTATGTGTAAACCACATAATCTGCAAAGTCCTTTTAGACTATCTCCTTTTCAATAATTAGGCTGTTTTTTTTTTCTTACCATTCTATGTTGTGGTAACACTTCTATTACTATGTCAGACTTTTAAAATGAGGAAAATTATTATCCTTGTTTTGATTTTGAAGAGTTTTGATTGAATTTTTATTTGTTATGTGTATGATTGTGTGGGGGTAAGCACACATGAGTGCAGGTGCCCACAGAGGCCAGAAGAGGGTATGAGATCCCCTAGAACTAGAACTATAGGAAGGTGTGAGCTGCCCAATGTGAGTGCTCACATTTTGGAGAGTTTTATATGTTAGTACTGTATTTACAACTATTTCCACCTCCAGCTCTCCTCCCTCCAACTCTTGCATGTCCACCATCCCCTCTCAAATTCATGGACTCTTTATTGTTAAATATATACATATGTATGGATTTATAAATACAACTTGTTAGTCATTTAATGTTGCTCTTATATTTTGGGGCTGACCTCTTGATACTGGATAGTGAGTCATCCCTGGGGAAGATGGAGTCCCCCCACTCTCAGCACTCATTAGTTGCCTGTAGTTCTCCAGCTAAGGGCGGGGCCTTATGAGATTTCCTCCATGGCTGTGTTTTTCTCTCCCGCTGATTATTTTCAAGTTGTTTCTCATGTCCTTTTCCCAAGAACAGTGATCACAGGGTTTTCAGGCATCCTTTTATTGAAAGTACTTGCTTACTTAAAGATGACTCGGTTATAACAGGTGTCGATTTCATCAGTTTTCCCCCATCTATTGATCAATTGGCTTTTTACTTTTATCCTACAGCAAAGGAGATCAATTTTCTAGTATACCGCTTTTGCTGTCTTCCTGTGACAGATTTCATTTGGTCAGTGTGTTAGGTTCATGACTATAACAAACCCATATTTTTATTCCTCAGATTTATTCTATCTGGTGTTAGTATCAAGGTGATATTAGTGTGGCTGTAGCTGCTGGCATCTTAGGCTATTTTCTGGGTAAATTTGCACATCAGAATAATCCATTCTTCTTGGTAAAGTTACATAAGAAAAAAATGATCTCCTTTAATAAGAATAGTAAGGTTTATTTCTTTTTTTTTTGAAAGTAAATTTTATTAAATTATAAAAGTTTCCATTTCCGCCCCTCTTCCCAACACCCTCCCACTTCCCCCACTCCCTCTCCTCCTCCCTCTTCGTCCCTTAGGGCAGTCAGGGTTTCCTGCCCTGTGGGAAGTTCAAGTTCCTGCCCCCTCCCTCCAGGTCCAGGAAGGTGAGTATCCAAACAGACTGGATCCCCAAAATCCAGAATATGCAGAGGAAACAGGTCCCAGTATCATAGTCAATGGCTTTTCAGAAAGACTTCAGGCCAGCCACATTCAGAGAATCCGGCCAAATTCCGAGAATCTGGTTAGATCACGTCCTCGTTCAGTCCCAGTCCAACTGGCCTTGGTAAACTCTCATTAGATCCGTTTCCTTGTATCAGTGGGTGATAGCATCCCTCGCAGTACTGACTTCGTTTTTCATGTTCTTCCTCCTTCTGCTCCTCATTTGGACCTCGGGGGGCTCAGTCCGGTGCTCCAATGTGGGTCTCCGACATTATCGCCGTCCTTCGCCAGATGAAGGATCTCTCTGGGAAGAACTCCTCACGTAAGGTTTATTTCTTCTTCATCAACTTTTTCCTGGAGTCTTTCACTTTGTTTGAATTCTCACGTGAACTGGCATGTCTGACGATACCCAATGCATCTGGTTAGCGTCTTCAGAATCTGTAATGGCGACTCTTTTCATCCCCAACACTGGTTATCTGTCTGTCTTTTCTCCATGATAAACTTGCCTGAAATTTTGTTCATGTTCTTCAGTTCACTTTGTGTTGTGGTCCATAGAGCCCTTTCCTTCACTTCCCTGAGCTTATTTTTCTGCAATTTTATTTAGTCAGTTTGCTCACACTAAATAGGTGGTTCTCAACCCTCCTCATACTGTGACTCTTTAATACAGTTCCTCGTGTTGTAGTGACCCTCAGTCATAAAATTCTCATTGTTACTTTCTAACTGTAATTTTGCTACTGTTATGAATCATAATGCAAACATCTGTATTTTCCAATGGTCTTGGGTGACCCCTGTGGTTTGTGACCCCAAGGTTTTGTGACCCACCAGTTTAAAACCACTGCTCTAAAACCATTGATATACGATTTTTTCTAAAGCTGAAATCTTATATTTTATATATTCTAAAGCCGAAATCTTTCCAATATTTTGCCATTCAATACCTAGAATTTAAACATTTTTTTAAATATTTCCATTTAAAAAATATAGGTTCTCTGCTGGGTGGCAGTGGCGCACACCTTTAATCCCAGCACTTGGGAAGCAGAGACAGGCAGATCTCTGTGGCCAGCCTGGTGTACAAGAGCTAGTTCTAGGACAGCCAAGACTGTTACAGAGAGAAACTCTGTCTCAAAAAGAAACCGAGAGAGAGAGAGAGAGAGAGAGAGAGAGAGAGAGAGAGAGAGAGAGAGAGAGAGAGAGAGAAAGAAAGAAAGAAAGAAAGAAAGAAAGAAAGAAAGAAAGAAAGAAAGAAAAGGAGTCTCAGTAAGTCCATGCTGGCTTTGAACTTGCTATGAAGCTAAGGATGACATTGAACTCTCTATCCTCCTTCCTCCTAATTGGGGAGGGAGGATTCTAGGCAGGGTCATGACCCTCAGCTGTACTTCACCCCCTCCCTCTGCCTTGTCTTTGTAGCATTGTGTAGCTGACACATCTATCTCTAATGCTCACTTTTAATTTTTAAGGTGAATTATTAAATTCAATGATGAATGCTATCAGAATATTCCCCTAAACATTTTCCCTTTCTTAGAAAAATTGTCAAAAGCAACCCTCTTGGCATAGCCAGAGGTCACATGTGGCTAGATGTCTCTGGAGACGGGGATAACCCGTCTGTCTGCAGGTCACTCCTCGGTCAGCAGAATCACAATCTGCATGGTCCTCATCCTCCTCCAGTGCCCGATAACTTTTCTCCACGTCATGTTCAGCCTCCTCCAAGAACTGCATAGCTGCTTCCCATATACCTTTTCTCATTTGTTTTCACCAAGAGTTCTGAGCCAAATCTTACCTTCCGATTTAAGGAAGCCTTCACCACACCTGCTCCTGCTTTCCCCTTCTACTTATTTTCTTACAGAGCTGCAACCAAAAGCCATACTCCTATCAAGATTTTCCTCGAATATAAACAATTTTTACATGTCTAAGATATCAGCATCTTCTAGATTTCCCAGAGAACATTCCACAAGGAGGAGCGTCTCCTGGGTATTTCACTATATGTAAAGTTTGTTTGCTGATCCCTGAGACTGCAGTTACCATGACACAGGGTGGCTTTCCTGCTACTTGTGAAGAGTGAACAAGGCCACTTCCGGCTGCAGGGATACCCCCACCCACACTGGTTTCACCCCTTGCCTAGGCAGGTGCCCGACAAGGCTAGCGGCAACTCTCCAGGGTCTTAGGACCCTGTCAAGCGAAGTACACAGGACAGGACATTGTGGTAAAAGAAAGTTCAGTTACATTTTGGAGACTAGCTGTCTGGGGGGGGATAGAACACTGGACATTCAATACCAGGCAACGGGACTCTCAAAGTCCTCTTGGTGAATCCCTTAAGAACCTCAGAGAGCAACTGTCCGGCTGATAAGAGGACCAGAGCGGTCCAAGGTTAGTGTCTGCCTGAGCAGGAGTCAGGAAAGTTCATCATGGTAATCTGTCAGGCAGGAGTCTGGAAAGTTCATCATGGTAATCTGTCAGCACGGCCCTGCCTTCCGCCTGTGGATCATCCCCACACTTGGCATGCTGCAGTGGAGGCTGGGTGCAGAAGCCAAAAGACAAGGAGTAAGGGCTTTTTAGCTTCATATTTGGGCTACTAATCGTATAGGCACATGCATTTTCATATAAATACATTTGCTATACTTACATTTTATTTGAACACTACCATTTTCAATTCCCCATTCTTCTATTTCCAGCCTATGTCCTGCACTTTGTGAACATAGATCATACACTGGAATCCAGTTTGACTCTTTTTATGATAAACTGCTGAGTTTATCATTGGATAGCATCTTCATTTCCATGTTGCTTGTCACACTGCTTCTCTACTTGGTCATTTGTATTCTTGTTCCTCGGTGATACTGTTACCTCTAGCAAGTATCTATCCGAACTCCATGCTTCCTGGTCTATGCCCACTGCCACTACTGAGGCTGGAAAGTATCAACTCAGGATAGTCACAGACTTACTGCTCCTATCGTCCTGTGGTTTTCCTCATTTATGACATCAATGAACTTTCCCCAAGTATCTGCTTTGTTTAGACAGGTTTTGTGGTGTGAGGGATCAAAGCATTGGCTTTGGGCATGGTAGGGAGGTACTCTACCAGTAAGCCACACGCAAGGTTCCACTCTCCTTCCAAAGTTAGCATCTCCTGAACTTGTTTTTCCTATTTAAGAACTGTCTCCAAAAGTGTTTTTTGTGGAAAATCTTCTGAATCCTTGAACAAGCACATTCGATTTGATTCTGTGGGTGGGCTCTGTGACTGGTTCAGATTTCTAATGGGTAATCTATCCGGCCATGAGAACAAACATCCTTAAACACTAGGCATGAACATACAGGAAAACCCACCATGGCCATGGAAGTATACATATGCAAAGTGACTCATCACAACGTCATGATGGGTAAAGAATTGAAAACAACCCAATCTCTAGAAACAAACTGTTTAATTACAATGAACATACAGTGATTGGGGTGTGGAGATCTGCACCAGAGAGACGGCCCACCAGGTAAAAGTGTTGCCACCAAGCTTCATGTCCTGAGTTTGTCTGATCACTAGAAACCACACAGGAGGAGAGAACAGATCTCCAAACGCTGTCATGTGACCTCCACAGGCACAGACTCGCCCCCACATAAATACATAAACTGTAAAAAACTTCTTAAGATGTGGAGGTTTACTCACAGGGAAACTTTATTCATTTTTAAAGCAGGAAGGACAGGCTGGAGAGATGGCTCGAGAGACTCTCGCGGAGAGCCTTAGTTCAGTTCCCAGCGCGCACCTGGCAGCTCACAACTGTCTGCAACTTCAGTTCCAGGTCTGACTCCCTCAGCTCACCCCTCTGTGCACCAGGCACGAATGTGATGCGCACGCACACACATATGTATACATATACACACGCACACACACGCGCAAACATTCCCACACATACAGTCAATAAAGCAAGGAGGTCTTTTCGTTTTGGAGCTGTGCACACAGAAGAAATACGTCAAAGCCCAAGGCTTTCTCCAAAGCTATGACCGGCCGTGTTCTCACTGGAGACAAAGCCGTGGGACAGTCTTTCCTTCACACCCCGACACTGTCTCCACCAGGAACCTCTCCTACTGGTAGAAATGGTTAGTAGTGTCTTCGTGTCCGCTTTAGTTAAAACTTAGAGATCAGATGGTTGCTCAGAACTGGCAGATGTCATTCTTTTTAGACCATGATGTTGTTTATTTATTTAATATTCTTTTAATTCCATGATAGTGCTCACTGCGTAACGTGAACCCCTACATCAGGATGCTCAAGATGCTCCTCTGGAGGAAGAGCTCCCCACTCTTCATTTTCTACTTGACATACCACGACAAAAAAGGGATTCACTGGGTCACTGCAAGCAGAATAACAGCAACTTCGAACCCCAGTAAAACCTTTCTGCAAAGTAGAGGAGCGGATGTGTGTGTGGGGGTGGGGGGTGACAGGAGGGAGGGAAAACTCAATAGGCTGAAAAAAAACCTAATTAATTAATAAAAGAAAAACCTCACAGGTGGAAAACAAAAAACCTTTCTGCAAATAAGCCCTTGTGTTTGAATGTCAACACACACACAGACATACAGTAAGCCCTGTACACACAGCTCCGTCCTTGCTCCCCAGAGAAGTACAATGTGAAATACCATTGCTTTCTGCAACTCCCCAAGCCAAGTCAGAGCTCAGGAAAAGACACACACTCGGTCTGGTATTTATTTGGTGGTTTGCTTTGCAGTGCTGAATGGCCATCACCAGCACACTGCAACTCCTCGTAGTGTGTTCCATTAAGGGACAAGTGAGAACAGCCCAGTCTCTTTAAAAGAAATCACAGCACTTCCTAGTGTAATGTGCAAGAGGCCAGGAGTCTTGGGCCCTCTCCTCGGAAATAAATATTAGCCATAAAAATGTTCAGCCATTCTTCAGTTGTCCAGAGAGGAGCGCGCACGGCCCCACGCAGGGTGTCAGAGTTCTTCTTTGAAATACCCCAACTTTGCCAACGACATCTCCTTTCTCAGCTGCATCACTTCCCAAAACATCTGATCAACTGCACAGAGGGAGAAGAGATGTGTAATCAGAATGTGTAAACACTTGCTCAAGCCTCAAGGGAATGCAGGATTAGCTGAAATGCAAAGCAGGGCGGTTCCTACACTGGCTGCTTCTCACAGACCTCTCCATGTTCCCTGGGACACCCCAGCTTTACAGTCATTAACAACAGTATTAATTTTGTCGTGAGGAACATAATAAAAGCCGGCATTTCAGTATCTGGAGTAAAGGCCAATCCTGTCCCCTCCTTGAGTACACTAAGGCTAATTATCATAGGTTATTATTCAACCAGCGAGTCTTCTACCCTGGTGTGCTCTTCCTTGGATGGTTCCCAGGACACGGAAAATTCAGTAATGTTCCCTGAAGAGATGAAGGGAAGCTTCTGTGTGGCTCAGATTAGAAATAAAAGCAAATGTTGGGGTTCAACTGCACACTTCCATTGTCCACACTTCCTTTTTAAATTTCCAGGCAAGTGGGAAAAAAGGACTCTGTGCTTCAAGCCATATAAGGTCTGTGATCGACACACACTGTGGTCAGTGTTCATCAGGGGTATCTGGCCCCCAAAGCACATTTGACAATGTCTGAATACCTTTTTCACTGTTGAATTTGGAGGTTCTACTGCCATCTAATGAGCAGAAGCCAGAGATTCTGTAAAATATCCTGTAACACACCCAATAGACACACACAGACAATCACCCAAGCTCACAATGTCAATAGAGTATCCTTCATCTGAGGTGCTTGTGAGAAGAAAGGGTTCACATTTAAAAAAACAAAACCATTTACACAACAGACACAATGAGATAACCTTGGGGAAAGAGCCCAAGGTCAGACCCAAAGTTAAAAGGCTTCCCCTGGAGCCTGCTGTGGTGGTGCACGCCTGGAATCCCAGCACTACAAAGGCAGAGACAGGAGAATAGTGAGTTCGAGGCCAGCCTGATCAACATAGGAAGTTCCCAAAGAGTTCCAGCAGAGCCAGAACTACATAGTGAGACTCTCAAAAAAAAAAAAAAAAAAAAAAAAAGCAAAGCAAAATAAACAAAACAGGAAAGGAAAAGGTTTCTTGTGTATCTTACACACAGAGCCTAAAAGTAGTATTTTTATTGTACCTGCATTCTGACTATGAGGTTAGGTGGCTCTGACTTGTGTGGCACTGCAGCCACGCTCAATGTAAGGCTTATTTTGAAGCTTTGGGGGGGGGCGGTTTAAGGTACAAAGGCTGAGAAACTCTGCCTTGGATTTAACTGACCCTAATCTTTTTTTTTTTTTAAATATAAGGCTTAGATAATGAATAGGTTTTTATACAAGGGGTGCACATGGTATAAAACCTGTGCTGAACAGACACTAGTGGGGTGTCACATCTGTCACTCTTCCTCAAGACACTATTCTTCCTATTTTCACCAAGTGAATTATTTTCAGACTTTCCCCAAATCTTTTGCTTGTAACAAGGAGAAAATGTGCATCATATTATCCATCAACAGGTATTCAAAAGGTGTTTTTATTAAAATTATAAAAATCATTAGATACATACAGACTAGCTTTGTTTCATAGTCTTTAGCTCGAACATTAGAGATTGATCCCATGCCTCCTTTATACATTAAAATTATATGTAATTCTAAATAAATAAGGCACAGTTCCATATACCAGAGTCATAATGGCTGAACTAAGTCTTTGCCCATCTAATTTCCCGTAAACTTTTCACTAGGGTATGTGACTGAAAAGAATTAGCTTCCGCTAGTCTTTCGCAGTACAGAAACATTTCAACATGTATGAAAATTTACATGGAAACATTTTCTACAATGTCAAATACAAAAAGATGGGTTTCTTCCTGACCTAGCGCCTGCTCCTTCAGTTCTGGAACAGTCACGTGCACTCAGCAAGTGTGCTCAGAAGTTGTCATGATGCGCCAGCCTTTACGCTGGGTTGTTAAGGTAACACTGAGTTATATAGTGCACTAGTAGCCCTGGAGGCTAGGCTGAAATGTTCACACAATCACAACAGCTCACAGATCTGTTTCTGCTGCTTCAGGATGGGCATCTTCTCTCTGCTCAGAATCGTCACACGCAGAAGTAGAACACACAGGAAACTCACGGTTGGCCTCTTACGCTTTCCATCAACGAAAATAAATCTGACCACTTCTAGAGTTTGCTCATTTTCACACACACACACACACACCCTCCAAGTACCGGCAACCAAACCTAGGACCTTGTGCTAATAAAGTACCCTACCATGAAGCTACGCCCATTCCAATATTTTTAAATTGTTTAGTTTTCTGAGACAGGACACCATTAACTTGCTTAAACTGGCCTTGAACTCATCCTATAGTTCTCGCTTGGCTTCAATCTGCTATCCTCCTGTCTCAGTCTCCAAGTCGCTGTCATTTAATCTCTCAAGGGATAAATTCAGTAAACTCCAGATACCGTTCACACTTACACTTTGCTTTGTCATGTATCCCTAGCAAGGGAGAACTGGCTCTGCTCAAAACTCGAGAGTAAAATGAGGGAGCTAAAAACAGCATTTTTAGAAGACATATTCTCTTCTAAAGTACCCAAACATTTTTGCTAGGACCATAGGGAAATTCAGTGGACCGGAGAGCAGCTTCCTTCTCCCATTCCTGTCCCGACCGGCTAACTGCAGTGCAAATGTTCACAGTGAACCGAGCACTCACCGTCCTGCTGCTTCACAAGGCCCTGCTGGATGTATCGAATGTACGTAAAAAAGTTACACACGGAAGTGATCTAGGCCAAGAGGGAGAGAGGAGGAGAGAGGTCAGCAGTAGTCAGCTTCCCACACAGCAGGCAGTATTATTATTAAACGCCAAGGTCATGCCACTTACCCTGTATCTGCAAAAAGGAGAAATATAGTAATAGTTGCTTGAGTCCCCTAGTTTAATTCTGTGCTTACAGGACTTACTCTGGCCAGTGAGAGCACATTTTCTGCAAAATAACAAATTTCAGTTTTGTTATATAATTAAAAGCATTTGCCCTTCCCCCCACCCCCCCATTTTAACAAGCCGTCTCTTCATTACAAGAGAGGATATCTGAGAACCTAACATGTGTCAGGCCTGTTCTGGGTGCCGGACTACTGTGACAAAAAGACAAAGTCCCTGCCCTGTGGGACTTACATTCCGGAATAAGCTTACGACCGTAACACTGACCATGCTTCTACAAAGAGACCCGGGGTATTGGCCATACATCCCAGCTGGCAGCAAATCTACAAATGTGCCAACAGCTGCAGGCCAGCACTCCACTTGCAAACGTAACTTCAGCTTCCTAGCTGAAAAGAATCTAATCAAGATTAGCCAAACCTTAAAAAACCATCGCTAATGGTTTGCAGGGTAACAGCTGCCAAGTGGAGTGTGTTTAACTGGTAGGTTTTGTTGCATTTAGTAAAGAAATAAGCTGCCCTTCAAGCACAAACCTAAACACCTGTGTGCGAGGTCCGTCTCATACCTCCCTGCGGCCATTCTGGCTGGCCTCAGCTATACATTCCTTGAGGGTAGGCATCTTTAGAGCCTGGCCCCAAGCAGCCATTGACTGACTGCTAAACAAGCTCCATGAGGGAAGCCAGGCAGCAGCCCAGCTGTCGACCGTCAGCCGGGAACTTGGGGAGACACCACTACCAGTCTCTGGGAACACAAAATTAGCATAGCTCTCAGTAAAAATAAGTGGCCAATCGTACCTGACATGACACTATAAATCACAAAACAAAGAAAAACAACTATATGAACTACATTAGATTTTAGTTATACCTAAAAGACACACAACACAGTGTTCCTCGACAGTAAGAAACCAAATGTAAAATTTATTATTTGGACCAAGAAGATTTTAGAGGTGGCCCTGAAAATCTCTTTGAAAAGAGATTATCGTTTCTTTTCAAAGAAATTTTGCCTTACTGTTTGTGCATGTGTGTGCGTGTGTACACACACACCTACAAATTGCTTTAATGGTCTTTGGCAATATTTTAAAGTACTAACAATTAGCTTGGGAAGAATCAGAGGTCAGTAAATGTAAGGTTCAATTACTGGAAGTTCTTGTAAGCTGCAAAAAGTATAACTTATTCAGAAGGAAAAGTACCCTTGAATTAAAAATAAGTTACACTTATTCTTCTGGAAGTATATTTTTTCTCTTAACATCTTGTCTCATTTTGAAAGAATTTTGCTAAAGTGGTCTCAGGTATTATTTTTAGAATAAGAAAGTAAAAAATCCCCTTCAAAGAGAGGCCCAAGCTCTGGCTCGCTGCGTGCCCCTTCTGCTCTGTGGAAGGTCTTTCTGTGTGTGCTGTATGGATGCGCATCTTTGCCCCAACAGCAGCTTCTCTCCACGTGCCTTTAAAGACAGCTGAGCACTTGTACACGCTAATACAGTCAGTCAGCGCACTTGGATTCTGGACTCAGTGCTGACCTGCCCTTCTCTCCGAAGCCGCAGTGGAACACGCCACTGCTCCCGTGCCTTCCCGGAAGCGCTCGTCTCGGGATTCCACATCTTCGCTTGCCGTGTCACATAAGCACTGGAGTGAACTGCTCCCTAAAGCGAGCCTACCTAGTTCGTTTACTAAAGTCTTCTAAGTCCACATGGCCATCGGCCACCACTTGGAGTATACTCTCATATGTATAGTACGGAAGACATAATGCAAGCATAGGCAAGTTCTATAGTAAAAAACTGCCACATATGGTATTTAAAATAAGGTATGACCCAGACCTTCAAAGGACGGACATTGCTGATTTTCCATTTGAGAGGCTGCAGGGCCAAAAGGAAAATACTTTGGGGTCTATAGAATTTAATACAATAAAATCCCCTAAAATTAGAGGCCACTGTGCTATAGGGTGTCACAGCAGTATTTAACACAGACTACAACTCTGAGGAGATGCGTGACACACACATGACCAGCTACACTAGCCAACCAACCACCTGAGAACAGACTCTACTCTGTGGGCTCCCGGGGCTTCCAGTCTCCCACAGCAACCCGGTCCTAGAACCGAAGTTAAAGCACAATTACATTTGAGTTTTGGACAAAACCCTTCTCAGAGGCCTTCTTCTCAGAGGACTGGATGGGAAAGGCTGCCCTACTACGAAGTACAGTGGTTCTTTCTTTGAAAATTTATAATTTCCAAATACCTGCCACATGTGCAAGACAGAACTATTTGTCAATTTCAGAATCTTTTATAGAAATAATATGGAAGGTAGGAACAAATTATTTTTGTTGTTTTTTATAATTATGGTTATGTATGCGGTCTGTGTGTGGGTACGTTCACGTAACTGTTAGAGTCCATGAAGGCCAGAGGTAGCAGATCTGAGTTACAGGTCTCTGTGAGCTGCCTGATGTGGGAGCTAGGATTGAGCTGGAGTTCTGTCAAGCGCATCAGGTAGCGCTCACCACTGAGCCATCTCTCCAGCCCTGGTGCTGCTTTCAGTCCCCATAGGAACAGTTCTAAGTCAGTGCCTTTCTGAATCAGTTCTGATGGCAATCCTCAAACTGAAGTATTTTACACACATATCAACTGTACACAGCTAACTCATTCATTCTCTCCTCTCTCTTTCGCTCGTTCTCTTTCTCCCTCGCTTGCTCTCTCTGGCAAAACAAAAATTTGGCCTACAATTCGCTAGACAACTGTTTCTAATCCCTAGTCTTCCTGCATCCTGAGCTTGCACTCCATCATTAAGGGCCTTAGTAACTCTCGGGAGAAGCGCACACCCAGCTCCCGCCTTAGGTCTGTACTAGGGCCTTTCCTTGGGTAGTTCTCATTCTCCACAGCCACACTGAAATCTAAGAATGCGCCCTCATTCTCTTAGTGAACCACATACCTTTCTCCACTAAAAAGGACCACAACTTTGTCTGGAGGAAAATAAGCTTAACTTTGAAAAGTATCAATACCCTCTGGGGATTTGTCCCTGGGCCACACACACAAGGAAGAAACTGAGGAGGAGAAATGTAATCACATTTACAACACACAAATGAATAAACACAATACCACAATGCAAAAACTTTTGAGAACTCACTCGCTCCCACAAGGCATAGATGGAAAAACTTACTTTGGTCCTCCACATTCTACAGCTGAGGCTTTCACGAATCGAATGGGCTGTAACCCCACTGGTTCAATGCTTAGAGTGTTGTTCTCCACGGCCTCCAGAACAGCCGAAGCCAACTTAAAACAAAAAGCAACAAAAAGAATTAAATTCTGGCAAAAAAAAAAAAAAAATCAAAATAAGATTTTCTGCCATTTCACAAACTTGGCCTTGAACACTACAAAGAGAAGGGACGAAAAGCTCAAATCACAATCCAAATTTTATTACTTTCATAAATCAAGCAGTTATGATAGGCATCTAAGTTACAGTGTAAGAATTTTTGGTATTAACTGGAAGAGGATTAAAGATATTAATTCCATTCCTTACCCAATATTACACATCCACTTCAAAATTAATATCTTAATGCCACATCCTGATAAATTTATACAATAAATTCCTGTCATTTATAGTAGCAGTATATACCAATTTTAGCTATATATTTTTTCATCTTGTATTTATAGGCATAAAAATCTATTTAAAAATTGACATTTTCCCCCCAAATCAAGTATGAAGTCTCCTCTGCTAAGCAGGCAGTGAGGCTCGAGTTCCTCTGGGGAGGTCAGCAGCACCGAGACAATGGCCGACACGGTACAGCCCACACCCGGTCACTGCTGGGCTCATCTGTAGTCCTTACAAGGACGCTCGCTACAGCTCGATCCTCAAAAGGCTGCCCTAAGACTCTCAGGACTGAATTCCTTAAACATCAGCTGACAGGCTATTTATCTGAAGACAGACTTCTCACATATAAGATAACTGAAGTTATGACTTCTCAGCTGAATACGATTTATACAATTCCTGATCCTCTGAAATGGTTTTTATCTGCCTACTTTATTCTTCCTCTTAATTCTCTGACAAAGACCAAGTTAGCATCATAGTTCTGCTTATTTATAGACACACTTAGTGTTCTGGTTTAGGTTCTGTGCTGGCAAAGGTGGAGACCAAATTCACAGCCCTGCAGAGGCTAGCCCAGCACTTAACTCAAAGCTACACCCTAGATCCTCACACGTTTATCGTGTGGTGACGAGACCGTAACTGCCTGTCCCAGAGCAAGTGCAGAACTTGGCTTAAACTGAAAACTGGACCCGGGTGTGTGAAGCAGCAGCAAGCCCTCCCTCCACACACATCTGCCCACCACACTAATACAGTACACATCTCAGTGCTTATGAGCCTCGTCCGGAGAGAGGAAATATGTCAGAATGGCAGGAATCGTGGTCCTGATATGAAATGGAGAAAATGTTAAACATGACATTTTTACAGCAATTCCATGTAAGACATTAAAATATGGAACGTGAGAGCAGAAGCACAGAAGATCTGAATGCATTTCTATTAAAATGAAAAACAAATTACCTCACTTTTTGCGAACGTTAAGCACGGGAAGATATCTTCCTGGTAGATCTTGTCTAAGAAAGGACACGTTCTGTCCATTGTGGGCTCATCCTTCCAAGATCTGAACTCATTATACAGAGAGAGATCGGCCTAGAATCAGAGCAAACACAAAGCCACTTTAAAAAGAATAAAAACTACTTGATAAAGCAAGCCCTAATTTAAATATTAAAAGGAAACGTTCTTCATTTAAAATAGTAAAAATTGAACTCTCCTGTAATATATGATAGCATTTTTCTTTATAAAATGATTAACTGAGCTTTTGGGTACCATCTATGGTACCCTACGGTGCTCTAAGACGTTGCCGTCATCCTCACCTCATGGGTCTCCAAATACTGCAGCTACTCTCTCTCCTCATCTGAGCCAGGGTCTCACTCACTACATACCCCAACTCTTGGGAATCACAATGTCAGCAGACTAGACTCCTGCCTTGGCCCTACCACTATGCCCAGCCATACTGGGGCTCTCTGAAGACACAGACTGTCCTGAATATAAAAGGTGCTGCTGACCAGTGTTTTCTGAACATTATCAATCTGGAGCCAATGTAATTATTTGTTAGTTTATTTAAAGTGAATAAATTGAGTGTGGCCTGTGAAATCTAGTGTGGGTTGAACACAGAGAGAAACTGCTCTTTCCTAAAGACAGTCCTAAAATACCCGCTAGTATAGCAATGGGCAAGGAGCAGCAGCAGGCACACGGCCCTCCACTGACCACAGCCCCTCCACTGACCACGGCCCTCCACTGACCACCATGTCCACCCTGGATTAGCAGTTATAAGCCACGCCTCCTCTCGGCCCTCCTCCCTCTCCTTGTCTACAGACCCTTGGGTGGATCTCCTCAGCCTACCGAGGCCACTCCAGGCCACCTGCTGACACAGAGTAGCTCCTGCACATGCCCCGCCCTGGGCCACACTTGCAAGTGCTGAACACCATGTGAGCATGCGCTGTTGGCTGTTGTTGACCTGGGATAACAGCCAGAGGTGCAGCGCCCATCAAAGAAATACAAGGCTGAGGGCACCATGCTCTCTCCTACAGACTCTAAAGGTCAACCATGACCATCTCATTCTGATCCATAAATGTCTTAAGCCAAAACTACAGGCAAGAGGGTAAAGTATATTAAGAGATAAATATTTAAGATAAGCTCCGAAGCAGGAAAGTGAACAGTTATCAAATGAGAGACCCTGGCTTACAGGCAGTAACTGGAGTCACTGCCTAGAAGCCAACTCTTTCTAAACACTTAATCCTGAGTTGTGCACGGCGGACATTAAGACCCCCGGTTTATAGATAAGGCTAGGGCTTGAGATAAAATGGCTTCCCCAAAGTCACACAGTATGCCAGCTGGTTTTGATGTCAACCTGAGACAGCTGAAGTCACTTACAAGGAGGAATCCACACCTGAGAAAATGGTCCACAAGATAAAGATGTGGGCAAGAACGCCCAAGGGGCGTTTTCTTAACTAATGACTGATGGGGGAGGGCCCAGTCCATGGTGGGTGGTACCATCCTTGGGCTGGTTTAAGGTGGTCCTGGGTTTAACAAAAAAGCAGGCTGAGCAAGCCAGAAAAAGCACTCTTCCCTCCATGACTTCTGCATCAGCCCCTGCTACAGGATCCTGCTTTGTGCAGTTCAGATCCTGGTTTCCTTTAGACAATGAAAAATGACATGGAAGCGTAAGCAAAATAAACCCTTTCCTCCCCAACTTGCTTTTGGTCAAGGTGTTTCATCACTGCGATAGTAACCCTGACTAAGATACACAATTAAACCTAAATTCAGTTGGACTATTTAGAACCCAAAGCCCTGCACTGTGCACGTCTACACATGCGTGAGTTGAAAGTTTTTAGAACACTGTTGCTATAACTGAGAGCGCCACCGTGTTTTCTAGAGAAGCGCGGACACATTCCACCTCTTCAGACTGCTGCAAACTGTCTTAGAGCAGTGCTCTCGGCCTTCCCAGCACTGGACCCTTTACACAGTTCCTCACGGTGTGGTGACCCCAGCCATACAATCACTTTCACTGCTACTGAAGGATCGTAATGTAAGCATCTGTGTTTTCTGATGGTCTTAGGCAACCCCAGTGAAAGGGTCATTGACCCACAGGTTGAAAAGCATTGTCCTGGGGCGTCCTTCAGTAAAATCTTGTGTGTGTGTGTGTGTGTGTGTGTGTGTGTGTGTGTGTGTGTGTGTGTGTGTGTAAAACTTGCTGATGTTTTCACAAAGCACCAGGGTATAAAGTGTAACCACAAATCAGAAGTGGGTGCAGGTGACCTATTCATATGAATTTCAAAACTAGAGACGTTTACAAAGCGGTGAGAAGCCATCTACAAAGGTTTATTGTAAGCAGCAGGAGAAAATCGCTCACACTTGCTGAGTGAGAACAACAAAAGCTGTTTTAAAAGCGCACTTATTTAAAGTCACAGAAATCAGAACTAAAGTAACCACTAAAGAAGTGTGTTAGAAATTTAACAGAAACAAATACGAATTTCAGATTTTGCTACATTCAGAGCTGGACAAGCACTAAACTTTTCTAGCTACCATATTCTTATCAACAACTGAACAAAGGTAACTCAGGTACGACAGTTAACCTCAGTAATTCAATTTCGTCATTCCTGGCTTCTATACACAAACTAACTGGATAAACACCAACAGCTTCTTCAGCAGGAATCAAACTCAATGACTACAGCTTTTAAGAAAACGAGGGATATTCCCAGAATTCTTGACCAATCTTCTTAGAGACAGTTTTCACCACAGATGATAACAAAACAATGTTTAATAATTACGTAACTTTTACTCTACACATTTCAAAATATAAAGTATCTAAGTTATCTTTATGTTATTTAAAATGTAAGGCTTCTATTACTTCTGGGTTCTGTTGTTTTCTTATTTAACTATTTACTTAATTATTTGCATCAACTCTAAAACTTTCTAATTCATACAAAACTCCGCTTCTCTCTGATTTTGAATAAAAAGAGCAAACAGTAATCTTCAAGAGAATCACCTCATTTCCCACATTCTTTATTCCTACTTTAAAATGGAACACCCCAACTAGTGAGGACGTGAAAGCCACCCGCTTCTTTTGTACAACACATCCCAGTTTGCTCCCTGAATGAACACGTGAAAGGCAGAAACTTACCAGATCTGCAGCGGGACTCCGAGGCCAGCCAGCAGAGAGCAGGAGGGAAGGATCCCTGAAAGCAACCAGCTCTAGATAAAGCCTCCCCCATCTTAATATTGTATATTTTGTACTAAAAAAAAATTTGATGGCAAAAAAAAAAAAATCACGACGGACACCTCCATGACGGACATTAGCAGTGATCGGAGGGACAGCCCTTGGCGAGTTACCTCTTTGCAGTCCTTCACCAGCGGCTGAATCACACTGAGGTCCTGGTGGCCGCCGCTCATGGCGCTGCTCGTACTTTTATTCCTTGTGTGTCCCCTTTTGAAAGGCGTCTTCCCAGCCGCCAGAGGCTCCTGTGTCGGTGACGTGGGAGAGCTGGACAGCACCAGTGTCTTCAGGGCGGCCACTTCGGCTTGAAGCACATCGATCTTGAAAAGGAATCAGCACGGTCACACAGGCAACATGCTCTGCAACAGATGCGGCTCAAGGGCAGTTAGCAAAACGCTTTCAAGGACAGAACGTTAAGTTAAATTTGTATTTTCTGTGGACTAATTAAAGGAACATAATCCAAGGATTTTGGGTTTCCATATGGCTTGGCTTCAACTGCCAGTAATGCCAAAAGAAAATTAAACAGTCAAAAAGACCGAACATTAATGTGAATTTTCAAAATCATTAAGATATATTAGCTTACAGTTCACTCCTAATAAGATCTATATAGGTGTCTTTTTTTCCCAAAGAATTAAGAAAATAAGCATTAACTTTAAAACTGAACCCTTTTTATGTGATTTACATGGTTTTAAGTGGGCTGTGATATAAACGCACCGGTGCCCAGTGTCAATGCACCTATATGCACCTAACTATTTTCTCACTCACGGCTTCTGCAGTCTCTAACTGTAGAATAGCCGCCAAGGGCTGCTGTGGCGCCCTGGAAACGGTGATGGCCGGCTCTCCCCCCCCCCCGCCCCGCCCCGAACCAACCAACACGGTGGGACTCACTTTCCCTTGAGCTTCCTTCAGCTGCTTCTCCGCAGTGGCCTGCTTGACATTCGCTTCTCTCACCATCTTGTGAGCTTCCTGAAAAAGGCAACACCTCAAAGGTTGGAGACCAAGTGTTTCAGCATTCATTTTCAAAGCACATTTTAGCCGCCACCTATGACTGGAGCAAAGCCATCCTGCCGAGGTCTACCCTGGAAGTACGCATTCCATGTCCTCTATGGGAAGAGAGGACGTTAGGAGGAGGACCAGGCACTCTCCACTCAGCACCTATTGGCCACTGTGGCAGCCAAGGTGGGTCCAACCAACCCAAACTCCCGTGTCGGGACTGCGACCACTAAACAGAGAATGACCACAGGCAAAGCCACTAAGAGGGTGTGACCAGGCGTCTGTAACCCTCAGTCATGACACATGTGCATATCGCTAGCTGCAGCAAAGTATACAAACGGGACAAATACAAACTGTCAACACCTTAACAACCGTGACAGCTGAGGAATTTCAGTTTCCAATAAAACACGAATAAAGTGATTCGGGTGGGAACTGGATTGCAGGGCGAGACCCAAAGAGGGGCTCTGCCTTCTCGTCAGTGGCCTTCACTGTCTAAAGCGACAGACAGGAAACTGCAAGGAACTGCGGATATCGACCTGCCTTTCAGTCACAAATATTTACTCCTGACATCTCTTTATGAGGCACTGCTCCAGGTTCTGACGAGCGAGGAAGAGACAAAGGCCCGGCTCCTAAAGAGCATGTGCTCAGGGGACATTCAGGGGACAAAATCGGGTAATAATCCCAGACTTTATTCCAAGTGAAAGATGAAGTCTTTTTTTAAGGAAGAGAATAACATGATCCCTTATTTTAAAGATTATGCTTTTGTGCAAAATAATCTGTATAAGAGATTAAAATGGATCCAAACAACATGGGAATTCAGAGTTCGCATTTCAGAACTTTAATATACGCAAAGGAGATTAAAAGATATTTAATAAACACACAGCCCAACGACTACACCATGTCTGTGAGCTGCCAAGCGGCGGGGAGGAGTTCTCCCTCACAGCTGATCATTTGATCTTGTGGTATGGAAGCGGTGGACAGCAGCTTGTGTTGTGAACATGAACCTCAGATGACATTAAATAATTGAATGTTCACTAGCAATGATTTGATGAAATGAAATGAACCACAGATATATTCATGCACCAGTACGCTGCTTATCTGGCAAAGTCCGTAAGAACTGTCAGATGTACTGAGCTCGGCATTTTCCTTTGGAAAACAACAGTTTTGCAAATTTGCTAAAATTTTCTGGGGTAAGAAAAAGAAGACTGTCTGGCAGATATTTCCAAAATAATAACCTATATACTCTGACCTCCCCAAAGATAAGAGGCATTTAACTCTAAATGCAGAAGACAGAAACGCCAGCGTACCTGCCGACCTGGCTGCCCTTGAACCCTTAATGGACTTTACACGATCTGAGTCCAGCTTCTCAGAGGACTGGGAGAGCTGACGCTTCTAAAACCATCTTTGAAAGCTTGAGAGTAACAACTAGGACTCAGGCCACGAGAAAACACAAAGTGAGACATGAGTGGCCTTTCCAGTCGCAAGAGGAACGCCATGAAAGACAGAGGGGACTGATGTCCGCAGAGAAGGTGCTAGCCCGCGGCAAAACCATCCGAGAAGATAACGCATAAGGCGTGAGTCTGCCAACCACCGAAATGTCAGAATGCAGACTTCTAAGGGTTTGGGTGACTTTCTTTTACTGTCTTTCTGGAGCTGAGATGATTTAAGCACCATGGACACCAGGGCTGCCCACACTTTCTCTACCTGATGGGTCGTGCTGGCCATTTTATAAGGCTGAGAACACCAGTTCTAGGACAAAATGGCAGAAGTATGTTTAGGACCATTTCAGAACTGTTAAAAAATTATTTTTTAAATACATAACTTTTATCAGAAATTTATTCACTGACAATGTGATATATATGTGCACTGTATTCTGGCTACTTTATCCCCACCCGTCCTCTCTCCCTCCTACCCATCAGTCTTCCCTTTCACAAGTACCTTTCTCACATCGTGTCTTGCACTCTGACTTCTGACACCCCACGTCATCGATATGATGTTTTGAACTATCCATGAGGTCCTGGTGTATACAAATGGTACACAAACGACAAGGACCGCATCGTCCTCAGAACCAATCGAGGACAACTCATCAGGGTGAGGTTTGGTCCTGTTAACTGGTGACAGCCTAGGGTGTGCAGATCCGGTGCAGGCTGGGCAGGCTGTGGACACAGCAGTTTCGCAGACCTTCTCCAGATCTTCTGGCTCTTAGGGGTTTTTTTCAACTCCTCTTTTTTTTGGGGGGGGGGGGTTATTTCTTTTGTTGCTCTTACTTTTTGTTTTGTTTTTACATCCCAATCATAGGTTTCCGTCCCTCTTTTTTGTAGTTCACCCCCACACACACTCCACTCTTCCTCCTCTGTTTCTCTTCAGATACAGGCAGGCCTCCCACGGATACCAGCCAACCATGGTATATCAAGTTGCAGCAAGACTGGGCACCTCCTTTTCTATTAAGGCTGGACAAGGTAATCCCATAAGAGGAAAGCGTCTTAAAAGCAGGCCACACAGTCATTGACAGCCCTTGCTGTTAGGAGTCCCACAAGAAGACCAAGCTACACAACTGTAACAGGTGCAGAGGGCCTGGTTCTGTCCCATGCAGGCTCCCTGATGGTCAGTGCAGTCTCTGTGAGCCCCTATGAACCCAGGTTAGTGGGTTCTGTGGGTTTTCTTGTGATGTCCTTGAACCCACGGGGTCCTATGATCCTTCCTCCCTCTTCTGCAGGATTCCCGTAGCTTCGCTCAAGGCTTGGCTGCAGTCTCTGCATCACCGACTCAAGGCTTGGCTGCGGGTCTCTGCATCACCTACTCAAGGCTTGGCTGCGGGTCTCTGCATCACCGACTCATTGTTTTTAATGTTTTCTTTCTTTTAAATAAAACTCAAGCCAATGCTTCAAATAGCAATTTTTCTTTTTTACATTACTAACTTAATTTGTGCAAGCCATGGCATGCATATAGAAATCAGAGAACAACTTGCCTCAAATACTAAGATTTTTCTTTAATTTTTAAAGACATGTAAATTTGTGTGTGTGTGTGTGTGTGTGTGTGTGTGTGTGTGTGTGTGTGTGTCAGAGAACAACCTTCAGGAGGGGCACTCTCCTTCCACCAAAGGATCCACCACTGGAGAGTAAACTCTGGTCCACAGCTCACACAGCAAACATGTTTACCCACAGAGCCGCATCGGTCTTATTTCCCTATTTTAAAAGGCTTAATATTGCCAGGCGGTGGTGGAGCACGCCTTTAATCCCAGCAGAGGCAGGTGGATCTCTGTGAGTTCGTGGCCAGCCTGGTCTACAGAGCAAGTTCCAGGACAGGCTCCAAAGCTACAGAGAAACCTTGTCTTGAAAAACAAACAAACAAACAAACAAACAAACAAACGGCTTAATATTATATAAGCACACGCTACTCTTCAGCTTTATTCATTCATTGATGAATATATGTTTACATCTAGCTGGTGATAATACTACAGCAATGAACATGGGAACACAGATAGCAAGAATTAATTTTATTTCCTTTGATGTATACTGGAAAGTGAGATTGCTTGCCTCTAGTTCCAATTTTTTTGTTTGTTTGTTTTTGTTTGTGGGGGGAACTGTTTTTTTTGTTTGTTTGTTTTGGTAGTTTTGTGGTTGTTTTAAAACAAGGTCTCACTTTTGTATATAGAAATCTATTTTTTTAAATCTCAAACTTTACAAAGGTCATTTATTGGTTGTTTTTATTGATGAACCTTTTGGCTTCTCTATATAAATGATAATCAGCTGCAAACCTAATTTTACATTGTGCAACTGTTCTGATCAGGATTTAGTACCACACGAAGGAGAAATGGTAAGGAAGAAAGATCCGTGGCTTGGACAAGATGAGTTCCTCCCAGTGCTTACAATGTGGCTTTGTTTACTACTTGGTCTTTACTGTGTAGAATAACATTCCTTGAATATCTGCTTTGTTGAAGATTTCATCATAAATTCAGGCTGACTTCTGTAAAATGCGTCTTCTCCGCCTGTTGAGAAGATCACGTGGTTGCCATCTCCTGTTCACGCAGTGTGGAGCACAGCCGATCTGCTGATGTTGGACATCTTTGCATCCCAAGAATAAATCCTATCTGGCCATGGTTATGGTTCTTCTCATGTGTTGTTAAATTCAGCTTGCTACCATTTTATTGAAGATTTTTTTCACCTTTGTGTATCAAGACTATTGGCCTACAGGTTTTTTTTTTTTCCTCATGGTGTCTTCCCTGGCTTTGACATTACAGCAATATTGACTTTATTTAAAGTGCTTTTAGAAGTGTGGGCCCTTTTATTATATTGTTTTGCTTTGCTTCGGGTAAATATTTGTTATTTTCTTTTACTATTTGGTAAAATTCACCTGTGAAGCAATCTAACACTGGACTCTTCTACTGGTAAGTTGATTTCAGCTTTGTGCGTTTATTACTGACTCATTTGTCACTGGTCTCTGTGACCTTCTATGTCACCTTGATTCCATTTTCACAAACTGTTTTTAAGAATTTCTCCATTTCTTCTAGAATATTAGTCTGGAATATGACCTCATATAGGGCTCTATGACTTCATACAGGACTCTATAAATCATATAGGACTCTTATGATTTCATGCAGGACTCTATGACTCATACAGAATTCTTATGATTTCATACAGGACTCTGACTTCATACAGGACTCTATGAATCATACAGGACTTTACAACTCATACAGGATTCCTATGAACACATACAGGACTCTATGACCTCATACAGGATTCTATGACTTTATACAGGATCAGGACTCTATGACCTCATATAGGGTTCTATGACCTCATACAGGGCTCTATGACCTCATACAGAACTCTATGACATCATACAGGACTCTATGACGCATATAGGATTCTTATGAATTCATAAAGGACTCTGACGACCTCACACAGGACTCTATGACCTCATACAGGACTTTAAGACTCATAGAGAACTCTGACTCATACAGGATTCTCATGATTTCAAACAGATTCTATGACTCCATAAAGGTCTCTTATGATATCACACAGGACTCTATGACTTCACATAGGACTCTTATGACTTCATACTGGATTTTATGATCACAGACAGGACTTTATGACCTCATACAGGGCTATATGACTTCATACAGGGCTCTATGACTTCATACAGGCCAGACAGGACTTTTAGGACATCAAAAAATCTTCAATACATCCTCCATCTCTTTTTAAAACCTTTTCTTTTTTCCTCAGTCTAGTAAAGGTCTTGGTTATTTCTTTAAAAAAAAAAAAAACTTAATTTTGTTGATATTTTCCTTTTTCGTGCTTGTTTCTACACCTACTATATTCCACCACTTCCTTCCTCTTGCTAACTTGGGGCCTAGTTCGCTTTCAAATTCCTTGAGGTCTCATATTAGGCTGAGTAGCTTCTTGCATTTTTCTGTAGGCATTTACTGCTCTGCAATTTTCTTAGTACTGCTTTTGTTGCATCTCATAAGCTTTTACTATGCTATATTTTCAATGTCTGTCTCAAGAAGTTTTCAAATTTCTTTTTTAATTCCCTCTTTAACCCCAAAGTTCAAAATGTCTTAGATTCCACATGCTTGTATATTTTGCTGTTTTATTATTGATTTCTAACTAAATGTCACTGTGGCTGCAAAATATTCTGGGACTCTTTTGTCTTTTTAAAGTTATAGTTGATTTTGTAATGTAATGTGAATTATCCTAGACAACAGTTCATGTACACATGAGAAAAATGTGGATTATTTTGTTATGTGGACGGTTCTATGTATGTCTGTAGATACCTCTGGTCTATTGACATCCATCCTACTGTTTCTTTATTTGATTTTCTGTCTGAACAATATATTCATTAAATGCAAGAGGTATTAGCATCTCCTACAATTACTGTATTGCTGTTTCTCCCTTCAGCTCTGGTAGTATTTGCTTTGTACATCTAGGTGCTTTGTTGTTGGGTACATATTTAATTGTATCATCTAATCAAACTGATCCTTTGTTATTATGTAATGACCCTGTCTCTTATTGACAGTTTTGATAGAAAGTCTATTATGTGCAATTCAAATACAACAAGTCCTATTCTCCTTACCAGCTGCCAGACATCTTTCCCCACCTATTAACCTTCAGGCTGTGAGTATCTCCATGTATATTTTGATTGGAGAACTTGGTTTGTTTACATTTAGTGTAATTATTGTAAAGTACAGACTCACTCTCCCCATGTTGCCCATTTGTGTTCTTTCTATTCTGTGGTGTCCTTGTTCCTCTTTTGTCTTGTTCACTTTCATTGTGGTCTGGTGGTGTACATGTGTGCGCGCATCGTGTGTGTGTGGGGGGTGTTGGTTTACTTTGCTTCTTTTCTCTCTTTTGTGTACTAAGGTACTTTCTTATTATGGTTATCAGAATCCAAACTAAACAGTTCCCCATTATAACTCTGTTTTCAGCTGACTAACGCCAACTACATGAAGACACTTAAGACCTGTCTCCCAGTCCACTATGTACTTTACAGCTGATGTCGGATCCCACTTCTCTATTGTGTTTCCATTAATAAATTTTTGTGGTTATAGCTACTTTCAATACTTGGTTTTTAACTTACACATTAGTATTGAATCTTCCACATATTTACATGTATGAGAGTTTTAAACTTTTTTTTCCACTTAAAAACATAAAATTTATTCTTAGGTTCCAAGAGACAAAAATAAGCAGACTGCAATTTCCTACTTGTGATCTTTGCTCTTACACGTGTGAACATATTCACAAATTTGGAAAAGAGAATTACTTTTCTTTCCTAGTTAGTATTTGGGGGACAAACCAATTTCATGTTTCATTTTGTAATGGGAACCACAGGACACCCAGATTAAGTGTTATCAAGCATTTCTGTGAAGGTGTTTTGGATGAGACTAACAAATTGATACACAAGGCAGACCGCACTGCACAAGCACAATGGACCTCACCCCACCAGAGCAAGGCCTTAGCAGAACAAAAAGCCTATCGCCCCACCGAGTAAGAAAATCTGTTCTCCCTTCAGACTCTGAAACATGGCTCTTCCAGTTCTCAGGCCTTCAAACTCAGACCAGCTTGCCAGCTCACCTCACAGCCCTGGGATGTGGTGGCCTCCACAGGCATGAGCCAGTTCTTTGCGGTCTCACTCTGCCTGTCTCACACACGCCCCCATTGCATCTGTGTTTCTGTGCCAACGACACTGCTATCAAGAAGCAAAGCTGGGTAGAAATCTTGGTCCTGAGGGCAAGCGGGAGATAAGAAGTGTACCAACTAATGTCCTTCAAATCACCCTACAGCAATGACTACACCTCAGGGGTTTGCGATCATAAAAGAAAATTAAAAATTAAGAAAAAAAAATCACAGTAGTCCCTAAATAACTGGTAAAATTTAAAACTAGAGTTACTAACCTTTCCTTTCACACACACGTTTATACCACCACATACTGATAGCCTATGAAATCCTAGTTTCCTCTTACACTATTTTAAATTAGAGCCTATATTTTATTATTAGAATTATTATAATCACAGATTATATTTTCTTGCTTACAGGAATTATGAATACTCATGAAGCTAGCCACAGCTGTCTCAAGATTCCTTCACAAAACCAATTCTATCAACATTTAAAATTGAGATGTTGCTCTTGGCCACAACATAAACAGACCAACCTCAAATAAACTAGCTGTGAGTTCTTCCAACTCCTGCCCAAGTTGATCTCGCACTTTCGAAAGTCTCTCACATTCTTCATCTTTTAACTTCAATTCCTATGAGAAATTGATAATTTTGTTTTAGATCTCTTCAGTCTGAAATGAGATTATATCGACTATATAATAGTTATTAATAGAATTATAAAATATTAACACCATCTCCTAGTACCTGCTAGATGGAAGACAAACAACCACAATTACAACAAATCCCAACACGTTACATTAGATTTCTTCTAGAAAACATCCAGAGACTACATATGAATATAACACATAAAAAAACACTATTTCCCCTTTAGCTTTTCTCTGAACATATTTATTTCTCCCAAGCATCTTTCAATTTTGCTTACTAATGTCAATAAAATTAATGATTTTTTTAATGTTTACTTAAAGGGGATAGATGGTTCAGTCAGTAAAGTCCCCTCCACAAAAGCATAGAAGACCCGAGTATGGATCCAGAACCCATGTGAAAAAGCAAGCACAGCAGGGAGACAGATAAATCCCTAAGCTCACGGGCACAGCAGTGCACACCTGTAACCCCAGCATGGAGGAGACAGAGACGAACAGATCCTAGAGCTCACGGGCACAGCAGTGCACACCTGTAACCCCAGCATGGAGGAGACAGAGATGGACAGATCCTAGAGCTCACAGGCACAGCAGTGCACACCTGTAACCCCAGCATGGAGGAGACAGAGACGGACAGATCCTAGAGCTCACAGGCACAGCAGTGCACACCTGTAACCCCAGCATGGAGGAGACAGAGATGGACAGATCCTAGAGCTCACAGGCTGGCCAGTCTGCAAACAGGTGCGCTCCACACTCAGCGAGAGATCCTGTCCTAACAGACATGAGAGAGCAACAGAAGACGACAGCCTATCAGTCTCTGATTTCCATGTACATGCATGTACATCCACATGCATGGCAAACATACACACACCACACACACAAAATTGCTGTATTCAAACATCAAAATACTCGATTTTATATGCTGAAATCACTTGAAACTAACCTTTCAAACAAAGATTTTAAAAAATTTGAAGCTCTGGCTGGGCAGTGGTGGTACAAGCCTTTAATCCCAGCACTCAGGAGGCAGAGGCAGGCGGATCTCTGTGAGTTCAAGGCCAGTCTGCTCTACAGAGTGAGTTCCAGGACAGGCTCCAAAGCTACACAGAGAAACCCTGTCTAAGACGCTCTGTCCAAGTCATTCACAGTTCCTCTGACAATGTTTAACTAGTCAGGAGACAGAAGGCAGCTTAAGATGTTAATCTCCCAAAGACAACTCTTGACAACCAAATATCCTAAGCTTGAGAACCTGATGATCAATCCTCACCAAAACTTGGCAGAAGAAATTCCTCGCAAATCTCGGGCTATAAGACAACGTGTCCTCGCTGTGCAGGCAGTGGAAGGAGAGACGCAGCCACACGCTCATTGCACACACCTCCAAAGATAAGGATCGCACACTGGAGAAAGCTGGAAGAACATAGCTGAGAAGATGGGGAAAGCAGAAAGGTTTCCCAGGTCTCACTTGCAGGGGAACGCCACCAACCATAGGCTCCGTCCTGGAGGCAGCGAGCTGCTAGGAAACGTACCGCACGGCAGAGGGGTGAGCAGGGAGCGGAGCACAGCACGGCACAGCACAGCACAGCACGGCCTCACATGGAGGGATGCAAAACTCTGACCTGACAGTGGAATGCTGAGGCGCTAAGACCCCCAGAAACGCTGCCCTAGAGAAAACCCGGCTGAACAAGGCAAGCTCTGAAAGACGTAGGCGATGACAAAGACACACCAATCACAAGGAAGGCCACGGCTATCCTGATCCTGCACCCAAACCTCCTAATGCTCCATTAGAAACTCAAGTTCCATGTACATGAGAAACAAAAATGGATACAGAAAGTTACAGTTAAACAGAAACAAGAAGCTCTGGTATGCAGGATGACTGCAAACAATAAAGTGTTGAATATTCCAAAACCTATAATAAAGGATTCCAAGAACTTTGTCAACAGAAAACGTGGAAGAGCTAAATATGCTTAACACGATTTAAACACGACACAACATACATATGTATGAAACATAATAGTAACATATTAATACCTATGATTTCTATGTTTTCTGTCTGTTTAAAAACATTTTTAAAAGCCAAGTTTCCTATAAGAAAAAAAAATCGGATATGAAACTTCAACAGGGGTGTTTTATGCTACAAAACAATGAAGTATTATTTAAAAAAAAAAAACTCTAGACTATAAGTTGAATGTTTTACATCAGGTCGAACTATCTTCCATAAGGCCACAAAGTAACAAGTAACACACCTGTAAGATCTCAGAAAATGTCTGCCCTATGAACCTCCTTGAGTGATGGAGTAGATTAGGTATCAGTAACTCTCACAAAACAAATCCTGCTGAAGCTTTATTAAGAGTGAAAAAGAAACTATAGAACCGTGACTTGAAAGATGAAGCTATCAAAATAATAAGAATAACTGAGATGACTCAATGGAAGAGTGTTTGCCTATAGGACGAGGCCCTGGGTTCAATCCATGAGGGTGAGGACACACACATGGATACACACACACACACACACGGGGAGGGGAAAGGGAGAGAGGGAGAAAAAGAGAAGAATGGTGAGCCACAGACAGGATTCACTATTTGAAAAAAACATATGTGATGAAGAACTATTATCCAAAACATGAAAAGAATTATTAACATTAATAGAAGAAAAACTTTAAAAATGAACAAAATACCAGACCAAGACATTTCACCAAAAAAACCACACAGGTGACAAATAAGTCTCTGAAAGACATTCAATGTTCTCAGTGTTTCCTTTCATCCAGAAAGGATAAACAATAAACATCCAACTTTATCAACAATAAAGCATCCAACTCAATTAAACTAGCTTAAACAGCTACCACTGAGTTCATGCATAACTCGGCAATCGCAAATGTCCTTATTTATAACTGTCTGTTACAATGTTAAGACCCATTTTGATTTCAGAGATGCTATAAGAAAAAAAGAGGCGCAGCTACACCTTTTCTGTCCAACTACTAGTTATTTTTCTCAATTTAATCTGGTTTATTTTTTGAAACAGGGCCTCACTCATAGAGATCCGCCTGCCTCTGCCTCCCCAGTGCTGGAATTAAAGGCCTGTGCCTAATAAGGACATACGAAAGCCCTATTCTACCCACACTCATCTTCAGCAACAACCTGGGGAAGACAGGCCAGATAACTAGAGAGCTACACAGTGATCTCCGGCACAGCACACCTCTGTCTCATGGGCAGTTCCCTATTCAAACACTATGGATCTGTGGCTGGAAAGCGATTTTCAGTCCTGTAAGATTACAAAGCCTATCAGGGTAGTGGTGGCGCTCGCCTTTAATCCCAGAACTCGGGAGGCAGAGGCAGGTGGATCTCTGTGAGTTCGACGCCAGCCTGGTCTACAGAGCTAGTTCCAGGACAGGCCCCAAAGCTACAGAGAAACCCTGTCTCAAAAAAAACAGCCCACTGCAGAAGAACAAAGACCCCTAACTACTTCATGAGAGCAACCTCTCTTCAGAGTATTTCACAAATAAAAGGTTAAGTTTCTAATATACTATACTGCTTATAATTAACTACCAATAACCCTATCTAGTATATTATATATGTGTATGCATGTGCACAAGATGCCTGCATACCCATATACATATCCATGAAATCAACAAAATACAGCAAGACTACATCACACACTTCAGATGCAATCATAAACAAAATGCTTAATCTTCCTTGGGAAGCTCAAAATAACTGCCGTGTGCACAAGTGTGGGTGTGTAGGTTCGGGAAGTGGTTCCCTGGATAAAGTGGGCAGATACACAACATAAGGGAACACAACTTCCAGTTCTAATCAAGACAGGGTCATGGTCCAATTACCACCCACAGGACACAACTGAAAAACCAGGAGAGCAATTCTCAAGTCGTTGGGCACTTGCCAACAAAAGATTGTTTGTTTCCCAGAAGTGGAAAACAAAGTGAGCAGATGAGACGTGAGGACGCTGAAGCCCTAAGTTCAGGAAGTTAGAAGTAAGGGTCAACATGTTACACAACAAAAGCAAACTATTTAAAGTTTCAGACTTTGGACATGAAAACCACGAAGTCTGAGACAGGTCAGATACCGCAGAAGGAAAGAACAGCACTGGCAACTGTGAGGAACTATCCGCAATGAAACAGAACAGAATAGAACCCCACACTCTAACCCACATACAAGAGCACATCACACTCTAAGTGTATGTGTGCACATGTACACACACACACACACACACACAGAGAGAGATCACACAGCCCTGAAGAAACCTGTACTGCACGGAGAAAGCACAGAACTGCTTACACAAGGCTCTCCCAGCAGCGAACAGCAGACGTCACAGACAGCAGCTCCTGTGGGAACCAAAGTGTGCTGGAAGACAGCGAAGCAAAACCTTTTCTACTGAGAGAAAGAATACACACATCGGCCTCCAAGTATGCACCCAGTGAAGTGAAGAAACTAAGGTAGCATGTGCAGACAGGAAACGTGTTAAAGGTGACCTTCAAGCAGGAAGAAAATGACAGTTGGAAATTTAGATACACATGAAACCAAAGAGCAGCACTGGACACAGTAGCTATGTGTAGAAAACTGAAGACTATTACTCATTATTTATATCTCTTTAAAATAATCAAATGTTTAGTGCAAGAATCAAAGTGCATGATGAGATTTAAAATATATGACGTATATGAGAATCACTGCACAGAGCTGGAAGCAAAAAGAAAATACACTTCTAAGGTTTTTACACTGAGCATAGGCAGTTTGCCGCTGGGAAGCAGACAGTGGCAGGTGAAAGGAGTGTACTCTAAGTCATAAACTAAGTTAACACAACAACAATTAGCCAGGAAGCCAAAGAAAGTAACAGTGAAATTATCAAAAATAATGAATACAAAAGGAGGAATAAGACAAATCAAATAGAACAGAATACAAATGGTAAGAAAATAGATTTAGCCAAATTTTATCAATATTGCATTAAATATAAATGGCCTAAATACACCAGTCAATGGGCATTAGCAAAAAAGGATAAAAAGCAAGACTTACTTCAAACAGAAAGGTCCAAATAAAAGGACGAGAACAAGGCAGGTACGAATCACCAGAGTATGAAATGGTCAATGAAGTAATTCTGATTCATAAGTTATCAGAATTCAGAAAATATTTTCATATTCAAATCCTCCTCAAGACTTGAATCCTACGTTGTATTAAAACTACATTACTCTCATCCTAATACAATTCAGTATGTATGTCACACAGTTATGCTCTGGTGGGAATGCCATGTGGACAGATGGTAGAATATATGTCATGGCATTAAAGAAATAGTGTTTGACAGATTTTCTCAGTTTTTAAAATACAAATTGGTATTTGACCACAGCTGTCAAATTTATATACATAGAATTTTTCTGATCATCCCTAAATTGTACTTTTGCTGTCTGTGGAGTCAGGAGTAATACCTGTTCTACTCTTAATACTGGTAATCTGTATCTTTTTTAAAGCTTTTCTCTTTTTTTGCCAAAGGATTGTCAATGGGGGGGGGTTGTTTGTTTGTTTGTTTTTTCAAGACAGGGTTGCTCTGTAGCTTTGCAGCCTGTCCTGGAACTAGCTCTTGTAGACCAGGCTGGCCTCAAACTCACAGAGATCCACCTGCCTCTGCCTCCCAAGTGCTGGGATTAAAGGCGTGTGCCACCACCGCTTGGCGAGGTTTGTTAATTTTATTGATGTTTTAAAGAATCCAATTATTTTGTTTTCTATTTCTCTTGTTAATTTCACTGAATTAACAAGATAATTAAGTAATTTCACTCTCACTCTATCATCCCCATTTTTCTACTCACTATGTTTTAACTTCCCTTTAGTTTTTAGGCTGGTAAGGTAAGAGTGTTCATTTATGACTTTTCCTGGGCTACAGAGATAGCTCAACAGTTAAGAATGTCTACTGCACAGTCATGAAGACCAGAGTTCAGACCCCAGCATGCGACAAGTGGAGCATCCTGACATAAACCTATAACCGCAGCGCTAGGGGATGAAGAGGAGACAGAAAGATCACTGATGCTTGCCATCTTCTAGCCTAATCGAGAAAACGGGTTCAAGGAAAGACCCTGCCTCAAAGGTATAGTCAGAGAGCAATAGGGGAAACATCCCCGGCTGCCTCCTGGCCTCTGCACACACACAGGGGGACATACCATCCCCTCTCTCACTCACACAACACACACACACACACACACAGAGATAAATATATTTCCTGTTTCCTAACGCTACACAGTTCTCTCTGCAATTTTATTTCCGTCTGGGGTGGGGGCATGATGAGAGCTAGCCATAAATTTGAAGACAAATAAAAAGGAAAATATCAAGGAAAGGAAATTCTACAATGTAAAATACAGACAATATTCCCAATCAGCAGAAGAAAGGTGACATCACCAAACAATTCCTCCAAGTAAGAAGAACTAGACTGGAGGGCTGCCGGAGAGACGACCAAGCCCAAAGCCCACATAAGGAGATGATTCACACCAGATAGAATCCGCGAGACTGTGTTAGAGATAAAGCCAGACAGACAGCAGCCAGCGCAGAGTTTCAGAGTCTCGTTCTCCAGTCCCTACTCCTAGGCAGAGCGCCTTCATCACTCAGGCTATTTCACACACTCACGGATGCTTCCAATGAGGCCACGCCTCAGTGAAGGCTGAGTGCAACAAGGCAAACGTGTTCACGAGCTGCATCCCAAGAAGTCATCCTAAGGGAATGGATAGAAGGACACAAGGTTTTCTTACCCTCTGGGCTTTCGCAAGTTCTTCTTTCAACCTTTCATAGCCCTTCTCTCTAACTTCCAGAACAGATGGGCTTCGTAAACGTGACAGGCTATCCGTACTCAAACCAAAGATGTCATCGCTGCAAACAGGAGCCTCTGTGACGGTGGCGCCCTGCAGAAACTCCCTCTCAGCGTTACAGCTGTTCTTCCTTGACGTTAGCTTAGCAAGTCCCACTGTCACTCCAGAGGTCACGGACGATGCGGGGTCCGGAACATGAACGCTGCAAGGAGAGAAAACTCAGAAGGTATGCAATAAACGTTCCGATGAACTAGCCGATCTACACTTAGCTACACTTCAAGGGCTCAACAGAGGCATGTGGTTAGTGGCTACCATTCACCACACACAACACAGAGAGACTTTCACCATCACAGAAAGGGCTACTGAGTACGACATCTCGAGGGCAGGCTCACGGGCTGCAGCTGAAGGCTGAAGCGAGTCTGCATGGTTTTCCTAAGGGTACAAGCCAGGAACCGATGACAAAGACTCAGTAACACTGTATGACCTGTAAAACTCAAGATGAAATGTCTGTGGCCACAAGTTTTACTGGAAGAGTCATACTGACTCATTTACAGACTGCCTGCAGAACGAAACTGAAGAACTGGTACAAAACCTGTACGGCCTGGGGCTGGAGAGGGGTTGGGGGGGAACAGCACTTCTGTTCTTTCAGAGGACACAGATTTGAATCTCGGCCCTGGCATGATGGCTAAAACCATCTGTAACTCGGTTCAGGGGGTCTGACGCCCTCTTCCAGCTCCCACAGGTACTACACATGAGGTACAGATTGACATGCAAGCAGAACATCCATATAAAAAAATAAACAAAATCTTTTAAAGAAAGAAAACTATATGGCCTGCTAAACCTACAGTGGATATCTGTACAAGTTTGCCAATTCCTGGTTTAAGGATTAAAATGTATGACTCTACATGGGCATACTTTTTTCATTTAAATTTTCTAAAAAGGATTATATAAGACATCCAAGCAAACTTTTAAAAATAACAATAATCCAAAATAAGTGTGGTGGCTCTCTGTACCTGATGTTAGGTATCTGCCTGCTGGTGATCTCACATCTGATATTAGATATCTGATATTAGGTATCTGCATGCTGGTGACCTCACACCTGACAGTGGGTATCTGATATTAGGTATCTGCCTGCTGGTGATCTCACACCTGATATTAGATATCTGATATTAGGTATCTGCATGCTGGTGACCTCACACCTGACACTGGGTATCTGATATTAAGTATCTGTGTGCTGGTGATCTCACACCTGACAGTGGGTATCTGCATACTGGTGATCTCATACCTGACAGTGGGTATCTGCGTACTGGTGATCTCATACCTGACAGTGGGTATCTGCGTACTGGTGATCTCACACCTGACAGTGGGTATCTGCGTACTGGTGATCTCATACGTGACAGTGGGTATCTGTGTGCTGGTGATCTCATACCTGACAGTGGGTATCTGTGTGCTGGTGATCTCATACCTGACACTGGGTATCTGATATTAGGTATCTGCGTGCTGGTGATCTCATACCTGACAGTGGGAACCTCTGCACAGTTCAAACGCCGAGGGGATGAGTACACAGGCTGTGTGGGAAGCTCAGAAAGATCTAAGGCATTAGCCTGGAGAGGAGCAGAGCACAAAGACGAAGGGTGTGGCCGGTAGATGACGCTCGGGGAGGTCGTCTGCTCTTGGGTTCCTGGGTCACACACACCAAGAAGGTCTGGAGAAGTAGGTGAAGCAAGATTCACTTCGTGGAAGCCTTCCAAGGGGTCATTAGCCATAGCAAAGGCTTCATCCTAAGACAGTCTAAGCTAAAGCCAAAAGAATATGGTTATTTTTAGGGACTTAGTTCAAAACTAAATCAAAATACATAAGCTGTAAAATAATCTATATAAAGTACACGCTTACAATAAAATACTGTTAAAAAAGAAAAATAAAAAACCTACTTAACATTTACAAAGTGATCTCACGGTAGAAATACCACAAAAGTTAACCTGATTTGGAAGAGATTATGAAAATATAGAACTATTGTCACAGTAGGTACAATGAACAGATCTGAAGAATGAGGAAAAGCTTTCTTAATGTCTTAGCTTTGCTATCATCTATAACCTTGACTAGAAAGAGAGATAACACATTTAGAACAAGTGAGCCTGAAGTTCAACTGTCCTATCCTGCCTTGTACTGGATATGACTTTGGATAAACCAGTGGTTTTTATTTTGAAAGCATTTTAAATTTACATAAGAACTTCAGAGCTCCTGAGTAGCGGTCTCCACTATCTGGGTGTTATTAACATTTCTGAGTCGTTTGAGAATGTTTCAACCCTAATATGTACATATACAAATGGACATACACACTGTATTCCAAGTCCAAGGATATTCTCCTAGCTGATCATAAAATCATCAAAATCTAGGCAGTAAATGATTAAAATTACCACCAAATGCACAAGTCCCAATCAAAATTCACTGACTGCCCCACCGCTGGACTTTATGGGTCAGGTCCCGGATCCAGTTCTGGGTTATATGTTTCATTAACCTAACCCAAATGGCGGACTAGGAATGGGCCTAACTACCACCCACCATCCCTATACCCCCACTCCCCCCCACACCCCCGTCTCCTGACTACCGTGAGCACTGAAGGCAATCCCTAAAATCACTCAGGGATACTGTGCTCCTGAGAAACATTTAATTCATGGCCATTAATAACAAGCACACTTCGGTTTCTACATTAGTAAATATATATACATAATATTGTTCAACGAATTTACAAAATGTTTGCAAAAAATAAGACATGTCTCCCTCGAGTTGCTCTCTCAATTGTAAAACCAAGAATCTTATAAACTATTCGGTGATTTTTTTTTTTTAAATCTACATGGAAAAGTCCAAAAGTCAGAACCTATAAAGTCCCGAACCCATTCCTTTCCAATCTGGTCCTTCCTACAGAAGCACTGAGAAGATCATGAACCGTCCTTCCTGGACCTTCACGCCAAGCAGCAGCTGCAGATGTCACTTCTTCCACAAAATACAGAAATACGCATTCACTTGTGAAACTGAAAACCTTACTTCTCTCACATCACCAATAAAAAGCCTTAAAAAATATCCAGCAGAGAATAAAAATGTTGCAGAAAGTAGATGCAATGTTAACAGCCTCTCAAAATTACAGACTACTATGTGACCATGTAGGACAACCAAAACTTTATCAAATAAATCTATAAATGCTCAACTTCAAAATAAATGAATTTATAAATAGCAAACTTATTAACAGCAAATGGCACTTTCAGTCCTCAAAGCTTAATAATTAATTCAAAATATTTCCTGTGCCAAATGAGAGCTCAGACAGTACTTTCTAAATTATCTTTTTCATTTAAAAAAAATTCCATTTGTTATGTAATTCACACACAAACACACAGCGAGCAAAAGTCTATGCTAAAAGTATATATTTCATTTTCATAAAGTTTACTAATTAATTCATGCTAAGGTAAAGAAAAACAACAACTTTGAAATGTGTCTACTTGACAGTCTCATGTATGACAATCTCGTATACGTACAGCACCAAGCTCATTCCTCATCACCTCCCCTTACCCCTCTCCCACTCTGGTTGATGCTTTTCTTTTCCCAACTAGTCCCCCTCCCACCAGGTCCTTATTTTATCCATGCAGGGCTTATGCAGGCAGCCACAGCTGCTGTGTACCTAGCAACATCCACGCCACACCCACAGAGCAGTGACGGTGGTGTCCCTCCAACCTCTCGCTCTCCTCCTCCCACCCTCCTGGGGACGCTCCCTGGGCCAGGCAGGCAGGTGCACCATGCAGTCCTGAGCACCCTGGCCTCCTAGGCTTCTCTGCACTACCCATCATTTTCTGACTCACACTGGGAGCAGCACCAACCCAGGAGCAATGCACATATTTAGAAGGCAGTTAGGCTGCGTGTCCACCTCATAAAACATCAGGATTATGTTCTGTGCTAGGGCCTGTGATGTCTCCAGCCATAGGTTTATGGCCAGGTTTGTAGGATCAACCATGGAACAGTTCTCAAATCTAATCAGGAAGCTACCGGGTAATCCCACAACATTCTGGCCACTACTGCACACGCATGCATGTCTCGCTTGCAGGTCAGGATTATAGCATGTAGGATCCACAGCTGGCTTAGATCACTGATGACTCTTCTCCTCAGACGTCACAGCACAGCGGAGAGAGCTGCCAGCTCAGTGCCAGCCTGCTGTCTCCTGTCTCACATCCAGCACATGCTATCTCCTTCAGCAAAGGGTTCTTTACCTTCTAGGCCTGGTAGTTAACCAAGAGCAAAGGCAGGAGCCTGTATTTAAGCTGACAATTTAACAGTAACTATGGCCCTTCCTTCTATCCCATGTGTATCTAATTCAACTTTGTATACCCTAAAGGCTCACCAAATTACAGAGGACAACTGCACTGTAATTTCTAGAAATGCAGAATGAGACAAATCTTCTGGAAGACGAGGTGGTAATACCTAGCAAAGCGGCAGGTTCGTGCAGCGTGTGACCCAGCATGCTCTTAGGGCTTCGGCCCAAGGACAAACAGGCAAACTGGAAAAAAAAAGATAAACGTATCATTTTTAACAGCAAAAGACTGACTTGCAAGGTGAGAACAGTCTCATAATGAAGTGTTACTTGTGGATATAAGAAGATGAAGTGTGTCTACGCACACCGCTGTGAATGACCTGAGGAGACAGCACGCATGTGGGGACGGGAGGCAGTTCCCCTTCCACTGTGCCATGGGGACCTGGAATCACACAGGTGTGTCAAGTCTGCTCACAGGCCCACAAGCTACTTCTAAATCTCAGAAAGGCAAGTTACTCAACAAGTACAAACGTCCTTCTCTGCATACGGGATGTATGTAGCTGCACATACGTACACGTTTACCTTAGAACTGGAAGATTTTACTAGAAACAGAACCAGAAAAGTTTTCTATAGTGGGAGTGAGGAACCAGGTGGAGGGGACACTCGCGAGGGCCAGACTTCTCTCATTGTTTATAGGTTTGAATTTTAACTTGAAACCATATGAATATTAATTTTTTAAATCTTTGAAAGTAGAAACATCTAACATAGAGATGGTAGCTTAACCACACATATAAAATAAGTGCTTCCCATAACTTTAAAACAATAAAATCCTAACAATGTTTTCTAAGAACAAGTGTAGTAGAAATATCATAAATTATTTCCAGTGATCATATTAGTAGTAACACTGATAGTTTTATTCTGAAACTATTATCCACATAAATTCAAACAAGTAAGTTATCTTAATGTCATCTGTGACCAAAATGCTTTTAGATATGACAAAAGTTTAATACAAATACAAACTCAAAAAAGCTAAATCTTAAGAGCCCTTAAATAAAAATACCAGCTTTTTCCTCTTGTGGGAAGACCTGCTAGTCAGCTTACAAACTACTATGGTGCCACTGAAGATCCTGAAGCCCTTTTCTCTGTTCCTGTGTTAGTGGCTATTGTGATCCTCGTCTAGACCCACTGAACTTCTACTAAGTGGATTTTCTAAAATCATTTCCTCAGGACCTGAGCCAGCTGCATGACATACCAGACTGTAAGGGTGAGCTCACTTTTCCATTCATTTATCAGCTCCACAAATAATGAGTTGATCCTGGTGTGTCCTCTGTGACAGTTGTGTTCTGAAGGCCACAAAGGAATGACTCAGTCCATAAGAGCAGGACGCCCAGAATCCATGTAAACAGTAGGATGTACTGGCATCCTACTTGTAACCCCAACACTGGTAGGGGGTGGGGGAGTGAGGGGAGACAAGAGGACTCCGGGGCTCTCCCCGGGCTGCCAGATTAATGAGACTCTGCCTCAAATGGCAAGGTATATGTTGCCTGAGCAACATTCAAGATTGACTTCAGGCCTCTATAAATACACACATGTGTACAGACAGACAGAAACACACACACACACCCCCCCCACAGGAAAAAACAAAGAAAACAAAGGCAAAGGAATGCAGAAATAACAAGTGAAAGCCCCTCCTCCACTAAGAAGAAAACAAAGTTCTCAGCAGGGTGTTCAGGTGACCAAGGTATGGCCTCAAAACACTCACAAAACACAAATGCAATGGCTAACACAAAGGAGGGCGTTGGGCCTGCTTCTGCTAATCCACCAGGACAACCTGTGCACACCAGTTCTCACACTTGGAATCTGTACCAACCTCCACCTTAAGGGCAGAAGATGGAGAAGCAGTTAGCACTTAGCAACCCTGAGGCACGTGTGTGCCTTCAATGCTTCTGTTCTGATGCACTTGATCTGATTAATGTCAAATCCCCCCAGGATTAACTTAGTCTCCAGGGATGGAGAGGACCTGTGGCTCTTGCAAAGGACCTGGGTCTGGTTTCATCTCCTTGCAGGAGACCTGGTGCCCCCTTCTGGCCTCTGGGGGCACCACACACACGTGGCTCACACACCTTCATGCATGCAGGACATCTTGGCTGGTTTCATACTCCCAAAGACCAAAGGTGACTTCCAATCAGGGGGAAACTAATCAGAAGAATTTGCTTCTGAATGCTGACATGCACTTGGTGTTACCGCTTCTCCTCCTGAAGTCGGTATTTTCACAGTGGAAACAGCGGCCAACCTCTACTGAAAGTTAACTTTCACACAGGGGTATTAAGAAATGTACTAACTGATTAAATGATGCCCAGCAAAAGCCAAGCAACTTCTTACAAAAATGACATTTTTCTTCATAAAATCTACACTTGAAATGAAAAATAAAGGATCCATAAGATAGCTCAAATCACTCAAATTATCAGGGTGAGTTAGTGATAAAATACTTTCCAAGAAGTATCTTAGAAGCTGGGCATGTACTGTACTCCCTGTACTCCCGCATTCCGGCTGAAGTTGGAAGATCTCCAGACTGAGGCCAGCCTGAGCTACATAAGGAAACAGTCTCCAGAAAACAAAAATAAAAAAAGGGTAAAGAATAAAAGAGTATCTGAGGACATGAATAAAACACACTGAAAAGTGTCTGCACCCCATAAGTCCCTCCACCAACGCAGCAATCCAATCAGAGCAAATCAAACCTAACTAGAAAAATCCCAGGTTTAATGGGTACAATGTTCCCAGATGATTTTCCATTAAAACCAAGCATCTGATTCCTGGAGGCAGTTTAAATACCCTGTGGGAGTGGCCTTGAGCATCTCTGGGAGAGGGGCATCATCTGGTGGGCTTTCCGAGATGCTGTAGGGTTTGGAGATAGATGGGGCAGGGGGCTTGGAGTGAAACATCCACCAGAACACATATAAATAATATAAAAGCTAGGAACATGATACATAGTGATAGTCCAAACGAACAAAAAAACCAAACAAGGCATTTTCCCACTATGTATTCTCAACTGGACTTCCCTTGATAAACGAGAAGCAGAAAAGAATCATATTCCCAAATCAACTTGGTATATCTGAAAATTAATTTGATTCTCTATTAATAAAAAGAAAACTACACTTTAGAAACAGACAAAGGTTACACGGCATCGGAGTAGAAACATTAGTGCCGGAACAGAAAAGCTAAGAATCTCACCTTTTAAACATTTAATTATTAGTATTACTGTGCACGAGTGTGTGTAGGCATGAGACTGTCCCAGGACCCATGTGGAGGGTCAGAGAACAACCTGTAAGTTCGAGATCAACCCAATCTACATAAGGTCCAGGGCGACCCAGGCTACACGAGACCCTGTCTCAAAACACAGAAACGGATTATAAGCACCATTTCCTTCTTTCAATGTATTCTTTGCTGACTACTGACCCATGCACTGAGGGCTGGGAAGACAGCCCACCGTTTTGTTTTTTTTTTTCCTTAGACAGGGTCTCTCTCACTAGATAGCCCTGGCTGATCTAGAACTTTCTAGGTAGAACAGGCTGGCTCCAAACTCAGCATTCTACCTGCCTCTGCTTCTTGAATGTTGGATTTAAAGGAATGTGCCACCACACTGGCCAGATATATTTTTTTTTTAATTCTCAGATGACTTTCAAATTCAGCACGGATGTTTAAAGACTGGCTCTTGACATTAAACATTAGATTGCTACTTCAACAGTATATCATAAACTGAAGTGTTACAAATTCCACCTGTTAGTTCACTTCCTTAAACATCTCTGTTGACTTCCAGTATATACAACAGAAGGATGGTCGCCAGCTTCGGCTCATCAGGGTACAGCCCGGTGCTCATGTCTAAGAACACAGCAGCGGACAGACTAAATCGATGATACGTGGTCCATGAGAGCCAGGGATGACCCTGCAGGCACAGGGGATGGAGGAAGGAGAGTAAATTACAACTTACATCTTAAATGCTAAGTAGGCGTCCACTGGATTGACAAGCAGGGAAGTAAGACAGGATGCTCAGGGAATACAAGTCTGACACTAAGGACACTAGCAAAGGAAAGAGTGACAGAAAATCAAGCAGGGAAGGCAGCTGAGGGACAGACTATTAAATGCTTCATTTAACAAGAAAATGTTGTTTGGCGTTGATCCTGAAGAGTCAGACCTTCATGGGAAATGTAGCCAAACTATAATACAATCATTGGAAAAAAGGACTCCAAGGTGGTGATGACTTTAACTAGACGGAACTGGTTCAATGGTTCCCACAAAGGACTACACAAATGACAAAGGTCAGACCAACATCCCCCAAGGTCACACCCTCGGAATACCTAGAGCGGGAGTTAGATGTTTGCTTTTTATCTGCATATATACAGAACCCAGCTGAGCATCACAGCATCCTTTAAAATGGTCCCAGTCCTTACTTTAGAGAAACAGACTCAGAGACAGGGATGAGTCGAGGTCAAATAGTCCACAAATAAGTAACAAGAGGCAAGCCTGGTTGTGTCTGATGCCAACACTTGACCCCACTACACTAAAGACACAGTTACAAGACAAAAATGACAGAAAGACAGGGACAGCAGAGCCAGAAAGACAAAGGGTTTCTAAGGCCAGCTCATCACATCCACCCTGAGAGGTGATGAACACCCACACAGAATAACGTTAGCAACTCAACTCTGCTGTTTCCTCAAACACAGTCACTGACGCCAACACTGGCCACTTTTTGTGTCCTTCCTGTTCTTTCCCTCTCCTTCACTGGTAGAAATCATCGTGTCCTCCTTTGTTTACTACTTTGTTGAGACCTTTTTAAAAACTTGTTAAAGTCTTTTAGAGAGCTGTGTGTGTGTGCACGCGTGCGTGCATGTGTGTGCATGCGTGTCCCTGTGCATGTGGGGACCAGAGGACAATACTTCTGGTGTTGTACCAATGATAGCCTATGCTGGAGAGGATGTGGAGTGAGGGGAACACTCATCCATTGTTGGTGGGAATGCAAACTTGTGCAGCCACTGTGGAAATCAGTGTGGCGGTTTCTCAGGAAACTGGGAGTCAACCTCCCTCAGGACCCAGCAATTCCACTCTTGGGAATACACCCAAGAGATGCCCTATCATACTACAAAAGTATTTGTTCAACTATGTTCATAGCTGCACTATTTGCAACAGCCAGAACATGGAAACAACCTAGGTGCCCCTCAATAGAAGAATGGTTAAAGAAGGTGTGGAACATATACACATTAGAGTTTTACTCAGCGGTAAAAAACAATGACATCTTGAATTTTACATGCAAATGGATGGAAATAGAAAACGCTTTACTGAGTGAGGTAACCCAGACCCAAAAAGAGGAATATGGTATGTACTCACTCATAAGTGGATTCTAGCCATAGTTAAAGGTCTTTGAGTCTATAATTCATGATCCTAGAGAAGCTAAATAAGAAGGTGAACAAGAAGAAAATCATATAGTTATCCTCTTGGATACTGGAAGTAGACAAGATTGCCAGGCAAACTTGGGTGCATGGGGGGTAGGGTGGGGGGGTGGAAGTAAGGGGAGATGGTTAGGGAGGGGGAGGGGGAGGATGGGGATGGCTTGGGGGAATGGGATGAGGGGGAAGGATGGATATGGGACTAGGGAAGTATATATCTCAACTAAGGGAGCCATTTTAGGGTTTGCAAGAGTCTTGATTCTGGAGGGGTTCCCAGGCCCAGGGAGAGAGGTCCCCAGATTGTTGCCTGGGCAGCAGAGAAGAGCGTGCCTGAGCTGGCCTTGGCCCATAACCATACTGATGAATATTTTGTATATCACCATAGAACCTTCATCTGGCAATGGATGGAGATAGAGTCAGAGACACACATTGGAACACTGGCCTAAACTCCCTGGGTCCAAATGAAAAGCAGAAGGAGGGACAACGTGAGCAAGAAAGGCAGGACTAGAGGGAACCCTCATCTGACGATAGATGGAGATAGAGACGGAGAACCACATTGGAGCACTGGACTGAGCCCCCAAGGTCCAGATGAGGAGCAGAAGGATGGAGAACGTGAAGAAGGAAATCAGGACCGTATAGGGGGCGTTCACCCTCTGATACAAGGTGACTGATCTGATGAGAGCTCACCAAGGCCAGCTGGACTGGGACTGAACGAGCATGTGATCAAACCGGAGTCTCTAAATGTGACTGACATGGGGGCTGACTGAGAAGCCATTGACGGTGGCACTGGGTCTTGTTTTGTCTGCATATACTGGCTTTCTGGGATCCTAGTCTGTTTTGGATGCTCACCTTCCTAGACCTGGAGGGAGAGGGGAGGAGCTTGGACTTCCCACAGGGCAGGAAACCCAGACTGATTGGAGAGGGAGGAGGAGAGGGAGTGGGGAGGGGGAGGAAAGGGAGTGGGGGGAGTGGGAGGGTATGGGGAGGAGGGGAGGAGGTGGAAATTTTTATAAACAAATAAATTAATTAACTAAAAAAACAAAAAAAATACTTCTGGTGTTGTTACTCAGGTACATTCACCCTGTTTTGAAGAAGGGTCTCTCACTGACCTGGAGCTCATCAGCAATGCTAGGCGATCTCTAGAGATTGGCCGATTTCAGCCTCCCCGACACTGGGATCCCAGGTGCCGTCATCAGACCAAACCTGTGGTGGTCTGAATGAGGAATGTACCCACAGGCTCTCGTAAATAACACTTGGTTCTCAGTTGGTTTGGGGAGGTGGTGCTCCGTTGGGGTACACTTTGGGAGCACACAGCCTAATCCTACTTACAGCATGCACTCTCTGCTTCCTGCGCTGGCTGCCATGCTGTCCCCGCCAGTATGGATTCCTAATCTGCTGGAACTTTAATCCACAATAACCTTTGCTATAAGCTGCTGTGGTCATGTTTTATCACAACAACAGAACAGTAACTAATACACAGCGTTTTACACAGAGAGCAGAGTCAAGCAATCACGTTACCGACTGAGCCTTCTTTTCCACTCTCCTCACAGAGCCTTGAAAAGCATGGCATGCAAATTAAAAGAAACAGTAGCTTGATTTTACTGAAGCCAATGTATCCCTGTGTCTTATTCGGCTGCTAAAAATGAATAAAATCTACCATTTTTGGTTAATAGCAGCAAAATAGGCTAGACACAGAAAAAAAAATAAAGATTTCCATTACTCCAGCTAGTGTAGAAACTTAAAACACTGGTCTTTTTGTTAACCACGAGCAACAAATCTCTCAAACTTCCAGCATTCTGCTACCTTCCACCTTCTTCTAAGCCTTGGTCTGCAGCTGTAGCTACTGAACCACGCTGCCAACATTCAGATGTCAGTCTACAGACAACTCCAGACAACTTAAGTGCGCCTAACTACCTCATTCAGCTGTGAGGTGAAGGAAAAGACAGACAGCATAATCCAAGCTGCCAAAGGCACCCTCTTACTTCTGTGGTCCCCCTGGCTCTCGTTCTGAGCGCTTCAATTTCTACAGTCAGCACAACTGCACAAGCTTATCCGGTGCAATCCCTCCTGAGCATCAAGCCCAAGGCTAACGCTCTAAACTGGGGTAAGATAAAGTAAAGCCAGCTGCCCGTGAGCTCACAGACCCACCTCCGCAGGCCTGCATCCAGTTCGTGAGAAAAGTACAAATGCAGCGCAAATATCAAAATTAATATATATATATATATATATATATATATATATATATATATATATATAAGCCAGAAATATGTACTCAGCATGACAGCAGGGAGGGAGGGGGCAGTGGAAGTTCCTTTCCGCCATTATGGAGGCGAGGGAGGGTTACTGTAAAAGCCCAGATCCGACAGATGCCTTCAGGCAGGGGTGAGGGGGTGGGGGAAGGGAGGGGGAGTTAAGGACAGCATTACTGTACAGGACAAACTAGCTAAAGAGTTTTTTAAAACCCTGACATTTGATTTCTAGAGCACCAAGTAGATAGAGTAGCAAAACTGGTTGTCCTGCATTTTATACAGAATTATGTATTGGCCAAAAGTTTAGTTTTAAAGTGTATCTTCCCAGACTATATTCTTATCACTTTCTGTCATTACTGGAACACACACCGACCTACCCCAGCACCCGACTACTGTAACCTTCTGTTTTGACACTCAACAAGTGTGTACATATATTTTTCACATCCATATATGCACATTCATCCTTCTCAAGGGTTTCTGTTGGGAGCTTTTGCTTTTTTTTTTGCATCCTGGGACCTGGACACAGGCTGAGCCAGCCCCTCCATCACTGAGCTACATCCCAGCTTCCTCTAAGTTTAGAGGAACACATTATATAATTAATAAGGAACAATCCCATGTTCCTACCTTAGACTCTATAGCTTCCTTTAACCCCCACTGACTTGCAAAGCAGATACCCAATGAATATTGTATTTAAAAAGCTTTGGTGGCATGAGAATTACATATCACACTCCTATAACTATCTCATAAACGCTAAATTAAAAACATTTTTTAGCATTACAACCTACACATGAGGTGGCAGAGCAGTAATTAAGAACAGGCAATCCTTCAAGCACGAACTGGTGGGATGGGGTGACTAAGAGCAAGCACAGCCTATCCAACAAGAAGCACTGCATTTAGCAATGGTCCCCAGCCCTGCTACCGAAGCGGGCTGACTCCTCATCGACCTATCACTTACTTAGCCATCCGATCCCAGCGAAGCCACACAACTCCTCGTGTCTCAATTTTCTCAACTATAAAAGGCGAGGGGGTGTAAATGACCTAGCTCCTGGGTGGTGGGGGAAAATGAGCTGGAGTGAGCTAGGATCAGGACTTGGCACTCGAGAACCAGGGACTTAATAATAATGGCAACAGCGATGTTACCATCATCAGAATTCCTGGGTCATTTTTAATCAGACACACAATAACAACACCTTTCACCCGCATGCCCCCCGCCCAGCTTAAACGCAAAGCTCCTTTTTAGGAAGACCAGTAACATAAAGAGCAACAGAGTTTAAAGCTCCACTTGGAGTTCCCACAGTTGTTTGTTTTTTTTTCAAATCCTGGCTTTGATATCAGCCAGTTATAAATGAGAACTAAGTACTACAGGCAACTCATTTTGCCTCTCTGCACTTCGGTTTCCGTATTTGTAAAATCTGATAAAGCACCTATAACCTAAGAATGTCCTTAGGACTAATGAGCCAAGGGTAGCCTCAAAGGACAGGCACAGCGCCCAGTCTGCGGTCAAGCTAAGGTTCCTTCCTTCATTCCCTCCCCCACATCTCAGTGGAATGTCTACTTAAACCCATATCCCACCTTGATAAAGTTCAATGGGTTGAAACAGGAAAGGACCCAACACTGGCATTTTAATGTTTCTACACAGTGTGCTCAATACCTCATTTACTCAAGGTCACATGCCTGGGGAGGCGGCACGAAAGTCAGCCCTTTCAGCTAAGGAATTCGCTCAGCAAGATCACCTCGGCACAGAAGAAAAGCCAATCTAACCCCTGCAACACAAGCAAGACTATAAGTTTCTACTGTGCCACAGCATAAAGATGAGAGATGGGCTATTCCTAGGAACGTTTCCATTTTAAAACGTATCTGGGGAGCAACCATGTGTGCAGCAGAGTAGGAGCTTAAAGAAAATCTGAGGTAAAGAATATTTTTAAAAGCATTGAACTAGATGGATTCAAAAGGACAGCTAGATTTAAACAGAGACAATCACTGATGAAATCTCCACAAAGCAGGTGAACAGCAGATTTGGATGGATTGGAAAGCACTGGTGAAGGGAGCAAGGAAGCATTCCACCAGACACACTCATTCACAAAAGTATGCATTAATTCAAAACCTCGCCAGACTGGAAAGAGAAAAAAAGTTTAAAGATGTTTGTTCTTATAGTTAGAATGCATCACTGAGTAACTTCGTGTAATTGTTAAGGTCCTGGGATATGTTCACTACAGCCTTTAAGGATTAAGATTCACACAAGCCAGGTTCAGAACACTGTGTCTATCCAAACATGAAAAGTCCTCTCAAAACGCACAGCCCTAGTAAATAAATAACACATGCTAACAGAACAAGGCCCCATAAAACTGGTGAAATATTTAACTGTATCAAATATTTACAATGATGGACTGCATACCGATTCCGCCTCCTCTTTTCCTCGCGATTTGTCATTCATTGTTTAAAAACAAAAACTTAACAGTATAATGAATGGAGACTGGGTCTTTCAAAAGATGTACAATAGAACAGTTTGTTTTAATCCTCTTATCGGCCTCTCCTCCAATTATGCAATCATTCCACAGCGGGGGGAAAAAAAATCACAGGGCTCTTTCCTTGACTCGGGGGATACTGAGGAAGTGTATAAACAGGTAGGCTGGGAACAGACATTTCCTTGAAACTAAAATGCCTCTGGGGCATCCGTTCTAACTCAGTGCCGAGTGCTCCAGCCAGCCATTACGGATCAATGTTTTAATCTCCAACAACTGGCAACTCTTGGCGTGCTGCAGCGTCCACCCGGCTCCATCCCTCCCCAGCCACCAAGCTGCTTCTCCGCGGGCGGTGGGGCGAGCACCGTGGGGCGAGCGGCCCACGCTGGGGATGGGGGAAGAAGCCGGTGTCCTCCCACTCCCGCGTCCGAAGTGAGGCCAGGCCGATCGCGGACGAGAACCCGGGCACCCGCTTTCGGGTCGGCGACCCCCACACATCGCCGGCCAACCGCGCCGCCGGCGACTTCAGCAACTCCGTGACCCAGGCCGCGCCGGGCAGCCAGGTGAGCTCCGGGGACCACTCGGCCCGCGGAGTTAATGAGTAACCCGCCGAGTCGGAGCCGCCGCCCTCCCGGTCCCCGGAGCTCCGCAGTCGGCGGGCCACATCCGCACCCTCCCCGCCACCTCCCGCACCTGCCCGGCCGCGCTCCGGGCCGGCGGAACCAGCGAGCGAGCGAGGCGCCGAAGGGGGGCGGTGCTCACACCGCCGGAGCCTCTCCCTCCCGCCGCCACCACTCACCTGCCGGTCCCGCCGCGGCCACCGCCCGCGCTCAACGGCGCTCGCTCGCAGAGTCGCAAGGGAGCGCAGCCCCGTCCCCCTCCCAGCTCCGGAGACGGGGAGGACGGCAGCGGATCGACACCGCTCCACTCCGGGCGCACTGCGATGGGAGCCCTGGAGGCAGAGCCGACTGCGCCTGCGCAGAGAACCGGGCGGGGAGCCGGGAGCGGCCGTCCCCCGGGAGAGGGGGCGGGACTAGAGGCGGGGCCAAGGGGGGCCAAGGTGCTCGAGCGCTGCGGCGCCCCCTGGCGACAGGAGGGGCTCGGTGCAGGCTGCCCCGTGCGGAGTCCTGGGTCATCTAAGAGCCGTTTCCCTGGGAATCTCTCCAGCTGGGTCCCCTGGGGCTAACTTGGAGGGTGCTGAGCTCTCCTGGAATGACAAGAGGCTTTGACTGTGTGAGTTGAGGACGAGCAGAACCGACCTGAGATTCGGCGTCCATGGATACCAGAAGCCGGACCGGGGAGTATGGGGTGGGGGTAGGGGGTAAACCCAGGTCCTTTCAAGCAATATCCAGAGAAGGTTGTTCCTGTGTCGACCTTCTCTTGTGTTTATAGGAACTGTTTTTATTGTTTTGTTTTGTTTATCAAACTTCCCAAGCTCGGCCTTTCAAGTTGGAAAAGTCAAAATACAGACGGAATCATCAAGCTCTGAAAATAGAAGGGGTGGGGGGTGGGCAATCATTCCCGGTAATCGGTCAATGCTATGATACTCGAGAAAGGGACTGTCTTTCTGGGCTGAGTATATCTAGGAGGTAGATGATAACAAAAAGTAGACGGCTCCTGCGGTCAGCCATCTACTGACCTCTGTGACCTTGAGCGCGTTCCTCTGCAGGCACGGGTCCTCTCCCTAAAAGACAGTTGTAAGAAGGCCTACCTCATGGAGGTGTTCAGAGTTTAAATGGTTTAATATGACATCAGTAGACTGCGTGACAGAGTGTCCGGGGAATGTAGCCCTCCTACAATCCAACAGAAACCTAGAAAGTCATTACTATTTAATAATTCATCTCCAATATATTACCAGTTCTTATCCATTCTAATTCCCGAAGAAGTCTTCACTTTTCTCCTCACATGAGGCCTTCATCATTCCTAGACTCCTCATCCTCCCTTATGTTGTGTCATTACCTGTTTATTGCTTTCCATCTCTGCGCCTGCTAGACAGAAACCACACACACACACACACACACACACACACACACACACACACACACACACACTTTTAGCCCGTGTAGTCTTTCATTACTTAACCCAGGCTCCAGTTTCTTTGTAAACCATTCCCTAACCCTCTTACTGGTTCACTGTCCTTTCCTGTGTCCCATAAAACTTTAACTCTTACACATTCCACACCAATTGTTCCTGGAGTTTCCTCTCTTTTCTCTTTAGACTGTGTCTTAGAGTAAGCACATGGCCCGGTGCCAGAGACCTCTGTAAACATAGGAAGAGGACACGACACACAAGCAAAGTGCATTCTTTGGAAGACGAACTCTCCAATTTACTCAGTATAAGACTCAAGACATCATAGATCACGGGTCTACAGAAAATGGTCACACCAGTCTGTTTGAATCTCACAGTGACCTACGTGCACATCAACTGGCTACAAGACTCTCTGCAGTCTTGGATAGCAAACTCTAGCACAGTGCGAAAATGAGTAGAGATCCTTCAGTGATTTGAATAGGAATGGCCCCATAAGGCTCACAGATTTGAATGCTTGCTTATTAGGGCATAGTGCTTCTTGACAGGGTTTAGGAGGTGTGGCCTTGTTGGGGTGAGTGTGGCCTTGATTGAGGAAGTGTGTCCCTGAGGGTAGGTTTTGCAATTTCAAGAGCCCAACCTAGGTCTTGTGTTTCTCTCTTCCTGCTGCCTGTGGATCCAGATTTAGAACTCTCAGCTAATTCTCCAGCACCATATCTGCCTGCGTGCCCCCAGACTCCCTGCCATTGCAGCAATGGACTAAACCTCTGAACCTGTAAGCCAGCCCCATTTCAATAATTTCTTTTATAAGAGTTGCCGTGGTAATGGTGTCTCTTCATAGCAACAGAACACGGACTAAGACAGAAGTCGGTGCCAGGAGTAGGGTATTGACAGGCCTGACCTGTTGGTGGGATGTGGACTTTGGATTAGGAAGGCAGCTGAGTGCTTTAAGCAGGACTTAGTGGGCCATCCTAGTAGGAGCATGGAAGACAGTGGTGCTGGGAGCCATGTAGATTCTAACATCCTGGCTCAAGAGGTTCCCGAGGAAAAGAGCATTAGTAAGAGGCCTAGAAATCGGTTTTCATCACATTTTGATGGAAAATGTGGCTGGTTTCTACCTTTGTCCAAAAAAATTTACCTGAGGCTAAAGTGAAGAATTTTAGATTAATGGCATTGGCAGAGGAGATTTCAAAGCAGCCTAGTATTGACTGTGTTTCTTGGTTATTCGTGGCTACTCTTAGGCAGATCTATAATGAAAAGGAGAAAGCTAAGCAAGAAAAAATACAAAATGTACAGTTTGGGGGAAAAGGAACACCAGGAAGTATAATGGAGTTAAGTTCAATGCTCAAGGAGATAAAACATTTAAAGAAAAATCTTATCCTGAATGAAATAAAGGGAATGGTGACCTTGGTGTAAGACCCCACCCAGACAAGCTTCCAACTTGTGGAAAAGAATTAGAGAAAAGCTTAGGCCAAGCAGCGGTGGTGGCTCATGCCGTTAATCCCAGCACTCAGGTGGCAAAGGCAGGCAGAGCTCTGAGTTCCAGGCCAGTCTGGCCTACAGAGCGAGTTCCAGGCCAGCCTGGTCTACAGAGTGAGTTCCAGGCCAGCCTGGTCTACAGAGTGAGTTCCAGGCCAGCCTGGTCTACAGAGTGAGTTCCAGGCCAGCCTGGTCTACAGAGTGAGTTCCAGGCCAGCCTGGTCTACGGAGTGAGTTCCAGGCCAGCCTGGTCTACAGAGTGAGGTCCAGGACCGCCAAGGTTAAGCAGCGAGGGAAAGCATATTTGACTGAGGGGGCCATGCTCCATTTCCAGGAAGTAAAAGAACATGGCAGCTTCGGCCACATGGTTCTGGCTTTAGAGCCAAGAATACAAGAAAGAAATGTGTTCTGGAAACTCCTCTAACAGCTGGAAGCTGGACGCATACACAGAGCTGTGTCTGCAGTCATCTTCATTAGACCAAATATAGACAAGTCTGCATTTGAGACCACTTTCCTGGTGTGAGAAAATGGAAATGAGGAGTTGGGAGGGCTGACAGGCTTAACAAAGACCTTAGATTCTAAACTGTGTGATTTCCTTAAAAATAATCACTTTAACAAGTTCCATTCATAAAATGTTGGTAATTAACCCCTCTCTCTCTTTCTCTGAGTCATACATTAAGAAAATATGTGTTTACTCTGTGCCAGAGTGAGAGCCCTTCCTGGTTTCACTGAATTTAGTTTCCTTACACCCTCAAAATACTTAAAATAATTCCCCAATTTTGTTTGATACAGCTTTGAGTGGATTCCTGTTACTGGCCACCAGAAAATAGCCTTTTTATATTGTTTTACATCTTTATTTATATAAATGGAATGGTGTATGCTGTGATGTGTGTGGAGGTCAAAGAGCAATTTTCAGGAGTCTGATCTCTTCTTTCACAATGTGGGTTTCAGGGATTGAACTCGGGTCATCAGTTTTGTGGCAAGCACCTTCGGCTACTGAACCATCTTACTGGCCCGTTATGTTTTTTTATGAGCCAAGCAAAGTGGTGTATGCTTGTAATGCCAGTACTCTCGAGGCTAAGGCAAGAGAATTGTGAGTTCAAGGACAGCCTGAGCTACATAAAAAAATCATGTATCAAAGGTAGGGAAAGGTATTTTTTTCCTGTAAGAAAAAGCACATAAATCAAACCAAATAAAATACCTACTTCTCACACACGTGCAGTCAGTCCAGAGTGAGTATGGCAGACATCTGATGGGCAGGAGCTCCTGTCTTATGACTTCATCTACTGAGCAAGTGATGTCTACTTTATGATCCATAATAGCTGCTCGGGCTACAATAATTACATCCCTTTCCCAGCCAGCAGAACAGGAAGTAGTGGCAAAAAAGAACACAGCCTTCGATTTAAGGCAACTTATAAACTGTATTGGCCAAGTATAGTTTCTACTGGGTAGCTTTGTGCCTAGCTAGACATCTGCTAACACTAAACCAGAAGGAAAGAAAAAGGGAGGGAGGGAGGGAGGGAAAGGGGGGAAGGGAAGGAGGAGGAGGAAGGGAGGGGAAGGGAGGGAGGGGGGAGGGAGGGAGAGGAGAGGGAGAGAGGAAGGAGAAGGAAGGAAGGGAGGGAAGGGGAGGGAGGGAGAGACAGAGACAGAGACAGAGACAGAGACAGAGACAGAGACAGAGAGCACCAGTATCAGAGGTAGCTAGTATTCTCTAGCTCACCATCTGAGGTGATGCTTAGCACAAGAGAAGCAAAGCTGATGTGAGACAAACACGGAGCAAAGATGCTGCAAGTGTAAAGGCTCTCAGTGTGCTCTGAGATGCCAAGCAATCAGAGGAGTTGGCTTGTGGAACAAGTCCAAGTGGGAAGAGAAGCCTAAGAAGACTCAAAAGAGCCACAGACCTTCAGAAAATGTTGTAGTGAGGAACTGCGGGCAGGCCTGCTTTTCATCCTGCCCAGCTCCCACATGGCTAGCTTAGCCCTGGAAATAACAACACACAAATTGTATTCATTTAAACACTGCCTGGGGATAGGGGAGTTCAGCCAATCACATTCTGTTCATGGGGCGTGTCGCCCTTAGGCTAAAATTTACCTATAAACCTGGTGAGTGTGCTTCCGCTAGCTTCCTGCATCCTGATGGATTCTGGTATAAGCTGGTGTAAGTCTTCCTTCTGTTTATTAAAGCTGTATATTTTGTATTAAGATAGTCTGGGGACTTTTCATTACCGATCGCCCTGCGGCATCAGCCTGGCCCATTATCTCTAGAAAGTTAGTTACTGGCTAACTCTCACATCTTGATTAACCCATTTCTAATAATCTGTGTAGCACCACGAGTAGTGGCTTACTGGGAAAGATTCAGCATGTCTGACCTGGTGGCTGGCTCCATGGCATCTGCCTCATTGCCCTCTTCCCAGCATTCTGTTCTGCTTACTCCGCCTACCTAATTTTCTGTCCTATCAAAGGGCCAAAGCAGTCTCTTTATTAACCAATGAAAATAACGCATATACAGAAGGCCCACCTACATCAAAAGGTGACTGTGAAATAGAATGTGCTCCAGACAGGATCTTGTCTCTCACAAATGTGAGCAGGGCTTTTTTCCATTCCCACCCCTTGACAATAAGAAACATCTTCCCGTTTCCTTTACGTGGGGAATTTCCAGCTTGGGAAAAAGAAATTTGAAAGTCATTGTCACCCTTGCACATACACATATTTACACAACGAAATTTTTAATTTTTATTTACGATACATGTTCCATAGAGCCAATCTCTAGAACGGAACATCAGCACAGTGGTGGTCAGTTAGGAGACCTTCCTGATCCTGATTCGGTAGGAGATGGAGACATCACAAACACTACCGACGCCAGCAGGAAATGTGAGCCGCTTGGAAAGGCTCCATACCTGCAGCAGAAGGAGGGAGGAATGCTCCAGTACCTTTGAAGACAGAAGCTGTGTTCTGGTGATCCTTACGTTCTTGGTCAGCCATTTTGCTATTAGCACTCTGAAGGGGCCTCTTCCTCAGGAAGAGCAGGAGTTAACGGCTGTCGATGCTCTTCACGCCCGTGCTCCTAACAGTTTCCAGTTAGGGCAAAGATTAAGCAATGTGTGCAGTTTGCATTGATTTTAATGCAGTTAGCATCCTAGATCTGCGGGATCCTGTTAACGAGCTATCTCAAGGTCAAGGGCTTTGGGGAATTGAAGAATATTCCCACAGGCACACTTATCCACCATGAGAATCCCAAGAGAATGTGCTTTCGTGCTGTTCTGATGAAACAGCAGAGTACGCTGAACTTGAAACCACAGGGGGAAAGGGGCTTTTGTTTCAGGAGGTGAAAATGCTAGCCTTAAAGTAGGTATGAGGAGTGACCCAGAGCTTAGGGGAATTAGGAATTCTGAAGAGTTAGCCTATTTCTCTAGAAATACAGTCCAGATTTTAGAAGAGACATATCCTGACAAACATGAATCATACTTCAAGTTTCTGCAGCTGCTTTTGTACAAAAACCTGACGATGTGTTGAATCACCCATGTGATTCTCCAAAGTGTGCAGGGTGGTTGCCAAAGGAATTTAATCTCGCGGATCTGCAAAGGGGCCATTCTATCAAAGATCTAGTTGGAATTTGAGAAGTAGCATGTGAATCACAAAATTGTCCTAAATTTTAGTCTGCATGGATTTCTTTCATAGCAATACTAAAATCCAGGCAAAAACAACAAAAGAAGTCAAAATTCAGCTATCCTTCACATGAACCCAGTTGAGACAGCTTAACAAGTGTTTAGTTGGGGACATAACTGCATTGTCACTAACGTAGTCCAAATTAGTCAGCAAGTTTCTGGGGGTTTGTTGTTGTTGTTTGTTTGTTTTGTTTTGTTTTGTTTTTTGAGACAAAGTTACTCTGCGCAACAGCCATAGCTGTCCTGGAACTAGTTCTGTAGACCAAGCTGCCCTTGAACTCACAGATAACCATCTGCTTCTTGAAGGCTGGGATTAAAAGCATGCATCACCACCGCCTGGCAAGCTTTATGAGACAACCCTGAGTACCTGTGTAAACAGTTCTTCCCAGATAAATGGATACTTGGGGCTGCATGGAATGGGTCCTCGCCCCAGTTTGCTACCAGGAATCCAACTCAAAACCCAAGTGACCCAGAAGATTCTAGAATCTGCCATTGAGGAAAAATGTGGGAAATGGATGAATGTTGTGAAGCCTAGCATTTTATAATGAGTACATTAGTTAAGTATAAGTATAATTGCTCTATCTTTTGAAATTCTGTAATTTTCAATGTATTATAGTTACTAGGCTTCCAGTAAGAGTAAGCCAAAAGCTGTGAGTCATCCTTGATTTGATAGGCTATATTACCACATTTCGATAAACATGGTAGACAAAACCATTTTGAAAGACTTTGTTTTATTCTAAAAATCCATCATTTTAGCCAGGTTGGTGGTGGCTCACATCTTTAGGACCAGTACTCTGGAGGCAGAAGCAAGCAGGTCTCTATGAGTTCGAGGCCAGCCTACTCTACAGAGTAAGTTCCAGGACAGCCAGAGCTACACAGAGAAACCCTGTCTCAAAAGAAACAAAACAATAAAAGTTACTATTATAATTAACGTAAAATGATAATTAATTTTAAAAATCCATAATTTTGAATAGCTGACAAATTTAGGCTGCTTCTGTGGGGTCCTGTATGCTGTGACTATGTGTTGTTCTCATTGGTTAATAAATAAAGCTGCTATGGCCTATAATAAGGAAGGCAGAGACAGGTGGGAGGGAAATCCAAGCAGAGATACAGGTGAAGAAGGACAGAGTCAGGGAGATGTCAGGCAGCCATGGAGGAAGCAAGACTTGTAGAAAATAAGGTAATAAGACACGAACCATGTGGTAACACATAGATAAGAAATATGGGTTAATTTAAATGTGAGAGCTAGCTAGCAATAAGCCTGAGCCATTGGCCAAACATTTATAGCTAATATAAGCCTCTGAGTGGTTATTTGGGAACTGGAGGGCAGTAGAGAAATCTCCCTTTACAAGCTCCATGCATTTAGATTTCTAACATTTTCTAAAATGTAGATACCACTATTCTGAAGAATTAAAGAGGAGTCCTGCTGTGAAAATGACTGAATATATTCCTGTTTCTTTATATTCAGAAATCATTCTTTTTAATCTTACAGACTAGGACACAATTTTGCTGTCCAGTTTCAAAATCACGGATGAATGTTGAAGAAAGCAGCTGAGATGCAAAAAAAGTTGTGTGGGAGAAAGGAGAGCACAGAGACAGATGGACAGACAGACAGACAGAGAGATCTCAGCAGCAAGAAGTCTCAGCTAGACCATGCAAGAAAAAGTGTTACTCCTGGCCTGAGAGTTTTGCTCAAGAATGAAATGCCTGTCAATCAAAAAGTAAAACTATAAAGGATGGGTAGAAAGCCCAGAAGGTAAGAAACTCCTGGAGGGAGTGAAGCCCCATCCTTCTTTTATAACCTGGCACTGTAAGAGCATCCATAATGGTGTCCTAACCTATAGGATTAAAAAGAAATGTTTCTGGATCTTGAGGGATGGGAAATAGGTTTCCCCTCCTTAGCTCTCAGACCAGAAACTCCTGCAAATAGCAGGTGTAGGAAAACTCCCTTGGTTTAATGATGAGAAATGGAAAGTAGTGTCAATATATGTTGATCAAATGAAAGATACTTGAATGAAAATTTGGGGGGAACGAGTATGTTCTGGTTCGAGGGTAAAATTTCCCTTGCAGATTCCCTTGATTTCCGTCAGGGGGCGTTGTTGAGAGAAAGCAGAGAACCTTCTGGCAGTGGGGCCTGGAGGATATGGGTCACTGTTGGGTGGGGAGGGCGGTACAGTATAACAGTATACTATTTGTATTTTAATAAATAAATCTTGCCTGAAGACCAGAGGCAAAGCTAAAGCCACTAGAGGTCAGGCAGTGGTGACACACACCTTTAATCCCAGGATTTAGGAGTCAGATGGAGCTCCGTGAGGTCAAAGCTACCCTGGGCTACTCAAGATCAATGCAGAAACAAATCCAAGTGGTGGCGGCTCACACCTTTAATCCCCGTCCTAGGGAGTCACACCTTTAATACCAGCACTAGAGGGAATGTAAAATGGGAGGAGAGGGAGACTTAGTCCACTGAGTCTGCGCCCCGCCTTGGTAGAGGTCGGACTTCTCTAGTTGTCCGGCTTGGTTGCTTTGCTCTTCTGGTTTTCAGGTTAAATTCCAGTTTTTCTCTCTGGGTTTTTATTACTCGTGCTCCAGTACAGCTCTTTGCTTCTGAGTTTGCCACGACATGAACAAGCACTGCCAAAGACAGAGCCTCCGAGCCCACATGACGGCCCACATTCCTGCCAGCGGGGGACATTATAATAGAACCTCTTCCCTTAGGGTGTCTCTGTCAGGTGTGCAGTCCTGGCCCCAAGACAAGAGACCAGCACAGAGTACAACAGACGAGAAACACTTTAATCAGTAACCTTCCATTTAAAAAATAATAGAAAATTGTTTTTTCTTGGCTTGGGGGTTGGCTGGGGTGGTGAAGCCATCGTTCTATAAAAAGACCATAAATCACAAATGTGTGGAATCACAGAAGACATGATCAAGTAACAGGAGATGGCGAAACATAAGGTGAACAGATTCGAAAGAGTAAGCAGTAGAAAAACATAAAAAGAAAAAAATCACAGGAAAACAAAATTAGAAGGGAACCGAAGAAAGAAAAGAAACTTAAAATCGAGTTAAAAGGATTGATAACACACAGAAAACGGACAAGTCTTTTTGTTCACTCTCCTAAACTGCTTATTGGGCATGAGTTTAACAAACATCACTTATGTTAGCAGTAACAGCGAAGCCAGCGAGAACTGCACCCTGAGAGCCACCAATAGTGCGATGGAACTGTAGCCTTCCCCAAGGCGGAGTATCTGCAGATGTCCGCCCACGCTTCCCTTTGCGCATGTGCACTGGGTTCGTGATAGACTGGGCGTCAGGGGTTCCGATAGTTTTATGGAATGGATCGATGAGGATGACCTCAGAGAATTTATATGTGGACTCTTCTCCAACCGTTAAGAATACAAGACTCAGCCGACATGGTGGCGTACGCCTTTAACCCAGCACTTGGGGGGCAGAGGCAGGTGAATGTCTGTGAGTTTGAGGCCAGCCTGGTCTACAGAGCAAGTTCCAGGACAGCAAGGACTACACAGAGAAACCCTGTCTCGAAAAACGAGAGAGAGAGAGAGAGAGAGAGAGAGAGAGAGAGAGAGAGAGAGAGAGAGAGAGAATTCAATACCCTCAAGTGACCTCCAGCTCTCCCCTCACAAAAAGCTGGTTAACACATTATGAACAGAGCTGCCATAAGTCGGTAAGTCGGTTGCATCTTTAGGAATTTGAAGCCATCACGGAGGACAGGTATCCTGAATACGACATAATCTTGCTTGACCTGTATCCAGCCTGATTGGGCAGGAAGCCCTCTGTGGCGCAGAAATCAGCCATAGATTCAGCAGTCAACCCTCAGAAGAGAGCCACCTGCGGGGTATGAAGTGGGGGTGGGGACCCCTTCTTCCTCATTTGTGTGAACTCATCTCAGCCTACCTGATGGCTGATGCCAACCAAGCAGGAAGAAGTCTTGTCAAAGAAGTCTTTGGATGAAATGTCTATTTGATGTCCCAAAGAAAAAGATCCAAAATAATAAGACAAAGAAATAGATTTATAATTCGAAAAAAAAAAAAGAATGCATATCTTCATTGAAAGGGCGTGCCTCAAATAAGAGCTCTTTTATCTACCACGGTTCCTGACTACAAAGAAAATCCTCCAGGGAGAGTTCTCAACAATCATGTCATTTTTCAAGGGAAGCTGTCAGGCTGGCTGAAGATTTCTGCACAGGAATTCTCCTTCCATGAAGGCATCAGAGCAACATAAGATGCAAGAAGAAAGTGGGCACGCCAGACGGGAAGTCTGGCCAAACCGTCTTCCAAGTAGGAAGACGACAGGCAAGGAGTTTTAACTACCCAGCCATCCAGACGCCATTGCTTCTGTTAGCCCTTTAAAAGAAAAGAAAAGCTACTAGAAGATTAGCTTTGGGCAACAAGAGATACTCACACCCAGGTGATGGCCAGGCACTGGTGGCAGGCACACTCAGCTGAAGCAGAAATGGGCAGGCAACACTGCCTCTTCCTCCGTCTGCTCCAGGATACAGGGCTATGTGGAGCAGGTCGCTTGATGGGACTGAACCCTTCGGATGGGATGAAGCCAGCCTGCAGGAACTACAGGACCACGCCCAGGGCTCCTTCCTGTCTCCACCAGCAACTCAGAAACTGAGCGATAATTAGTAAATGCCTTTGTCCACTTTGTGAAGACACAGGTAGCAAACAGCCAGTATGATTAGGCAGGGTACAAGATCGTGACGCTAATGCCATCAGAGGCCCTGTACATTAACCCCTGTCTAAGGATGCACCTCCCATCCCAAGAGGGGTGTCTCTGGATCTTTGAGGGTTCTCAGAAGTGGTGGAGGGGCTCGGTGAGCTGTTTTTAACATTTCAGAGTACGTCACATAGAAAATTTTTACCCCTTTATAAGACTAAACAGGCTGAAATACGTGTGCTAGCCTTGAGCTGGTGTAGCACAAACTCGTGAATGAGAAGTGTAAGGTGGTGTGATAATCTTGACTGTCAACTTGATGGGGACCTGGAATCAACTAAGAGCCAAGTCCCTGGGTGAGTCTGTGGAGGCATTCCCAGAGAGGATGAACTGAGGGACGATGCCCTGTGCTCAGAGTGGGCAACAGGAGAGGCAGAGAAAAAAGCGGGGTTGCTTGGCTACCTCTCTTCTTGTCGGTGGGAGTATCTATTGCTGCTGCTGCTGCTGCTGCTGCTGCTGCTGCTGCTGCTGCTGCTGCTGCTGGTCCTGCTGCTGCTGCTGCTGCTGCTGCTGCTGCTGCTGCTGCTGGTGGTCCTGCTGCTGCTGCTGCTGCTGCTGCTGCTGGTGGTCCTGCTGCTGCTGCTGCTGCTGCTGCTGCTGCTGCTGGTGGTGGTCCTGCTGCTGCTGCTGGTGGTGGTCCTGCTGCTGCTGCTGCTGCTGCTGCTGCTGCTGCTGCTGCTGCTGCTACACCACCTGTGCCATCTTCTGCTAACATCACACTTCAGGTTCTTCAGCTTTCTAGCCTGAACTGAAGATCACCCACTCTCCAGGAATTTTCTAGGCCTTCAGCACCAAACTGGAAAAGCTAAGACTTCCAGTTTCATAGATGGTGAAACTACAAGACTCTCAGGCGCCAGTGTGGAGATGGCTTATGCTGGACTACCCAACTCCTATCATGTAAGCCAGTCCAGTGACTCCTCTTTTGTAATGCACACAGGCGCGCACACACACACACGCACGCACGCACGCACGCACGCACGCACACACGCGCGCACGCACACCCGCACACACCAGGTTGGTTCCATCCCTCCAGAAAACCATGCAAAATGCAGGTGGTGGTTTATAAAGCTTTGCGACATCAAAGAGCAGCATTCTGTTTTTAGTTACTTATTTATATCCGTGTGTGGTGCCGGTGGGTGCACATGTGGGTGGGTGACCTTGCTGATACATGCCCTCACGGAGACCAGAGGTACAGAGGTAGAGGTCAGGTGCTGTTTAGCACCCTCTGCCATACTTTCTCTCACCCAACATGAAGCTCACCATTTCAAGCTAGACTGGCTGGCCAGCAAGCCCTCAGGATCCACCTGTTTCTACCCCTCCCCTCTGTACTGGGGTTAGAGACATACACTGCAACACCTGGCTCTAAATGAATGCTGGGGATTCGAACCCAGGTCCTCATGCTCACACGGCAAAACCTTTACTGCCTAAACCAGCTCCTCCATCCCAGCATGTTAAGGATACAAATAGCCCCAAATACAGACTCTAAGAATATCAAAGTTCTGAGCCATTTAAATTTTTAAACCCGGTATAGTAACGCACGCCTTTAATCCCAGCACTCAGGAGGCAGAGACAGGTGGATCTCAGTGAGGTGGAGGCCAGCCTGGTCTGCACAGTGAGTTCCAGTACAGCCAGGACTATGTAGAGAGACAAACAAACAAACAGAATAGTAATCAATTTTAGACAGTCACTGAGTCCAGGAGGTAAGGTTTATACCAGTGAAAAAATAGGGGTCGGGATGTAGATCAGTGGTGTATGATTTCCTCAGTTTGTTATATTAAATTGTTCTACCCTTACAAAGTCACAAAATACATTCCCCAATATTAGAATATTGTAATTAAAATATAAATGTTAAAATTGTATTTTTAAAAGATTTTCTAGAAACTCTCTGACTGCCTTCATCAGAGCTGAGCACCCTTAAGGTTACATTGTAATTTTGGCTTCTCTACTTAAGCCAGTCAGTATATTTTTAAACAAGTTGATGTGGAATTTGCTTTTCCTTTCTCAACAGACCTACTACGTGTCTTAGTTAGGATTTCTATTGCTGTGTGTGACACCGTGAACACTGCAACTCTTATAAAGAAAGACATTCAGTTGGGGCTGACTTAGAGTTCAGAGGTTTATTAGTGCATGTGTCATGTCTGGAACCCTGACGATGTGCAGACAGACGTGGCGCTGAAGAAGGGGCTGAGAGTTCTACATACTGACATGCCAGCTGCAGAAAGAGAAGGCAACTGGGCCTGGCTTGAGCTTCTGAAACCTCAAAGCCCACCCCCAGTGAGGTGCTTGCTCCAACAAGGCCACACCTACTCCAACAAAGCCACACCTCCTAATAGTGCCAATCTGTATGAGCCTATGTGGACAATTTTCTTCAAACCACTATACTATACTATTAAGCTTTTCTGGAAAAAAAGAGTCAGGAGGGCACTAGAATAAAGACTACTTAATTATAATACAATTGCTACCTGGGATCAGTTAAGTTTTAAATTGACGGGGATTATTAAAGTCAGGGAAAATGCACTTTTAAAAATGTCATTTTAGTGGAAGAAGAGGAGAGGCAGAGAAGAGGCGTGAAAGCTAAGGAGGCCAAGGAGGAAAAGATGTCTAGAAAACCGGAAAATCAAGTAGAATTCTTGTTGCTCACCATGAGGGGTCATGAAGTTCAAAACTGTCAAAATGTCATGGTGTTAACAAGATACAAATACAAGGTTAAGAAAAAAATTCTCTGCTAAAAACATGCCTGAAACCTGAAGGGCTTTGTTTATTTAATATGGAGGACATAAAGTTCCCCATGTTTTCCTTACAGATGAATATTATGCAGAAAAACTCACTGTCACCTGCCTCCCCTTGTCCTCATCTCTGCCACCGTGACTAACTTCACCTGCCGAGATGACAGGGCTCCCAAACCTCAGGCCTAGCGGCCAGAATTCATCGTTCATTCCTTTACTTATGCAAGACAGTTATCCCCTGACAAAATAACTCAAATGGAAAGGCTTTGGGCAAATGCGAAACCGAGAAATAATCTCCTCTCTGAGTTGGAAGCCTCCTGGGAGCGTAGCGAAGCTTATCAAAGTTACAGAAAGTCCATTTGGAAAGCGCAAACTGCCAGCCCACAGGCAAGATGCGATGGGGAATAATGAATGCAGTCACAGACACGGGTCACCGAAGCGCCAGACAGGTGTGCGCCTGGTTTTCAATAAGGCCTTTCCTTCCGAATTCGTCTTAGCACTTTGAATTTGTCCTCCCAGTAAGCTGTTTTCCTGCATTCAGGAACAACCTGAATGCCCATCAATAGGAAAGGGCAAGGAATTATGGCATATCTCTGGAATCCTAGGCAATTAAAGGAGCAAACCTTTAATCAAATCATAGAACGCGCTGACATGGGAAAGTGGCTACAGGTTTTTGTTTTTGCTTTTACCAGGAAAGCAAATAGAACATGGTTCCCAATATTCTGTTTTTACAAAACTTGCTTCCATCTTTCTTTCTGTCTGTCTGTCTGTCTGTCTTTATTTATTTTGTTTGTTTGTTTGTTTTTCAAGACAGGTTTTCTTTGTTTAGCAGTCCTGGCTGTCCTGGAATTCTCATTGTTCACAACCTGACCTCGAACTCACAGCGATCTGTCTGCCTCTGCCTTCTGATTGCTGGGATTAAAGGCATGCACCACTATGCCCGGGTTCCATGTTTTAAATAAGTGTTTCAGATACAGTATTTGTCTTGAAAGGCACACCAACACCCTGAGTGTACCCCTCCTGCAACCCCTGGGCTTTGTTGAGCTCCCTAAACTGGCTGCAGTTTAAGTTGTAACTCTGGGCCTACAGGCACACTGGTGCTATCAGCACCAATAAGTCCTGAAGGCGTAAGTCACAGACAATCCCACACCAGTTTGGAATTATGATTAATAGAATGGTTATTTATTCAAAGGGGAAAAAACTTACAGATTACCGTCCCAGACAACAGCCCCTCCGCGCGAACAGGAAAGGAGTCCAGGGGCCGGAAACGGAGCCGGAAGACAAAGACAGAGTGGAGGACAGCCGTTGCTTTTTTTAAAGGGAGAGAGACCACGCCCCAATGGGCTGGTAACTCAGCGGCGATTGGCTGAAGGAGCTGAAGGAACTCCCACAGCATCTCCCCCTTTTGTTTAAGTAAGAGAGTTCTAAGCCTACTACGCAATTATATACAATAAGTACAAACCTACGAAATTATATACAATAAATACAAATATCCTATTCTAACTAGCTTAAGTCTTGTATAACAAATAACTTGGCCAAGTCATGAAAGGAAAGTAACTACATTTATATAATCTTCAATCCCATCGAAGATCTGAGAAGGGAAATAATGTTATCTGAGTAATTAGGAAGTGCAATCAAACAACTTCCAGAACATGTACCAAATCGCAGAGACAACTGGCTACCTGGACAAACACCCAAAGTCACATTTGCAGCGTTGAAGCAACCAACTTTGGCTAAGGCCTGATGTAACTGACATACCATTTTCAAAGGCAAGAAACTTCAAAACTATCTTACCCTGTCTTGGCAGGATATGACAGTCTTGTTTTATCCATTTACGGATATTCTGTAACTCTGTCAGTAGTTGAGGTATGAGCATTTCTTTACCCAAAGGCCAGTTCTGCCAAGAAGAAAGGCTCCAGGTGGAGTGTCTTTGGTGCTCAACATTCTCTCGGGCATAGATCAGTGTTGCCAGGAGTGATTGTGTCTCCCTACCATAGAACTCTGAATTAGATTAAAGGCCATTTTCTACAGCTCTTTGAAGAGGTTGAAGATTATCTATCTATACTGAATATAATCTCTATATATCTAAAGAACCTGATTAGTCTAATTATAAATGACAAACTTAGATGACTGTTGATCTATATAATTCTCAATATCTATCTAACTTAAAAACTGAGATAATAAACAACTGTGCAATAAATGAGGACAATGTGACTTCCAAATATAAACAATGTGCAAGTATACATTGCAATATGGTAAATATATATATCAATACATAAACAATATATAAGTATCTTAATCAGAGGTAGAAGTGTACAATGCAATATGGTAAATATACATATATCAATACAATATATATATACAAATACATAAAAATGTTTTAAACAGAGGTAGAAGCATGAAGCATGCATGCATAAAATAGTCAACATAATTTAACTTTGTATCAATATATAAGAATCGATACCAATATGTTTGTCTAAAAGCAATAACTCACAAGTACAAATCTATTTATCCCATAATCCAATTATCCCTCTTTTTTTTTTTTTAAAGATTCCTGTGCTTATAAAATTCCTCCCCCAACCCTCAACCATATACTAATTATAACCAACCCCTAAATGATGTCCCTAAACCCAAGGACAAACTTTATTGGGAGAGGGGACGTCGTTCTCTAGAATTACTTCCAGCTGTCATGGGGGCGACGTTCTTTCTGGGGGATCCTGTGAAAGTAAAATGATGGTTAAATTTCAAGATCAATGTCTTTTAAAATTGCAAATAGTCTCTGAGTATTTTGTGGAGGTCTGGCCAGAATGTTGTACAAGATGTGCACCATTTCAGCACGTTGGAACCGTCTTGTGCAGCTGGTACCCAAAACAGGTCTTGTAGTAGCGCTATCAGTATCATGACGTCATATCAACCAGGTGGAGTTGTTGTTATGGGGCCTCATCTTCTTCCTGGAAACTTCAAATGTCACTGTAGGAAAAACTCATTGTTCATTGTGGAAAACTTAAACATTAATTATATAGACATATACATGAATACCTATATTCAATGAGAGACATGATAGATATATTTAATGAAGGTATGATAGATATGAAGAAAAGTAAAGATGTTTTCTAAACTCATATTTCTTTCTGTCCCATATCATGGCTCTTGACATGAGACAGAAACTCCAGAAACTCTGGGTTTTTCTTTAAACAACAGGCTTGGAATTAGAGAGGGACTGAGCCAGAGTCCAACTCTAAAACCAGCTCTATAAATTTAGAAATATGATTTAGTATATGGTACTTACAGAACCTATTCAGTTTTCTTGATAGTCCCTATTGGGCCGTTATTTTCCATCTGTCAGTATTCAAATATCCAGGGTCCCTTGAACTTTTCAAAGATCAGTGTTTTCCTGTGGAGATAAGAACAGAACCCTGCCCCCATTCTATATGCTTTTCTTACCACCTGTACGGTTATCATCATTGTAGATGCTGTCATTTCTCCTTTCCAAGAGGTTTCTCCTCTTCAAATCGAACCTTTATTAATTTTGATGGTATCCACAATTTTTCTTCTCCTGTGGAAACAAGAGCAAAACCCCTTCCCCAACGTAGCACATTTCCTGGCTTCCATTGAGAGGTCAGCACGTCTTTGAAATAAACAGGTTGGTTTAGTTCAGAAGTTTTTTCCATTATCCAATGCCTCTCTGCTGCTGTTGTTCCTTTCTCATTAGCATTAAGAAAATTCAAGGTTAATAAAGCATTATGCAATCTATTTCTGGGGGTATCTTTCGTCCCTTTCTGTTTGTTTAGCATATCCTTTATAGTACGATTTGATCTTTATATAACTGCCTGACCTGTAGGATTATTTGGTATACCTGTAACGTGTTTTATATTATAATAAGCAAAGAAGCGTTTCATTTTCTTAGATACATATGCTGGACCATTGTCTGTCTTTATTTGTGCAGGTATACCCATGATGGCCATAACTTCCAATAAATGTGTGATTACCGAATCAGCCTTTTCTGAGCTCAGGGCAGTTGCCCATTGAAAACCTGAATACGTGTCTATGGTGTGGTGTACATATTTTAATTTACCAAATTCCATAAAGTGGAACACATCCATCTGCCAGATTTCATTCCTTTGAGTACCCTTTGGGTTACTCCCTGCAGGCAACGGTGTTTGATTATAGAAAGAACAAGTAGGACATCTCTTTATAATGTCCTTAGCTTGTTGCCATGTAATGGAAAACTCTTTCTTTAAGCCTTTACTATTGACATGATGTTTTTTATGAAATTCTGAGGCCTGCAGAATGCTTCCAATCAATAATTGGTCAATTTCAGCGTTACCTTGTGCTAGAGGCCCAGGCAGACCGGTATGGGACCGGATGTGTGTTATGTACATTGGACAAAGCCTATTCCTAATTATGTCCTGTACCTCGATAAACAATGAAGTCAACTCTGTGTCATCTGGTATGAATTCAGCGGTTTCAATATGCAAGATAACTCTTTCTGCATATTGTGAATCTGTAACTATATTAAGAGGTTCTTTAAAATCCCTTAGCACCATAAGAATGGCATATAATTCTGCCTTCTGGACAGAATTATAAGGGCTTTGTTCCACCTTACTCAATTCTTCCGATTTATAACCTGCTTTCCCTGATTTATTTGCATCGATATAAAATGTCCGAGCTCCAGTTATTGGAGCATCACGTACAATTCTAGGAAGAATCCAAGAAGTTCTCTTTATGAGGTTAAGTCTATCACTTTTGGGATAGTTGCTGCTAATTTCTCCCAAAAAATTAGCACAAGCTCTTTGCCATGGTTCATTATCTTCCCATAACTTTCTTATTTCCTCAGTAGTAAAAGGCACTATAATTTCTGCTGGGTCTATACCTGCTAGTTGACGAAGTCTCAGTTTACCTTTTATAATTAATTCTGAAACCTTTTCTACATAAGTTTTTAATTTTTTACTTGGTTTATGAGGTATAAATATCCACTCTAAAATAATATCTTCCCTCTGCATTAAAATCCCTGTAGGAGAAATTCTGGAAGGCAGTATGACTAGGATGGAACTAAGATTCGGGTTGACCCTATCCACATGTGCCTCCTGTAATTTTTCCTCAATCATTGTCAGTTCCTTTTCTGCTTCAACTGTCAATTTTCTGGGACTATTCAAATCCTTATCACCATCTAAGGTTTTGTTTAAATGAACTATTAGATCAGGTGTTATCCCAACAGCTGGTCGTAGACTGGAAATATCTCCTAACAATCTTTGGAAGTCATTAAGAGTCCGTAACCGGTCTCTCCTAATTTGTGCCTTTTGTGTTCGAATTTTCTCTAACCCTATTCTGTAGCCTAGGTAATTAATAGAATCTCCTCTTTGAATCTTTTCAGGGACAATTTGTAATCCCCACCTAGGCAAGACTTTCTTTACTTCTTCAAACATACTTTCCAAAATATCTTTATTTGAATCAGATAATAAAATGCCATCCATGTAATGATAAATTATGGACTTGGGAAATTGCTTACGAATTATTTCCAGTGGCTTATTAACAAAATATTGACACAATGTGGGACTATTGAGCATCCCCTGTGGGAGGACAGTCCATTGATATCTCCTAGTAGGCTGAGAATTATTATAAGTAGGCACTGTGAAGGCAAATTTTTCTCTATCCATTTTTTGCAAAGGTATAGTGAAAAAACAATCTTTCAAATCAATAACTATAAGAGGCCATCCTCTTGGTAATAGAGAAGGCAAAGGAATTCCAGATTGTAGCGGACCCATAGGCTGAATTACCTTGTTGACAGCTTTTAGATCTGTCACCATTCTCCATTTACCAGATTTCTTTTTTACAACAAACACAGGAGAATTCCAAGGGCTGGTTGATTCTTCAATATGGTTAGCATCTAGTTGCTCTTGTACCAGCTGTTCCAAAGCCTGTAACTTATCTTCAGCTAAAGGCCACTGCTTGATCCATATTGGCTTCTCAGTTAGCCATTTTAAAGGTAGGGCTGTTGGTACCTCTAAAGGTTTGCTATTGGCTGTGTGTTCTTGTACAGCCTGAATGGCTGGTGACCTTTTTCCATAATACCTCATTATATCCTTCCCAGAATTGTGAGTTCCTGGAACTACAGGAATGTTAATCTGGGTATTCCATTGCTGTAGCAGGTCACGGCCCCATAAATTTATTGCAATATTTGCTATATATGGCCTTAATCTTTCTATTTGCCCTTCAGGCCCTATGCATTCCACCCATCTTGTGCTTTGTTTTACACGAGATAGGGTTCCAATTCCCAGGAACTGAACATCTACCTCATGAAGAGGCCAATTCGGATGCCAGGATTCTGGAGTAATTATACTTACATCCGCACCTGTGTCTAATAAGCCTTCAATTAAAAATGCCATTTATACAGACTCTTAGCTTTGGTCTTTGATCGTTAATATACGTTTGCCAAAATATACGTTTACTCTGTCCTCCTGAATTTTTTGACTCATTCTCCACATGTAATTCATCATTTAGACCAGTATTACTTTTTACGGCAGACATTGGAGTTTTTAATTTTCTTGGTGAGACACATTTTCGACTGTAACTGGGAATGACTGGGCCACTTTTGGCTTGGGGGCCTGCGAGAGGCCCCTCAAGGAGTTTCCCGATGGTATCGGGTTGCCTTGTCTGTCTGTTGTTGACCTGCATTCGTTGGACCAATGTCGGCCTTTACCGCATCTCCTGCATATACCTGAAGGCTGAGATCTCCTACTTTTGTCATTCCCAGAGGAGATATTATTCCTAGGATTTCTTTGCCTGCAATCCCTTTTCAGATGTCCTAATTTACCACAATTAAAACACCTGGTAGTTTGATGTCTCCTCATAGCTTTGGAAATCGCTTCTCCTACCCAGGATTCATCATTATAGCTAAACATCTCAACATTCATTGTATGCTGTATCCATTCTTCCATTGGTGCTGATCTAGATCTTAAAGGCCCAATTATCTTTTTACATTCAGTATTTGCATTTTCAAAAGCTAGAGATTCAAGAAGTATTCGTCTAGCTTCTGGGTCTGTTACCCCTATGTCCAGAGCCTTAATTAATCTTTGCATAAAGTCAGTAAAGGGTTCTCTCTGTCCCTGCCTAACCCTGGTATATGATTCGACCCTTTTTGCTGGATCTTGTATTCTATTCAAAGCATTCAAGGCTGCTTTGTGACATAAGGACAGCACTTCTTCATCATAAAGAGCTTGGACCTGTGGATCAGCATATGCTCCTACACCAAGAATTTGATCTTGGGAAACCTCCACACCTTTTGCTCTTCCTTGCTGTTCCATATGTTTGGATTCTTCTCTGAAATAAATTCCAAACATCAAGGAAGGCCCATCATCTAAAACTGCAGACACTAGCTGAGAGAAATCATGGGGGGTAGCTCTGACATTAGAAGCCCAAGTCCTTATCATTTCCTTAACAAATGCAGAGTGCAAGCCAAAGTTAACGACAGCTTGCTTAATTTCTTTTAAATCATTCATTGCTATTGGTGTCCATCTAGCTTCTTTAACTCCCTTTGAGCCTTTGGAAGTTAACCCTTTGTCAGAATAAATTACAGGGTATGTTGTTAGGACCCTGGGTAAGCCAGTTCTAACAGCTGGTGGTGGCATTGTATCCTGTCCTTGTGCCTTCTTACTCTGTTCACCAGCTCCAATAGTTTCTTCAATCATTTCTAATCTTTTTATCATTGTATCCCTTAAATCCTGAATCTCCTGACCTACCCGTGTTTCTAGTAATTTCACTAAGGTATCAGTTTTTTGGTTCCCATTCTGGAGGTTCATTCTATCTGTTACCTTATCAAAACTTTGTGGTAACGTCTGAACGTCAAATTCAACAGCCTGTACCCTTTCAGGTAACTTCCTAGTACCCTTGGACATGGAGTCAATTTTGTCTATCATAGTATCCACTTGTTCAGATAACCCCTGATTTTCAATAATTTTAATCCTTTCAACTAGTTGTTCAATATTAGTCCGTAAAAATCGTATCTTTCTTAATGATAAAATATTGAAAAGAAAACTGAAACCTAGTAACAAGTAAATTAATATATTCCCATAGTCATATAAACCTTGCATGACATAATCCATTGTATTAATAAAGAAAACAGTAAAATTGGCGTTGGAAACAAAAACTGCCATATTACCTCTTGTCTAGTTGGCGGCGCTGTTGCCAAGTTGCGACTAGAACCACTGCAAAGGTGACTTAAACAGGTCCTGTTTCAGTGTCTGCCTTAGTATTTGTTAAAAACTAGGAAATATAAGTTGCTCAAGAAAGAAAGTTTAATTAAATCAATTCCATACACGGAACCAGAAACCCAGAATCCAGGGGTAGAAAAGAGCAACCCGGAAGCCGCGTATGCCTCCACGTGACCGAGTCGTTCTGATTCACGCCACTAAAGCACCGCACTTACAAGGGAAATTTAAAAACAACTCAGAAAAGAGCAAACCAGGCTTGCAGAGATTGTCCCGAGCCTGTGGAGCTTGGGAGGCGTGGGGTTTAATTGAACTGCTGGCTCCACATACAGGGCACAGGCCGCAGCTGAGGGAGGTCTCGTGACTAGCCGAGCTGGTAGCAAGCAGTTGAGTGGGGGGGAAGGGGGGGTTCTACAACCAAACGTGGGGCGCCAGATGAAGGCGTAAGTCACAGACAATCCCACACCAGTTTGGAATTATGATTAATAGAATGGTTATTTATTCAAAGGGGAAAAAACTTACAGATTACCGTCCCAGACAACAGCCCCTCCGCGCGAACAGGAAAGGAGTCCAGGGGCCGGAAACGGAGCCGGAAGACAAAGACAGAGTGGAGGACAGCCGTTGCTTTTTTTAAAGGGAGAGAGACCACGCCCCAATGGGCTGGTAACTCAGCGGCGATTGGCTGAAGGAGCTGAAGGAACTCCCACAGCAAAGTCCCTCTCATTTCCAAATTTGGATGAAATGCCACACTAGGGAGCAGGTGACTGCCCAGGGCTGGACATATGAACAACCTTGCCCCACCCCACCCCCAGTAGGAAGAAGCTGGGCCAATGAGAAATCAGAAGCAGGAGAAACCAAGAAAAAGCCCCTCCCTCTGACCTTGAGGATACCTACTCTGAAGTGGGATTTCTTCTAGCAGCTTTTCCAGAAGAATATGGCAGGAGAAGTAGGCACAACCGCTGAACCGCTGCCCAGTCCTTGCCAGGCCCCTTGTAAAACTGGCCAGCACAACCACACATCCCATCACTTCCCAGCTTGCTTGCATGGCTTCCATTTTTCAATTCTTCCTCACCGGCCTCACTTGCTTTTACCCAAATAAAGTGGAACCAAATAATCCTTGATTCTTGCTCATTCCTCAACCCAGATGAACCAGGCTAAGACCACAAGCAAGCTAAGTATTGAGGTTGTGTCTAATGATGAGTGTACACATAAATGTGAGTCACCCAACATTCCCTAACAGTGCCTACCTGCTGCTTTAAAAAAAAACTGAACATTCTTTGTGCTGTGTATTTTATTAAATAATGATAGTTAAATGCCTTTGCAATGACCTAGTATGGTGCATGTTTCTCGTCTGTGGACTTGAACATATCCTTAAACAATGGCGTTTCTCAGGGGACATTGGTCTCTGAGATTCCTAAGCTCTTTAATCGGGGTATGACAGTCGATCTTGATCCCCTGCACACACGCACACACAGATGCACACTCGTGCGCCCCATGCATGTACACACACACACACCCTTCTTCCTTGCTAGAAATTCCAGTTTTGTGGGCAGTCACTCTTTGCTTTGCCCTCTTGGACGAGTGAGGGGCAATTCCAAAGAAACAGAACTACGATGAGTTAGGCAGCTCTGGGGATCCCTACACCCAAAGATTTGGCTCCTAAGATTATAAATATGTTCACACTTTAAATGAGTTATAATATTAGCTGCCTTCAAAGAATCCTGAAACCCACACATACATTAACATGCACATATACATGCATATATATATACACTTACACACACACATATATATACACCTACATACATACACATATGTGTGTATGAATAAGTTCTTATGTCACATGTCTTACCAGGGATTATGAGTTAGTATTTATCCTACCTTCATATTCTCAACTCCTAACATTCATACATAGTAGGATCTCAACAAACATTTCTTGAAGTGATTGGTTCATTCATCTTGACCTGCAATTTACGTATTATACATATTACATGCCTAGTAGGAAGTTAAGTAAAGGGGCATGAAGAAGGCCCAGAAAATATGGCTGGTATCACTTCTTACCCAAAAAGTTTAAGGCTATAAAGAAAGGTAACAAGGGGCTGGAGAGATGGCTCAGTGATTAAGAGCACTTGACTGCCCTTCCAGAGGTCCTGAGTTCAAACCCACCAACCACATGATGGCTCACAACCACCTATAATGGGATCTGACTGCCTCTTGTGTGCGTGAAGACAGAGCACACATATATATGAATAAATCTGAAAGAAAGAAAGAAAGAAAGAAAGGAAGGAAGAAGGGAAGGAAGGGAGGGAGGGAGGGAAAGAAGCAAACAAAATGGACCATGGAACAGATTAAATCCCCATCCTGTTACAACACACCAAAGATGGCAAGTAATGGCTGTTGGAACAGACAGGCTCTTCTGCCATTGCATTATGTCTAGACACAACCAAACCCAAAAGAAAGTGTAATCTGATCTTGGTAGAACGCAATTGGTGCTTGAAGAGCGCCAACAAGACGCCAAAACTGGGCAGCAGAATTTGACAAGTCTTCAGTGGAGAACGGTGAGGATGGGTGGGTTCCAAAGGAGCAGTGGCCACAGGCGAGAGCTGCCATTGTAGGACCCTCCATCAAAGCTCGCTGTCTTAACCCATGGTCTAACTCTTCACAGAAGAAGATTCAAAACTTAGCTTTAAACTGGAGCAATGGGAGAGGAAGGGTTGACATGGCAAATGGTGTTTGCCTATGTTACACGGACGATGCTGGTACCGTGGGTCAGGAAGTGGTCTGACAGATGGGACTCATGAGGCAAATTGTCAAAATAGTGTCCACTACCATGAGATTATTTTCTAAAACTAGGGAGGAATGGGTTAGGTGAAATAGGAGCCACAGACACCAGAACCTTAGTTTCCCAGTAAGGCCAGCTCTGTAAAGCACCACTGTTGTGGGAGTCCTTTCTATGTGCTGTGATTACCATTAATGAATGAATAAAGAAACTACAGAGGCCTGTTGCTAGGACGGAACTTATGTGGGCAGGGAAGATGGAGCTGAATTCTGGGAGGAAGAAAGCAGAAGGATACAGACACCATGAAGCCGCCAGAATCAGACACACCGAATCTTTGCCAGTAAGCCACTGCCACGTGGCTAAATACAGATTAGTAGAAATAGGTTAAATTAATATGTAAGAGTTAGCCAATAAGAAGCTAGAGCTAATGGGCCAAGCAGTGATTTAATTAATACAGTTTCCATGTGGTCATTTCGAGTCTAAGTGAGCCGGGCAGCCGGGAAGAACAAGTGGGCCTTCCCCTACACACAACCCGCCTCCCTTTCATTCACTCTCAAGCTCTTCAGTTTATTCGTATCCTATTTAGCAGTTTCCCTTTCCAGGTTTCATACTGTGCTCACAGAGATTTCATATTCTTTAGGTGTGGTTCACTGAGTCCCGCACTCTTGGGGTAGAACTCATTAATCTAGCCACCTTCATCTGCATCCACATTACACTCACAAGTCTACCACCCTCCTCAAAGCTTGTGGGAGTCACCAACTAATATCTGACCTGTCTTAAGGCCTACACCACTGATAGAACCCATATCTGACATTGCTTGGGTGACCAAGAACGTGAGACCAGACAGGTCAGGGACCTAGGGCAAAGGCAAATACTACTGTTCTAGTAAAAGAACATAGCAATAAAATTCCTCTTAATAATGTCTTGTTATACTCATAGATCAGTGCCTTGCTTGGCCATCATCAGAGAAGCTTCCTCTTGCAGCAGATGGCAACACATACAGAGGCCCAAAGAAAGAAATTATGCAGAGAGATCTTGAAACACTCCGCCCTAAATGGTTTGTCTCCCTCAAATTCCTCCTCCTCAGAGCTCAGGGAACCTGGGCAGAAAGAATGTAAAAGCTGGAGGGAATGGAGGACACCAAAAAAACAAGGCCCTCTGTCAGCAGGTTTAGCACACATACGCATTCATAGAGACTGAGGCACACACACAGGGCCTGCATGGGTCTTGGTACTTCTATGTTACGACTTTCATTTTAGTAGTTTGGTTTGGGTTTTTTTCGTTTGTTTGTTCTGGGGTTGTTTTTTGCTTTGCTTTGTTTCGTTTTTTTGACAGCGTTTCTCTGTAGCTTTGGAGCCTGTCCTGAAACCAGCTCTTGTAGACCAGGCTGGCCTCGAACTCACTGAGATCCGCCTGCCTCTGTCTCCCAAGTGCTGGGATTAAAGGCGTGCGCCACCACCGCCTAGCCCAGTCTAATGTTTTTAAGGGATTCATGAGGATACAAATCAAAGGGTCTCTGCATCTATATCTATTTCTTGTGCTTTTTCTTGAACTCTTTTTCTTCTGTTTGTTTTTTACTATTTCAATGTGTTAGCTTTTGTTTTACCTTAGAAGTCTGTTGTTTTCTAATAAGAGATAGAAAGGGACAGATCTGGATGAGAGGAGAAGTGAGGAGGAACGAGGAGAAGTAAAGGGAGGAGAAGCAATAACGGGGATACAATATGTGAGGAAAAAACCTAATTTCAATCAAAGGAAAAGGGGGACTATGAAGGCTTGGGGGTGTTAAGTAATTTACCTAAACTCAATTTGGAGCCAGGATTTACCCCAACTCTATCCCTTTTACAGACAAGGACCACTTTCCATTAAGGAGGGGAGCACTTCCAACAGCTTACCTGTAGTTTTCTACTCGATGGCTCTAACCATGTCAGCAATTATGCCCCTAAGCAGCCTGCTATGCAGATAACATGTGAGGGAAAGTTCTAGAAACCTAGCGTAAATCAGACATCCAAACAGGAGCATGCAAAGCCAGTTAAGGGTGACGAGTTGTCAGCAGCCTCAGGGAGGTCACTGCAAGCTGCCATCTGCGGGCCCCTCGGAGGATGCGGACTGCAGCAGACATTAAAGGGGTGAGTTTCAGCAGGTTTGCCTGCAAGAGGCCCAGCAAACAACGCTGGCATGCTAATGATGCTTGGGAAAGAGGTGAAGCTAATCTAACTATTTGACAGCGCAGGAAACATAGAGACATAGAAAAGCTGGGGCCAGAAGGCGCAGACGTCTCTAGAAGATCTGCATTACAATTTAGCTTTCAAACAAATTAGAATCCAAAGGCAAAAAGTCCCTTTCCTTCACATAACCCTGTTGGTAATTTCCTTGTGCGACTTTCTAGTTCTTTCTTGTCAATAGGCTAATAGTTATAACCACTTATATATCCATTTTTCCCTTTATTAAAATATGGCATATGATGTGAAGAAATTTTGAGCACTTAAAAAATATCTAGCCACCCTTTCCTATGGCCGTGACACCCTGGAACCCACAAATCTATTTTTCTAAACCCTCTCCGAATGGCTCTGATGATCAGCCAGCCCGCTTCCATCTGGTCCCGCCTGTCGCCAGCCATCCACACGTCGTGTGTGTCAGCTTGCCCAGGACTTGCTCATCACATCCCAAGATGGAGCTGTAAGCGCAAGCTTGTGTGTGATTGTATTTTAATAACTTCACAATCCTGAGAGTGAGGTGTTCGCAGGGCTTTTGTCTTTGCGGAGCTCTTCTGGTGCGGGAGAATTGTCTGTATTCTGTCAATCATGTATTTTAATAAAACGCTGATTGGCCAGGTAGGAAGTATAGGCGGGTCAACCAGACAGGAAGTAGAGGTGGGGCAATGAGAATAGGCGTATTCTGGAAAGCAGGAAGCTCCCTGCAGTTCTGCTCAGACCACCGGAGAGGAAAGATGTAAGCTGCCCAGCTGAGAAAGGTACTGAGCCGTGTGGCTAACGTAGCTAAGGATAATGGGGTAACATAAGTTATAAGAGCTAATAAGTAGCCTGATCTAATGGGCCAATCAGTTTTATAATCTTATGGAGTCCTGTGTGTGATTTTCCTTGGGGTATGCCAGCTGTGGGGTACCTGGTGGGACAGAAACCCTAACAAACCGGCCCCTCGTGTTACACTCTTCCCCATATAGTGACTGTTTTATTCATGATACAACTCCAAGGGATGGGCGAGCCAGCTTCTATTCCCCTTTGCTGCTCAAAAGACCAACCCTCAAGCAAGGTCTTTTGTCCAGGGTGGCCCAGCTGGATAAGCAGCCAGCATGACTCTCTCTCCCTGCTTAGGAGGTCTGAGCTGTTGTCTCCAGGTTGCCTTCCAGTTATTTTGAGAATATTTTGTTTAATGACAGTGGGAAGGCTGAGCATCCACAGAGACCAGTGGAAAAGATCTCCCAGGGCAGACAAGGCATGTGTATCAAATCAACCAGACAGACTTTCTTTTCTACCTCCAGGTAGAATCAATGATGTCAGAATCGCTCTCAGGGAACTGATACATGACTGAAGAAATGTACTCACATTTTCTTAACATGTAGAAATAAACTGGCCATTGTTATAAATAGTATGATACTTAGTGCTCACAAGAACCCCGTAAAGCGATGTAGTGTGGAATATTCTCAGATGCAGCTTTTCCATGCACCTTACTGCAGCAGGTGTGATACTAGCAGCAGAATTGTAACGGGCAAGGTGCTGCTCCTTTTAATGTAAAATAATATACACTCATTATGGACGTTTTTAAATATAGAGAAATCGTGGGGAAATGTACCCACAATCACTTTGCAAGAGTTCAGTTAGCTTTTCTGCTGTGTTCCCCTGCTAGAACCTCAATTAACTATCAGTTAGCATCCTAGTGCAATGTTCCCCCAAATATTTGTACTCAAATATCTTTTTTATTTAACTAAGTTGGTACGTGGTAGTTGTTTTATTTTTACATTGCTGTTGAGACAAGGTCTCACTATGTAACCCTGGCTAGCCTGGAACTTGCCGCAGACCGAGTTAAACTCCAAGTCACAGAGATCTGCCTGCCTCTGCCTCCAGAGCCTGGGGTTAGAGGAGTGTGCCACCATGACTTTGGCCTTAGCTGTGGTCCTACTGTATATTAAACGGATTCGCGTTTCCACTTGTTATGTAACATGCATTTCCCCATTCCATGATAAGCCATGTATAATTTTAAAGAACTGCACACTAATTACTGCATGGGGATGTCGTGTTTACCGAAGGGTTCCCAGTTGCAGCCTTCAGTGGTTTTCATCTTCTGAGAGTTTAGAAGGAACAATGGAAATGTCCACACTAAACAATTCCATGCTAAAACTTCTTTTGAAAAGGTTCGTTTTTATTTCCTACAGCTAGGTTCCTAAATCTGCACCCCTCTTACAGCGCTAGAACACCTTTAAGGTACTTGCTATGTATTGAAAGTTTGCCGTCGAGCAGGCTGGCTTGCATATCAGCAGTAATCGTGATCCTTTCCAAACCGGAAGCTTTCAGATAGGAAACAGAGCATATGCTTGTGTGCATTTCTTGATTTCTAGAGAAGTCAGCTAGTTCCCTTATGCTGACTATAGCTAATAGTGTGCTCTACTCCACAAATTACTTTTTCATATAATTTGTAAGCAGTAATCGTTACTAAAAGTATGAATTCTATTTTTGAAAAAAATTTAAGGAAGGAAGGAATGAGGGAGGAAAGGAGGATCTGGGGAGATAACTCAATGCTTAAGAGCACTTATTCTTGTAAAGAATCCAGGTTTGATTCCCAGCACCCGTAAGCGGCTAACAACCATCTATAAATCCAATTATATAGATAGATAGATAGATAGATAGATAGATAGATAGATAGATAGATAAATAGATCTCTGGAATATATATATATATTCCAGAGAATCCGGTGCGGCCTCATGGGTCCAGCTCATATATGGTGCATAGATATACATGCAGTAAAAACACCCATACCTATAAAATAAAAATAAATAAATCTTGCCATGCCCAGCATGTCTCTGAAGACAGACCTGACTGAGGCAGTGAGGAAATGAGAAAAAGACAGACAGACAGACAGACATATGGACACACAGGCAGAAAGCTGGAGTTGAGTGGTCTGAGTCCTAAACATTGGCTATCATATAGAGCTGAACAGAAACACGGGGTGTTGCATACAGATGAGCAAAAGGGTGGGCTTATTTCAAACAGACAGACAAGGAGGCAGGTGAAGCACCATTAATAAAAACTCAGAGTGAGAATTTGAGGTTCAGCCTGAAGGTCAGAAAAACAAAGTAGCCAGCCACTGGCTCTTACCTCTACCTCAGTCCAGAAGGACGATCCTGCCTCCAGGAATCTCAGAAAGAGAGTGAGCCTGAGAGCTGTCTCCTCCTGTCTTATGCTCTCTAGGGCTGGGATTAAAGGGCATACACACCACTACCTTCTGCTTTCTAAGATAGTGTGGTTACTGGGATTAAAGGTGTGTGTTATTGCTGCCGGTCTGTAAGACTGGCCAGTGTGGCTGTTTTACTTTACTGAGTCTCAGGCAAGTTTTTATTTATTAAAATACAATTGGAATGCCACTGCAGGTGGGGTTATTACAGACAGACAGACAAGGAGGTGGGTTTACTACAGACAGACAGACAGACAGACAAGGAGGCGGGGTTATTACAGACAGACAAGGAGGTGGGGTTTACTGGATAGAGGAGGCAAGGTTATTATATACAAATAGACAAGGAGACAGGGTTATGACGTACAGACAGACAAGCAGGCAGGCTTTACTGGATCAAGGAGGCAGGTTTAGCTCATCTGAAGCAGCCTCTGTAGGGAAGCAGGCTGTAAATATCTAAGCGGAGAAAGCTATGGTGGCATTTGCTGAATGCACTATCAACAGCCACATGTGAACCAGAGGACGACTTTGCCATCCATTTTCCTTTGAGCCTCACCAGGGGGATTTAGGGAAGGCTTTGCCAATTCCTTCGTGGGTCAGAGGCTCTGAGGACCTTGACATGTCCAGGTCCAGGCCAACAGCACACCTTCTCTCAGGACTTCCCTCACGGGGCTCCTCTGCTCCCTACAGAATCTTAATAATAATGATGATGATGATGATGATGATGATGATGAAGAAGAAGGAAGAGGAGGAGGAGGAAAGGAAGGAAGGAAAGGAAGGAAGGAAGGAAGGAAGGAAGGAAGGAGGAAAGGATGGAGGAAGTAAGGAGAGAGAAAAAAAAGAAGAGAGAGATTGGGAAACCACTCATTGGTTAAAGTGCTTGCCATAGAAGCCACAGAAGCCACAGTAGCCACAGTAGCCACAGTAGCCACAGTAGCCACAGAAGCCACAGAAGCCACAAAAGTCACAGTAGCCACAGAAGCCACAGAAGCCACAGAAGCCACAGAAGCCTGGTGCGCCTGCTGGCTTAGGGCCTGCTAGCGAAGAGACCCAGCCTCAGACAAGGCAGAGAGGCAAGAATCAACACGTAGAGGTTGTCTTCTGATCTCCACAAATGTGCTGTGCCGTGTGCACTCCCGCCACCCCACAGAAACACATATGTTAATTTAAAAACACTACACAGAATAATCCAAGTGCATGCTTTTATCTTTTTAGCCATTTAATACTTACGTATATGTAATCAACTAGTTAGTTTGTGGTACTGGAATAGAACCCAGGTCCTGGCATACACTAAGCAAGTGCTCGGTGCTGCACCACACCCCAAACTAAGTTATAAAGATCTACAACAGTTGGGTTCAGTCCCCAGAACCACATAAACAGGGAGTGATACACATCTATCTCTAGTCCCGGTACTTGGAGAAGCAGAGGCAGGAGGATCAAAAGCTCAAGATCATCCTCAGTGACTACATCTGCTTGCAGGTCTTGTTGCTACAGCAAGACACCCAGCAACTGAGGGAAGACAGGTTTATTCCGGCTGGCGGTGTGAGGGTCTAGTCTTTCACGGTGGGAGGATAGCCATAGCCACAAAAGCTTGATGCGGCTGGTCACATTGTACACACAGTCCGGAAGCAGTGAGCATGTATCCTGGTACATAGCGCGCTCTCGCCTTTTTATGCAGCCCCCGCCCGTGGAATGATGTTTCTCACACCCCAACCTCCCCACCACAATCTAATCTAGGTAGCCCCTCGTAGCGAGCCTCAGAGGTTGGTTTCCAAGGTGAGTCCCAATCCCACCAAATTGACAAGATTAGACATCATACCTGCCTAGCAAGATTCAGGGCTAGCCTGGAATGTGTGAGACTATCTCAAAAAACAAAATAAAATCTTTATGTATAGTAAAGCTTGGTCTTTTTGATCCTATTAAAAAGTATTATGTTTGTTCTACAGTGAGAACAAGGCCCAAATTTCTAAAGAAAGAACTTCAAGCATGTATATAAATAACATAACATTTCCATTCTGTGGGCTCCTGGTATAGATTTCCATTCTTATTAAGAACTGGCAAGACCCTCCAATTCCCTAAACTGGCAAAACTGGGGAGAGGGGCGAGTATGATTGGGGTTCATGATGTGAAATTCTCAAATAATCTATAAAATTATATATATTTTTTAAAGGACTGGCAAAACCCAAGGCCAGGGAGATAGCTACAGTGGGCTCTTGGGCCTGTTCAGTGTGAGTCATTCTGGGCCGGATTCCCTGATTTCCCACTTTGTGCTGGGATGTATAAGCATTTTGAACCGTCTTCCCTTTACCTAAGTTGACAAGGAAAACAGGCTGACAGAGTGATACCTATGACCCACCCAAGGTCGCACAAGTAGTAAGGAACTAAACATTGTCAGATTCAAACACCTCAAATTCCCTTCGCTAATCTGCTGCTTAGCTTCTCAGGTAGGAGGCAGCCTGAAAGAACCAGGCTGTGAGTAGGTGGGAATTCTTTTTAAAATTGAAAAACCCAGCATAGGAAATGGCCTCTTTGACATTGCTGGAGGTCTGGCAGTCGGCTAAGAAGTCTCTCACCTGCCCCAGTTGCTATTTTAATCGACTTCTTCCTTTTCCTACGAGTTTAGACGTCTAGCTTCAGGAAAAGGCGTCGGATTAGCAAAGGGTGAGCGAACAGGCTCCGGGTCCATCTGTCTGGGTTTTAATAAGCCAAGGCACAAAGTACACAACGAACGGTTGCCTGCCAAGAGGAAACCGTTGAGTCAGGCTGGTTTGTGAGGCCGCTGTCTGTCTTTGTCGGCTTCTTGACAGCTTTGTGAGGATGACAACCTACTTCCGCCTCCCTTGATTGAGAAAACTGGAGATACTGATTATAAAGATGTGGCACTTTTAACAACTATGATCTCTTCCTCTAGATATAAACCAAATTTGAAAATCACGACGCTTCAATGAGATATAAGAAGTGAAGGGAGGTAAGTCATATTTTACATTATAAATCCCCAAATCAAGTTACTTTAGACACAAACAGTCTTTGACAGTACTGAGTGAACAACGGGATGTTACAGAGCTTTTTAAATGGCTTCCTTTGTATCCAGGAGTCTTAGGGATAAAATGAACGTTTGTCGCAGAAGAGCGGCGGGGACTATGGCAGATGATACAGCCCCACACTTTGTGCTGTTTAAGAACCAGTGAGCTTGCTCTTGCCAGCTTGAGCACTTGGTCTCAATGCCTCATGACTGATTGGAAATTAATATGTATATTAAACGATATATTATCAACCGGCTTTCATTTTAAAGAGGACGTGCACTTTGAATATTTTCCTCTTAAAAATCAATCTTTCCTGGGAAAGATTGCCTTGGGATCGTAGGGGAAATCAATATAACTAAAATTCTTTGGTGAGTACTGCCCTTAAGAAATAAGACTCGGGAGCGGGGGGAGGCAGGGAGAGGAGACAGTCACTCACCTCTTCCTCTTTCTTCCTAAATATAAGAAAAAAACCTACCTAGGTGGTCTTGTGGAGGGTCCCAGGAGCCTAGGTCAGAGAACGCAGGAAGGCAGAAAACAAAGATTATCGCAAATGTGGAGATCTAGAAAAATGCTACCCATCAACAGCAACCTAGAGGTGAGAAGTTCAGACACTGAGCAGATGACAGACAGGGAGGGAAAAGTAACAAGTGCAGACTTGTGGGAAGATGAAAGGAACAAAGGGGCGAGTGGAAGACAGACAGGTCAGACTCACCCACTTCAAAACCAAAGTCAAACTACTGAGGAGCCCCTAGACTATGGCACAAAGAAAGAATTGGCTGATCTAAAGACCTGAACTCTCGAATTAGGCTGACCCAAAAGTTGTGTGCACGCATACACACACACACACACACACACACACACACACACACACGCACACACACATATACACATATACACACATCACACATACCACACACATGTACACCACGCACACACACATCACATATACCACACACATATACACGTCACACATATACACTATACAACACACACAATACACACATATACACACACCTCACAAATACCACACACATACACACATGTACACATATGCCACACAATACATATACACCAGAAATACTACACACCTACACATTACACATGCCACACACATACACACACACAAAATAATAATAATGAAAATAGATACAAGAATGCGGGGGGCCATCCTGTCCAGCAGGAATGAACGCCACCAAAAACGAGAATTCCTTCTCTGGTCACATCTTATTTTGGAGCATTCCCTTGAGGAAAATTGGGGGAAGGGAAGATAGAGCAGGGACGAGAGAAAGCTTAGAGAGGGTTGGGCCCAGAGGCAGCTGCTTTTAAGCGGTGGAGAGGCTTGAACGCTGTCCTGATTGGTTAATGCCATTCTGCTGGTCTGAGCATGTGCAAGCAAGGGTGCAGGCAAGGGTGCTCAGCCCCACATGGCTACCTCCAAACTGCAGGACCACCTGTGCCTCCAGGTGGCTCCCAACAGCTCCCCCTATTAATGTCTTTAAGAGCAATAAGGCAAAACTATTTTCCAATCTGGTCCCCACCTCACTTGGGCTAGCAGGTAGCACACCAATCAAAGACATACAGCACTTCCACCTAGACGCAGCATGCCAAGAATATCTCTGCTCCCACCCATTCCTAAGGAAGGAAAAGGCAAAGTAGAGTCAGTCAGAAAATTGTTAAGAGATAAGAGGTTGCACAGGGTGTTGCTCAAGTCGATGGTGTGAAACAGCTGCTCTTGACACCGCCCAGAAGGTCATCATGCTGTCTCCGCACGAATCTTCCACAGCAGGACACTCAGCATCCACTGGGTCATCTCTCTTCTTTATTTCTCTTGTCAGTCTTGCTGGCATCCAGATGTATGTCAGCATTCCTAGAAAAACATAAACAAAACTCTCCTCCCAAATAAACATTTAAGAGTATTAAAAACTCTCAGTGTAAAAATTCAGCACAATCAGTACTGGAAGTAGGCTGGTTTTGAACTTAGAGATCTGCAGGTCTCTGTTTCAAAAAGCAAATCTTGTTTGCCTGTACCAGCAAAATTTTGAATTAAAAATTAAGTGTATAGAATGCAAGAGAAATCCTTTCTCTGGGGGAAGCTGTCACTGGTAGTGTAGTCCCCCTCTTATGTCTAAAAACCAAAGCAGTTGTCACTGGGAATTGAACTCAGGACCTTTGGAAGAGCAGGCAGTGCTCTTAACCTCTGAGCCATCTCTCCAGCTCCCCTATTCAGATGAAAAAACCTCTAGGTAGCATTGTTTTATTCCACCCGTTGCCAGAGGCAATAGGTAATGGTAACCAGGTTGACGCGCCTTTATTATGATAATTACGACCAGTTCTGCCTGAAGTTTATGAGGGAAAATGGACGTCGGCATTCGATCTGACTACTTCCTGCTGACAAAGGGACGTTGTTTGGGGGATAAATGTTTTTATCTGACTGAATTTTTGGCGACAAATGTTTTTATCTGACTGAATTTTTTGGCGACTGTGGCTGTGAGCGGCGGCGGCAGCAGCAGACAGCGGCGGTTGCCCCGCCTCTGAGGCCCATTGTGGCGTGCTCCGCATGGCCCGAAGGCATGGCCCTGCCCCAGGCCGTGAGCAGGCTCGCAGTTTATTCCGTACCTGCGAACTGTGCACCCTGCCTCACCTCAGGCATAGAACTCGCACTGCCAGCCGTGAGTCTTTTTCAAGCTCCGGCGAGGGGGGGCATCCGCCCACCCGTGGAGGGCCCAGTTAGGGCCGCGGGGGGCCCCAGTCTCAGACCTTCCCAGGGGCCGGGGAGTGACGAGCACTTAGTACGTGGCCCCGCCGGTGAGCTTCCTCCGCCCGCCCATGTTGCTATGGAAACGCGGTTCAGAGTTTGGCCCCTCTCTGTCTTTAGGTCTTTAGCGGCATTTCTGCTCACCACGCAGCTTGCAGCTTCTGCCTCTGCCTCCCGAGTGCTGGGATTAAAGGCGTGCGCCACCACCGCTGGCTACTTCCTCAATCAAAAATTAAAGTTTTCTGTACGTGAGAGCCAGAGACTGAGCTCTCTTAACAAAATTAGGCGAAAATCACCTCCAAAAGCTCTGTGGCTCTTTAAGAATAGGGAAGGCAGTCTTAGAACACGATCAACTCGCCTCCCTACGAGACTGTTGCCTCCGAGTCTCTTACAGCGAGTACGCAGGTGGACGGAGAAGGAGCGGAAGCCGCGGTCTCCTGTACCCCATCGTCCTCATAGTCCCGCCTTAGTTACCTCGCCTTTTTTGCTGCTGTTCACACTCCTCCTGCACTGAACTTAAGGGATTTTTCTTCCCCGTTGCTTTCTGTACCTTCTTTCAGATACCTTAACTTTGATTTTTTTTGTATTTTCTTTTCTTTTTAGGCCTATACTTTGAAATTCTTTTTCCTCCCCTTTTTGGGGGATTCAACTGACGTCACTCACCGCTCCACGTGTTCAGAGTTCTGAAATTCACGGCTCTCTGTGTCCTGGTGTCTGATTTCAGCTTTTTCTCCCGGGCTTTCAGCACGTTGCTGGGCACTTCCTTCTCAGGGTCCCCCGGCGTAGTTGTCAGGGTCCCTCAGCGTCCCGGGGTTTCGAGCACCAGTTGCGGGGGGCCATCCTGTCCAGCAGGAATGAACGCCACCAAAAATGAGAATTCCTTCTCTGGTCACATCTTATTTTGGAGCATTCCCTTGAGGAAAATTGGGGGAAGGGAAGATAGAGCAGGGACGAGAGAAAGCTTAGAGAGAGAGGGTTGGGCCCAGAGGCAGCTGCTTTTAAGCGGTGGAGAGGCTTGAACGCTGTCCTGATTGGTTAATGCCATTCTGCTGGTCTGAGCATGTGCAAGCAAGGGTGCAGGCAAGGGTGCTCAGCCCCACATGGCTACCTCCAAACTGCAGGACCACCTGTGCCTCCAGGTGGCTCCCAACACAAGAACAAGTTTCTGAGAGATAATCTGGTCCTTTATGACTATAGTAATCACACACATGCGCACGCACACACACACACACACACACACACACACACACACATGTGCGCGCGCACACACACACTACTGGACACCAGGCAATCTCCTTATCTACATATGGAAGTGTGGCCTGTGGTTGGAGTGATTAGTGTGGTTCTTGTGTTTCCAAACATACAGGAAAGAGAATCATCAAACAGTCTAACTTTATGGCTGGATGTATTCTGAGGCCTTTTTATCAGGGTCGGGGCACGGGTATTTGTTTGTTTGGTTGGTTTTGGGTACGCATTAGCTTCTTAGACTCCTTTGAACTGTCCCAGAAATAGCTGAGTTTCAAGTTAGTATTAGGGAGTCCTAGGAAATGAACGATGTGGGGGAGGGGAGAAGCCTCAGTAGTGTGGGAATGGAGAAGGGCTGTGTGAAGGGCAGGTTTACCGTCACCTCAGGGAAGGTGTCTGTCCATTCAGCCTGCAGCTCCCCTCAATCCCCTCTGTTAGTGATACTCAATTCCGCAGACTGTAACTCTCTCTGCCTGACAACAACCTGTGTACCTATCTCCTCTAGATAGTGAATTCCTTGAAATTGGGGGCAAATTCTTACTCATCTGTGTATTTCAAGCTCCTAAAGCCAGAAGAGGGCACCAGATCTCATTACAGGTGGTTGTGAGACACCGCGTGGTTACTGGGAACTGAACTCAGGACCTCTGGAAGAGCAGCCAGTGCTTTTAAACTCTGAGCCATCTCACCAGCCCCTATTCCAAGCTCCTAAGACCCGGCCTGGCATGCAACTGTTACTCAGAATCTTTTTGTAGAATGATTGGAGCCAGACACATGCCCCCTCCCCCACCCCTTCTGTCTTATGAAATGTCTGACCTCATGAGACATATTGACTTATAAAACTTCCTGAAAGCCTATAAAGCAACAGAAAATACGTTGTTTTGTGCTCCCAGATCATTTTAGCCTCTGGATAGTCAATTAAAGTTTATGTGATCTGATTATTAATATTTATCACTAAACCTTGAGAACTGTCTATAAACTGCAGGATGACACACTAATTGAAAGACCAGAAAGGCATATAGGTGCTTTATACACTGGGCAATTAATACTACTTAGCTTAACGGTTATTAAAAATTTACAAGTCTTGGAATTAACGCTAAGTAGAGGCTGTTAATTTAGGGTTCACGGATCCTTAGCAGGTCCAAGGATGAACTCTGAGGGTGGGGTGGGACACTCCATGAATCACAAAACGATGAGGTTTGCAAATGTGTCCAGGAACGAGGATGACCCCAAAATAATGAAATACATGACGTCAAACCTTAAAGGAGCCTCAAGATGGGGGTGACGACCCGAGTGGACGCTAAGGGGGGAACTTAGGGATCTATAGGACATGAAGGACGTGCAGCACACAGGTCACCATGTACTGTTTAATGACACAACGGGTTGCTGCCACCTCACCATTTTTTTTTCCTACATGAAAAGAGCTTTTTCCTCTGTCAGACAATTTGTCAAAATCGCTTCTAAAATCCTAAAAGGGGCCTGTTCCTTTTTCTCCGCTGGTTCTTGCATTTTAGGTCATCTTCAGAGAAAAAACCTGATTGATCATGGCATTCCCCCCTTGGAGACTTGAGATCCCACATCTGCAAATAAGTCCTGTACAATGACAACATGTATCATCTCACCTGAACAACTGTTGCTTTACATTTTTTAGCCAGGGGAGAGAAAGGATAGAGCTTTAACACAATGACACTTTGTAATTAAAGTCTAATGACCTGGTTATTTTAACGTTTAGATTCGGAAATGTGTTTTCTCACCATCTCTTACTGCTGCTACAAGAGCTAATGACCGCAAAAGGGAGAAGATAATTGCAGGTGAATCCACACTTTCCATTCAGATATCGTCTTTGAGAAGCAACCAAGAAACCCTTTAGACTGCTGGGCTGCCAGATCTAATCTCCCTGTCTAGACTAAATAAAAATCCATAATTATAGAATTCGTGTAAGGTAATGGTGATAAGATATATGGTTTGCTGTTATTTGTTGCCTTGCAAACACTGGGAAACAAAAATAAGTATCTGTGCTTTAATGAAAGAAAGAAAAAAAGATCGAGTTACCACAATGTGTAATGAGATCTCATTAATGGAATTGCATGCATACATGCATACCTGGGCATGGAATGTGTCGAGTCACACACCACATCAGTCAGTGTACCAGTTGGTAAAGTATTAACATTACGTGAAATCAGGCAAATCTTTGGGAACTGCGCGCTATGTTTTGTAATTGTTCTACCTAAGAAAGACACAATACAAAGCTCAAAATATACAAAGCTTTTTTCTAATAATGCCTAAATCTATCTACCTTCCTTCCTTCCTTCTTTCCCTCCCTCCCTTCCTCCCTTCCTCCTTTCTTTCTTTCTTTCTTTCTTTCTTTCTTTCTTTCTTTCTTTCTTTCTTTCTTTCTTTCTTTATTATTTGCAATATATGACCCCCTCCCCACACCCTAGTTTGACTCTGGTACACTGACTGATCAAAGCAAGAGGCTCGCTTTGACTGTATGCTGTTTGTCTGTTCCTAGCGTGGAAGCCAGTGTCTCGCACATGCGAGGCACACACTCTACCAGTAAGCTGCACCCCCAACCCTGATCAACTCTGATATTAACCTGGCAACTTTATCTAACTCTACCCGTTTATCTCATAAATATCCTAGCTAGACCGAGATCCAGCTGCCATTTCTTTGCTCTCTCTTCCTACCTGCAACAACCCACGGCCTTTCTCTCCTTGACTCTTGAAAGGCACGGGTCCGACATCTTGTCAGCTCTGGGATGTGCTGTTCTGATGATAGAACCCAATGCTCGGGGCATAAAATCCTGCACACAAATATTACACTCCAGTTCTCCCCAGAGGTTATTCTGTAACTACTTCATGCTTGTCACAGGGCTGAGCGAGTAAGTGCAGGGTCCTTTGAAGAAATGGCGATTCCAGGGGAAATAGAAACTGAGCCTGCACTTTGTGTGTGTGTGTGTGTGTGTGTGTGTGTGTGTGTGTGCCAGAAATAGTCTGTCTTAAGATAAGACTTGTCTAAGAGGCTGTCACCATAGGAGAAGGTCAAGCTGGGTACTTTTTAAGAAAAGAGATCTATCTGGAGGGTGGGAAGCTCAAGAGTATGATGCGGGAGCCTGTCAAGGGTCTTTGCGACACAGTACTGCGTGTGTGTCATGGTGCTGTGTGACAGAAGGACAAGCTAGCTCGTGCGAGGGAGAGAGCATTAGGAGGCAGGGTTGCTTCTCTCATGACTCTTTTGGAAAGACACTAATCCTCTCAAAAGGACTCTACCACCCAGCACTCTGACAGTGAGGATAAGCTGGCAGCTTGTGCTGTTGGGAGACACAACCAACCATACAGTAGAAAAGTGGGTGGAGAGAGGCATCTATCTATGTATTTAACCCTAAGTCATTAGTGCGCAGTTTAATATTTTGTCTATTTAGCAGAATTACAGTAATAGGTTCTTGCCTAGGGCCTAAGACCTGTCTCATCATAGGTCCTTGGCCTTATAATGGGTTTGGGCTTGATCTTGTGACGTGAGACAAATCCAATGAAAAAGTGGTTGGTTACGTTTACTCCAGCGATGCTCACACCGCTATTGCTGCAGGGGCCGTGTCTTGCCAGCCCAGAGGCTTTTGTAAGTCGCAATGGTCGCAGCAGATATGACTGACAGTTACTTTTCTTGCTTGGTAGTATACATCGTATCTTCTGGCACTGTGTAAGCTAGCCAATAGGGATGACGCTTCCAAGTGAGTTCCAGTTTTGCGCTATGGGCACTCTAGAACTTGAGGGAAGCCAAAAGCAATATTAGTAGCCTATAACGTTTTGGTGTCTATGGAACCTCACTGGTCAACAGGCATAGGACTGCTGTAGGTGAGTCTTCTGTATTTCCGTTGCTTTCATTGGTTAATTAATAAAGAAACCGCTTGGCCTGATAGGTCAGAACATAGGTAGGTGGAGAAGACATAACAGAATTGTGGGAGAAAGAAAACAGAGGCAGGCAGACGCTATAGCTCTCCTCTCCGAGATGGACGCAGGTTAAGATCCTTCCCGGTAAGCCACCACCTCGTGGTGCTACACAGATTATTAGAAATGGGTTAATCAAGATGTGAGAGTTAGCCAAAAAGAGGCTAAAACTAATGGGTGAAGCAGTGTTTAAAATGAATACAGTTTCCGTGTAATTATTTTGGGTAAAGTGAGGTGAGAGCCGGGCCGCAGCCCACCGCTCCCACCACTACATGGGACGATATTTAACTTTCTGAAGAACCACCAATTCATTTTCTACTTTTGATTGGACCAACGTTTCTAACAAGGTGCAAGGGTTTAAATTTCTCCCTATCCTCGCTGACGCTTGTTTTCTCTGTCTCCTGTTTCTTTGATTTTGTTTTTGTTGTTGTTTTAGACAGGGTCTTGCTCTGTAGTTCAGGCTGGCCTTGAACTCGCGGTCCTCCTGCCTTAGCTTCCTGTACGATGTCTTTCCCAGATTTCATAGCCACCCCGTGTTTGCCACTCTGACTTGCGTTTACCCCGTAACTAATGATGTCAAGGATCTCATCATGTATTTATTTGCTATAAGTGATTCTTGGCACTTTCCCCCTAACTGCAAGTATACCCTGTAAATCATACAGATTTATAAGGATCTCTGTTGTTCCTTTTTATAGCCACATGTGTCTCATCTACCTAATGCACCACCGTAATCAGCCACTCTCCTACATACAGGAATATAGTATGTTCTTTCCAGCATTTTGTAATGACAAACAATACTACAATGAATGAGTTGGCACACATGCATTTTTTATTATGACCAGACAGTGGGCTCTTATGGCATGGAGACAGCACAAAGGAGACAAAGCCGTATATTATGAACGAGACAAGCAAGGCTTTATTGGAAGTTCGGCTCCTGAGCAAATGGGAGCTAACAGTCATCGAAGAAATAGACGGACAACTTGCTTCTAAAAGGGAGCAGCAGGTTTTTATTGATTTTTTTTTTCGGGAGGGGACTGAAGTTTAGTAATTGTCTGTTGGTCATAGGCAAGATTTCAAAAGATGTTTTCCTTCTTGTACACAGGTATTCTAGCCTTGAGATTTGCAGCATAGAGGGCACTCAGCTAAACCTAGGCACTGCTGAGATACTCATTTGCATCCTGACCTTGCAAAGGCTGAAGGGCTCTAGGTACCCAGCGTTGCAGAGAAAGCACTAGAAAAGGAGTAGAAGAAACGCACCCCAGATCCAACAGGTGGCAGGCCCGGCTTACCCTGCGCTCTAGCCTTGAACTAAACATTTTCAATGACCAGCGTGAAGAGAAAAGTGAAATGTGGCCCAAAGTTTCAGGGGATAGACACAGTGAGGACAGAAATAAGATACTTTTCATCTCATTTTAGGGCCCACTAGATATAAGTAGACACCACTGCGGAGTCAGTGTGTGTGTGTGTGTGTGTGTGTGTGTGTGTGTGTGTATAAGAGAGAGTGGGTGTATCTATGTTGCGTGAATGTGTATGTGCATGTGTGTGACTGCATGTGAGTGCGTGTAAGATTCATTTACTTGTGCTTTGCGTGTATGAGTATTTTGCCTATATGTGCATGCAGTGCCCACAGAGGCCAGAAGAGGGCATCAGATCTCATGGAATGGTTGTGATCTGCCTTGTGAGTGCTGGGAACCAAGCTCAGATCCTCTGCTGTTAACTACTAAGCCCTCTCTCTCTAAGCCCCAAAGTAAGTGGGATTTTGGGGTTTTTTTTTTGTTTTTTTGTTTTTCTTTCGAAAATAGCTTTGGGGCTGGAAAGATGGCTCAGCCCACTGAAGGCTGGGCTCACAATCCAAAACAAAAACAGCTTTCAGGTCTCTACAAAGAAAATACCCTGTTGCAGAATTCACCTGCCCAAGACATTGTCTGTAGCAGCGCTGGCCCAGAGCAAACACTGTTAGGTGCAACTGTGTGGCCTCCAAAACCGGTGATTTTTTAAAAACACGTCTGAGAGCAACAGTCTAGATTTTCCCAAGACAGGCTAACATCCGAGCTGATTCTGGGGGCTTCCCGGGTCATTTTCCAAGATGAGTCTTTTCCTTAGCAACAATCCCCTGGCTGCTTGTCATCTCTGTGGCCACCTCACGTCCCATCAGGTCTAGTTTGATCCAGTCATAACAGGTTCTTAATCTGTAAACGTTCTGGCTTTATGAACTAGTCTGGTGTTTGTGACAAAGCTATTGAGACCACGCATCTAACCAGTAACAGGTTAAAGACTCCAAATCAATTTGACTTCTGACTCCCTGACAGGGGATGGGGGAGGTCCCCTACCCCTGCTGTTTATAGGTATACTATAGGGTCCCTGGAAATGGAATTGCCAAGGGCAAAATGTAAAATTACCTGCAATTTTGTTATATATTAATGAAGTTAGCAAGGAACAATCCTGATTCTCTCAGGTGACCCCAATGATCTTTCCTACTTCGCTTTTGATGAGATTGCTCTGCCAGGTGTTCAAATAAACTGAAGGGAGCCAGTCCAGAAGTAGGGAGACCAGTTGGACAACCACCAGCGTAGCCCAGGAGGGTGAAGATGGCAGCTCTCAGGAGTTAGAGGCAGGTGTGTGTGGAACGGGAGAGGAGGGCATCAGCGGGGGGAGTTCTGAATGCATTTTAAAGGTGGCACCAGCAAGAACTGATAAAAGACTGAACTGTCGTGTCAAGAGCGCTGAAGAAAAGCCTCATGTTTGAGGCTGTCTGGAAGAAAGGAATGATCATCAGCCGAAGTATGCAGCAGCAGCGGAAGCAGGAAGCAGAGAGAGAGCTCAATCTGAAGCACAGGAGCATCAAACCCAAGCTGAGTTTGTCTTACTTTTCTATTGCTGTGGCGAGACACCATGACCATGGAAACCGGTAAAGGAAAGCCTGTATTGGAGCTTATAGCTTCTGAGGGTTAGAGTCTATGAATAGCATGGTGGGGGGCATGGTGGCAGGTAGGCCCAGACAGGCGCTAAAAGCATCTCAATCCATAGACAGACAGACAGACATGGTGTGGGAGAATTGTCTGTATTCTGTCAATCATATTTTAATAAAATGCTGATTGGCCAGGCAGGCAGTATAGGCAGGAAAGCCAGACAGGAAATAGGGGTGGAGCAAAGAGACTGGGAGTATTCTGGGACGCAGGAAGCTCCCTCTACCACTCTTGCGCAGACCACCGAAGAGACAGCATGTAACCTGCCCAGCTGAAAAAGGTACTGAGCCGTGTGGCTAACATAGATAAGAATAATGGGGTAATATGTGTTATAAGAGCTAATAAGTAGCTAGAGCTAAGGGCCAATCAGTTTATAATCTTATGGAGTCTTGTGAGTGATTTTCTTTGGGGTATGCTGGCTGTGGGGTACCGGGTGGGACAGAAACCCCAACAAGCCAGCCCTCATGCTACACAGACAGACGGACAGACAGACAGACAGACAGACACACACACACACACACACACACACACACACACACACACAGACACACACATGGGGGGGGAGACTGGTAATGTCAAGAGTCTTTTGAAACCTCAAAGCCTGCTCTTACTGATAAACTTCCTCCAACAAGGCCACACTAACCCTTCCCAAACAGTTCCAACTGAGGACGGAGTATTCAAAGGCATGAGCCAGTGAGGGGCTGTTCTCATTTTAACCATGAGAGAAGGTTGAGTTAAGCTGAAAGTATCAGCCTGAAAAATGTGATGGGTAACTGTTTCCACTTCGTGGAATTTAGAATCACCACGAGAACAAAACTCTGACCATTTCTAGATCAGGTTAACTGAGGTGAAGAGACCTACGCTCTGTTCCGTGGGCTGGGGTCCTAGACTGCAGAAACAGAGCCGGTGAACTGAGTGCCTGCATTCCCCACGCTCTCCTCTCTGCCTGGGGGTGAAATCAACCAGTTGCTTCCTGCTCCTGCTGCGGTAGCTGCCCTGTGGTGATGCACTGTATCCTATGGAACTGAGAGTTGCAACAAACACTTCCTTTTGTCTTTGTCTTTGGTCAAGTATTGTGTCGTAGCAACAAAACAAAATGGCAGCACCGAGAAGGGAAAGTGACCGAAAGTCACCCCTAGCCAAGAAGTTATTTACAATGTCTAACTATTGGGAAAGGGAAAACCAGTTTTCTTCAAGGGAGTATCCCTGGGGATGTCTACCACACGCCCAGGCAGACCCCACACTCAGGAGTAGCTGGCTAACACAAAACGGACTCCATGTGTTTGCGTGTGCTTTTGTTTTGTTTCGTCGTTTTGATTTTCAGGGTTTTTTGCTTTTTTTTTTTCTGAGAGAGATAAAAAACATGAAGGTGGATGCGGGGAGCATCTAAGAGAAGTTGGGGGGGAGAGAAAGAATTTAATCAGAATATATTATATAAAAAAGCCATTAAGATATTAAAATACGGATGCTACCTTGAAAATACAGTTTATATGAGGTAAAAACTAAAGTTTCTCTTTGACTCCTTTAGTCCTAATCCAGGAACCTCCCCAGCAGGTTACCATTCTGGAGCTATGACGAGGAAAGGATGTGGTGCGGGAGAATTATCTGCATTCTGTCAATCATGTATTTTAATAAAACGCTGATTGGCCAGGCAGGAAGTATAGGCGGGTCAACCAGACAGGAAGTAGAGGTGGGGCATGAGAATAGGAGAAGGCTAGGAAGGAGGAAGCCCATTCCTCCATTCCTGCCCAGACCACAGAGAAGCAAGAAGTAACCTGCCCCACTGGAAAAGGTACTGAGCCACATAGCTAACACAGACAAGAATTATGGGTTACTGTAAGATGTAAGAATTAGTTAATAAGAAGACTGAGCTAATGGGCCAATCAATTTATAATCTTATGGAGTCCTGTGTGTGATTTTCTTTGGGGTTTGCCAGCTGTGGGGTACTGGGCGGGACAGATACCCCAACAAGCTGGCCTTCATGTTACAAGGATGTCTGAAAAATGTTCCATCAACCAAATTAGGAAACCAGAAACAACGAAAGCTTTTTGTCTCCACCTGTATTCCACCATCGTACTTGTTTTTTGAACCGGGGTCACACATAGCCCAGACTAACCTTGAACTCGTGACCTGCTTGAGACAACTGGCCTTGTGCCCTTGACCTTCTGGATTCCACCTCCCAAACGCTGAAACAATGTGTCTGTATCGGCACACCTGGCTCATCCTCTTATTTCAGCGTAATATTTCCCTGTACCTTTCCTTGATCTATACAATAATATGATTTCCAAACACTGGTAGTGAAGTAACAGAATCTCATAACTGTTCAGAATAAACAATATACTTGGGTTTACTGAGTTTTGGGGTTTTTTTTTTTGTGAAATTGAACTGATTTATAATTGATTCTATGCTGTAATTCTTTTTCCCTCTAGCAATCCGGAATGTGTTTGAGCAGAGTATACCATCTACTTAAGAAATGGCATTGATTATTGAGCGCAGGATATGTTTTCAACACTGCAGTCATAATTCTCTAGACTCGGAGCTTTCATTTCTAAAATAGAACCAGGTTTCCAGAGCGTCCATTTCAACAGAGATCACCTTCAGAGCTTGAACTAATGCGTTTCTGTTTTGTTGAGTTGGCATTTAGTCTCTGCCCGGGGAAGTCTGATGACTCCTCAAATATCCAGTCTCCTCTGGGTTGAAAGTTGAAAATTTGTAACACGCAGCAGTATTGCTAGTTCTGGGGGCTCACTTTTGCTCCCTGAGATCCAAGAGAGAGCCTGCTCGAGGAGGTTTTCCATAGCCTTTGGCTGGAGGTGGGGCAGAGTTCCCCAGTTAATGGTGTGTGTATCAGAAACGTTGCCCACCAGCAGTGCCACGTGACTTCCCAAGCCTGGTTTAGAGCCATAGAAAAGCCATTAAAGAAGCCCCAAACCAGGGAAACCCAAGATGGAATAGGGTGTGAGTTCTCGGGAATCTTACCACCTAAGGGGCTCAGGAAAACTTTACCCTGTAGGAATAAGAATCGCTGTATACAGTTCATAAATCAACTGAACCGAAACATTGTTGAGAAAATGATGATTTAACAGCAGGTGGGGAGATGACGCGGTCAGTGGTGCGCTCTCCTTGGAAGCGCGGAGTTCAACCACAAGTGTCTATGCTGAGTATGATTGCTGTGGTCGTAATCTCAGTGCTAGAGAGGTGGAGACATGCGGCTCCCTGGGGCCAGTCAGCCTGGTCTACTGGGAAAGTTCTAGACCACTGAGAGGCTCGGTCTTAAAGCAAAACAGAGGGACAGTAGAAAATAATCATATGAGGGTTTTCTTTTTTTTCTGTTTTCTTTTTTCCTTCCTCTCTCCCTCCCTCCCGTGACGGTGTTTATTGAGCACCCAGTAACAATGCTTATGTAGCCCGGGAAAGCACGTTGGTCTCCTGGTTCTCAGTTACGACTGCTGCAAAATATGCTGAGTTTGGGGGACCACCACACCCATTAGGAGGTGCAGCAGTGTAACATGAAGGCCGGCTTCTTGGGGTATCTGTCCTGCCCAGTACCCCACAACCGACAGCTCCCAAGGGAAATTACACACAGGACTCCATAAGATTATAAACTGATTGGCCCATTAGGTCAGGCTTCTTGTTAACTCTTATAACTTATGTTACCCCATTATCCTTATCTACATTAGCCACATGGCTCCGTACCTTTCTCAGCTGGGCAAGTTACATGCTGCCTCTTCGGTGGTCTGCACAGGAGTGACTGAGGGAGCTTCTGCTTCCAGAATACTCCCCGTCTCTTTGCTCCACCCCTACTTCCTGTCTGACTTTCCTGCCTATACTGCCTGCCTGGCCAATCAGCGTTTTATTAAAATATGATTGACAGAATACAGACAATTCTCCCGCACCACAGCAGGGAGGTAGAGAGCCTGCACCGTTTCTCTTTTGTACACATGAGGGTTTAAATAAACTTATACTCCCTAGGGCTCACTAGTCCTGAAAGCCTTTGTAAGTGCGATTGCAGGTCTATCCAACCACTTTTCATGGCTGCTCATATATAAGATGTGAAATGCTGTGTCTGTGCTTTCTGCATATTCACAAATTCCCCAAGACACTCACAGCTGGGAAATAGTGAGGAAAAGTGATAATCAAACAATAATAATATCCAATATCTGCAGTTGGAGCTCCAGTGGTGCGATCAGTTAGCACACAATTATTAAATGAATATTCATTACTTACAGGAATGAGGTTAGGAACAAGGGAATAAGGACAGAAAAGTAAAAAACACCTACCAACTGTTAGGACTGTAAAGCACTTACAGTTTAACAATGTTGGTCAAATGCACTTACAATTTAATAATTCTTTAATTTTTAGTTATATGGATTTCTTCCATTTTATATATTCATAAGGGCTTTTGGGAGAGAGATTTGTCCATTTGTGGTTTTTTGGGGTTTTTTTTAGATTTTTTTTTTCTTGTTTGGTTGGTTGGTTTTTTGAGACAGAGTCTAATTTATTAGCCAAGGTTGTCCTAGAACTTACTGAATTGCCCAGGCTAGGCTAGAACTCATGGCAAATCTCCTGCTTCAGCTTTCCAAGAGATAGAATTACGGGCATGACCCAACAGGCATAGCCTAATCTTGATTTTTCAGATATTTTATTCTATGTGTTTCTTTACAAAAACAAACACGTTTTCCTATTATTCTCCCTAAGCTCATGGCGCAATGACAGGCACACAAGTTACTTCAGAAAGCTGAAAGGGTTCCAGGGAACGGCTCAAGAGTAATTATTCTACCACCTAAGGAACTCGGGTGAACATTCCCTTTTAAGGAAGAAAATATGCATTGTTCTCAATCTGAAAGTAACCACTCAAATAATTTAAAATTTTTCTTGTTAACCATGGTGAAAACATGGTAAACCCACGTGTTGTGGTTTTTCACTACACCACATTATCACATATCATAATTCTCTGTGAACTTCTAAAACATACACCCCATGATACACCATACACATATACTACATACAAACACACACACACCCTAGATACACATGCATACCACATACATATCATACACATGCCCACAAATATACATATGTGCATGTGCTTACACACATATATACACCACCTGCATGCACACACATGCACATCACATACATATCGCATACATAACACACACATGCATACAAATATACATACACTCTAGGTACACATGCACACACACACATGTGTTACTTTTAATGGAAGAACAGTCTCAATTACTCTCAGACAAACAGAATTCTTGTTTACATTCCTGTCTGCCCCAGAGTATGGCTTCATAAGAATTTATTCTTCATTTCGTGCACAAAAGGCTGCCCTAATCTCCCTCTTTGGCAACTGGAGTATGTCCAGAACTTTTCAGTAGAAAAGGGCCTTTCTTCCTTGATCCCGAGCCAGAGCTGAAATGAATCTTGCAGGACTTAAACAGCCCAACATCTTCCCGTCACCACCGATGTCTCGTTCAAAGGGGTACTTTGGGCGGCAGGTGGAGTTATAATTATAGATTAGAAAAAAGCAGCCTCAGCAGCTGTCACTTCTGTTTGTTCCCAGCTATAACTGTCACCAGTGGGCAAACTGGCATAAACAGGTCTCTGCAAGTGGAAAAACATTTAACCCTGGACTCGCTACTCGCCGGAACCTCACGGCAGCCAGAGGACAGGCGGAAACCCGCTGGTCCACGAGTGAAGGGTGGAAGCCGAGCAGCGATCGGAAGGCGCCTCTTCAGGGAGAGCCTGACATTTGAAGATTCCCTTCCCGTGGGAGACTCCGAAGAAGCAGGTTAGTGCGCAATCGGGTTACGCTCTTGAGTGGTGACCTTGGTGCTCTGTGGGTTTCGGAGTCTTGTCAGAGCCGAAATAGAAGGGTGCAGGAGCAAACGGAAGAGAGGAAAGGTGGCTAGAGACTGTTATTCAACCCCACCTGCCCGGTGAGCAACTGATGACATTTGGTTTCGCTTGCTGGGTCCCTCTCTGTGTCGTCTGTGCTCTCCTCAGGCCAAGAGACGAGGGAACCATGGAAGAGTAAAGCGTGTTTTGTGGCAGGCGTCCCAATCTTTTGTAGGGCCACTTACTGAGGCAAAAGGCCTTGGTTTGGTTTTTAACTAAAATCAATAATGTTGAAGGGCAAATCAGCGATTTTGCTGTGGTTGCTGCTGTGTATACAGCTGCCAGCTCTTATTTCCTTAGAGAAAATAGAGAAGTTACAGTTGGGTGTGGTGTGCCTGTCTGATCCAAACATTTTCTTACTTGTGATAGAAGGTCTGGTACAGGTTGCTCTATAGGAAAAATATGCTGTGGGTTTTGTGTGTGTGTGTGTGTGTGTGTGTGTGTGTGTGTGGTTTTGTAATTTGACTTAAAAACTATATGTTCTCAGTCCAAGTTGCTCTGTGAGAAGCACCTCATCGTTTCATTGGAGAAAAGTTCATATTTTAAAGAAATCTCAGTTCATCTACATGGGACTTATGCTAGCCAGTAGCTGAGCAAGATTTCTTAAAAAAAAAAAAAAGTCAGCTTTGAGATAGCTCAAACTTGAATAACACATCTCAGTGAGAGAAGCAATGGCAAAGCAGAGCTCAGTGAAAACCAGGCTTCGGGGGCCATCCTCATCCTGACTGCATCCACGGCACAGATCCAGTACAAGGAGCCCTCAATCATGGACTCACTGGGGATGGAGCTCAGTTGGTGGAGTGCTTGCCACCCCCACCCTCCACCCTGCACAAGACTCAGGCCCTAGGAAACCAGGCACAGTAGCATAGTCCTACAATTTCAGCACTGGGCTCAAAAGGTGGACCCAAAGCTCAAGGTCATCCTTACCACATTCAAGGTCACCCTTTAAAAAAAAAAAAAAGACTCATTTTGTTCAGCTCTGAGCAGAAAGTCTGCCGCCTTTAAGGATCTTGCTGAGACTTTCTGAAGGGAAAATACAGCATTTTAACTGCAAGGGTTGCCCAGAACATGTTCTCCTTTTGAAAGGGAGAGAATTCCAACTGTGCATCTGGAGGCCACTTAGACACTCACATCTCACTCAGTAAGACCGGCCACAGTCACCCATTAGCGAAAGTGCTCCAAGGGCCCGGCTTCTTCCTCACAATAGCTCCTGCTTTCAAAGAAGTGTGCCGTGGCTTTTTTCTCTTAGGAAGTTTAAAGATGAACGCAATACCTCTTTACGGATTTTGCGGACACGGCCCCGAGCAACAAGTATGGCCACCGCTTTCAGAAAGCATCAGTTTTGCAAGCAAGTTTCCTAAATCCTCCTACTGTTAAGAAGCAGCCTTACGATGTGTCTCGTATACCGCATGTGTTAATTCGGTATTTATTGAGCGATAGCTGTAGACTCTAAAATAAGATGTAACAATTACAGAAATCTCGGGGCTTTTAAGAACACTCTTTCCGGAAAAACCACCTTCCTCCCCTTCTGCGCATCAAGGTTCAGTACTGAGATTCTAGACGGGGAGGTGGTGGTATCTTTGAGTTCTAAACTATAAAAAGGAGTGGGGAAAAGCGGGGAGGGTGGATTGGCTAATCAGTTGCCGGCTTTGGTCTCCTTTGATTAGAAAAAGCGCGTGCATGCCAGTGCTGACATCAACCGTGTTTTTCACCCGTGTTTTTTGTCTTCTTGTTCTTCTAGAACAAAACTATCCGAGATGACTGTCACTTACTCCAGTAAAGTAGCAAATGCCACCTTTTTTGGATTTCATAGGTTGCTCCTCAAGTGGAGAGGCAGCATCTACAAGCTTCTATACAGGGAATTTGTTGTTTTTGCTCTCCTTTACACAGCAATCAGTTTGGTGTACAGGTACATTCGCTTTGCATGTCCCCTTAACCGGCCCTCGGGTGTTATGTAAGAATAGTCTCAAAAGTCGGATTCCCCTTGGTTGCCGCTGGCCTTCGCGTTATGTAACCTCTCCCTCTGCATGAACTTCTCTGTCATTTTTCTCTTCGGGACACGGTATTATAATCCACACCTAACCACGTATGAGAAGTAAGCAGCAGCAACCGACAGAGACAAGGGGCTCGCATTCCAGCCCCACAGGAACTGATCCTGATGAGGTGTCAGCCGTTCGGTTTGGGGCGTAAATGGAAAGATTTATCCTTACACCCTCATCGTGTGATGATTAGCGGCAAAGCCCACAGACAAATATTTTTTTGCTTCTCTCAACGATGTCATTCAGAGTCTGAACTTGTGGCCCGACAGCTCGTTGCGGCTCCATCTGGAGCTAACATCTGGGGGAAATAGAATTTACCAGGCAGCTTTCCTTCCTTTAGTCTGGGTGGTAAGCTCAGACCCAGGATGGTGGTCTCAAACCTTACCAGTGCCTCGACAAAAGAACTAAGGCCCGAAGAATAATCTGTTCTCTATGTCTTCTGATTTCAGGATGTCATTGTTGCAAAAGGAGGTATTTGTTCTTTATAAAGTCAAGATGTGTTTGTGTCAGGTTGAGAGGCACTTTGAGGTCTAGCATATTTGCCTCTCAACTACTGAAAATTGCAGTCTTAATAAAATTTCACCAGTATGCTAAGACAGAAGCTTTATGGGTCATTAAACTAAAGATGAATCAATGGAAGAAGCGAATAGGAAAATATAAGGTATTGAGGCTGCATTTCCACCTTAGCTAGAAATAGAATTTTTTCTTCTACCACAGGTGAACAAACTGAGTCATCATCTCACCTACACCCTTCCTTACAGCCACTAAACTCCATCCAGAAAAGGGATGCTCGCTTAGCCGGCTGAGCATTGCCCAAGCAAAACACGAGCAACTGTTTTGTTACCTGACAAAACCTCCACCCTAGGGCTGAGGATGTAGCTAGCTCCGGTGGTAGAGTGTTTGCCTAGCCTGCACGAAGTCCTGGGTTCATTCTTTAGCATCACGTAAAGCCAGGCATGCTGGCACAACCCTATAATCCCAGAATGGAGGAGGTGGAGACAGGAGGATCCAAAGTTCAAGATAATCCTTGGCTACTAGCGTTACAAGAGACCCTGTCCCCAAAATAAAACCCTATTATTCCAAACAAGTGTACATGCTAGGGTGGATTTTGTGGGGCTGGGGATTTAGCTCAGTGGTTGAACGATAGATGAACAAGTGTTAGGCCCTAGGTTCAGCCCCCAGTTCAAAATAACCAAAACAAAAAAAAAAATGCCAAGGCAAAAATCACAAGACTACGTTTCGCCAAATGTCCTTAGAGACTTCTAATCTTTTTCAGATATCGTATATGCTATGCCAACAGTTCAGTCACGTGACACACAAACCTTCAGAATGTGACAGATTAGCAAGCAGTGTTCCAGGACAGCTGTCTTGTTAGTTTATTCTTACTAACGTGAGATGACTGTTGCCACTCCTGCTCAGAATAGACAAAGCCCTGAGAGGAGTTGCTGTGTTGCCAGAAATGCTCCCCGGGGTCTCAACTTCTGCGCCAATATCAAACTCATACCCCCCAAAAGTCTACCCAGATTTTTGTCTTTCCAAAAATCAGAGTGTCTACATTTGTAACGATCACTCTAACTTGGCTTCTCCTTCTTTTTCAAAAGTCTCATTGTCAATTCTTGAAAAAGTAGGTTTTTTTAAAAAAAAATTATTTATTTCATGTTTATTGGTGGTTTTGCCTGCATGTATGTCTGTGCGAGGGTGGCAGGTCCACTGGAACTGGAGTTACAGACAGTTGTGAGCCATCAAGTGGGTGCTGGGAATTGAACCCGGGTCCTCTGGAAGAGCAGCCAGTGTTCTTAACCACTGAGCCATCTCTCCAGCTCAAGCAGATCCCTTCTATTGTAAGGATTTATCAAGAACTGCTAGAGTAATAAGTCAAGAAAGTCGAGCAGACCTGTGGGAAACATAAGCAGAGTTTGTTCTTGTGTCTACGATAGACTTTGATTCTGCCTCTTCCACTTTGGAGGAGTTTGATAAAATAATCTCTGTGTTATTTTCGAGTTAAGAAAATTTCTGTGTCTACTATTCATATTTCTTTGGCCACTTAGAATTAATACCACCCCTTTTGGTAGTATGCTTGAAGACATGTGTTTTAAAATTACTTATATATATATTTTAAAATCTCTACAATACCAGAAACTGAAAAACCTGCAACTCCTAGAGCCTTGGCAATGCACCCAGCCTACGTCTATGGCAGACGTGTGCTGTGCCCGGGCTGGGCCTAACTGATCCTAAGAGCAACACTTTCTACTCTAAATACTCTTTGACCGTTTCTAAGTTTTAGAATAGAAAATCCAGAATCAGAAAACTGCTTTGTCTGTGGCTTGTCGCCAGCATGATCCTCACAGGCCTGTGAGTCCAGCCAGGGGCTCTCTCGCCATTTTCCCTGATTCCACAAACTCTGCCACCTCATCCAAAGCCTCTACACATCCCGGGACCCCCAACCTCTTTCTCCACCAGTGGCAATTCCAGACTGTGTTCCACCTGCAGCCCCCTTTGTTGGACACCGCTCTTCTGCTTCTCTGTTGACATTATACCCAAGGGAACTTTTAGTACTTATTCTGATGGATCTTCCCTTAGATTTCTTCATCCTTTAGATGACTGCTCTTTTGATCTATACAAATTCATATATGACTTCTCTCCCCACATTTTGATAATCATTAGTAGCCTGCCTGTAGAGATTTCTTTGGGCTCTGAATTCCCTCCCTAAAACATAACGGGCTTGTTATGGGCAGGTGTGTTTAGCAATCTCAGAAAATGTGTTTGGGGAGGTTAAGTCAGATCTACAAGAAAAGTTTTGAAGCAGTGGCCAAATGTTTCCACCTTTAAGATTTAATCAACTTTATTTATATTCCAAATAATTATGGGTGTTTAAGTAAAGAATTATAATATTACTTAACATGGGTTTGCACAATCCAGAATGTGCTAATTTACTTAATTAAATTAATTAACACCTTCTGGATTAAGATCAAGATGTCTAATGCTGTTAATCAATAATGACTTATTAACTCTGAACCACCAAATCAATACTCCCTCTCTTTTAAGTATTCTGATGAATAATTGAAAAGCGGAAACCAGGTCTGGTGGTGCCAGCCAGTAACCCAGCTACTTGGGTGGCGGAGGCAGGAGGATTACACGTTCAAGACCTACTTGGTCTACAGAGTGACCAAGCTTGGGCATCTTAAGTGAGACCCTGTCTCGAAAATAAAAAGGAAAAGATTGGGCTGGAATTCAGTGAGATTGTCTGCCTGGCACCTGTGCTGACCTAGCTCTAAATCTCAGTACAAAAAAAAAAAAAAAACCCAAAAAACAAAAACAAAAAACAAACCAAAAAAACAAAAACAAAACAAAAAACCTCCTTTGTAACTTATCTTTCTCCAAAATCCAATGAATCAATTATATGAAACTTCAAAATTATAAAGTTTTAAGAAACAAAAAAAAGTTAATGAATTCTTTATTTGACGGCCGACAGACTTATGTGCTAAAAACTCGAATACTTGAAGCACAAAGCAATTTAAAAAAAAAAAAACACTGGAGACACATCCGCTTAAGGACGAAGGAACAAAATTACAGAGTTCCTTTGAACAAAAGCAAGCAAACCTGAGATTACTTGTGCTTGATTGTTTGCACTTGCTGTCGCCTGCAGCGCAGGTGCAGACGTGCCATTATCGTAAAGGGCTGTGCGTTTTATTTTTGCTCCAGATTGTTACTTACAGGAGCCCAAAAACGTTACTTTGAAAAATTATCAATTTACTGTGACAGATATGCTGAACAAATTCCAGTAACCTTTGTGCTTGGTAAGTATAGGTCCCACGCAGAATGCAGCCACACAGCTGTCTCCGTTAGATGACACAGGACTGCATGACAGTGCTTCCGGGCTGAGAGGCATGCGGGGGAGAGCCGCCGCTGCTTGCAATGGCACACGGCCGGTCCCTAAGGTTTGCCTTCAGGGCTGCTTCTGCTACATTAACATCGAACAGTTTGAGGTCATAATCTGCTATGGACAAAGCTTTCTCTCCACTAACCCTCCATTTTTGCAGTCAATATTACAGTTCTAATACCCGCTTACTGGGTGCCCTGACCTTGCCAGGCACCTACATTCCCTCCCCTCTTGGAGGGCAAGACCGTAAGGTTTGGATGATACCATCCTTCCAGATCTCGAACCCCTAGAAAGGCTAAAATTCTGCTAAAAGTGTGTCCGTTGAGATGTCTCCGGTGAGAAACTCCATGATGGCTTCTGGTTATCCCACAGGGTTCTATGTTACTCTGGTAGTGAACCGATGGTGGAACCAGTTTGTGAATCTCCCTTGGCCGGACAGGCTCATGTTCCTCATCTCCAGCAGTGTCCACGGGAGCGACCAGCATGGGCGCCTGCTCCGAAGGACGCTGATGCGCTACGTCAATCTGACCTCCCTGCTTATCTTCCGCTCGGTGAGCACGGCGGTGTACAAAAGGTTTCCGACCATGGACCACGTGGTCGAGGCAGGTACGGTGCACGCTTTCTTCTCGTGGGCTCAAGATCAGACGTAGGAACCACCGAAATACTCTAGAAAGTACCTAAGTGTATTGCTTCAAGAAATGTTTGTGGGTTGTCTCCTGTGTGCCAGAAGAATTCTTAAAGGGCAAAGATGAGGAAAGTGTGATTCCTGCCGTCAAGAAGTGTCCTTGGGAGGCAGAGAAGTAGCTGCAAGTCAAGATGTCTTGCGATAAGAGCGATGATGGTAGTCACAGTCATTAAAGCAACCTTTCCAGGGCTGCATGGTGAATGTTTTTATTTTATTTTATTCTGAGGGTTGTTTGTTTGTTTGCTTGCTTTGCCTTGTTTTCTGTTGTGACTTTTGTTTTTGAGACAAGTTATCATTAGGTAGCAGGCTGACCTTGAATTCATTGCAATCCTCCAGCCTTAGCCACCCTGGACTCATTTGGGGGGGATTCCAGATGTGAGCCACATGCCTAGTTTATAGCTATTTCAATTGTCTCAAGACGTCATGAACACAGAAAAGAATTTAAAGAGATGTCAAGCTGTTCTGAATCACAGAGCTGGTTAGTGAAAGGAACAGAATTAAAATTCAGGTACAGGAACATCAAGATGATATATGTGTTTTGAAACAAAGTCAATTCTGGAACGAATCTGCATGTTGGTTTTTATCCAGGTAAAAAACCTGGATAAAACTTTGATAACCAAAGTTATCAAAGGCTCTCTCGGTATGGATCTGTCTCTTCAGGGCTTTATATGGTTTCTTGGATCTAGTGTGTCGAAAAGAGTCACGTGTGAAGGATGGAGCTCTGGGCTATGTAAATATTTAACAAAGAAGCTGTAAAACCAGCCTTCAGTGGTGTGAGGATTAAGTGAAGTCACTCTTGGCCCGTGTCGATGATCTGAGCACGCAGAGAGCTCTGCCTTCATTTAGGCTACGATCTCAAATTAAATTGTAATCTCCAGTTTCTAAGTTTTCTAAGAATATTGTTGTTTTGTTGTTGTTATTGTTTGGGGGTTTTGAGGAGAGTTTTTTTTTTTCCAAGAGAGGGTTTCTCTGTAGCTTTGGAGCCTGTCCTGGAACTTGCTCTGTAGACCAGGTTGGCCTCGAACTCACAGAGATTCACCTGCCTTCTGAGTGCTGGGATTAAAGGCGTGCGCCGCCATCACCACCCGACTATTGTTTGTTTTTTGATTTGTTGGCCTTGTTATTGTGTGTGTGTGTGTGTGTGTGTGCGCGCGCGCGCGTGTATGTGTGTGCACACGCATGGTATGTGGGGGTTTTTATGGGAGACATAGATAATAACTAAGGGTTGGAATTCTGACTCCACTATTCACTAGTAACATGACATAGTTTAGGTACTTAGCCTTTCTGTGCCTCAGCTTCCTCAGGTATAAAATGGGCTTATGCTAACACCTATGTTTCATACCTTGTAGGTTCACTATGAGAACTAAGTAAGTTAATGGTCACAAAGTGCTCAGAGCAATTCCTAACATCCGGCAAATACTATGTCATTTCTCATAAAGGAACCGTCTAGAACAGCGTAGCACAGCATTTTGGTCACTTCGAAAGTCTCCTTGAATCCACAACATCGTGGGTATTTTTGATCTATTTTCACCATGAGATTGAGAAAGTTGGGGTGGAGAAAGAAAGCAGGGGTGTTATGTGAGAAAGTTGTGGGGTGCAAGAAATTAGTGGAGAAGCCAGGCAGACGTTTGAGCCGCCTGGGAAATACACAGGTGTATTGTGTGTAACATCAGGAACCAAAGCCAAATTAACGGCCCGCTGTCCTCCAAAGGGAAAGACAGGTCACTGCTTCAAATAACTAACCTGAAACACTCCTGGGAAACTTCAGCTTTGGGAAACTTCAGCTTCTTACCCTAATACTCAGGGAATAAAGATATTAAGGTTGACTTGCTCTGAAGAAAAGTAGAAAAACAAACAAGGAAAGTTAGGCTGAACGAAAGTGCTGCTTCTCCACGGCATGGAAGGGCTTTTTTTTTTTTTTTTTTTTTGGTTTTTCGAGACAGGGTTTCTCTGTAGCTTTGGAGCCTGTCCTGGGACTCGCTCTTGCAGACCAGGCTGGTCTCGAACTCACGGAGATCCACCTGCCTCTGCCTCCCGAGTGCTGGGATTAAAGGTGTGGGTGTGCACCACCACCGCCCGGTTTCAGCCTCATTCTTAAAACAAATCACACCCTCTTAGCGTGAGCTCTGTATTAAAAGAGTGTCCAGCCGGGCCAGCCAGCAATAGAGAAGACTTTGGGGCCTCCTGTCAGACCTGAGCTGCCAGGACTGAACTGGACCTGGGTCGGCAGGCAAGTGAGCAAGCTTGGTAGCAGGAGACTGGTGTGACTTTGTTTTCTTTGTGTGTGTTAACACACTTGTGCAAATGGCTGACTTGCAACCAAGGTTTTTTTCCTTTCTAAGGTATCTGGGGTGTTGAATTTTACATCTCTCCCTATTCTCCATACCCCTAGCACTCCAAGGGAATCTGAAAAATGATAGCCAGTCCCTCACTGGTGTGCACTCAGAGTCGTGTGTCTGGAAGCCCAGTTCACAGAGCCACAGACCTCGGCTGATGGCGGAGAGATCGGACACTTAAAAGAAATCCCACACGAGCTTAGAACTGAGAGATAGATAGTTACTTATTTAGGGGGAAAACTTACAAATCAGGATTCTCTTCTTGAACGGTGGATGGAGATGGTATGGAACGAGCAAAGGGGAACCAGGGGTGAGGAGAGAAGGGGCGGACTCCACAGCGACATCCCGGTACATAGTTTAAAAGGCCACACCCCAGTAGGTGGGTCATTACTAACTGTAAACCTTCCTGCAGCATTCTGTGTCTTGAGTGTTCATTTAAAGTGCATTGTCCTGGACCCCACTTTGAATCTCCTGGATCAAAAATACCTGAGCCTTTAGAAGTGCTGCTTAGACCCCTTCAGTTAAACACGTTTCCATGTCTCTCCTTCCTCTTTGTGTCCCAGACTCGCCTACCGTGGCAGTCCTTCTGCCTCAGCCTCCCTGGGGCAGGGATCAGAAGTGAGGCTCTCCACTCTTGGCTCCACGTCGTCGTTGTCCACACGCTGAAGTTGAAAAGTACCGACTCTTTTAAGGAATGCTTTAAAAACAAAACCAAACAAGCAGCAGCAACACCTCTTTTTCTGATTCCTGGGGGTAGGGGGGGGTGGGGGTGGAGGCTGAATCTACTGAGGAGAGAGGCCATTGCTACTAACAAAGTACGGACAATGAAGATGGAGTAGATTCGAACTGTGGGTTTACCAGTGACTGCAGAGTTCAAAGGGTGTCCTCGGGCAGTAAGCTTGAGTCACTTGTTTGTGCAGAGCAAGCATAGTTCTGGCTTAAAATGTTTAGTTTCTTTGGACTGGCTGAAAGAGTCAGACACTAAGAGGGATTGGATGGAGCTCAAAATCTTTCTCAGAGCCCTTAAGACCGTGACTGATAACCTTCATTAAAAGGCCTTGTTTATCCTGAGGCAGGGGTCTATCCTGGAGGCTGTGTCGAGTGGATTGTCTCCAGTTCAAGGCCAACCCGAGTGAGTTCCTGACCAGACAGAACCACTTAGCAAGATCACACTCAAAGACAGAAAAAAAGTAAAAGGGGCAAGGGTTGTTCTTTAGTTTCCATGTGCTTTTTGTAGGAAGGGCAGAGGACACGGATTATGCTCAGAGGAATGCAAACATGTGCACAGCACATATATGATCTCAGGCCCGTGTGTCAGGTGGCCACCGAGCTGCAGGAACGGCCCCAGAGCCCGGCATTTCCTGCGGCCCCAGCCAGCACGCTCTGTCCGTGGCAGCGCTGACTCATGCAGAGTCTGGCTCCTTCCCCCATCCAGAGGGCTGACTCAGTCTCATCCAGGCTCTGATTCCAAGTTGTGCCACTGGACACACGCCTCCGCTACTCCCTGACTGCTTTCCGCCTGTGCCAAGGGTTCTGGGAAGAATAGGAAGTTGGAGATGGTGGAAAATGTTTGGCAGGTGTCCTGAGTCTAGAGCCAGGGCACCTACTGCTGCCTAAGGGGTTACAGGACTCATAACTATGCCACTACCCTGCATTGTAGGGCAAAATAAGTGGGGGATAATGCTGAGGACACACATACTCCCTCCCACATATACACACATAAACACATGCACACACATACACACACATATAAAACATACAAACATACACATACACACAAACACAAATATAAGCACACATACATACAAAGATATACATACATGCAAACACAAATACACACATATAAACACACATACATACAAACATACACATAAACACATATATACACACATACACACAAATAAACACATATAAACACACATACATACAAACATACACATAAACACATATAAACATACAAACACATATATGCACACATACATACAAATATACACATACACACAAATACACACATATAAACACACATACATACATACAAACACACATAAACACATATAAACATACAAACACATATATACAAGCATACATACACACAAACACACATATAAACACACATACATGCAAATACACACACACATACATATAAACACACACATACACACCTCATCTACTGACCACCCTACTTAAAATCACCTATAAGAAAAAGTTATGTCTTTAGAAGTTGAGAATACATCAGCCACTGTTAAAGCCAGTGCTGGAAGATGTCAGTGCATCTGACAAGCTCCCCTAGACAGTGGTAAGGGGCCCCGAATGACAGGCTGAGAGATAATGAGATTTAAGTCTGTGTCCTCTAAAGCTCTTACCCCAAAACTTCGCAAGGGCCCTTGCCTGCACATCCTCCATACAGGGCAGGAGGAGGCAGGTGCGGGGGCGGGGGAGCAAGGAGCAGCTTCCTCTGAATGTTCAAAAGTTTAGGCTGGAGCCAGGCACGCCAGGCCCTTCCCCGCCAGTCTCTGAACTTCCTTTGTTTTTAAGTTAAACAGTCACATTCTATCATTCTGAGGCATAGGAGAACCACGCTGCATGCTTTGAGAAAAATATATCTAATTTGTTGTCATCTCAGGTTAAATTCTCAAATTAAAAATAAAAAGCTTTCTACTTCTGCTTATACTAAAATTGAACTCAAAATAAGTCAGTTACGCTGAAAAGCCCCTGAAGTGTAGACTGTCTGGTATTTATCAAAGGGTTTGCAAGAGAGGCTCTGCTATTTTGCCTCTTGACTCTAAACTTGTTCTGGAAAAATTCTAGTCATTCAAATCACCTGCCCTGGAAAATGTCACTCACTCCAAGTCAAGTGCACAATCCTGGATCTTCGCTAACTTGGGCCATGACCTTTGTTGATTGTTTATATTTTAGAACCAAGCTGAATCCAAATCTTTCACCTAACACTTCACAAGTATCAGAGAAGAAAATAGTTCTCGTCAACGCCGCTCATCAGAAGCGCAAAGACGGAAATAGAAAATTACAGTCATACTCTGAGAGAACCAGTGACAGAGCTGCCAATGACTATCAGGCATTTGCCCGTTCTGTGAGGTTTCCTGGGGCCGGGGATGCAGCTGGTTGATAGAGAGCCTGCCGGGCCTGAACAAAGCTCTGGGTTTCATCCCGGCACTGAAGAAGTCAGACGCAGAGGCTTGTGCCTGTAATCCCAGCTCTGGGCAACTAGAGACAAACCGGGGGTTCCAGGTTATCTTCTGCTACATCTTGAGTTTGAGGCCCACCTTAGGCACATGAGAGCCTATCTGAAAGTTAATTAATTAACTAGTTAATTAATTAAAAAAATAAGAGAATGAAAAGATGACTTGCTTTTCATTGGAATGAACAGCAAGTTTGATTCTCGACACCACGTGGCGGCTCACAGCTGTCAGTAACGCTAGATCTCCCTAGAGAATCCAGCATCCTCTTCTGGTGCCCACGGGCACCAGACATGCACATGGGACACATACATACATACATACAAGCAAGAATTTATATGACTAGATAAATAGATAGATAAACAAATCCATAGATAAATCTTCTTTTAAGTAAGAATAAAGCAGAGTTGAACACATAGCATGTACCAGGCACTGTGCTGGGCAATGGGGACATAATTTAAGCAAGTACATAATGGTCCCTCTCAAGGGTCAGTAACAATTACCACAAGTTTTGGCCCACACTAATGATTTTCAGAGACAAGTTACAACTGAACTTCATGTCTCTATATTGTATTTCTCTCTCTTCCTCTGAAGCGAATGTTTTCCTTTGGTGCCCAGTTAGTAAGAACAATTTAAACATGATAACCTTAAAGAAAGGGGTCACTTTTACTTTTATTTTTCTTTTTGGCAGCTGCAGAGGCTGGGGTGGGAGTGAGTTTCATGATAGAGGTTTTTCTGTGTAACAGCTCTGGCCCTCTGTAGATCAGGCTGACCTCAAACTCACAGAGATCCACCTGCCTCTGCCTCTGTCTTCTGAGTGCTTAGGATTAAAGGCGTGCGCCACCACCGCCCAGCTCATTTATTTTTATTCAAGCCCTGGAACCTTAAACAAAGTCCCCAGGCCTTTTTCTGAGACTGGTGAAGCCCGGTGAGATTACCCTGGAGGTTTCAGTTACCGCCTCACATGGCGAGCACTGGGTTGCCGAGTGACTGTTGAGTAGAAACTCTGATTTAAGATGCACTGGCCACAAGGTTAGCCCCTTGGATTTTGTATATTTATCCCTGCCCTGCAGCTTGCTGTCTTTTCTTGGGCATGTTCCTGGTGCTCCGGCTCCTTGGGCTGGTTCAGTGCCTTGGTGTCCTGTGTTAGAGGAGAGATGGCCAAAGGGACAGTGGAATTCACGCCTGCGCCAGCTTCCGCCATTGGCTGAACCTTTAGAGGCTGAGTCAGATATTCCTGTGTTGTCACCTGATGAGACCGAGCAGACAGAATGTCATCCTGTGAGGGAAACCTGGCTCACCATGTGCACTGCTTGCTCCACACAGGAGGCAAAGTGCAAGGCGGAACTGGCCCTCCTTGACCTGCCTGCCAGCAGTGGACAGCCTCCCTGTCCGTGACTGAGGGCAAGTCTATCCGCCCAGTATTTCTGAAAGTGGGATCCCTGTCATTGAATTGTCAAGAGATTTTTTTTTTCCAAGACAGGATTTTACAGTGTGTCCCAGGTGTGTGCCACCATGCTGAGCCAGGATCTTTTTTTAACTTGTTTTCTGTTTGTTTATTTGTTTGCCTGCTTGCTTGTTTTGAAACAGAACCCTGCAGTGTAGTCTGAGTTAGCCTGGAACTCAATAGGTAGCCCAGGCTGACCTGAAACTCAGGGCAATTGCAAATTGCCTCAGATCTGTTAAGTAAATGAAATTCAAGGGCACCCACTTAGGCAAGGAGTTAAAAACGCTAATTGTGTGTATGTTATTTCGTGTGTGTGTGTGTGTGTGTGTGTGTGTGTGTGTGTGTGTGTGTGATTGTATTTTATACAGTGACCTGCCAAATAGAAAATCCACTTCCAGATGGAGAGATGGATATTTTGGTCATTTCGGGGAAATAACGGAATAGCTCTCAGTCAGTATTGCCACCCCAAAAGCTGATTTTACTCTGTTGTATCCTATTTCAGGCTTTTTGATCAATGGGCTGCAACTCCTTGTTGGGTTAATGTTCTTAAATCATTTTAAAAAAAAACTTCTGAGCATTATGTTGTGTGGGATTAGACAGGGAGAACTCAGGATAGAGTAGAAACAATACTATCTTGTGTAGTACCCAGTAAACACATAATGTAGAAGAAATGACAGTTATTTTTTGAACCACATATGTCTCATGGTCTGGTGCCTTGCCCTGCACAGCAATGCCGTGACTTGATTCTAGCTCCGTCTCAGTCTTACTTTGCATCTCCTCAATTTCCCCGCTTGACAGGGATTCCTAAGCCTCTCCCATTGTGTTTAATGGGCATCTCTAGTTGAAGTGGGGTCTCTGTTGTATGCATTTGGAAATGAGTCAGAGACGTTGGAGTCTTCTTGAAAAAGTTGTCCCGAGATGCTGAAAACACAGCCTTCTCTTAGAGGAAGAAGTGGGATCACGCCCACCCTTGCCTTGAGCTTGGAGCTGCAGAGCTGTGGTTCCTCTGCTAAGGGAGCCTCTCTGGAAGGCCAAAGACATCTGCCTCTGCTTCAACCAGAGGACAAACAGGCCAACTCTGCAGCCGACAGATCTGTGATGGCAGGGATCTTGCCTGCTAATGGACTTAAATAGTCCTTGCCTTAGGGGCATGACAAATTTGCCTTCCATTAGCAAATCCTGCTCCATCAAACCACAGCTCAAGTTGTAAGTCAGCACAAGCATCCAGCTCTAAGGATGGGCATAGGGGTATCTTGCCCTGATTAGATATATTAAAAGCCTTATGATTTAATAAGTCTAATATAATTAGACATATTCAAGTTGTTTTGCACACAAAGAATGTGAAAATCACTGGGCAGAGCTGAAGCAGCCGGAAAGAAAAGAGATTGTGAGAGACGTTCTAGGTTGACGCAGTAGCTTTGCCAAACCAGACGTAGGGCCTGAAGGAGAGAGACATGTGGCCACAGGATGGTGGTAGAGCAGCCAAACTGCAATTAATTTGTAAGGCCATTAAACTCTAGTACAGCACAGCAACAGCGGTAATTAATTTGCCTTAGCTATTAGGATAATAAAAGTTTTATAAATTTTAAGGCATCGGTGTCTAGTTACAATGACCTGAAAGGCTGATGAAGATAGCATTTCACTTCATAACTAGCACCCCTTAAATGGATTTGAACCCCCACCTAGTCTAGAGCTTTTCTTTCAATTGACCATCAATTTGATTTCTGAAATCGGGTGACTTCAGATGTGTGAGCCAGCAGGGAATGTCTGGAGTCATCCTGTCTGTGGACTCGGGGACGACGCACTAAGTTCTGCTGCTTCATCTCCCAAGAACCTGTTAAATTATCAATAACTTTGGGCTGAAATAAAACTCGAAAACCACCAGCTTTCTTTCCTTTACACGACCCCTCCCATCCATAAATGTCTTTCCCAGAGCGCAGGACACGGCTCTGGCTTTAGCACTGATGCTAACCAAGGCCTCGTTCTGCATGTTTACTTTCTGCTTAAACGCCAAGAAAGGACTTGCTAGCACAACTTGATCCACACGCCTGAATAAAAAATAACCAGACACAAAGTTGTTCTCTGGCCAAATTACAGAAATTGCAGCCAGTCTGTAAGTGTGGTCATCTTTCTTTCTTTTTCTTTCTTTCTTTCTTTCTTTCTTTCTTTCTTTCTTTCTTTCTTTCTTTCTTTCTTTCTTTCTTTCTTTCTTTTGAATCTAGAATTGCACTCTAAATCCCAAGAATCTAAGTGTCAGACAATCGATATGGAGTAGCTAAGATAGGTTTCCAGTTAAAGGCGGGACAGCTGTGGCAAGCCTTTAGGCCCGAAGTGAAGAAGAGCCAAGTTCATCTGTTAACTGTTTTATAAAGCACAAGAGACAATTTGTTCTTGAGCCGAATATGAGTGGCGAGGGCCTTAGAACACAGATCCAGGTTGTCCCAAAACACATGTTCCACAAAGAAGGGAAAATTTCACAGGTTTCAGAACAAAGAAAGTCATAACCCGAGGCTAACTTCCTATAATAGCATTTAGTCATGTTCTATAAGCCCATTGTAAAAGAAAAGGCAGATTATCCGCATCATACGGTGAATTAGTCAGGGTCACAGAACTTATGGAATGAATATATATACAAAGGGAATTTATTGTAATGACTTACGGTCTGTATTCCAACTAATCCAACAATGGCTAGCCATGAATGTGAAGTCCAAGAATCTATTAGGTGCTCCATCCCACGAGGCTGGGTGTCTCAGTTGGTCTTCCATATGCTGGCATCCTGAAGAAGTAGGCTCCAGTGCCAGTGAAGGGATGGATGTGCTAGCAGGGTGAGGGCAAGCAGACAAAGTGCAGAAGCTTCCTTCTTCTACCTTCTTATACAGACTTCCAGCAGAAGGTGGAGACCGTATTAAAAGTATGCCCCCCCCCCCCATTGCTTCAAGGTCTGGATCAAAGGTGTGTTTCTTCCCACCTCAAAGGTTTGAACTAGAAGTAGATTCACCACTTCAAACCAAGTGGAACATCTCTCACCGGTGTGCCCTCCATTTCTGGACTGGACTCATTCTAGATAGAGTCAAGCTGGCAACCAGGAATACCCATCGCGTGTAACAACTTTGAGTTGTATTGAGACACAAGAACAAAATTATTGGCCTAGTTTCTTTTTTAATTTCCAAAAGAAGCATCTAGGCATGGGCAGAACCTTAGCTAGTATAAGTAAACTTGATATAATTTGAGTCTAGTGGCCTGAAGGTAATTATCGGTTCTGTAGCTATCACTACGTCTATTTCATAGACTGTATCAGCTGGACAGTGATCTTCATGTTAGAATTCCCTGCAGGTCTTTGTAAGCATGCCACTGCCTGGTTCCTGGCTCAGTAGATCATCCAAGAAAACTTAGAGCAGCCCTACCTGACCCCACCTAAGCCAGTTGAAACAGACTCTCTGGGGGAGAAGGCGGTGGCATTTCTAAAAGTATCCATGGCACCTTAACAGCAGACCTTACTCAAGAACTGCCCACAAGTGGGACTGGCCCTCCCCAAGTTTACTAGAGATTAACAGTGAATTTGAGAGCAAAGTCTTCTGTATGAGACTTCCTTCCTGAGAACACTGGCCTAAATCGCACCAGATCTAGGAGACCTAGGGAACCCTACCACTCAAGGAATCAATGACTGTCAAAATAGTGTGACGGCTTCTTCTATGACACATCTGCTCTATAGCATCACCTCTTAAGTCATACATGCTAAGGAGGGATACTGACTTGAAACAGAAAAACCAAACATGTAATCAGACTACAGACCAAGATGTAAATGCATTTGTATTAAGGCAAAGTTGGTTCTAATTGGAACTTCATTAGTAGTTCATCAGAATTCCATTAGCAAATGATTACATTTTAGAGGCAAAAGTAAGCCAAGATGAATATCTAATAAAATTAGTTTTGTGAATAATCTTTCATTCAGAAATTATAACTCACACAAAAAATTAAAACATTTATGAGCCACTAGAAAGAGCTAAAGGTGTACAAGCCAAGTCATGTCAACATGATTTTCAGTAACAACATTAGAACCAGGGCTGGGCATTAGCTCAAGAGGTAGAACACTTGCCCTAGGTGCAATCCCTAGGACCACAATAAAGAGGCCATGGTGATCAAAAATTAGAAACAGCTTAAATGTCTATTCAAAATGGAATTAAATAAAACATTGCAAACAACTTTTAATATTAGTCGGGAGCAGTCATTGACATAGTGATTTTGCCCTCTATATATTAATTTTTAATCTCTAATATACAAACAACAATAGAAATAAATCATAACTATGTATGTAAATTACATTAATTTGTGTTTAACAAACAGGTGTGTACACACATCCATGGGATTTCTCTCTCAAGTTATACAGTAGACTGGCCATAGCGATTTTTTCTAGGGAAAGAAACAACATGGTTAGGGAAGAAGGAAGGCTTATTTTCCCCACTAGTATTCATTTGGTCTTCTAGGATATTTATATCACTTGAATTAATTAACCTTTAGTTTTAAAAGAAAGGTAAAAATCAAGCATAAACTGCAAGCTGTTAAAGTACATTTCTCTATAAGTAGGCTTTAAGAAAATGAAGCTGACCAGGCAATGGTGGCGCACGCCTTTAATCCCAGCACGCGGGAGGCAGAGGCAGGAGGATCTCTGTAAATTCAAGGCCAGCCTGGTCTACAGAGTGAGTTCCAGAACAGCCAAGGCTACGCTGAGCAACCCTGTCTGGAAAAAAGAAGTGAAGCCAGAGAGACAGCTCAGCAGTTAAGGACACACACTGCTCTTACAGAGGACCCCAGTTCAGTTCTCCACACCCAGTCTGACGCCTCTGGTTTTGGGGGGCACCCGCACACACATAATTAAAAACAATAAGACTAGATCCTCCTTCAATGTTTTTTTTTATTATTTATTAAATAAACCCGCGACCTTGTTCCTCTTCTTCCCTTGTGCGGGGAGAGAGGGAGTGAAGGAGGGACCCAGATACAGTGTCAAAGGTACACTATTCCCTAGCAGTAAGTGTGCTAAACTCTTCATGTATGTTTACCATGTCAGGTAACCCCCCCCCCCACCGCGTGCCTTTCTGATGCTGGCTTCCAACATGGTAGGCAAGCGCTCTACCACTGAGCTCTAACCCCAGTATCATCATCATAAAGCAGATATTATCACAGTGGAAAACACCGAGGCTCAGGGAGGTCTGATGGAGAAGGCGGGAGGCACGGCCGTGGGAATCACAACTCTTGCTGAGCTCCGTATGCGCTCTCGAATTTTAGTCTCTTAACCCTCGCAATTCTAAGTATTATTGCTGCCGATTTTAGATTAATAAATCAAAATGTAAAGGAGAAACTTCCTTAGATATCCTAGATCAGGGCTCTTAAACGCTCTCCATTCAACAACCCCCTTTTACAGGAGGCATTTTATGACCACTTAGGCATATGGTGCTATAAAATATGTATAAGAGCAAACAGTAACTGAAAATAAATTGTAAAGAAATTTACTTGGGATAGCATGATGCCCCAACAGGTAAACAAATGCCTCTGCCACCAAGCCTGGTAACCTGAGTTTTATCCACAGGAGCCGTGGAAGGGGAAAGCTAAGCCCTGAAAGCGGCTCTCTAAGCCCCACACACGCTGTGGCACCACATACATACATACATGAATAAATCTAATTTTGAAACTTTTATAATAGAAATTTATTTTAATGCAGTTCTCTGATGTACATAAATATGACTTGTTATTACAAGTGAACGAATTAATTCTAAAGGTGAAAGGTGAAAATAAACAACAGTTATAGTTCAGCTGGACTACCTGCCTAACGCCCCAAAGCCCTGGACTTGACCCTCTGGTGTGGGAGAATTGTCTGTATTCTGTCAATCATATTTTAATAAAACGCTGATTGGCCAGGCAGGCAGTATAGGCGGGAAAGCCAGACAGGAAGTAGGGGTGGAACAAAGAGACTGGGAGTATTCTGGGAAGCAGGAAGCTCCCTCAGCAGTTCTGCCCAGACCACTGGAGAGGAAAGATGTAAGCTGCCCCACTGGAAAAGGTACTGAGCCATGTGGCTAACGTAGATAAGGATAATGGGGTAGCATAAGTTATAAGAGCTAACAAGTAGCCTGACCTAATGGGCCAATCAGCTTTGTAACTTATAGAGATCTCTGTGTGATTGATTTTCTCTGGGACTTGCCGGCTGTGAGGTACCAGGCGGGACAGGTACCCCAACAAGCCGGCCCCTCATGTTACAACCCTCAGCACCACATAAAAACAAACAAACAAACACAGCCACAGAGACACATGCCTGTAATCCCAGTATGTGGAACATAGAGGCAGAGGCTCCATAGTGAGTTTGAGGTCAACTTGGGCTACATGTTTCCCTGTCTCATAAAAAGAAAAATTGATGGTAGAAGTCGGAAAGATGGTTCAGTAGTTAAGAGCACTTTGCTGCTGTGTATAAGAGAACCAGAGTTGAGGTTCCAGCACCCACAAAGGGTGACTCACAAGCACTTGTAACTACAGTTCCAGGGGACCTGGCCACCATGCAAACTTGCATCTACACATATGTATACCCACAGATAACACGCATATAAATAAAGTAAAATTGTTTTCTTAAAAAGAAGTAAAATCGCATATAAATGAGACAATGTGCCTATTTATTTTATATGCATAATTAATTATTGGCCAAATATTTGGTAGTGTGTGACATCATTGGCTTTTTCAGAGTTATTGATATTCTGATTTTGTAATCATCAATTAGAATGCCACTTCTAATAAATATACAGCATAAAACAGCAGAAGCATGTCTAGGGCCATCTCAGATGGAGAAGGCGGGAGGCACAGCCATGGGAATCATGCAGAAGGGGATGCATGATTGGAAATTCTGTACTAATCCAGAGGCAAATTTAATTAACATTTTTAAAAACTGAAACAAATCAACAATTCAAATGGCAATTTTAAAATCAAACACTCAAATGTAATACAATTCATTCAAAGGGGAAAATATTGTTTTTGCTTTCTGTAATTAAACCATTACGTTTCCATAAAAGCAGAACGCTCTACGTGGCTCGTGAAGGCATTGCCACTTCTAGCACAAAATAGTCTTGAGTCTGCGCCGAGATGCTCGAGGCCATGTCTGTTGGTGTTGTGTGGCAACAAGTTATGCTCAGTGCAAAGTGCACATGTTGTGTGCTCAGAACCAAGGCACAGTGGGTCACTTAATATGGCACGGGTGTATGTGGCAAGCAACACCTCGGATTCATTATATGTTTGATCTTGAATCAATTTTTGGTCATTGTATGTTCAAAAATCTGTTACTAATAGTTCACAACCCACATTCAGCTATGTGACCCTAAAGGGGGCTGTGCCTCACATTTTAAGAATCTGTGTCCCAGACTCACATGTCTGCTTTCTTACCTTTACCGTCAGATTGCCAAGATGATGGGTTGCTTCACATGTGGAAATATAATGTGTATGTAGTTTGTGTATGTACATGCACACAACTCATGTGCAAAACTCTTCATCTCTAGCACAAATATAAACCACTGGAGACAAGAATATTTCTTTAGCACCTTCCGTTACCCCAGTATGCTTACATAGAATGCTAAAATTATGGTAATGCATTGGGCTTAACTAAGTGTGTATAACATCCCTATTGTTATTTTGTGTAAAGGTTTTATGACAGCAGACGAAAGGAAATTGTTCGACCACCTCAAATCACCACATCTGAAATACTGGGTCCCCTTCATTTGGTTTGGAAATCTTGCCACCAAAGCCCGGAATGAAGGTAGAATCAGGGACAGCGTCGACCTTCAATCATTGATGACCGTAAGTATTTAGTAAGCCACGAGAAGATGCTAATTGGAACTCTAGGACCCTGGATGTAAGAGGTCAGACCAGTGGTCTGCTCTCGTCACTCCAGATTCTGCAGAGCTAGGAAGCCGGTGGGAAACCCACAGTGTGCAGAACAGAGAGTGAGCAAGGTGTGCTCAGCATATTCTGTGAGAGGCTTGTAGGGAAATGGTAAAGCCAGGATTGCCAAAGACTCTGAAGAGGCGCATTGCCCACAGGTCTTTGCGACCGCTTGTGTAAGGATTCTAGATTAAAATTCTTAGTTTTCTTTCTTGGTGATGGGATAAACCCCCAGCACCCCGAGTAAAATCTTAAGGAAGAATAAACTTCAACCTTTCCCCCCAGATTCGAATAATCTAACTTTAAATCAGCCTTTCTGTTGCTCCAGGGAACGAAACAATGTCTTGCTGGATAAAAGACAAGATCGCCTGAGTAAATTGGGAGCGTGGGGGTCATGGGAGAAGGTAGAAGGGGAGAGGAAGGGAGGAGAGCAGGGGGGGAAATGTATAGCTCAATAAAAACAATTAAAGGAAAAGGTCTCGGGATTCATCAGAGAAATGTATACACAGAAAATCTGCTGTGACAGCTCGGATGGTCTCTGGCTTGGATGAGGCTAAAATGAGTAAATGGTTTTCAAATTGAGGTAATATTAGATTTCAGTCTCATTTGGATAAGGCAAGAGATCGATGACTCTCCATCCTCCCTGTTACAGATAGATTTTCTGTCGATAGGAGCATTTTAAAGTCCCAGTTTGCTGGGCGGAAGGTTTAGCATGTATTCATATGTCTTTTCTAATATCTGTCATACAAATGTTTTTAAGGAGATGAAAAAAATGCTTGCCAAATTTATACCAAAACAACCAGTAATTACTTATTTAGAATATTAACCACTTAGCTCCCTTTGAATGCTTGGGGCCCCAGTCTATACGTTGAAGAGTGCGGATTAGAAAAACAAATTTATCCTTATAACGTTCTACCTTTTCTTAAGAAGATTTGTAAAAATATTTATAAAAAATATTTGTATTTTTATATTTATAAAATTATGTCCAAATGTCCTCATCATTTTTCTTTCCTTTTTACAAACTTCTCCATGGTATCCTTTTTCTTTTTCTTTTTCTTTTTCTTTTTCTTTTTCTTGCTGTTGTTTTTTTGAGACAAGGTTTCTCTGTGTAGCTTTGGAGCCTGTCTTGGAACTCACCCTGTAGAGCAGGCTGGCCTCTAACTCACAGAGATCTGCCTACGCCTGCCTCCCCAGTGCTGGGATTAAAATGCCTGGCTTCCTTTGCTTTTTCATTCTCAGGACTTTCCTTTGGGGACAACTTACAAAGTTGGCCTTAGCGTTTACTGCCATGTTCATCAATAGTGCGCCCGGGTTCTGAGTCCCAGCTCACGTTTATAACTGGTCATCGTTTGAGTAAAGTGCGTTTTCATGTTTTGGGCTTAGGAGATGAATCGGTACCGCTCCTGGTGCAGCCTCTTATTTGGCTATGACTGGGTTGGCATTCCGCTGGTTTACACACAGGTACCAAATACTGTGCATGTGATTGTGATGGCGGCGGGGACAAGAGGGCGGGAATCTGAGGTCAATCTTGGATGTCATTCTCTGGAGCCATCCGCTTTGTTTACTTATTTATTTAGAGATAAGATTCCTAACTGAGACCTATAACTTGCCACCTTTCATTTAAACTTGCCGGTCAGGGAGGCCCCAGGATCCACTTATCTTCACCCCTTCCCCAGAATTGGGGTTACAGGAACAAGCCACCACTCCTGTCGTTTTATACGGGTGCTTCTAATTGGACTCAGGTCCCCATGCGTGTGCTACAAGTACTTTGCTGACCGAGTTAATTGCCCCACATCCCATGCATGTGGCTTTTTCACCCCCACCTGCCCACGTCGCATAGTTTCTGTGGGCAGCCAGCACTGACCTCTCCCTCGCGTCTCCCTCTGTCCCAGGTTGTCACCCTCGCGGTCTACACGTTCTTCTTCGCGTGCCTCATTGGACGGCAGTTCCTGGATCCCACCAAAGGCTACGCGGGGCATGACTTGGATCTGTACATTCCGATCTTCACCCTTCTGCAGTTCTTCTTCTATGCAGGATGGCTCAAGGTAGTCCCCCGTCTTGGTGTCCAAGGCATCTGGAACCCCCCCCCCCCCTTGTTCCAAACTCTCCTCTGCTGAGTCTTTGGCAAACCATTCATGCATAACTCAAAGGTAGACGTGATGGTGTAATGGCTCAGGGATGTGGTTGCTTCTCCATCAAGATTAAAGTTCTGGGTAGAGAGGCTGGGGTGCGGCAGTTCATCACGCAAAGAGATGAGAAGGACATTTCTCTCACAGCTGTTGAGTTTTCTTCAAGTCTCTGTGTGTGCCCATTAGGCTGAAGTAGTGTAATTAAAGGGATAGCTGCACCTGTGCTGGTTTTTAGGTACAACTGGGCAGCGGAAGCGACGGGGGAACCATCAGCCTTTGGGAGCAGATCTGAGCTTTAATACTCGCTTTCAAGCCTGGTTCTGCTCCACTCCGAGAATCGTAAGCAATCCCCTGAGTTCCCCTAGCTGTCCCACGCATTAATCACATTCCGTTTTCAAAAAAGAAGCTCATCGGGATTCAGAGCAGAAACATCAGGATTAACCATGACATGTAGTTTACCAGGAATCTAAAAGCATGCCAGAGCCGTGAGAACAGCTGCTCATCCAGTCACGGGTATGGAACCGTGTTTGTTCCTCCCACCGCCACCAATCCCAAGCCGCCTGAGATGTACGTGTGTATATATCAGAAGCTTGACTCTCCATCCCTTGAAGTTTGTGACAGGAAACAAAAAAGGTCAAAAACAACAGTTCAACAGTTTCCTTAAGTAAAGTGAATTCCAGGAATACTTTCAAGCAGTCTAACAAAACAAAATTTCCAACCACTTGGTCTTCCAAACAGCCAGCTGTGGTCAGGCCTTTGGGTTGGGACACATTCCCCTGCAAATACTGGTTCTTTTGTTGGTTTGCCGCTTCATAAGTGTGTTGGCGCTTTAAATTATACTCCAGTGACGAACAGCATGTCCCTTAAATGGCAAAAATATTTTTAAGCAGATGACAGTGATTCGTATTCTTTCCCCGCTTTCTCAGAGTGAGAAAGAGCAAGAGAGATGGATGGCTCTCTCGGAGGGAAAGGGGGGCTTTATTTTATCAGTATTCACTCGTCACAGTTGATCCGAATGCTCAACTCTCCTGTCATGAAGTTCCATTCTGGTTTGTTTTGTCTCTTCCCCCTTCGTCCTGATGAACTTTGTAACTGTCTGACTGCTTTGTGTGCACATTAAATGCTTGGCTGAGCCATAAAGAGGTTCGTGGCTCCTTTTTTTTAACAAAGTGTCCAAATTCCTTTCCTCTATAAACTGTTTTATTCCTCCCCCTCCCCCCACTTTGAAACATGGTTTCCCTGTAGCTTTGGAGCCTGTCCTGGCACTAGCTCTTGTAGACCAGGTTGGTCTCGAACTCACAGAGATCCACCTGCCTCTGCCTCCCGAGTGCTGGGATTAAAGGCGTGTGCTACCACTGCCCAGCTATAAACTGTTTTTTAAAGGCCAAATATGAAAAGATACACATGTGGCCTGTTCAAGATAAGCCCGCGTAATGAAAGTGCGGTTCCCACGCAAGTGGACTGTGTCTCCATTTGCAAAGAACAGCTCTATCCAAAATGTAGAAAACACAGCTTGACTTTTCTTACTGCAAGTGGTGTCCTCCAGTAAAATCATCTTTGTGACATATTCAATACACAGATGCGTCATGACTGCTAAATACAGGCTGCAATAATATACACAAGACTGATGCTATAAACGTGAAAAGTATGAACATAACAAAATATTTTCAGGACTGAAACAACGGTCTATCTCATTTAAGCAAAACCTCAGGCAAGAAAAGATAGCCTGTCAGCACACAATGAAGGACTTTCAATGTAACGGCCAGGAGGCTCACTAGTTCAGGGCTCCTGTACCCAAGCTAGCCCTGTGGTGTGTGTGTGTGTGTGTGTGTGTGTGTGTGTGAGAGAGAGAGAGAGAGAGAGAGAGAGAGAGAGAGAGAGAGAGAGAGAGAGAGAGAGAGGTGAGTTTGCAGGGTATATACCCTTCTGAATGTATGTACAGGCCAGAGCACAAAGTTGAGAGTTTCTATTCTTCTCCTTCCTTCTTCTCCTTCTTTCTCCACCTCCTCCTCCTCCTCCTCCTCCTCCTCCTCCTCCTCCTCCTCTTCTTCTTCTTCTTCTTCTTCTTCTTCTTCTTCTTCTTCTTCTCTCTCTCTCTCTCTCTCTCTCTCTCTCTCTCTCTCTCCCTCCCCTATTGCCTTGAGACAGGGTTTTTCACTCTATAGGAAGCTTATCGTTTTACTAGGCTACCTGGGCAAGAAACTCTCAGAGTCTACCTGTATCCAGCCCTACATTGCTGGTGTTACAGACATGCTCAACCATGCCTGGCTTTTTACCTGGGTGCTGGGGGTTTGAACTCAGGCCCCTGTGTTTGCTGCTTAAGCACCCTTACCTACTGAGACATCTCCCCAACCTCAAATGGGTAGAGTTTTCACCAAATGGTCTCAGGATCTAGAAACTAATCAAACGATACCTTTATTTTGTTCACTTAAAAATTTTCTTCCCATCTGGAACTGATACCCCCCCCCCAACACACACATACACACACATTCACAAGTAAAAAAAAATCAAAGAAAATTGTTCAAAGAGGTTATATTTGACATCTAAGCCTCTCATTTAAAAGGCTCTTCCATCCAAAAATATGGTATGAATATTTAGTATAGACCAAATGTTAGATGATACTTGGTCAGAAAGCAGTTAAATGGTTCAAAGGAGAACAGAACTATTAGATAAGGGTGAATCTTTAATGTAAAACTAGTCTAGTCTCCAGTTTCTGCTCTCAGGTGAAGTCACTTAGCAGTTATGTCTCATAGCTGGCTATTGGGCAGAATTGTTTATGTCTCATCATTTTGTCTTTCATTACCATTTAACCTCCTGTCATCCCCTGGGCCTTTGCAGGCTGCTCCAAAGCTCAGACGATATAACATACGCCTTGTGTGTAGTTAATGGCCTTTAGTACTCACTTGGCTTCCTTTGGCTCCACGAAGCTCCTGGCTTCCCTGGGGTAGGGCAGCGCTGTCTAGATGAGCAGACGGGTCCCTCTGCAGAGCATGCCCATGAAGGGGCTTGCTGGATGATTAACATCTGGAGAGCAGCCTGCTGCCCTGGAGGATGCGTATTACAAAAGTGGCAGGGAAGGGACAGCTGGAGCAGGGGTCAAGGGTCAACCTCAAATTCCTTCTCCGTCTTCACACGCACTGTGTTCTCGACTGCAGGTTGCCGAGCAACTGATCAACCCTTTTGGAGAAGACGATGACGATTTTGAAACAAACTGGTGTATTGACAGAAACCTGCAGGTGAGAAACTTTTCTGTTCTTTGTGAACAATAACGATAAATCACATGCAAATAGATTCTGGGTACAGGTTCCTGGACGTGAGGGGCTTTTTTGTTTTGGTTTGGTTTGGTTTTGGTTTTGGTTTCGGTTTTTCGAGACAGGGTTTCTCTGTGTAACCTGTCCTGGAACTTCCTCTGTAGACCAAGCTGGCCTTGAACTCACAGAGATCTGCCTGCCTCTGCCTCCTGAGTGCTGGGATTAAAGGCATGAGCCACCACTACCCAACTCCGGACCTGAGATCTTTAACCAATCATGGAAGAACCTTGACCATGCACTGCATTGTGTCTCTCGGAACCTAAAATGTCCTGGATCTCATTTCTAGCGCCATTAAGTCAAGATGATTTTCTCTGTGAACTTTTGTTGGCATCTTCTGGCCTCTTCCGTTTAGTACAGAGCGATATTATAATTCATTTTCTTACCTACTTTGATTTGTCATTGGGAGAGATTAACAGTAATATAAAATGGTATCCAGACATAATCCACTGTGAATTCCTAAACATAACCCAACAGACCCCAGTAATCAGTTGTGTGGGGTGGGAGCTGAGGCTGCAGTGGTTTCTTCCTCACATCTGCAATCATGAATGGAGCCCCTTACCCCGAAGCAGCGCTGTTAATAAAGGCTCATAAAGGCACGGGGGAATTCTCTTTCTAGGGAAGGCTGCTTTAAGAACCTCTGTCTAAGGGCCTTAACCCCATCCATCTGTTTGAAGCCCTGCCAGTCTGTCGGGGAAGAAGCATAATGTTTCCCTCTCTCTGTCAAAACTGGATTCCCAGAGGCTTAATGGTTTATTTGTCACTTTACCTAAGCCAAGACAGAGAGGTTGTCACCGCGATACAGGTCTGTTGATACACTCCTTTAGCCAGGCCTGGTGGTGTAGTCTGTAATTTCAGCACTTGGGAGCCTGGGAAAGAAGAATTACAAGTTCAAGGATGGCCTGAGATATGTGCTGAGAGCCTGTTTCAAAGAAGGAAGGGAGGGAGGGAGGGAGGGAGGGAGGGAGGGAGGAAGGAAGGAAGGAAGGAAGGAAGGAAGGAAGGAAGGAAGGAAGGAAGAAAGGAAGGGGAGAGAGAGAGAGAGAGGATGAAGATGTGCCTACAAGAAGTAGTGGGAGAGAGAGGTGTGTTTGTCGGTTATAGCCGGGAGAACTGAGAGAAAGTATGCACCTCTCTGTGCTCTGTGGTGTTGAATGGCGGCTATCTGGGAGCCACCAAGGCAATACTGTAACTGAGAAACCAAGAGAAAGGAACCTTGTAGATGATGACATGAAGCTCCACGCCAGGGCATATAGAGAGAGGGTGACCAGGAGGTGCACGAAGACTGGACAGCTCCACACTCCGCTTACACCATTGCCCCGAGTTTTTGAGCAGAGAAGAACACATGCATGCTCCTGCTGTGGCCTCATTGTAGCACGTCGGTCTTTGAGACTTTGTATACTCGCTCAGTATCCCATTGTCCTCAAACTCACTTCCACCTGCCGCAAACCCCTCCCATCTAAGCTGGTCTAACAATACAACAACGGTTTTAGGTCTCCCTCTTAGCTGTGGACGAAATGCACATGAGCTTGCCCAAGATGAAGAAGGATATTTACTGGGATGATTCTGCCGCTCGGCCCCCGTATACACTGGCAGCGGCTGATTATTGCATACCCTCATTTCTGGGCTCAACAATCCAAATGGGGTAAGCATGGTTTTTTTTTTTTTTAAATCTTTGATGTTTAGGAGAATGTTTAAAAAATGTATGATGTGTATGTATGTATGCCTATGTATATGATAGGAGACATGAGCTGTGTTATGCACACGGAGGTCAGAGGGTAACTTAGTACAGTCAGTTCTCCCAATCCACCTCTGTGTGGGTTTCCAGGGTCACTCGGGTCATCTGGCTTATGCCACATTTATATACATTTCTGGGGCAGATGTGAATGACCTTGGAGGCCATCTCTAAGCTGAGTTCCACACATATGTTCAATGAAATATGATCATATCCACCTCTCCAACATCCCCCAATGTCGCCCCAAAATTCTGTCTCCCAGCCTCATTATTATTTCTTTTTCTTTCTCTCTCCTCCTTCTGCTTCCCCACTTCCCTTCAACATCTAATTAACGCTGCCAATATACGCAGTAGGACATGGGAAATCTGTCAGTGGCTACAGCCTCAAAAAAAAAAAAAAATGAATCTCTCTCTCCCAGCTCAAAGTAAGGGGGAAGGGCCTTAAAAACACACCTCCCCTTCATTTGTGCTGGAATTCAGGCCGGCTTTATCCTGTACAGATCTTGTGGGCTGGCTTTATCCTGTACAGATCTTGTGGTTGTGAAACAAGTGCACATCCCACTGTTGCCGGTGTGCCCTCTCCTCGGCTCCAGCGCTGCTCTGGCTCCTGACTCCCCACGTTCAGATGTCTAACCTCTGTCCTGCAAAGCTTTGCTCCTGGTCATAAGAAATGGTTTGTGGCACTCTCCTTCAGAAGGGGCGTCTGAAACTCGAAGCCCTTCAAAAGTCAAAGCAAAAGATGCCTGAAAGTGGGTTGTCAGGAGCTGTGGTAAGCAACGAGAGAGAGTCAGGCATCTGGAGACTCATGTAGGTGCTCACCAGCCTAGAGAAGGATGTTCACAGTAAGACAGGCTTGCTTCCAAGGCTGGACCCGCCCATCCTTCCGGGCCATTACAGTCCTCCTTCCCCCCCCCCCCCCCCCCCCCCCCGCCTATTGCTCAGCCTTGATGAAGGGCAGTTGCCTGTTGCTGGCTCCCGTTGACCTTCCCAGCTCCTTCTCAGTCACAGTTCATGGTCACATAGCAAGCTTCTCAGTCACAGAGTTCATGGTCACCTAGCAAGCTTCTAAGTCACAGAGTTCATGGTCACCTAGCAAGCTTCTCAGTCACAGAGTTCATGGTCACCTAGCAAGCTTCTCAGTCAGAGTTCATGGTCACCTAGCAAGCTTCTCAGTCAGAGTTCATGGTCACCTAGCAAGCTTCTTAGTCACAGAGTTCGTGGTCACCTAGCAAACTTCTCAGTTTGGAAAATCAAGTAACACGTTTTTCTGTGAGTTCACTTTTAGATGATTAAATAGGCTTTGTGCTTTCCCCAACTTTCTACACGGAGGAGCACAACGTGTTTGAAGCTCTGACGTGTGGAGCAGAGGAGAGCAATACCCTGGACAGAGTCTGGGAATCTCTGATTGTTCTGCTTGACTCCATGTGCCGTATTCCTAATGTCCGTTTAGTTGTTTCTGTATAATGATTAAAATGATTGAAATTTTTATTTGATCCACATATTTGCTCTGATCATAACCTTGCAAATGGCTAAGTAAATGTCTATGTTCTTCAAAAAATAGTAAAATGTCTTTCTTCTATTCCTAAATATGGAAACATAGATTGACAAAATCTTTGAGACAATGCTTGCCCCGACACATAATTGGAAATAGTAAATGATACTGTAACTATAAAATACTGTAGATGTGGTAACAGAATTCTATTATTATCATTATTATTGTTGTTGTTGTTATTATTATTATTATTCTCAGTTAGTCAGGCCTTTGATTTATGGGTTCAAAACTGAAACACAGGAAAACTAAATAGAACTAAGTTCATATTCATATTAAATTAACTGTAGGGACAGAAAATAAAAGAAATGAGAGAAAAGACAGAGATATAATATTTAAAACTGCAGTCAAAAAATACCATTTGTTGGGGAGAAGGCCTCTAATCAGCATGGCTGACTTACCAGCCTGGTGAGTAATGGCGCAAGGGAAAGCCAGCGTGAGGGAGGCTTCCAGGAGAGGTCCAGCTGAACTCCGCTGGAACCGGCTAATCAAAAAAACCATTAGGCAGCCACTCACCTGCTCTTGCTTGTCTGCATGAATAAGGGCCCTTAAAGAGAAACCTCACACTGCAGAAAATCTCCCTGCAGGAGTACTGGCTACGGGAAGTCGGGCCTTCCCAGAATGCCTTGTGTGAGCCAGGACTGTTACCCCTTAACTGTTTCTGATCACCTGTGACAGAAAACCAAACTCAAACCATGGATGCACAAAAGGGGCCTATCAGGTCCTGCCCAGGAACTACCCTATCTTTGGGAATGGCTCAGAGAGAGTCGAGGAATGTGATGGGCTCACTGTTGCCTTGTGTGTCTCTCTCCATCCTGGGCCTCTCTCCCAAGGCTCAGTTTTCAGGCAGGAACTGGCAAGATGGCTGCTAGTGGCTCCGGGCTTATAGTTTATAGGCTTATAGGCTAATCTCGCAGGAAGTGCACAATTGTTTCCAACTTGTCAAACTCAAGGGCTGGCTTAACTGTGGTTGATTGTGCTTAGCAACCATATTCATTCTCAAACTAACCCTTACTCTTACTCTTACCCTTACCCTTACCCTTACCCTTACCCTTACCCTTACCCTTACTCTTACCCTTACCCTTACCCTAATCCTAACCCTTACCCTAGCCCTAACCCTGACGACAACCAACCAGAAGGCACGATATTTTAGTTAGCCCAGGCTGGCCCATGGGTCCTTGCTGATGATTGCCTATGAAGAAAATTTTCTTCTTTCTCAGATGAAGAAAATTTTTAACACCATCTGTTTAAGGCAGTTTGCAGCCTTCCTAATGTTGCGACCCTGTAATACAGTTCTTCATATTGCAGTGACCCCCATCCATAAAATTATTTCGTCATGACTTATGACTGTAATTTTGCTACCATTATGATTCACAATGTAAATAGCTGATGCGCAGGATATATTTTCATTGTTACAAATTGACCGACAGGGGTCTGGACCCACAGGTTGAGGTATATAGTACAAGCACATTTAATTCAGAACTCAAATTTGGCTTACATTTTTATATCACCCTTTTAGACTTATAGTCACAATTCCCACGAGCCAGAAATTCTAAAAATCAAGGAAATGCCCTTGAACACTGAGCCAAAGTATCATGCAAGGGCAGCCTGGGAAATTTCTGTGCTCACGTGCAATACAGTTAGAAATGACTCTCACATTCACACAATATGTGTTTCCACATGGAAAAGAATTTTCTTTGTTCTCGGTATTAGGGAGCACATTCAAACCATAGGCTTTCTTCCTATATGCTGGCTATACATAATGAAATGCCCCCTGGAATTTGAAGTGCAAATTTCTAGTATGTATTTACTTATGCCTTCATAGTGCATTCACTCATTCATCCAGGTAATTTTTTTTTTCCGGGATTCCTACTATGTAGTAAATTGTGTGCTGGTTGCTAGAAAAAGGAAGAAGTGGAGCGAGGACAGGTTAGACGGCATTCAAAGGCATGAAAGGCGAGGCCGGGGACAGTGGCAAGGAGCTAGGGCTGGCCTAGAAAGGGAGTTGAGGGTGGGTGCCATAAAAGAGATGGGGAGATGGCACCTGGTGGCTGAGGAAGGACAGGGCAGATACTCAAGTCATCTGGCGCCATATTACCTTATTCCAGAGCCGCGGTTCTCTCCTGCCACAGGGGGCGCATGTCAGACATTTACATGGCGATTCGTAACAGTAGCAAAATTAGTTACAAAGTAGCAATGAAAACAATTCTGTGGTGGGGGTTAGCACAACGCAAGGAACTGCAGCATCAGGAAGGTTGAGAACCACTGCTCTAGAGGAAGCTCCAGCAGACCCGCCTGTCTAAGGAGCTCCAGGAGGCCCATCTGTCTCTACTCAGTCAGATCTAAAAGGACTGTTTACAAAATATGTTTCATAAATTCAATACCAAATCAGTGCTGACGATCTGCCCTCTGGTTTTGCATAGAATATGCAAACAAAAACAAAAGCAAAATAGACCTTCGGAATCAATACTTAGGATTAAAGTCCACCCAAAAACTCTGAAAGAAGGAACCGGGAGATGGGTCAGTGACTAAAGCAGTTGCCAAGCAAGCATAAGGATCTGAGTTCAAATCACCCAGCACCCATGTGAAAATAGACATGGTAGTACACAGCTGTAATCCCAGTGTTCCTGCAGCAAGGCTGAAGCTTGAGAGCCAGCTAGTAGCTGGCGAACACAGTAGTTCAGACAGTGTCTCGAATAAAGTCGAAGGGGAGGGCCAGCACTTAAGATTGTCCTCTGACCTCCACATGCATGCTGTGGCATATGTGCATGAACACTTACACACATGAGTGCACACACACACATACACAGAGTCTGAGTAAAGTGCCCAAATTAGAAATGGTTCATAAGCAGACTGGCCTTGAGATTTAATAATTAGTGATTATTATTTTAATAGTTAGTGATTACTGCAGCACCATCAGTCTCTTTTTGACAAGTAACCATGTGAACTAACCGAACAATGGAAAGAGCATCTTCCATGTCTGAATCCTTCCCGTTATCTCACCGAAGATCACGCCAGTGACGTGTTAGTTTGTTGTTTTGTCGTGATGTGAAATGCTTTGCGACTACTGTTTTTATCAATTTAACCATGAAGATACTGTTAACCAACACTAAGAAAACTTCTGAAACCACAGAAGAAGGCCTGTCTGCAGAATTCACATAGAAACATACCTAAGACCTAAAATGAAAATTGGTCTTGGTGGGACACTAATAAACACTTGTAATAACACGTACTTATAGTCCCAGCATAGGCTACAGAGTGACAGCTCAGATTCACCCAGTCTCAAACAATCAATCAATTAACTAACTAATTAATGAGAAGATAGTACTAATAGGGTTAAAAAAAATAAGTCCATTAACTAATTAATCAACAAGAAAATAACACTTATAGGGCTAAGTTTACTAAGATAGCCCACTAGTGTAAACACTTAAATACAAGGTACTGTTGTGATCTATCTATATCTATATCTATATCTATGTCTATTAAAAACAACAACATCCAAAAGTTATCTGCTACTACAAAGCAGAAGGAGAAAGCTTTCATATTCATGCGATAGCATCTTGGGTCACTTCGGGACTCTATTTTCCTCTACTTGTCGTTACCCATGATGCAAATGTTGGAGACAGGGAGGAATATGGTAAATGGAAATTAAAGACCTGAAGTCTCATAAATTCCTTTAATCCCGTCATGAAAATGAAACAGCCAACAGAAAGGGGACAGTAGTCCTTCAAGAGCTTCAGAGGAACACAACAAGCTGTCCACTGTAACAGTCAGAGGCTTGCAAGCTTGAGAAAAGCGGCTGAGTCCGCTCGTGAAACCGAGTACACGAGTGTGTTAGCAGTGATTGCTCTCCTCGGTGCTGCTGGACTCGAGCATGCTCAAGCGCATGCCTGCAGACTGCTCACTACTCCCATTTAAAGAGCATCATTTTATTGGAGTTTTCTGAGGTTAACTAACATACCACTCCTCCTTATATTTGCAGTAATCCAGAAGGATCTCTGTGGCAAATGGATGCATTTAGTAGAAAGGAAAATAGCTCAGAATGCCGCTAAGAATTCCTTCTAGTTAGGAATGGAAGAATTTAAGATTTATTGGGTACTGGGAAACTAAACCACTGTGCTGAAAATGATGACTCTTGCTTACCTGACTGTATGACAGAACTTCTAAGCATGTTTACAATACCATAATCCCCACTGTATAATTATACAAGCATGCACTGAATAGATACAAAGTATTCAAGATGGTGCAATAGATTATACGAGTTCAAATACATGAAAACGCATATTGCAGCAAACAAGGATCTTACTGAAGGTAAGATCTTTAAATGTTTTTCTAGACTGGTGTTTTCAGTAATCATGTCTTACTTAGCCCACTATGCTCAAATAGTTTATTTTAGCCTTATAAGAAAATACATAGTCTGGTATACACAATTGCATGCTCGTGTTATGAACCACTTAAAAATAGCCCCAACCTCTAAGTCACTAGCTTCTGCAAAATGTACTCTCGGCACATTGATTTTCTTTTCCTTAGTTGTACCAGGAAGGCAGGAGAGGCAAGTCTCCCAAGGAGATGGATATGCACTAAGTTCATCATTTTAGAGCATGGGGATTCTCCGTCTGCCAGCGTGGGGTCACCTTGCTGCTCAGTCCTTACCTTTAAATGGTATCAGAGGTGTACACCGCGCAGCTCTTTTTTCCGAGAGAACATCTACAGAATACAGTGTGCTCAGGGAGAGGGCTTGGCTGTAGTCTAAGTGGTAGCGTGAAATTAGATATGCCTCGGGAAAGGTGTAGTAGGCCAAATTTGTTGGAACTCCTGGTCCGAACTCTCAAATAGGCCACAAAAGGTGATGGGAAGGTCGAGGTTCTAGTTCAGTTGCCAGCCTAAATGCCTCCCAAGATCCTCTGCTCCTAGGAACTGTCGGCCAGCATAGAGCAGAGGGAAGTCTGGGTGGTCATAATATCCCAGTCATTGAAATGTCCTTATAATCCTCAGCCCCTTGCCTCCCAGTTCAGCGTGAGGGTTACTTGTCCATTTGTAAATCTGCAGTTGCAGCTTTGACTGTCACTCCACCACAAGTAAGGTCAAAAATAAGAGTGTTCCACTCCAGTGGGTTCAGTACCTCTGCTGCCCAGGTCTCAACTGTTCCTCTGCACAGGCCGGAGCCCTGACAGGCGCTCAGGCAAATCAGCAGCTCTTGCCGGTGTAGCCCCCAACTTGGAGAGCACTGCAGTTTTAAAACAATAAAGCTGGGGGCTGGAGAGATGGCTCAGAGGTTAAGAGCATTGCCTGCTCTTCCAAAGGTCCTGAGTTCAATTCCCGGCAACCACATGGTGGCTCACAACCATCTGTAATGAGATCTGGTGCCCTCTTCTGGCCTGCAGGCACACATGCAGACAGAATATACAATATTCTGTATACAATACAGAATATTGTATACATAATAAATAAATAAATAAATAAATAAATAAATAAAAATAAAATAATAAAGCTGACATGAAAAAAAAATGGAACTCACAATGTTAAATATCATTCTCCTCCGCTCCTCGTGTCAGTTACGTTAAGATGACTTTTTGCTCTTTGGATTTAAATTGTCAAAACACCACTTCGAAGGTGGAGCGAAGAATGGTCAGCGTGGCGGGGTTTGTCCTTCCGTCTTTCTGAAGCTCTGTACTTACTTACAGCACTAGCTGTCTTACTAGTGCAGACAGCTCTGTGATTCATGACATCATTACACTAGTGAGGACAGAGTTGTTTTGAAAAGCTAACAAACAAAGAATACCGCATTAAGTCTTCTAAGTCCTCTGGCAGGGCTGTTTTGGTCTTTATAGATCAGAAATACCCTAAGAAGTAGGCACTGAGCTGTGATCTTTGGAAGCCAGGCTCTTGCCTCTTCCTTGTTATAGTAATGTAGTGTGTATGTGTGTGTGTATGTGTGTGTGTGTGTGTATGTGTGTGTGTGTGTGTGATTGTTCTGCACCCTAAGCAGGCGTCTGAACAGTTCCCACTGCTCACCCTTAGCTCTGCGACCAATGGTCTTGTGGGTGGGTGCTCAACAGATGTTTTGAAACGCTGGGTTTTGGTATCCATCCTTTTTCAACACTGGATATGAAAACAGCTCTAACGAGCACCATCTGCCCCGCCGCAGGCTTTCCCTCCTGCCCTTCCTCTCTCTTTCAGAAGCAGGCTGTATGGGACACCTTTCTCATTCCTGTGTCTCCCGTGTTGGTGTATGGGTGACTTAATGGAGTTGGCAGTGTCTAACGAATGGCACAAACGCGAGGCTGAAAGGCCAGGGCACACCAGTGCTATCTCCATCTCTAACTCCTGCCATGCCGTCAGCCCTGGATCCCATCCCTGAAATTCCCAACCTCTGCCAGACTTTCCTCTCCCCACACACCCAATGCCCTGGTCTTAATGTTCAATAGCTGCTAAGTAGTCCTCACCAAGGTTTTTTTTTTTTCTGTCTGGGGAAGCTCTCAGCTGCCGTGACAGTTTTTAAAGAACTCTTTCAAAGAAGGAAAAGGACTTTCAGGTGAGCATTATCGCTTCCTCGGGTACCTGGGGACTGCTTCTGAGAGCTGCCAGTGATTGGCAGGATCTTTTTCAGACCTTCTGTTCTTCAGAGCCCTCCGACGCGCGCGCCACCCTTTTCATCTCCCAAGCATCCTGGAAGGCAGGGGAAATGACGCCACTATCAGTTTACCCCGTGTGATGCTAAGTCACAGAGTCACAGAGAGCCCCATGAGTCTCCCGACGCTGCACAGCTAGTGTCAGCCCGGGCAGCAGCATCCTGACTCTCAAGTCCCCAGAGTCATTCGTCCTGCTGTTGAACAAGACTCCCTCTCCTCCTCTGGAAGCTAGTGGCTCCATGGCACTTCCCATACATGTGCTGTCTCTACCCATCTCAGTCCAAATGAGTTCGAAACACAAAACGAGCTGTTTCAGCTGGCCATCCCGAACACCGGGCAACGTAATGAGAGCGCTCCTGTCCTACCCTGTAATGCTCTGGCTATGACTGTTTAATTGCTATTATTTCTGTACCTCTGGCATGTACTAAAACTACACTTTAAAAATTAAACAGGGGTGCGGGTGTGCTCAGTGCCCCACACATCATCAACCAGAAGTGATGGGGTCATCCCAGTACTTGGGAGGTGGAGGCAAGAGGTTCAGTTTGAAGCCTCTCTGCATAGTGTGATCAAGAGCAGCCTAACGTGCACTGGGCGTTGTCTCAGTTTTATGATATCCACTTTGATCTTCAGGGCACTCTGTTCTTAAGCTGAGTTTCTCTATATCAGAAACACAAGAACATCAAAACCCATGAAAACCATGACCGTGAGAGAAAGGATAGGCGCTGAGTGGCAGCGACAGTCTTTGGCGCCAGCACTCAGAAGAAAGGTCATTCATTCCCTAACCCCGGGGACTTGTGCTCCAGCTCCGTCCTGGCACAAAGACCTGAAGACACCTCTTCTTACTTCATCACGAGATACGTGAAACCTCAAGTGTCCTTCCAAAGGTCCAGCTTCAGGCTGGAAGTGTGGGCATTTCCAAGGCGTGTTTCCTACCCTATGCATTCACAGACACTGCTGTTCACGCAGCCTTTCCCGTGCAGGCATTTCCAAGACCACACAATTTCAGCCAGGAGGACAAAGTTCAAGCCCTCATAGCACACCCCAAGACGATCATCCCGCCAACTGAAAAGCTTGCTAATTCCCGCTACCTCATTTGTCCGAGTCACTGCTTTGGCATGGAATGCCTTCATCCCTTCTTCATCCGCGCAGTTCGAATTCTTTGTAGAAAAGTTGCCGGCACAAAAACTTCATTTCAAATGTAAATATTAGTATGCAAGCCATCTCCCGCCTTTCAAATTGTAGGTAATCAGGTCTATGATGCAGCAGATTCTGCATGGTAGAGGCTCGGTAAATTTAGCAATACAGTCTAGCAGATGAACCATGTGCGTCCGCACCGCAGTCTTAGGAGGCAGGAAAGTACAAAGGGGTCTCCTCGGCGGGTCTCCCCAGTGTGGGTCAGTTAGCTGAGGTTTTCCTTGTCTGCTCACTTGCTTGTCTTGCTTTCTGCAGTCTGATTACGGGGCTACAGCTACACTAGTGCACACACTAGTGCACATCACTACACTAGTGCACACACTAGTGCACATCACTACACTAGTGCACACACTAGTGCACATCACTACACTAGTGCACACACTAGTGCACATCACTACGCTAGTGCACACACTAGTGCACATCACTACACTAGTGCACAGCTGGAGCCTTTTACTTTCTTCACACTTATTTGGGAGTGTGTGTGTGTGTGTGTGTGTGTGTGTGTGTGTGTCTGTGTCTGTGTGTAGGTCAGAGGATAAGTTACCAATACCTGCTTTCTCCTACCACATAGGTTCCAGAGTTCAAACTCAATCTGGACAGGCCGCAAATGCCTTCATCCACTGAGCCATCTTGCTGGTCCAGTTTTTTATTTTGTTTGCTTTTTCCTTTTGCGTCACAAAGTTTTGAAATAATATGACTACAGATGTTTTTTGTTTGTTTGTTTTTTTCCTAGAAGACCATGTCCCTCTTACCAGGTAGGGTACCTTACATGTAGTTAAGGGAGACAACCCGAAATAAATAGTCAATGTCCCAAGTAGAGGGCATATGCCTGTCCCATAAAGAGAAAGTGCCAGCCTGACCTCATGTCTCCGAGGACCTCCAGCGCGGCAGTCCTAGTGAGCAACTGTGCTTGCCACTCCGCTGTGTCCTCCCCAGCTAAATAGACGGCTGTGGAGTGTGACTAATGAGGGCCTGCGAGCTGACCTAATGAAACCCAATGAGCAGGGTCACTGGGGCCACCGAAGCATGAGTCTGCATCTCCCAAGGCGCTGTAACAGGATCTGCGCCCGCTCTGGAGGGAGGGTCAGGAGACTGTCCGGTAGCCAAGGACACTGCTGGGCTTCAGAATAACAGCACAGGGCTGTAATCGGGCACCATCCCGGGACATTTAGCTGGGTGATGGTCTCATCCATCTTTTATTCGTAACCACGGAAATGCTTTTTTTTTTTTTTTTTGCGGTTCTCTTTGCACTTTCCTGGTTCCACCTGCTTTCCTTCATGTGACAGAAGACGCATGCACTTGGCATAAGATATCTTGTCACTATGGATATGATCACCAGCCCTGGACTGGCACAGCAGGGTTGCTGGTGCTCCCTAAGCCAGCAAGAGCAACTGACATTGCAGGACAAGTGTTTAAGTTGTTCTCCGAACCCCCATTAAGAGTGAAGTTGAGAGAGATGTGGGGCAACCCTGGAATCTGAGGAGGCAGTAGACCTCACTGCCCAATGGGCCTCGTTGCCCCGTTGGCTCATTTTATTTGAGCCTTGAAGGAGATTGAAAAAGAATAAATTCGTTCAATGTCAGCATTTCCGTGGAAAATCCTTAGCCACGGTAAATCCTTCAAACCTACCAGGGACCCCAATCACAGAGAAAGCCCACCTCACCTCCACATCTCCTTTCCACGGCGGGCTAACTTCTCCTCTCAAGTCCAAACTGGGTAACAGAGATGTTGAGCTTTCATGAGACATATCTCAGTTCCTTCTGAGGTTTGCATTTTACTTCTTGTTCTGTCCTGGGCTCTGGCGTGTCGTTTGATACCTGGATGGCAGGTTTTATACCAAAGGAGAAAGTAACAAAAAGCACTGGTCTCCCTAGCTAGTCAGGCACAGTGAATCTCCCGGACCTCAATAACCTGTCCGTAAGGTGTTGGTAACAATAGTAATATATATTAACTGACGTCTTTATCACCATAGTTAAATGAACATTCGCTGTTGTTTGCGTCCCCTCTCTTTTGCATTTACTGGGGGATGAGCACACATGCCAAGGTACATATGCAGTGGCACAAGTGTGGAGGTCAGAAGAAACTTTATAGGTTGGTTCTCTCCTTTCACCTTTGCTTGGATTCTTGGGGTCATATTCAGGTTGCCAGACTCATACAGCAAGCACTCATTCCGCTGAGCCGTCCCACCGGTTCTGACAGTCTCTAGAGTTTAGCTATTTGTCGGAGGGGCTGCTTGTTGGTTCCCGGCTGCGCAGACCCGAAATACTCACACAGAAACTGTATTATTTAAATCATTGCTTGGCCCATTAGCTCTAGCTTCTTATTAACTAACTCTTGCATATTAATTTAACCCATTTCTATTAATCTGTATATTGCCACGTGGTTGTGGCTTACTGGGTAAAATTCCTAGCATCTGTCTCAGGTGGCTCCATAGCATCTCTCTAACTCTGCCTTCCTCCTCCCATACTATAAGCCAAGCCAGTTCTTTATTCATTAACCAATAAAAGCAGCACATAGACAGAACGACCTCCCACACCATTCACTATGTCGCATTATTTTTTTATAGAATGAGGGGAATGATGGGACCTGGGGAAATCTGTCTTTATTTCAACTCTAATAAAGACAAAAGAACACATGTTTTGTACAGCACATAATAACATTCAAGTTCCTAGATCAGTAATTTCCAAAGTGTGATCTGGGAAGCCCCTGCAGGTCACCAACACTCTGGGAGGGAATCGGTGTGGATAAAACTATTTTCAGCCTAATGTGACTGTGTTATTCTTTCATTTTCACTCTTTTCCGAAGTGCATGGAAATCCCCTCTGTTCTACCATTTTATTTCCACAGATTGCAGTTACACAGACTCACCCATAGTCCAAAAATATTAAGCAGAAGGTTGCAGGAACAAACAGTTCATAGATTTTTTTTTTAAATTGCACGCCATTCTGAATGAACGGTGTGCTATATCCTGAGCTTTATCTCTCCTGGGCTGTGCATCTGTGTGCTTGCCCTACCTGCCCCTCACTTACGAGCCAACCCAGTCCTCCGACCAACAGGCGCTGCATCCAACGCTTGTGCTCAGGGATGCCTTAATTTATGAATCTGCTTAACACACGAGTAGTGATGCTGGTAGTGTCACACTGTGTCTAAGAGAAGCTGTAAAATGTTCCCTTAAGTGAAAAATGAAAGCCTCGATTAATGAAAAAAGATGCTAAATTTTTAAAATATGGACAAGAATATGATTCAGGATAGTGTTAAGCATGGAAAAATCATGCTTGATGCTACCAAAGTTATGGCTGGATAGGCAAGACGGCTCAGCTCGTAAGAGCACTGGCCACACAAATCTGATGACCTGAGTTGGAGCCCTGGGACCCACGTGGTGGAGGGAGAGAATGACTCCCCACCAGAGGTCATTCTACAAGCATGCCATGGCACATGTGGGCCCACACTCTCACACAGGCAACACACAATTAAAAGATTAATTAAAAAGCAAGTTATAGCCACATAGCCAAGTACGGTAGCACAATCTTATAATCCCAAAATGGGAAGTAGAGAGAAAAGGACCAGAAGTTTAACTCATCCTAGGCAGTATTGCAAGTTTGAGGCAAGCCCAGAATACATGAGAGTCTGTTTCTAAATAAATAAATAAAGTGATAGCCACCTGGTTAGTACGTGTTTAGCTAAGGTGGAAAGGACATTACCATCTATGGTCTGGTGCTATCTGGGAATCCACTGGGGATCTTGGAATGTAGCTCCCAGTGATAAGGGGGGTAAGGGAATTTCCCAAAGGCTACTAGATATATGATGTCATCACTTTATCCTTAATGGAACACGTGCTCGTACATTCTTGCCTTTCACATTCCTCGGTTATCACTTGGGGTGTGTAAAATAGCAGCTGCCACGTTGCCTCTTAACTTTGAGACCGCCCACAATTCAGTCCTGCAGTTACTCTGTCTTTTTGTCTCGTGTTTCAGGCTGTCTGGGTCAGAGTTCCCCGAGGAGGACTGGCTATGGAACTATGAGAAGCATGGCCACCGGCGCTCCGTGATGAGGAGAGTCAAGCGCTTCCTGAGTACCCACGAGCACCCCAGCAGCCCCAGGAGGAGGACTTTCGGCAGGCAGGCCAGCGACAGCTCCATGTTCTTCCCGCCCAGCCCAGCTCGGGATCTGCTGGATGTGCCTTCGAGAAATCCCCACCGAGCCTCTCCCACCCGGAAGCCATCCCACTCCCTAGAGGGCAGCCCCAAACTGCATTCCAGCATGGGCGAACTGTCCACCATCAGAGAGACCAGCCGCACCAGCACTTTGCAAAGCCTGACCCCGCAGTCCAGTGTGAGGGCCTCCCCTACCAAAATTCCCCAGGTCCCTGAGGTCCTGATCACAGCAGCTGAAGCACCACCGGGGTCCTCATCAGATAGCCATGACCATGACTCTGCTACCTCCATCTTGAGTCTCGAGTTCACTGGGGTGCAACCTAGCAGGACCGAGCCGCAGGTAGACCCCTCAGGGAAGGCGACGCCATCTGGGGACCGCAATCCCCAGGCTGTTTCAACCAGTACTGAAAGAGACTTGTTTACGTTTGAGGAAGATCCGTGTGATGACAGATTCCCCCAAAGTTGGAGCCTTCCAGAGTTACGGGAGTCCAGGCACACCTCCTTGGGAAACTTAGGTCCAGATCCTGTGAGTTCCGGAGCTGCTCCCTTACCCGACATGGAAACATCCTCAGAGACGAGCGTAATCCGTCCCAGGGCTAGCTCTGGGGTCTCTCCTGACATCCTGTTCTTAATGGAAAACTTGGACACGAAGGAAACAGACATCCTGGAGTTTAACAACGAGCACCCTGAAGGAGCACCTAAGGGAGCGCCGCAGCGTCCCAGGACCTGGTTCTAGCTCACCTTCCTCCTCTACACAGCTGTCAGTACCAGCTTGGGGACAGCCCCCAGGAGCAGGCCAGTGTTTAGAAACATAATCCTACTGTACAAGCTTAGAACTCTGAAGGGCATTATGGTCCTGCAAAACCCAAACGCAACCACATTGTCTAACGCAACGGGGCTTTCACGGAACTTGTATGGCCCAAAATGAATTATCATAACCAAATACGGGATCTCATATAAATGTATATGGCTTATATAGCCATACATGATTAGCTGTGGAAAGGACCATACAGATCATAGTCTAATCCCTTAGAAGCAAAGGCCCAGATGCAAAAGGTCCCATTTCTTTCCTGGTTCCATCCCATACCTCTCTTCCTTTAGCTACAGAGACAAGGCTAGACCATGCCATGCCCAGAGACCCTTTCTGCTTAGAGCAGTTCAACCCAAGCTTCCTGCCCACCCCACCACACTTTCTGTAACTATTGTTGCCATCTTTCCTGAGCTCCTAAACATCCTCAGCATCAGAAAGTCCCGTTTCTCTTCCATTACTATTTCTCTTGTCTGGTCTTCATTTTTCTCTCTTCATCTTTATTCTCTGCCATCTTTCTTCTGCCCTTTTTCTTAGTCTAGCTTCACTAGTGACTCTAATCTGTCCCTCTTTCCAGGTTGCATAAATTTTCTCCTTTCAACTCTGTTGCTTACTCACTGTCATGGTGTTCAAACTATGAGACACTGGTAAAGCCCGGTACAGGAATCTAACGCACCCACCCTCCCACCCTCCCAGCCTTGCAGAAAGAGGTGTGTGTGCCGATGGTATCCAGCATCTCAAACGTGCTGCTTCCGCTCTTTCATCTTGGACACTAGAGAAGACTGAATCTAAGAGGATCTGAAATCCGCATAGCCAACTGCTGCATCCCCAAAGGATGACGTGGTTTCGTTCTGCTGAACTCATACACAGTCTTAAGCAAAAACATCCCAATTGTGCCACAGCGTGGGACCAGGTACTGAGTCTGTTGGGTTGTTTTATATGACGTAGGATGTTAGAGCTGTGTGGACTTCAGGGTCCATGACCGCATGATGACCACAGACTGTTGCCAGCTTCCTTTCAGAAGTTCTTACATTATGTTTTGCAAGCTCCCGGCTTTGGAAAGTGTTGCCTTTCTGGGTGCCATCTTTCCCATGTGTCATATAATGGAACTTGATGTGTGGCTTGGTTGGCTGTCTCAACGCTCCACGCAGCCGTATCTGAAGTTCACATGTGAGCTCTCAATCCTTGAAGGATTCCCATGGGACCGACATACCCTTGGCACCAATAGAAGCAATGGAGAACTCGCTTTCCCGAACTCACATAGCTGGGCTCACACTTCCTCACCATGCCGCTGTAGGGCCATGAATCTGCTAGCGATTTGCCCCAAATTCTGGGGAATGCTCCAAGGCGGCTAGTCACAGGTTTGTGCCGAACCTCTTCAGCCTCGGAGACCTATCTGAATTCTCTCTGCCCAAAACAGAGGAGAGCAGAGCGTTATGTCTTGGAGCCCTTACCATGGTCCTCTCCTTTCACTGTGGAAGCTGGCGGGAGCCTCTTTTTCCTTCCCCGACTTTGGAGTCCTGGTGTGTTGGGTTGTAGTGACCACATTAACACAAGACCTCACTCAGTTCTCAGCAGGGCCTTTTCTTCAAGGACTAAAATGGTTTGCTATTAGAAGACGTGCTACACGTGATTGGTTCTCTATGTTGGTCCATACCGTGAGCGCCCAAGAAAGGACTGTAATCCCCAAATCATCACAGACAGACAGACAGACACAAGCCCCATGGTGTTTCTAAAAGACCAGAGTCCCGACCTTTTCCCAGTCACTATTGTCTTCAGCCACTTTTTTTTGAGTGCTTCAATATAAGTCCCTCCATCTGCTTCTTTGGCTCTATTGCTCAAGTATAAATAAGTTTCTACTTAGCTGTCTTTGAAGCATAATCAGTTTTCATTCTTAAATCCTAAGTTGTCAACTTTACATAATAGAAGAGTTTTATGGAGAAATGGGAAGGTGTTCATTTATCTATTCCTGTGCATCTCTTATCCGCCTTCATTCTGGAGAATTTTCTAAGTTCCTCACTATTTCTTCAAATTTTGGGATGGACTCCCATTTTTTCTCCTCACTCTGAAAACTGAATCATGACTTGATCAAAGAGCCCAAATGAGGAGATTTTTTCCATTCTAGAATGAATCTTTATCCTGCATGGCCAAGGCTGCAAAAATAAAAGGATTTATTCTCTTGTGCCTGATTTTTCGCCTGCCTGGATCGTTTTCTCCTGAGTTCTAGAAAATCCTTTCATACAAACAGCCATTTGTCTCTGTGGCATTGTCTTCAGGGTTTGACCAATCCAAGAACAGGCTTATCCTGGTCGCGTGTTAATATAATCTGCAAGGCAGGGTGAACAGTGAGGCCTGGTCCTTGTGTTTTTCCTCCCTGCTCCTCCAGACAGCTCTGCCCTGACTCTGGGGTTCAGTTTTAATGCAGTTAAAGCTTACCAACTGCTCTTCTCCTGTCCAAGCGTTTAGGACTGCCTAGCCCCTGGTTTTCCTCTCCCCTTCTTTCTTGTCCTATCTAGCCAGTCCATTGCTTCCATTACTCCAGGCATTCACTTTCAGCCTTTGTTTAGCCAAGTGATAGAAAACATAAAAATGTTTTCTTTATCACTATAACATGAAATGGAGAAATATAAAATTTACCATCAGCACAAAGAAAAATCTATGAATTGCCACTGAGTAGCTTCAAAAGCCCAAACAAAGCCAGGTGTGGTGGCACATGCCAGTACTCCCAGCACTCAAGAGGCCGAGACAGGATTGAAAGGTCAAAGTCAACCAGGTCTACACGATGTGTTCATGACCAGCTGGGGCTACATAGCAAGATCTTACCTCTAAAATCCAAACCAAAACAAGCAAACAGTAACAAAACCAAAACTTTGAAAAAGGAAAAGGTAGGCATGCGGCAGGAAATTAAACAGATACATGTCCTTTCAACCATCATTTACAAAATGAACTGCTCTCTAGAAGGTTTTTTAGTTTTTATTAGAGTCAAAGAGAAAAGTCGGGAACCTCAGATTGTTCTGTGTGACCAATAAGCATGACTGTTTGGTTTGTTTGTTTTTTGACTGAATCATCCCAGGCAGGTACCTCAAGTTTTTTCATATCTTTTTCTTAGTTTTGTGAACCGAATTTTTAGGATAGTTTTCCCATTGATATAGCCACTGAATTAAAAGAACCAATTGAACAATACCGAGATTCTTTGACTTCAAGTCTTATCAAAATTCAAAAGACCCCCCAATCTACTGACAAAGCTTCAGAACTGTAATCCATCTTGAATCCTTCACCACGTTCTGAGCCTCCCTCCAGCATCCCCAAATGTACAGTCAGCACATCCCTGCCTGTGGCAAATAGAAAATGAAGGAGATTCCCTACAAACACTCAGTTGACTCAGACCAGAGATTAAATTTTTGTTTGACCTTCTTTGTTTCCTAATTAGTTTAGAAAATGGGCCCAACTCAGTCCCATGCCCAAGGTTGGTTCAGCCTGATAGTTCCATGGAACCTTCTCTCAGCTTCTATTTTGCTTAAGAGGGATGGCACAGGGAAAATACACCTTGTGTTGTAAACACAAACAAGACATTTCTAAAGTTGATTTTGTGCAAAAATATTGTCCTGTTCTAAGTTCTTTGTCTAGGTTAGTAACTCTCAACCAGATGTGATCTTGTACCCAGGATGCACTAGGCAGTGTTGAGAGACATTTTTGTTCATCATACCACAAGTGTTACTGGCATTTAGTGGCAGAGGACAGAGATGTCGCTGAATACCCTGAGACACACAGGACAGACTCCACAGATGTCTGACCCCAAATACCCAGGCATAAAAACCTGATTTAGGCTAAAAGAAGGTACAGATTAAAAAACAAACAAACAATAAAAACCATTAAAGAGATTATAGTGGTTAGAGAGGAGCTAGAGAAAGAATAGAAGTTGAGAGAACAAATAGACATTGGATTTGATCCCCAAGCTCACTCGAATAATTCTATGGATGGCTATGTAGGAGAGCATTTAAACGCCATGTTCTTAGTAGGCCAAATATTAGTTAAGAATTTGTCCTAAGAAACTGCCAGATCATTAACAGACAAATGTCCCAGCCCCCTGCCCCAGTTTTTATAGCTCTTATCTAGATATATTTGTTTTTCACCTTTTTTTTTTTATGGAAAGGGATTTGTAGAAGAAGCTCGGTCCAGTGGATAGGATAGTATCTGTTTACCTCCCAACGGAAAATAAATGCAAGGATTTCCCCAGCACTTGCAAGAGAATAACATGGGATGTCCTGAATGATGTCAGCAGCTGCCCTTCCTCTCATAGTCACCCCTGCAGCATTAGGCACCAATACTGAGCATCCAAAGCCCAGGAAGCCCACCTCCCAAACCCCTCACTGATGCACCACCCTCTTCTCAGGGTCTCAGTAAATAGCATATGTGTTCACAAGTATATCCGTGTGTTTCCTTCTCCCCAGTCCTGTTTGGCCCTGGTGTCAGTTGGCTCAGTGTACAGACCTTTATTCGCTTACATTGTTTGTTTTTTTTTTAAGACAGGGTTCCTCTTGTAGCCCCGGCGATCCTGAAACTCTGAGGCCAGGTTGGCCTCAAACTCAGAGATCCTCCTGAGTGCTGGGATTAAAGTCATGCACCACTACTGCCCAGCTGCTTATGTTCTTGTGAAAGCATCTATTAATGTCCTGTGCGCAAGTGTTTTGTGAGGCCAGTGAGTAAAACTATGTTACCTCACGCATGTTACCAGGAAACTACATCTCAAGCTCTTGGTCATCTGAGACAGTATCTTATACGTAGCCCAGAGTTGCCTCAAACTCAAAGCTTTGCCACCACTTCCTAAATGCTGGGATTATAGGTATTGTACTCTCCCTGGCTCAAGGACAGTGGGAACCATCCAAGACACAGGCCATCCTGTCTGGGCCTATTGGCAGCTGGCCTTGCAGAGACATCGGGTCAAAGACAACCCAGGAACAGCGGTCATGGGTGCATCACTTTGACTAGGGAAACTTGAGTCTTTTCACTTAAGTTAGCTGGGCCACAGTTGGTGTTCATGGTACCCAGCAGGTTGGCTGTCTCTTGTCATGGACCAGGGCAGCCAGGAGCCACCGTGCTATTTACAAACCCATCACTCTGAAGTCAGTTCTAGAGCACCTGGCACTGAAAACAGGGACAACTCCAAAGAGCGGACATGAAATGCCGGGGGACTTTTGAAGCCAGCCCTACTTTCCTAAGCTATTGCTCAGGTCGGTACACAAAGGGAGAACAAACAGCTAAGCTAAGGCTGGTAAGGGATTTTGTAGGGAGAGATACTTGGAAAGAAAAGCCCTGACCCACTCACTACTTAGAAAACAGCTTCTAAAAGAGGTGGGAGACCAGAGGTTGGTGAAGAGACCGAATGCCACCAAGTACCAAACGCAAGAAGAGGCAGGCCTATGCCTGTGTTTGAGCTCTCTCTTGATGGGCTCTGGCTTAGTGTGGAGCCAACAGAAGTCCAATCACTGTCCTCGGAATTATTCCAAGGGCTGCTCAGAAAGCTAATGGTATTCTAGATCAAAACACAGAAATCTCCACATCCGCTTGGTAAATTTATCTTCAGCCTGCTCATCAGGGCCCTGAGATTTGGCCTCCAGCCTCCAGACAATTCTCTGTAGCGGTCCGCCTTCCATTACCCAAAGTGAAAGTCACCTAGCCATGCAATTTTTGCACGCCCCACTCTGCTGCATCCCAGAGAAACACGCAATACAATTCAGATACAGACAAACTCTGAGACTCCTTGGCTCTCCAGAGTCACAGGGGACATCCAGAACACAAGCACAGAGTGCACAGTCCCATCCCTTGTGTCTTCCATAATCTAAACCAGCTACCAGAATTTGCATGGGCAACTCCGCTGTCCTGTACGTAACATAAATGGGACACTGAGGGTCTAGTCTAGAAAAGCATGAGGTAAAGAAAAAAGTGACGTCATAGACCATAATACAAACAGCATGGTAGTGCTAAGTACATGGGCCAGGTGGAGTGTCAAATGAAGGCCTCTTAAGTAAAGGTTTTTTGGGTTGTTGTGGATACCAGGAAATGTAGATGGAGACTGCACCTTCATTTCCAAGCCATCCAGACCTGAATAATCACACAAAAACTGTATTAATTGCAACACGGTTTGACCAACAGCTTAGGCTTATTATTAACTAGCTCTTACAACTTGAATTAACCCATAATTCTTGTCTATGTTTAGCCTCATAGCTTGGAACCTTTTCTCAGTGAAACATTCTCATTTTGCTTTCTCTGCATCTGGCTGGTGACTGTGTCTCTGCCTTTCCTATTCCCCGAATTCTTAGTCTCATCACCTTGCCCATACTTCCTGCCTGGTTACTGGCCAGTCAATGTTTTGTTAAACCAATACAAGTGACAAATCTTTACAATGTATAAGAGCATTGTCCCACACATTTCCCCCTTTTTTTTTCTTTTCAGAACGAGAACTCTGAACCTAATCTCCTTTGTTTAGCTTTCTTACTGATAATTATCCATAACAACTTGTAACCAACACACTAAACAAAGACAAACATCTATAGTTCACTTTTTGGGAATGTGGATGTAGTCTTCTAAGCTACTTCCTGTTTATTGGGGCACGAGTAAGCTTATGAAGACCCAAACAAAATTATGGTCAAGTCCTGACTGGAGTGTTCTGTGAGGCTGGATCATCTCTGTCAGCAGTCTTGAAGCTGTTCTGGATGCAGAACTCATAGGAATCTGCAACAGAGGTGCTCCGAAAGTTGCACCATCAGGGCCATCCATTCCCACTGGAGATTTTTCAGGGGATCTTGCTCAATGAAACCTTATTTTTTCTTAATCCAGAATGAATCCACAGCTTCTCATTTTCCTGTGGAAACAAAAGCAAAACCTCTTCTCCAAAACAACATATCTTTTGACTTAAATTTGAAGTCACAGCATTTTCAAAATATATAGGTTGGATTAATTCTGCAGCATTTATAATCAAAAATGTCTTTTAGCAGCTGTTAATCCTTCCTCAGCAGTCAAACAATTCAAAGACAATACAATAACATACAGTATCCAGACTGTGTGTTTTTCATTTTTCATGGTTTTTTTCTTACTCTATTTCTTTTTATTTTTAATTTTCGGCTTTTTTTTTTTGAGGTAGTTTTTTTTCTGTGTATCTTTGGGTGTCCTGTATCTCACTTTGTAGACCAGGCTGGCCTTGAACTCACAGAGATCTGCTTGCCTTTGCCCCCAAGTCCTGGGATTAAAGGTGTATGCTACCAAGGAAAGGGACAAAATTCCTCCCAAAGAGAGCAGGTGGGAAAATGTTCACTGGATCTAAGAGCCCATGTGCTTTATAATAAAGTGATAAAGTGCTTTTTTTTTCTTTTCAGATTTATTATTTTTTTTTAAGTTAGGTAGATATGTACTGTATGAGTGCAGTGCCCCCTCAGGTCAAAAGAGGGTGCCAGATCCCCTGGAGCTAGAGTTATAGGTGGTTGTGAACCATCTGATGTGGGTACTGGGAATTGAACTCAGGTCTTCCAGAAGAACAGTATGTGTTCTCAACAGCTTTCTAGCCTCTATAATCAGGTTTTGTAGAGAGCTGCGTGGAGCCGCGCCTTTAAGATGGCGCCGGCTGCCACCCTCCGCGAGCCCGAAAGCGAGCGCTCTCTGTGACAAACAACTCCTTTTATGGTTATGGCCCGTAACTTGCTATGATCGTGTGTTGTTTGTGTATGTTTGAGTCTATGGGCGATGTTCACGTGGCACTCCGGGATAGGCGTCCATAGGTTATATAAGGGCTAGGAGAGGTCTGCCTGGGGAGAGAAACGAAAGAGAAGCGAGACCTTGTAAAAGGTCCTGAATAAACTGTGCGCAAGAAGAGCTCCGGTGTCGTGTCGTCCTTGCAGGTCGAGGTGGCAGCGACAAAGTTTGGGGATTAAGAAGCAACAGTCATTTACATCAGACCAATCCTCACTCTGGAAGAAGCCAATGAAGAGAGACAGTTTTTGCTACCTTGTCAGTTGGTTCTATAGGCGAAACGTGATACGGTTTTAATCGGAACACAGAACTGGACTTTTCTTTTTCTTTGTTGATTGTCTCAAAGCTGTGAGTTAAATGACTGGGTAAGGGACATAGAAGGCAATGTCAACTGGAGCCTAGTGCAACAGCCTAAACGAAGATTTAAGTGTGACCCTCAGCACACTGAGGGTCCTCAGCTCCACCCAGTCCTTTCTTTTAAACCCATGGGAAATGATGGGGAGTTTTCTGCCTGCAGGACATCCAGGTCTTGACACCTGAGCTGCCGACACCCCCTGGGCCAGTGACAGTAGACACTCCGGTGGGTAACTGACTGAGCTGCTTCTAGAGCATTCTAGTGAGCAGGCAGGGTTGGTATCTAGTTAAGAGCCTCCTGTGTGATGTAATGCTCACTATGATGTCCTGATGAAGTTCAGAAGTCCAGTTCATCCACTGGACAGCAACTCGCCCTTCCCAAGGAGACCCACTGCAAGCTGCGATACCACGCTTAGACAGTCTTCCCCACAGTCAGCCAAAGTACACCTCTAGCAACAGAATCCTACTTGTTCTTGCTTCACCTAGGTACGTTCTTCTACATTATCACCCTGCTTCCATACATGTATCACACAGAGAGGTTGAGAGACAGAGACACAGAGATAGAATGAAACAGAGACAGAAATTCCTTACAGAGACCAAACCTTGCAAGTCAAGAACCAAATTATTCTCCACATCTTCTTAGTGAGTCCCCTCCTGGTGTCGCTCCCCCAAATGATGTGCACACAGAAGCAAGCACAATTCCTTTAGTCTGTTGTTTGTTTGGGTGTTGGTGGTGGGTTTTGCCAGTGCTCAGAACAGTACATGAGTCTCCTAGTTAGAGACATGCAGCTCCTAGGCACAAGTCCCATCTGTGATGCTGGAGGCAGGCCTGCCCTGCTGAGTACAGTGCCATCCAGAGACTAGTCTACAGGGCAACACGGAACAGAGGAAACAGCAGTGCAACACGGGACAGAGGAAAACAGCAGTGCAACACGGGACAGAGGAAATGGAGGTACAACATGGGACAGAGGAAACGGAAGTACAACACGGGACAGGGAAACGGAAGTGCAACATGGGATAGAGGGAAACGGCGGTGCAATGTGGGATAGGGAAACGGAAGTGCAACATGGGACAGAGGAAAACAGCAGTGCAACGTGGAATAGAGGGAAATGGCAGTGCAACACGGGACAGAGGAAATGGCGGTGCAACTTGGGACAGAGGAAACGGAAGTACAACGTGGGTGGGACAGAGGAAACGGCGGTGTAACGTGGGACAGAGGAAACGGCAGTGCAACATGGGACAGAGGGAAACGGAAGTGCAACGTGGGTCAAGGAACACTCAAGGAAGTCTCTGATGCAATTTCAGCTTTTTTTTTGTTTTGTGTCTTATGATTGTTATAACTATTAATAGTCGAAAGGCATGCTGGTATTTTCATATCTAGCATGACTCTGTGGACTTGGCTGTTGAAAACCTTTGGCAGGGTTTCTTAATTGCCCCCTAGTATTTCTAGGGCTCAGTCAAGCGATAGGAACAATGGAAAATGAGCAAAATATGAGGCTGCAGTTTGCAGAGACCCTGTTATTTTCTTTTTCAAATGTTTTTAGTATATGTATGTATTCATTTAATTCTTCATTTATTTCATTGGGGATAGAGGGTACACATGTGGAGATCAGAAGGAAATGTACTGGGATCAGTTCCACTATGTGAATCCCAGGGATCAGATTCAGGTCGTCAGGTTTGTCAGCAAGCACTTCACCCCTGAGCCATCTCACTGGCCCCTCATTTCATCAGCACCAACATCATACAAAGGCCTCTGCGTCACAATGAGAACTCCAAGCACTAATGCCAGCCTTAACATTTCCCATCAACAGCCTGACATCCTCAAAAGTCCAGGATGAGAGTAGCGGGACATGCAGTGGTATCACATGCCTTTAATTCTAGCACTCAGGAGGCAGAGACAGGTGGATCTCTGAGTTCGAGGCCAGCCTGGTCTATAGAGCTAGTTCTAAGACAGGTACCAAATTACACAGAGAAACCCTGTCTTGAAGAACAAAAACCAAAAAGAATATCTGGACAAAAGCTAAAGGTTGGGGGCTGGAGAGATGGCTCAGAGGTTAAGAGCACTGCCTGCTCTTCCAAAGGTCCTGAGTTCAATTCCCAGCAACCACATGGTGGCTCACAACCATCTGTAATGGGGTCTGGCGCCCTCTTCTGGCCTGCAGGCATACACACAGACAGAATATTGTATACATAATAAATAAATAAATATTTAAAAAAAAGCTAAAGGTTACAAGAAGTAGAATTCAATCAGAATGTTGTAATTATTATTTTTTAAAAGAGCAGAAGTCAAAGAAAGATGCACCAAAAGTGATGACATGCAGCTGTTATGTCAAGACTTAGGAGCCTAGGGCAAGAGGATCCAGAAGTTCAAGGCTACCACGAGCTACCTAATGAGACCATCGCCCCACATGATGCCTATGTGTTCAGCTGACCCCCCTAAGCTGCAAGTCTCTCTCACATGATGCTTTTGGAACCTGCAACAGTGAATTCCAAATAGAAAGGAGAATCCTAGAACTAAACCTAAAAATAGCATTCACCGATTACAAAATGCCCATCCCAGGTTCCATCTAATTGAGTTGTTGGCCAAAGGGGTCTCATAGGAATTCACAAACAACTTAAGCTGTTGCCAAGGCTACAGGTTGCTCTCTACAAGCTGACAGCAAAGCCCTATTACTGAAGACACCTAGACAACTCATCGAACACAGAGAAGTCAAGCTAGTGCCTACATAGAGCCTTCACCACTATGGGCTAATGCTCGTGGGACCAGAAAATACTCTGAAAGTTACCAGAGGAGAAACAAACACCAACCCAGCTACAAATCCTTCTATCTACAATGGTAGCTCGCCATTGTAGATTGTAGGTGGCACAAAGCTTGAAGTAACCAACCAATATCTGATTTGACTTGCAGCCCACTCCACAAGATGGAACCCATGACCAACGTTGCTTAGGAGACCAAGACCTTGAGACTAGATAGCCTAGGAACCTGGGGAAAAATTAATACTAAAAGAATGTAGCAATGAAATGACTCCTAATGACTTTCTGCTATACTCATAGATCAGTGCCTTGCTCAGACAAGGTCAGAGAAGCTTCCTTCTGCAGCAGATGGAAAAACAGACAGAGACCTAAACCCAGACATTAAACAAAGGGAGATCTTGGAAGACTCATCCCTGAATGAGATATTTTGTATCAAATCCTTCCCCTCAGAATTCAGGGAACCCCAAGGAAGAGGAGGCAGAAATACTATAAAAAGCCAGGGGAGATGGGGGATATCAGCACACAGAGACTGAGGGAGCATGCACAGGCCTGCTGGGGAGGGGGTGGTTGGGTCCTAGAGCTAAAAGGCAAAGTGGACACATGGTTCCCATTCTTAACGAAGAAGCTGTCTCAACTGTTGTAGGAAGGCAGAAGGCAGTTTGCTCATTTCCCAGCTACCCAGACTCCCAAAATAACCATACAGAAACTATATTAATTAAATCACTGTTTGGCCCATTAGCTCTTAGCTTCTTACTGGATAACTCTTATATATTAATTTAACCCATCTCTATTAATCTGTGTATTGATATGTAGCAGTGGCTTATTGGCAAAGTTTTGGCATGTCTGTCTCTGGCGGCAGCTCCATGGCTTCTCTCCACCTCTCCCTTTTTTCTCCCAGCATTCAGTTTAGTTTTCCCCACCTAGCTCTGTTCTATCCTATCAGGCCAAGTTTGTTTCTTTGTTAACCAATGGTATTCACAGCATACAGAGAGGAATCCCATATCACCTCCCCTTTTCTGTTTAAATAAGGAAGGTTTCTGTAACATAGAAAAATTACATATACCAAAACAGGTATCAAGCAGGAGTTATATTTATAATATTTATATCTACTTTATCTTTTATCATAACTAAGGAAAACTATAATTATAACTATCATCTATTCTTCAACTCGATCAAAAACTCCAGAAGGATATAATATTACTTAAGTAAACAGGAAGTGCATTGTAAGCAACTTCCAAAACTCTAGAATTGACAGAGACAACTTGCTGCAAGGACAGTCACCCAAAGTTCTTCTGTAATGTTGGGGCATCCATCTTTAGCCTACAGGCCCATAGTATCCAGCAGAGTTTTCCACGAAGCAGGGAATTTCAAAGACAGTTCCACCTATATTGGTAGTTTGTCGATCACTTTCTTCTGTGTCCTGCAAAATGTCTGGCAGACTCTTTCATGATGCAGGAACCTCAAAGAATTGTCTCACCTTTAGGCAAGTTTAACAGTCATTTCTCTGTGGGTAAAGTTCATCCAGCAGTTCAGGCAAGAGCAGTTTCCTGCCCAAATGGCCAACAAACTCCATAAGGAGCCTCTTTGGTGCCCATCTTCCTCTTTTTTTTTTTATGATTGGTTTTTGTTTTGTTTTTCGAGACAGGGTTTCTCTGTAGCCTTGGAGACTGTCCTGGAACTAGCTCTTGTAGACTAGGCTGGCCTCAAATTCACAGGGATCTGCCTGCCTCTGCTCCCGAGTGCTGGGCTTAAAGGTGTGTGCCACCACCTCCTGGCTCCTCTTCCTCTTGAAGTTATTGGTGCTGCCAGGAGCAGATGTATTTCACTGTCATGAAAAGTCTTAAGTTCTTAAACATTTTAAATGCCATATTCTTGAGGTCTCTGAAAGATTTGAAGAATACCTATCTAACTGAAATATAGCTCTGTATATCTAGAAAATCTAACTAACATGACTACAAGCTTGACTATTATAGATGCTTCTCTATTAACCTATATTTCTTAATTATACATTTTTAAATGAGCTTCACAAACACAATACCCTAATCAAGAGCAGAAATATACATATAACAAAATTGACCTTAAATTTGTATCAATAAAACAAGATCAATGCCAATGCAAAGTATCCATCTCTATTGCATATCCCCCTTTAAATGTAAACAAATACTTATGAACAATATTTGGTAATATGGGCATAGTTTTCTCCAAACTGCTTCCTGCTGTTTATCGGGAGAAGTAATTTTTTGAGGGGTGTTCAAGGTGATATTTCAGGGGCTCTTGGTCCTTCAAACCACATTAGTCTGAAAGGATTTCAGAGGTTCTCATCATCTGTGGAAACAAAATAAAATCCTTTTCTCCAAAGCAACAAATCCTTAAACACAAATTTGGAAATCATGATACTTTTAGAACATATATGCTGGTTTGTACATATAATATATGTATAAATATATTTTTACATACAATGAAAAATCTCTCTGTACTTAACACCTTCACAGTCAAAAAATTTAAAAAAATAACATAATAGTATACATAATCCAGATTCTCTGTGTATATTGCATCTTTATGTGGCTTATTATTTTTTTTACTCTATTATTTTTTAATATTTATTTTATTATCGTTACTCCTTTAATCTGACTATCTGTACTCTGTCTCTTTAAAGACGTTGTTTTATTTTTTTAAAAGCCATTTAAACTTCTTTTTATAACTCTCTATACTCTTTTTCTTCTCTTTCCCAAGCCTACGTACATTTATCCGACACTGTCACCAGTGTTAGAGGTCCTTTTTATCTGAATCTGTTTTTATTGTGTTTATATAATTATTTTCTGACCAGAAGCACCTCTTAAAATGCTAAGCCATGGTCTGACTAGTATTAAGGCTGCTTTGCCTGTTGGATCTGCCCAGTCCAACATGGTGGGGCAGAGGACTGCTTAGCATGAGCCCATTTTGGGGAGACACAGTGGGTCTATGTTGCCATTAAGCAAGTTGTGGCACTCTGCTCACAAACTCTATTTAAATGCTCCTTAGCCGGACTTCTCGAAAGAGTCAGAGTCGTTTGTGCTGGTGAACCAGAAAGCCAGTTTATGAAGAAGCTGGGCAGTTTTTACTGCACCTCTTTTAAAGCAGCTCCAGTGCCCCAGCTCCCTGAGCCCATCTAGAAAAAAACAATTTGTGGCTACCAAAAGCCATGATTAACTCTGTTCTTTCTATGTCTAGAATTTTTTTTTCAAGCTTTCTCAGGTTTTACTTGGATTTAGTCAACCACGTTGGAGCACCAATTTGTTGTACAGTGGCCACTAGTTCATTTCCCGGCTGCCCAGACTCCCAAAATAACCACACAGAAACTGTATTCATTAAATCACTGCTTGGCCCATTAGCTCCAGCTTCTTATTGGCTAAGTCTTACATATTAATTTAACCCATCTCCATTAATCTGTCTATCGCCACATGGTAGTGGCTTACTGGCAAAGTTTCAGCATGTCTGTCTCTGGCAGCGGCTCCATGGTTTCTCTCCAACTGTGCCTCCTTTCTCCCAGCATTCAGCTTAGTTTTCCCTGCCCAGATCTGTTCTATCCTATCAGGCCAAGCCAGTTTCTTTATTAACCAATGGTATTTACAGCATACAGAGGGGAATCCCACATCATCCAACTGATAATTTTTTGCAAATGAAATTAATTTTCTCTGAGGGAGTCTCACTGGGGAAACAAACTACTCTCAAGGGTAGGCTGCATGTCCAACAGTGGACGGACAGCACAAAATGAACTCAACAGCATCATTGGAGGTTCTTTGTTTCATAATACCATATCAGGGCTTTTTAAAAATTTCTTATCTTATTTTTTATTTTTATTTCCTTAAACATATTTTCACATTTTTCTTTTTTTGCCCTACAGATCCTTTGGGTATAGCTTCCAGTTTAGTGTTTTTATGGGATTCCTGAGTGCAAAAGACTGTGTCTCTGCATCTGTATCTGTTTCTTGTGACTTTTTCTTTCTTTCTTTTTTTTCCCCAAGACAGGGTTTCTCTGTGTAACAACTTTAACTGTCCTGAAACTCACTCTGTTGACCAGGTTGACCTTGAACTCACAGAGATCTGCCTGTCTCTGTGGCCGCCCTGAGTGCTGGGATTAAAGGCGTGTGCCACCATTGCCCAGCATCTTGTGCCTTTTCATGGTTTTTTTTCCTTCTGTTTGTTTTGTCCTATTCTGATGTGTTTGTTTTTGCTTTATCTTATTATATTTTATTATATTATGAACGCTTAAAAGCCTGTTTATTATCTACTGAGACAGAAAGGGAGTGAGTCTGGTAGGAAGGGGAAGCAGGAAGGAAGTGATATAACAAGGGAAACCTGTGATCAGGATATATTATGTGAAAAAAATAAATATTTTCAACAAAGGGGGAAATACCCAGTCCTCTCTCACCCTAATAAGTCCAAAATTAAGAGGGGTTTACCAATAAAGTCTGTCTTAAGAATCAAAATAAATAAATAAAAACATGACCTGGGAATCTGTGGCACTGCCCTTTGTGGGGGAGGCCTGCCCTTCTTGCTGGAGGCAGATTTCCACAGGTTTGAATGGCCTGTGTCCTCGAGTCAGCTTCTGCCAGTTCGAGCTCTGAAGGTGGTTTCTGTCTCAACACTTAGCTGGTGGCTTCAGACAGACCAGCAAGCAAGGAGATCGCCTTTCTGCTTTCTCACATCTGTCTACCTATGACTCATATTAGCCCAAGCTATGGTGAACTCTTGGGGCCAGGAGTGCCCCCTGCTGATCATATGACTAACTTTTTTTTTCCTCTATTGGGTATTGAAGCCAAGTCATCCACCCCCAACTCAGTAGCTCAGTAGTGATGACTTTGATGTTGATAACTACTAATAAGCGTTACCACGATCTAAATGTGTAATCAAATCTTACTCAGGTTGTCTCCTTTGAGACACAAATTCTATGACGTTTGCCATCCTGCAATTCACATTTCACAGATTGCTCTCCTCTGAGCATCCAGTCTCCTCTTAAATACTTAAAAATATTTTGAAAATATTTTGCTTTATGTGTATGAGTAGTTCACCTGTATATCTGTATGTGTACCACATTCATGCCTGGTGCCTGCAGAAGAGGATGCTGGGTCCCCTGGGCCAGGAGTTACAAACATTTGTGAGCTTCCGTGTGGATGCTGGGAATTGAATCCAGTCCTCTGGAAAAAGCAGCCAGCGCCCCTAACTGCTGAGCCATCTCTCCAGCCCAAGAAAGATACTTTCCGCCAAGTACCTCCCTTTTGACCCATGTTCTTTTCTGATTTCCACAGATTCGCATTTCCAGGAGTAGGTGTTTCCTGGGACTTCCAGGGCAGGCTGACCTGGAGTTTATGCCAGTCCTTCATTGGTATCCCAGACTGCCTCAGGGCATTGCCCAGAGAGAGCCAGGGTTACTAAGGAGATTGTGAGGCACTGCTCTCCAGGCAGGTGTTCCAGAAGGGGCAACTGAGGACATGGGGCTGGCTCACTTCCAGCAGGAGTTCTGAAACTGCCAAGCCTCAGGCTCAGAGCTTGCTGAGCCCTGGGATGGAGAAGTTTAGGGTTGCTTGCATTCCCTGCCCTTTACCCTAAAGGTAGGGACTGAGTGATGTTGGGAGAACTGGGCAGCCACATCTGCTTTGATAAGTTAAATAGACACCTCAGTTAACCTCTTGTCCTGGGCTTGAGACCTAAAAGTAAGCCTGGGGAGCTCTCCCGATCCTGCCGGCCTGCTCTCCTCTTCCCTGAACTGTTTCTCAGGAACACATCAAGGACTCCACTACAGTCAATGCTGAATTATGACCGCACGGAGGGTAGCCATGATGCTGAAACTCAGTCCCAGAGCCTCCTCCTTCACAAGGTGTTAGCCCTCTCATCTTCATCTGAAAGCAGAGGATGAAACTAGCACCAAAGAGCACCCTGGGTGTGTTCAAATGCTGTGGTATAAAAAGCCCTCAGCGTGGTGAATGGCATGCAGCCAGCTGTTGTTATTAAAAATAACCATGGAATCTAGGCAAACATCATTTTTGGGTCCAGTCTAACCTGTGTCATACTAATGTTTATCAGGTGCGTGTAAACCAGACCTGCTCGAAATGGATGTGAACTGCTTAATTCCAATGATGGAGGGGCTGCTGATTGTGTGTTTCACAAACTAGGGAAACCAAGACATGTCAATGACCCAACTGAGATCATCAGAAGCTGGTAGTGCCACTGTGTGGTAGAGTGCTTGCTTGCCTGGCGTGCACAAAGACCTCGGGTTCAAACAACAACAAAGAAATCCTTGTAAATGGCAAAGACAGGATAAAAAAAATCTACCACTCGACAACATCCAATGTTGGGGAATGTCTGAAGGTCTCACTCAGGGTTAGAGGGGATGTGAATGGGACGGCCAGTCTGCACAGGGGCCATGGCATCTTTGTGTCATTCCAGTTTAGAGTATGTGCTGCGGGGGCCAGCACGGTACAGCCACTGTGGAAGAGAGCTTGGGAGATGGGTAGACCCTTCGAAAGTTAACTGTACTCCTGTACAATCCATCCATCCATGTTCTTCAGTATTTACCCAAATAAATCAAACACTGATGTACACACACACACATGCACGCACACACCTGCAGGTGACTATTTATGTTTGTAACAGCTTTATTAGTGACTGTCAAAATTTGGAAGTAGCTAGGATGCCACTCAGCAGGGAAGCGAATCAATAGCTGTGGGTACATCCAAACAGTATCCGCTCAGTGGGGGGGCGGGGAGTTGGGGGAGGGGAGAGAACTGGAGCTATCAAGCTGGGAGAAGACATGCAGAGGTCATGTGACACATTTCCGAGTGGAAAAGGCCAGTCTGAAAAGTGACAGGCATCCTGTAAAATTCCAACTGCATGATATTGTAAAAAGGGTAAAACTATGGAGATAGTAAAAACCAGTTACCGGGTGGGAGGGATTGATGAAGTGGGGGGATGGGTTAGGGCAATGGCACTGTGTTTGGTACCACAATGGTGCGTGACACACCATCACATGCTTTTCAAAAGCCATAGGATGTACCACTCCCTGGGTGAAACCTAATGTAAGCTGTGAATTTGGGATGGTGGTCACACACTCATTGCCGGGTATCACACACCCGGAGGGTGTTAATAGGATTGACTTTGAAGTGGGAGGAACAGGAAGCAGGTGGGAACTATCTGTAGTTTCCGCTCAATTTTGTCATGAACCTCAAAGCCACTCCTAATACCTTAATTCTAAGGGCCGTGAATATAGCTCAGCGTTAGAACATTTGTCTAGCATGTGCAAGCCCCTGAGTTCAATCCCCAACACCACAAAAATAGGTAGGTTTTCAAATTTAAAACAAAACAGAAAAGCAAGCTTCGAATCCAGGAAGTCGGCCCCAGAGAACATCCCTTGACCACTTTGCTACTCTAGCCAGCAACGTTACAAATTTCCACAAGGGTGGAAAGTCCAACTTCTGGTAGAACTAACTTAAAAGAAAAATGTGTGTGTATGAGAGAGGGAGAGAGAGAGAGAGAGAGGGAGAGAGAGAGAGAGAGAGAGAGAGAGAGAGAACTGAACAGGGAGGTTGTTAAACTAATGACACACAGTAGCTTGCTACCCAGGGCTGCTGGAGCCCCTCCTGCCCCGAATGTGGCAATTAATTGATGACAAACACCTGAAGTGCATCCTGTGGCCAGCACCCCCCTGGCCCTTCCGATCAGAGAGGCAGCTGTGACTCATCTGGACACTGGGGACAGAAAGAGTTATCAGCAGGCTCATCACAAAGCCCCAGGAAAGATCTTGTCTGCCAGAGCAGCCTCCACTCTGGCTGCCCTATTTTTAGACAGAGGTGTTCTTTCCAAGCCTCTGCTTCTGATCAAGGAAAAGGTTGGTTTTGTTCTAAGTTTTCTGGACCACTCTCCAAAAAAAAAAAAAACAAAACAAAACCAACCAAACAAACAAAAAGAACAAAAAGTCAGCTAGGGGAATTCTGTAGAATGCGGCTTTATGCCCCAAGAAGAGAAGTATAGGACATTGCAAGGTACTTACTGTTATGATTTCAACCACAGTATGGCTGACACTTCTGGGTTCCAGGGCCACGCATGTGCGGACAAGTCCTCTGGTGTGACCCATGTGTGGCATAGTTGCATCACCTACATATGACACAGCTATGTGAGCCCTTGGGCGCATGTGTGCACTCCGTCATCTGCCTATGACATAACCACGTAATTCCCCTGAGTGCATGTGCTAGGCAGCCCTTAAAAGCTGGATGCTCCATCTTCAATTGTCTCTCTCTGCACACAGACCACACCAGGCTTGTACACTCCCCCCCAAACTCCTAAGCGGTTTTGTTGCATGTTCTGCGTTTCCTTATCACTTGAGCTAGGTAATTTCATTGGTGCCATGATCCTTCTCAAAGATCTCTGATGCAGTTTGACAGTTGAGAGGTTTTGTCAGTTTAAAAAGACAACCTCACCAAACAAATTTCAGTAAAACACAAATCCTACAAGTTATAAGGGTGTGAGGACAAATACAAATTAATCAAATTTCTCTCTCACGCTGCCTTCCATAGCTTCAAAAATACTTTCATTATGCAAAAAACATCCGTCACAGTCATTCTGTTATAAACTTATGTTTTCACAAACCCAAAGAATTCTTGTGAGTTCTAGGGAGCCGAATTGAAGGATTCACCTTAAACAGGTCAGATACACACCTCTCAATTCCCTGGTCCTAAATTTTTTTTTCCTAAACTTAACTTTGTCCTCTGTACTGCCAATACCTTAAATAGGTATAAGAGACATCAGACATTTATATACCACAAACACAGACAGGAACAAAGAGACCAGCTATGCCAAGATGTGACCAGCACCCAGTTTTTTCAGGTTCACCCCCAAAGGTGACACCCACAAATAAGCAGAAAACAGTCTTGAGAATCCGTCGCCCCAATTCCTTTAACCTGTTGTGCCTAGCCTCCCGCCTTTTTATTATAAAAAAGAGATGGGAATGTAATGGTCTGTCCCTTTAAGAGACAAGCCCTGCCCACTCCCTACCCTATCTACCACCGAGGCAGGCAGATCTTCCTTCTGCTTCTGTTCTGAACTCTCTTCCTTTCTCTCTCTCTCTCTCTCAGAGGCAGCTTCTGCTTCTCTCTCCTCTCCCCACTTCTTCCCTTCCCCCACTTCTCTGCCTCTCTCTCTCTATTTCTGCTCTTGCCCCTTCTCCCCTTTCCCTTCCCTTCCATAACCCACTAAATAAATACCCACTTTTCCTGCATAGCGCTTCTCTGCCTTCATGGCCCGCCATGGTCTCAGGACCTGATGCCCGCTGCAGCCACTCAGGGAATAGCACCATTTTTACTTAAACCATAACACTTACTGTTCAAACAGTAGTAACTTTCTAACTTCTCTAAGAATATCATTAAAAGTCAACAGAAAACAAATTTTTCTATAAATGAAGCAAACATCGATATAGGAAACCATGTTAGTTCTATGTGGTGTTGGGGACCATCCTCGACAAAAAATACCACTTGCCAGGGTAGGGGAATGGGAATTAGAAATATAAGTAAAGAATACAAAGACATGAAAAGAATAAAACAGAAAAGATAGAATAGTACCAGAAGGGAGTTCCAGTGAATACTGAAATTGCCCACGTTTAATTTCCAATTGTTAAAATAATCCCACCCCAAGAGGTAGGAGTAAGATTTTTTTAAAAAAAAAAACTGCACTAACATGATACAAGGATATGAACAGACCGGTTGAAGGTCACAGCCTACATTCATAGTTAAACATTCTGTTGCTAGAACAAAACAAGTCACGCTCACATCCTAGACTAAAAAATTCTGTAAGCAAAACACTCCCTGAGTGGAATCCAATGTTATCTCCTTAAGGAAACTGGAACCTTAGTTGGATCCTTAGACTTTTGTTTGAGGTAGAAACATATATACCTCTCTATTCCTGAAATATAAGGGCTGGATATTAGCCACACCTTTTGCCAATAACCTTGAGAGAGCAGAACTCTCTGAACTGAATCTAGGTGGGACCTTTCTTTGAGGTAGAGACACAAGAACCTTGAAGGAATAGAGGTAAGTTGAAACTCTCTGCCCTTTGGTCAAGGTGGAAATAGGTTCACATTTTTGGGCCTCCACATTGTGGCTGTGATAATCAACTCAAGAAAAAATCAGTGTAAAGGAGAAAAGTGTATTTAAGCAGAGTTTCAGAGGTTTCAGTCTGTGACAGATTGGTCCCATGTCTTTGGGGCCTTCAGTGTAGAAAAACATCCTAACAACATCCATGGTGAACAAAAGCGAGACCAGCTAGAAACAGAGTGGTTAGACACTGGAGATTGTCTTTTCCAGAGCGTGTACTCCATTACCTAACTTTCCCAGTCGGTCTCAGGCCCTAAAGAGCCTACATCGCCACAATAGCACCACAGGCTGGTGAGCAAACCTCTAACAGATGAGCCTCTGGGAGGCCACATCAAATCCAAACTACACCAGAGACTATAGTGATATTTCATTTGTATCTTAATAAGTAAAACTTGCCTGAAGATCGGAGAGTAAAACAGCCACACTGATCAGCCTTACAGACCAGGCAGTGGCGTCACACACACCTTTAATCCCAGCAGCCACACTAGTTTGCCATAGAAACTGACGGGTAGCGATGCATGCCTCTAATCCCAGCACTAGAGAAGAATATAAAATGGAAGGAGACAGCTCTCAGAGTCGCATTCTGAGATTCCTCAAGGCAGGATCACCATTTCAGTCTGAGGTAGAGGTAAGAGCCAACGAACCCCAAGATCAGTCCCTGGGTTTTTATTAATCATGTTTCAAGAGACTAAAAGGAAAAACTTGCACGTTTACATCATAACCAGAAGAGGCCGTAGGGAACAGGCAATGAAACAAAAGGGTATATGTTGGCCAGAGAAGGTTTGGGATTTTCTGAAACCAATCTGTAAGTTAGGAGGCTGTAGGAATGAGAGACACCGCCCCAAGAGTTGGCTCAGACCCAGCCATTTGGGTATCCAAGGATTTCCTGGAATAATCCTTTCCCCACATCTGATGATAACACTAATAATAAAAGGAGAACAACACAAAATAGCTTTCGTGTGTGAGATACTTTGAACCCACTAATCTCATAACCTCAGGCCAAGCCCAATTTGGCAGATAAGGAAACCGAAGTTATGAGATATTCCCCAGTCCTAATCAAGAGCAGAGTTGATGTTAAAACTCAAGTTTTCGTGAGCACGGAGCCCACGCAGTCCCTTTCTGTTTGTCATGAGACAGAGACAAGGGACACTTTGTAAGACACACGGTCAATTCAAATTCCACAGAACCCAAAGCTTCCTTCACAATATGAAGCCATCAACCCACCACTTATGAGGAAGCTTTAGAAACAGCAAGACTGTCAAAGGAAATTCTTCTTTAAAAATTTGTGTGATGCTTTAAGACAAGCTGGCCCAAGCTGGCCTTGAACTCAAGATCTTCAACCTCCATCCGTAGCTACTGGGTGCTAGTAGCTGGGAACAAATACTTGCAGACGTCCAATTGACCGCACAAAGGAAATGATGTGGATATTGCTTCTCTTCTTCTTTTTATCATTCATCGTCATCATCATCATCGCCATCACGATTATCATTATACTCTAGGTGAGGGGTCGTCATGAAGCTCCATCGCACACATGCGGAAATCAAAGAACAACTCTGTGGAATTGGTTCTCTCCTTACATCTTGACCTATGCTCCAGAGATTGAACCCAGGCTTGTGCCGCAGACAACTTTAGCCACAGAGCTGTTTCGTTGGCCCAGAAATTCTTATAAGGCTGGTTGTATGAGGAGTCTTTCAATATCATTCCAATCACTGTATTAAATTTAAAGAAAATCTTCCCTGAGATTACTAACAATTTGTCCCACTGAAGAATATAAGATCCTGACTGTTTAATCTACTTGGTGAATCAGTGATCCAGTCCCCAGGAAAAGGACTGGCTCACGGTGGCACATACAGCTAAGGTGCCCAACCTGAGAACAAGAAACACTGGGGCTCCCTAATTCTTAGTTCAGGGCAGGGTTTGTGTTGTACACTGTAGAATATTCAACATCATCCCTGGACCTCCCCAATAAATACCAGTGACACTGACAATCAACACTGTCTCCTCTACTTGGGAGGCTGACCATAAGGAACAATTGAACTTGGGTGTTTTGCTCCAACCTGTATAGCACTCATGACCCTGTGTCAAAACCAGCCAAACAGAAGTATTCAAATGTTACCAACTGTCTGTTAGAGGAATAAAGCTGCCACTAGTTAATGGCACGAGACTGTAGAGAGGGCTCTTCAGCCACAGGCATTTGTGGCCCTTTCAGAAGACCCTTATGTGGGTCCTAGTACATCAGATGGCTTAAAGTTGTAGCTCCCAAAGCTACACGGCAATATCCAGAGTCATCATAAATCATTTATTTAGTAGCCGCTGTCTTTGCTCTCAACACTAAATTCTACTGCCACCTTGTGAGCAGAGAATGGGACTATCCCTCTGAACTCATCAAAATCTAACTTACAGAGTATAGTAAAAACATAAAGTCTTTTTTAAAAATACTTCTAAAAACATAGAATCAGTTGGGCAGTGGTGGTGCACACCTTTAACCCCAGCATTGGTACAGGGAGGAGGATCTTTGTGAGTTCGAGGTCAGCCAGCCTGGTCTACAGTGTGAGTTCCAGGACAGCCAGAACTCAGAGAAATCCTGTCTCAGAAAATCGAGGCTGAATGGGTTGGGAATCATAGAATCAAACTAATCAAATGCCAATCCAGCAAGAGTTCTGTTTGGATGGATAACTTTTTTAAAGATTTATTTATTATGTATATAATGTTCTATCTGCATGTATGTCTGTAGGCCAGACCAGAAGAGGGTACCAGATCTCATTACAGATGGTTGTGAGTCACCATATGTGCTGGGAATTGAACTCAGGACCTCTGGGAGAGCAGCCAGTGCTCTTAACCACTGAGCCATCTCTGCAGCCCCAGATGGAGAGCTTTTATTTCAGTTTTTATGGGTGACATTTAGAGGGACACACATTTTTCCCATGTGAGTTGTTCTAACTGCTGTTACAGTTATCACAGTGAAAATGACTGGATTCTTTTGGAGTCTTAACCTCATAAACCTCCCATTCAAGACCTCTTCACGCTGCAAGACTGTTTAGAAAGTCACTCGTGTCCCAGCTCTGGGGAACAGCACACATTCCGTCTTAATTAAGTCTGCTTTAGTAAACTGTTAGCAGTAATCCCATAGATAAGGGCAAAAGAATCTCTGCCCAGGATCAGACAGTCGTGGGAGAAGGACTGGGACCCCAGGCCAGACCTGGAGGGCACATGTATATCTTTCTGGCTGTCAGCACACAACTCATATTTTGGGAATTCCGCACTTCGTGAATGGCATCACAGGGCTGGAAAACAACCACTCCCTGTGATTGAATCTGAAAACCCAGCTCCAGACATTCTTTTCAGCCTGGGTGGGACAAGGACCAATAAATCCTCCCTTCGGGGTCCTGGATTCAGCTGCTAGTGATGTAGACAAGCAGGGTAAAGCTAAAGCAAAGCCTGTTCTGCAAGAGACAGCCAAGGGCCAGGATAGCAACCAATACCATGGGTGAGAGACACTCGCCAGCAGTCCGACTACTTGCAAAGCTGGGGACTTAAGCTGAGCCACCCACCTTCACTTGGGGCTGGTGTTAGAAGTGCAGAACAGAAGCCCTGTGTATTAGAACAAAGACTCCAAGAAAAGCCCTCCACTTGCCCCTCCCGGGTCGATTCCCTACCAGGGTGAAATGGTGACCTCTGTGAGATAGGGGCCCCATTGTTTGCCCCCAAGTTCCCTGTATCAGAGCGTAAGTGGTCAGTCAGTATATGATGTCATTACAAAGCCACGTGTTTCACCTAGAAGTGGAGTAAGCACTTATCCTGTATAGGAATTTCATCTACTATTCTTTTTAAGCACCTGGCACCGTACTCAGCACCTAGCAGATGCTCAGTAAACCAGCCAGTAGCCATATTTCTATTGTTATTATTTCTGGGGACCACGGGGAAGCTGCCTCATGACCATTTGTGGTCACCACTGGCCAGGCTAAATATAGAGGCCGAGGGCAGCGCTTGTCAAGAGATGACGTGCTATAATAGTACAAAGACGCAAAGCAAGGGGAGGGGCTCAAGATAAGAGCCCTTGACATTCAAAGGCTGGCAAGGCCCAAACCACCGGCTTTGGTTATAATCCTGCGCGTAGGAAATGAGTGGTGACAGGGTCCCCACGCCGCCCTGTAGAAAGCTGGCACGGATGCTCCTGGCCCGTGGCTCTGCGGCTCAGTTACGGGGAAGGTGTCGGAGGAAGGTCAGGGGTCACGGGTGTGAGATCAAGGCCCGCCCACCAGCCCAGCTGCTCTTTCTGAACAGCAAGCAAACTGGTGGGCTGGATTCGTTGTTTCCTGGGTTAGTTTTACATATTATTACTTTGTTTTTTTTTTTATTGTTATTTTAGATGGGATCTCACTCTGTACACCGAACTGGCTGGACATTGATGATGCAGTCTGGGTTGGCCTTAAGTCTGCAGGCGTTCCTCTGCCTCGGCCTCCCAAACGCCAGGATTGCAGGTGGAATCATGCCCAGCCAAGTTTTAATTTCAATATACGCCCTTTAAAAAAAAAAAAACAAAAAAAACCAAATGGCACAAAATGTTATAAAGGGAAAAGTTAATGTCCCTATGCCATCCTAAATCTCCAGGAAGATTTCATATAAACAATCACTGTTACTTAACAGAAATATTTACTCACACAAGGGGGTATGCATATTTGTCATAGCTGGAAATCACAAAAATTATCCTGAACCTAACTTGCTCTCTTCCCAACTTCTCCTAAGTATCTTTTCAAATCAATTTATATAGATTTATTTGTTTACCTATACTATAACGAGGTAATATAATGGGTGAGACCTCAATGGTGTGATTCATTTGCTTTCCACTCACCCAGATTCAATGGGTTGTTGAGTGAGGCGCAGGGTTATGGGGAGGGAAGCGTTCTGTTCCCAGAATTTATCCAGGAAGCCAGAATGACCCAAAGTGCAGCCAGTTTTAACATGTGATTTCCACATACTTGCTGGCTTCTAAAGTCACCCCAGGTGACAACATATGGCCAGTGGATGAGGAAGAATTTGAAGGAGGGTGAGGAGCCTGTTTCCTGCTTCATGTCAGGGAGACATTAAACACTTTTGCCTCCATTTTCAGTAGACAGGATTTTTGTTTTTAATTTAATACGTATTTTTTAAAATCTTGTGTGTGTGTGTGTGTGTGTGTGTGTGTGTGTGTGCACATGAGGTCACACATACACATAGTTGTGTAAGTTCCCACAGAGGTCAAGAGTGTGCTGGACCCCCCAGCGCTGGAGTTAAGGGAACTGGAGCCTTCGGGTATGAGGACTGGCAGTGGAACAGGGCCCTCTGAAACGGTAGCAAGTGTTCTTAACCTTCGAGCCATCTCTCTGCCCCCCAGTGGCCAGAACTCAAAGGCCCTCCATTTGTGTGTCAACTTGACTCAAGCTAGACTCATCAGAGGTGAAAGAGCTTTAGTCGAGGAAATGTCTCCATGAGATTCAGCTGTAGGGCATTATCTCAACCAGTGGTCAATGAGGGAGGGCCCAGCCCATGGTGGATGGTGCCATCCCGGGGCTGCTGGTTGTCCTGGGTTCTATAAGAAAGCAGGCTGAGCAAGCCAGTAAGCTGCTCCCCTCCAGAGCCTCCGCATCAACCCCTGCCTCTAGGATCCTGCCCCCACTTTCTTCAATAACAAAGAGCAAGACAGAATTCTCCCCAAATTGTACATTTTATATTTTCGCTTGATCAGCACACTCCTTTTCATTATAGGTCTTTAATCGAGCTAACACTAATAACCACAGGACAGAGTCTATACTAGGCTGTTTTAAGATTTCCTCTGCCAGCAGAAGTAATCCAAAACTCTTCAGTTTATCTGTAGGCAGACTTTTCAGACAAGGGCAAAAGGCAGCCACATTCCTCACCAATTCAATACTAGTATCAAAATACCACAGGAATGATCAAAGTACCCCAAGCATGCTCTCTAGGCAACATATCAACATATTAAAATTCTTTTCCCCCAAAACCTCTTGAGCCAGGCCCCCCACAGCTCACCAAACCACACTCAGCACCACCGTCCCCCATGCTCCTTCTTGTATGGCCACTAAGCAGCACTAAGTGTCCAGTTACCTTTCGAATTCATATTAGTCCATATTCCAAAGAAAAACATGGTCAGGCCTATCCCAGAAATTCCCCAGTCCCTGGTACCAATTTCTGTCTTAGTTAAGGTTTCTATTGCTGTGAAGAGACATCATGACCATGACGACTCTTATAAAATAATTAAGAAAGAGTAGACAAAGGGCTTAAGTGATTAAAGGCAAATATGTGAGTTGGATATGGCCTCCCAGACCTTGCCTGTCTGTTGGGCCTGTCACCAGACACTCAAGTCGCTATCAGGAGTACTTTTCACTGTCAAAGTGACTGGCTTTTGTCACAGAATTCCGTGTTATAAAGGGAGGGTACAAAAGATCCAATGCAGTCAGCCGAGCCGGCCCCACTCCTTGGCAGAGGTGGTGGGCAGAGAGAGGCTTGTTCGGCGGCGGGTTCCAATGGGGAACACCATCCGGGCACTAGTGGCCTTCATCCCCACGGACCACTGCCAGAATTACGTGGTGGGAGACCTCCGGGAGATGCCGCTGGACCGGATGGTGGATCTGAGCGGGAGCCAGCTGCGTCGCTTCCCACTACGTGTGTGCTCCTTCACCGAGCTGGTAAAGCTCTACCTGAGCGACAACCACCTCCACAGCCTGCCTCCAGACCTGGCGCAGCTGCAGAACCTGCAGATCCTGGCCTTGGATTTCAACAACTTCAAAGCCCTTCCCCAGGTGGTGTGCACCTTGAAACAACTCTGTATCCTCTACCTGGGCAATAACAAACTCTGTGACCTTCCGGATGAGCTCAGCCTGCTCCAGAACCTCCGTACCCTGTGGCTTGAGGCCAACTGCCTCACCCATCTGCCCGATGTGGTGTGTGAGCTGAGCCTCCTTAGGACCCTGCATGCGGGGTCCAACGCCCTAAGGCTGCTGCCCGGCCAGCTCCGGCGCCTACGGGAGCTCAGGACTATCTGGCTCTCAGGCAACCAGCTCTCTGACTTCCCCCCTGTGCTGCTTCGCATGCCCTTCCTGGAGGTGATCGACGTGGACCGGAACAGTATCCGCTACTTCCCCAGCCTGGCCCACTTGACTAATCTGAAACTGGTCATCTATGACCACAATCCTTGCAGAAATGCCCCCAAGGTGGGCAAAGGGGTGCGCCGTGTTGGGAAATGGGCAGATGAGACACCAGAGCCTGAGCCCAGAAAAGCTAGGCGATATGCACTGGCCCAGGAACAGAGTCAAGAGCCACCCGCTCCCCTTCTTCCTCCCAGCTCCTGAATAGCCTCAGTTGTAAGCCAGTTAACGATGACCCAACTGAAGACTTCTCATTAGAGTGGAAGGAGTCCCGGATCTTCTCATGTAAAGGAATACTGAGAAGAAAACATTTCCGGTCCGCTGCACCTCTTCCTAGGGGAAGGTGTGGACTGCGGGGCCTGGAAACCAGTGATTGCCACTCCTGAAGCGCTTCTTCAAATAAGCTACTTTGAAACGCTGAAGAGCAAGAAGGGCCAGGGCCTTGGGCCTCTTCCACTACGCAGAAATGGCTGGCCATGAGGTTGGTGAGTGCTTCAAGCGTGGTACTTGTTAAAATAAAGAAAACAAAAACTATCAGAATGCTCAGGTCTCTAGCCCTTCCCGCGTATCTGTTTCTTTACCATGAATGGTGTCAATGTACTGTTACTAATTTGGCTCCTGAAAAGAACATCTCTACCTCCTCAATCTTGATTCAAAGAAATAGTTGTTGTTACAAGGACCTCACTTTTCCAGCACCCACTGGAAAGACAACAGACAGCCCGAGGCCTCTCCCATCTTGGCCAGTTCCACTCATTTCCCCTATAAGGTCTGACTTAAGGTCTGCTCAGTTTACTGTCATCTGGGAAGTCAAGCCTTTCTTCCCAGTGCAGCCCTGTGATTCTGGCAGAGTCCAGGCTTTCCTCAGGAGCAAAGCCATGCTTCCAGAGAGTCATACTATGTCAAGGTAGAATGTAAAAGTCCAATTGAAACAAGCACTTGAAGTTTGAGTTGGAGAAGGTCAATTAAAAGTCTCTTATGTGCAGATGTTCTGGCCTTTGATCACAATTTGTTTGGGTTTTTGTTCATAGGGTCTTTTTAACAGTCTACAAAACTGTTTTGTATTTGGGGCATTATTTATGGAAGTATGTAAACTGAGACTTTATTACAAATACATAAATTCTAAACGGCTGTCCACGGATGATCTAATAACCTTTCCAAATCACAAGGACACAAATTGTCATCCTACCTAGACAAACCATATATATTGAACTTCTAGAGCTATGGGAGTATATGACCTTCACAAGCACGGTTCTGAAAATACAGAATCCTTCCAGCCACACTGCTGGTTAAATCAGAGGTCCCTGTCACCACCTCCCCATGCAGTACACCTGCAGCCCAGGGATCAGACCACCAAAGATGCCTTTAATCATTAAGTATGTACATTTATACTTGTTTTCTAGTCTTACTCAGGGTGATTGAAGCCATATACTCAGCTGATGCTAAGTACAAATTGTAAACAAGAATTTGCCTTCCAAGCCTCTGCTATAGCATTTTACAGATTGCTTTTTGACCAGTTTTTGCTCTGGAGATGGACAGGCCTATTTTCTCCAGCGTAAGCTGCAGGCTTGAGTTGAAGCTAACTGACCTGAATTCTCAGTAACTGTACTGCACCCAATGTTAAATTACCATTTTAACCATTTAACCATTGGACTGCAGCCAAATGGTTTTCTTCTAAATCAGGAAGCTTGCAACAAACATAAGTTTGTCGGTTATGGCAGATTTTGCTGCCCACAAATGTTTGCACTGTAGGTTTTCCATCACTTTTATATGGTAGTTACATTTCTTTTAACTCTTCTGAGGGTCTAGGAGATGCTAAGATCAGCAAAATCAGGAAGAATGGCTGAAGCACCAAATATTAACTTTTTCACCCCTGGATTTTTAAGTCAGGACACCCCAAGGCCTGGGAAAATCTCTTACAGACCATCCCCTAAATGGGGAATGAAGCTAGACAAGCTCTAAACTACTGACTGGCCTGTCCTCACTCTTCCAGAACTTGTGGTACCAGCCTGTGCTGGCTAGTTTGTCAACCTGACACGAGCTAGTCATCTGGGAAGAGGGAGCCTCCAGCGTGGAAAACGCCCCACCAAATCGGCATGTAGCAAGCTTATGGGGCATTTTCTTGACTCACAGTCGATGTGGGAGGACCCAGCTCGCTGGGGAAGGTGCCACCGTGGGCTGGTGGTCCTGGCTGCCATAAGAAAGCGAAAGCAGTCATGAGAAGAAAGCCAGTCCGCAGTGCTCCTCCACGGCTTCTGCCTCAGCACAATTAATAAGATCAGGAAGTTGTTTGCCTTCATTGTCCGTGCTGGGAACTTTAAAGTTCTTTTAACTGTGATCTACAGAAGTTCCCACTTTTAAGTGTAAAATGCACCAGTGGGAATTTAGGAAGATAACGTAAAAGCTGTACTCACCATGGGTGGGTGCGCTGGCAGGTTTAACGCGTATGACTGAAGATAATAAAGAAAAAAAGGCCGCAGGAATCCAGACACTCCCAACAGCAGCAGCAAGGTGTTTGGAATCCATCGGCTGAGGTCACAGGAAAGGGAAGTATTGCTCAAATCCATTAGAATAGCCATGGAAGAAGCAAGGCACATATACAGAAAATGGCCACTGGGTAGATGGGCCAGTGGGTAAGGGAACCGAGTTTGATTTCCAGCACCCAAGTCAACCACCTGTGACTTCAGTTCTAGGGGGACCCAACTCCTCTGGCCTCCTCTGCACCTGCACTCGAGTACACACATGCCCACACACAATTAAAAATAGATCTTAAAAAGAAACTAAGAGGGGCTGGAGAGATGGTTCAGTGGTTAAGAGCACTGGCCACCCTGACCGCTCTTCCAAATTCCCAGCAATTACCAGCACCTACCTGGCAATTCACAACTGTCTGTAACTCCAGTTCCAGGGGATGTGGCATCCTCACACAGATATACATACAGGCAAAACCCCAATGTACCAAAACAAAACAAAAATTAGAAACACATCTCGTGGAGTTGAAGATGCTGAGATGCCTGGAAAGAGAATAGATTTCTCTCCCCACATCCTGCCGGCACCTGTTAAACCATTAGCAGTTCAGTCCTCATGGAATCGAGTCAACCACACAAGGTAAGTCAGTGTGGCCTTATTGGGTTCTAAACTTTTACCATTTTCTATGCAGTGACATTAATCATTAACTTGACATGCCTATTTGTATTTTATTTATGTGGGGCTGGGCACCACTCACACATGGAGGCCAGAGGACTTGGTCCTCTCCTTCTGCCATGAGGGCTCCAGGGATTAAACTGAGGTCCTTCAGCATGGCAGCAAGCACCTTTGCCCACTGAACTATCCTAACAGACTCCAGGTATTAAAATACAGACACAGGAGCTAGAGATGACTAAGTGACCAACTGCTCTTGCAGAGAACCTGTGTTCAGTTCCCAGCACCCACAGTGCTTGACAACCACTTAACTGCTTCAGCGAATCTCGTGCCCTCTTCTAACTTCCTGAGGCATCAGACATGCATGTGACACACAAATACGTAAGCAACATTCATGCACATAAACCCTCCAAAAGGTGCTGTTTGTATATCTGTATGCGCATCTCAATGTTCACACACACATGGAGACTACAGGCTGACATCAGATGCCTTCCTCTAGCACGCTCCACTCTACATGGGTAAGGGTCTCTGGCTGAACCTAAAGCCCACCTATGGAACAGGTTACCTATGACTAGCTAACCCCAGGGACCCTGAAGATCCTCAGGTCCTAATGCTCGTGTGACAAGCACTTTACTGACCGCGCCACTTCTGGCCCTCTGGTACCAACTCTGAAAGCCCTGTCTCCTCAGGCAATTCTGGGGCTGCCAGAGATAGCCAGTGGTTTCTTGCTTTTTATTTTTAGCTTTTTTGTAAAGTTTTATTTATGTACGAGTGCTATCTGCATGCTTTTATGGTGGAAGAGACCATCAGACGTCACTGCACATGGCTGTGGACCACCATGTGGGAGCTGGGAATTAAACCCAGGTTCTCTGGAAGAGCAGACAGTCCTCTTAACTGCTGAGCCATCTCTCCAGTCCTGCTTTTGAACTTTCTTAAATTCTGTGGATGCTGCAATATATTAACTCATCTATAAGTCAAACTTAAATTAAACTCAGTACATATCTATGCTCATTTCCTTTCTCTATCAAAACAAAAACTCTTAACAAAACCACCATAATGAAGTTTAACTGAACCCATTATCTAAGAGAATGTTATCCTATTAAGGTATCAGAGAGAGGCAGACAGTTAAACATAACTTTTTCAAACTTGAACAGAAATTGAAATGTTTATCTAATGTAAGTAAGAAAGGGTACTCACATAGAATTAAATTGGTACTATACCTTATGGCACTTCTACTCCAAATTAATATGCAGTAAAGCTATACATGACTGAGTATATACACGGCCCCATTCACAAGGCCAAAAGACTAATGTATCCATGTTTAAATCTGACTGGGGGCATAATCAAAATAATTATTTCATAAAAGAATATGGTCAATAATTGATTAAGCTGAAACAACTCCACACTGAAATACAGTCATTTCTTTTAAGTAGATTTCCAGCAGAATATATACAGATCTGTAAGACATTAAGAGTTAATAATGGGATTTTTATTTTAATACACAGTATGAGAAATGAACTTGTATGGAAAATGAAATAGCAAATAAATTAGACCCATGTTTAAACAAGAGGTCAGCTAAATATTCAAACTATAATGGACACATTGATTCCACAGTCTTCTTTAAAAGGTTGAAGTCTTTCACACACAACTCTGCTATGAACTGGTCCAGAGATCAACAGCCAATGGGAATGCTTAGCAGGGGTGGTGATCAGGGACACGTTTCCTATAAGAAAAAATCATACAAATAAGAAAAGTAAGTAAAGAATGAAAACTACGGTTTTAAGTAGTTTTCCACCGACTACAAATAGAGCTGGAACCTTCGTCTTACTAAAATCTTTGTAGCTCCATTTCCCACAGGGACTTAACCTCCAACTTAATAAGCATTCACTCTCCAAAAAGATTAATCTAGTTTTTGCTTTCTTTTCCTTTTTTTTTTTTTTTTTTTTTTTGTAATAGCTCTGACTGTCCTCAAACTTGCTCTGTAGACCAGGCTGGCCTTGAACTGATAGAGATCCACCGGCCTCTGCCTCCTGAGTGTTAGGATTAAAAGCGTGCGATACCACTACCACCTGCCATTTTTTTCCTCTGAAGACCAGACCTTGCTGTATATCCTAAGACTAAACTTGAACGTGCAATCCTCCTGCCTCAGTCTCCCCAAGAATATACTACTACTTGGCTTAACTCATGTTTTTGAGTAATCTAAGTACTAAGAAAGTTTACCAAATTAGCCAGACAGCATTAAACAAAGCCAAAGAATGACAACACATGGGGCTTCTAGAGGACAACCTACCCAGGAGCACCACTGCCAACAGAACTTGGTATGCCAATAATCATGGCTCATACCTCTAATTCTCTGGCGACCATACAATGATTGGCACTATAAGAATCTTTTGAAAAGAGATAGCAGGAATATCAGTGAACTCTTTAACGTCATATCTGTTTGTAAAAATTTTTTAACTAAGTATATGCATCTATGTACACACACATACGTATGTGTGTACATGTTGTATACAACACATTTAAAAATTATATAATGGGGAAATACAGTGAGTATTTTAAAATCCCTGGTATGTAAGATTCAGGGACAGTAAACCAGCATCCCCAGGAATTCTCACGAGTTTCAAAATTAAAGAATTTTAAACATAATTCTAAAAATCTTTCCCTTAGCTATTTGGACGTTACAGGCACCCACACTTCCTCTTTGCATTCACACAAATCTATTTCATTTCCCCTCGACTTTTCTGAACTTGATACAGAATGAATTTGATCTCTGCAACTCCACTAATACCGTGTCAAAACTAATGATGCTGAAGTCCATTTTTTTAAGGGATTCACTTATGTGCATGCACACCTTTCTGCCAGAAGAGGGCACCAGATCCCATTAGAGATGGTTGCAAACTGGGAATTAAACTCAGCCAACGCTCTTAACTGCTGAGCAGATCATCTCTCCAACCCTGAAGCCCTATTGTCATTTTGGCAGGCTGTTCTTCCTAAGCACTCCTTTCACCTGGCATCTTGGGTACATGTTTACTTGGCATTCCTCTCCTCCCACTCAAGAGCAACAGAAACAGTTAAGTATGAACTGAAACTTCTAAATTTGTGAACTCAAATTCTTCGTACCTTCCATCAGATTTTTTGACAGAGCAATGCAAAACACAGATGTACTTCATGCAAATGTTTTATTGTGAATGCATTCTAAGAAAATTTAATAAGTTTTTAGAGTATGGCTCTGTAAAGGAGCCCTGCACAGTGGGTGTTTGAGAATGCCTGTGTGAGCTATGTGGGGTCAACCACCTATAATCTCAACACATGAAGCTCAGGGAAGCGCATTCTAAATCCGAATCCAGCCCAGGTTATACAGCAGGACTACCTCTAAAACCAGAACCACCCACATGCATCTACGTGGAAGTGCATCCAGGAAGGCAGGCAGGCCACAGCTCCCTGATACCTTCACAAGCCTGACTGCTCTGTAACTTCCAATCCCCATGTGTCCCTGGCTGTCCATGCCTATTCCTGTGATCCCATATTTTAGATATTTGCACAATACTGAAAATTGACAGTTCCTTTAAATGTGATTATCAAATAAATAAAGCTTCCAGATTTTGTCTCACACAAGCTTTCCTAAGAGTGCCAAGGGCTCTTGTACCTCGGTGCTGCTTTGATGATGTTGTCCACACGGAGAATCACCTCTGCTGCTTCAGCTGCACTCAAAAGAACCTGTCGCTTCACTTGGAAGCTCTCTGTTATACCCAGTATTGCCATGTCTCCGATGGTACCTTCCTTCATATCTGAAAAAAATATTACAGTAACTGTTTAACAAATAAGGTATTAAATCGTCTCTAATAACTTGCAATAAAGCTAAGCCTGTTACTGTACCTAACTACCTGGCATAGTTAGCAGAAATAAAAACATTCAAAGAAAACCTTCAAAAAAAATTTTTTTAGTTGTAGGGGCTGGATCAAATTACTCAGTGGTTAAGAACAATTGCTGTTCTTGAAAACGGCCTGAATTCAGTTCCCATCACCCATGTTGGGCAACTCACAGCCTCTTTTGTTCTCTGAGGGTGCATGTATATACACTCCCGTAACACACACACCACACCTAAAATTTAACTGGGCTGAGGATATGGTACAGTGGGCAAATGTTTGCACACTGAAAAACTAAGGATCTGAGTTTGAATTCCCAACATGCACACAGAACATCTGGGCACAGCTGCCAGGTGCCTCTAAACCAGGCCTGGGAGGAGGGGGAGGAGGGGGTGCGCAGTGCTGTCTTCACTAAGAGCTCCTTGACCATTCAGTCTAGCAAAAATGGGGAACTTCAGTGAGACCCTGACTCAAGGCAGTTAAGGTGGAAAGCAGCAGAGGTAGGTATCCTACATCTCCTTCTAATGTGCCCATAGGTACACATGTATTTAAAACACATACACACAAATACCCAACGCTGGGGGTGCAGAAAGGCAATACTAATGATCTACATTAACAGAGGGCAATGAGATCAAACAAAAACTTTTACAGGGACAGTTAGCAAAATGTAAAAAATAGTAAAGTTTGATCCTCGGGACCGAAAGCCAACTCTGCCAAGTTGTCCTGACCTCTGTATGCTAGTACTGTGGAATGTGGACACACAGTTGTGCACACACACCCTTTAATCCCAGCACTTGGGAGGCAGGGGGAACTGAGCTCAATACTGGCCTGGTCTACACAACAAGCTCCAGTTAGAGAAGGCAACACAGTGAAACCATGACTCAGCAAAAGGGACAGGAGAGATGGCTCTGCTGTTAACAACACTAACTGCTCTTCCAAAGCAGCCTGGTTTGATTCCCAGCACCCAAGTTAAGGTTCACAACAGTCTCCAGCTGCAGGGGATCTCATGCCTTTTGGCTTCCGAGGGCTTCTACAGGCACCAGGCCCACATGTGTTAGCTTGTTAACTCCTTTATTTCTATAGTAGAGGTTTACATTCAAAACTGCGACTGTTTGTTACAAAATTAGAAACTAACATTGTGTTTTAAGAGTTTACACTTAAGAATATAAGCCCTACTTACATGTCCTAATACCAAACTCTTAATCTTTTGAGTAGTTTTATGCCTCTCACAGCAATGTTATGAATAAAAATTAAAACATTAATTACAAAAATAGTTAGCATTGCCACTTTTGATACAGTTAGCATAAGAATTGTAAAAACACAGAGACAAAAACAAACAAACAAGAAAAGAAAAAATCCTATTGAGCGAATGATGAGGGAACTGACTATTGTTGCCTTGCTAAACAGACATTATGTCCAATTGCCGCCTAAACATCTGTTTGTATGTACGGATTAGTGCTGCCCGCAGCCTTACTCAGAAAAGCTTCGGTATACAGTGGATGCCAGTTAGTACAGAGACTCATAGCTGGTCAAAGTACAGAAAACGACGCCCGTTGAGTGCTCAGCCCTGAACAGACCATGCAGGTGTGAGAGCACCGAGAGTCACAGGGTAAGGAGGAGTGTTAAGACACGGCCAGTGTGTCTGTGACGGCACAGCAGCCTCAGCCACCTGCACAACTGCTAACTCTCCATCATGGACAGGAGGCGCTCAGGCCCCATCCCTATAGGCCATTAATGGCTGCTGGAGAAGGATAAGTTATATTCTTCAGGGTATAGTTTCCGATAAGGTGCCTTTATGCAAGTAAATAACCCTCCACCCATGTAAGCGGGGAAAAGGCTTTGGGAACATGGGTTCAGTGGAAGAGTTAAGGTGTTAAAAGAACAAAGGGAAGGGGAATATGACCAAGTGCATTACATATGTGTATGGTTTGTGTGCATAAACATTTTCTTTAATTGAAGAAAATTACTTTTAACAGTGATTACAAAGGTCCACTTGACTTCTTACCCAGTCCAGCAGTTGTGCGGCCTTCACTGTGAGCAGCTCGGAGCTGTGCCACCAGATCTGCACTGTCGTAGCCTGCATTGTCAGCTATGATGGTTGGCAGCTACAATATAAAAATGAAAAATAACCACCAAGGACTAGTCATTGTCTGGATGAATACACCATATCTGGCTATCTCTTTCTTTCTTATTAACTGTTCGTAATCGAGCATAAAATGGACAATCAAAATATACAACGACTTCAGTTTTGCAAAAAGCAAGGAAAATGTCATCTTTTTGTCTAGGACAGAAAAATGTACTCAGTTTAAAATAATCAACTCCATGAAAATTATGTTTAAATCTCTTTTCATAGTTACCATTCTCAAGGCTTTAGCAAAAGACTCCATGGCTACAGCTTCTTTTCCTGGTGTTTTACTGGCAAGTTTTGCCACAGCATGAGCCATCACCATCTCAGAACAACCTATAAATTAAAATCAAAAACTACTATTATGTGGTCTGCTATCTCCAGAACTATGAATTATTGACTTCCCCAAGATCTGTCATTTTAAAATCAAAGGTTAACATGATTAGCTTCTACAAGAGCCAATACATCCTATAAGTCACACTACACATCAAGAAACCGAATGCTCACCTCCTCCATAAACTGTCCTAGGATCTTTCACAGTTTGGGCAAGAACACAAAGGGCGTCATGCAAAGATCTCTCGGCTTCATCCAAAATTTGTTGAGTAGCACCACGAAGTACAATGGTACAAGCCTCACCTAACATTAAATATAATATTTAGAAGTCAGTTACCACCTAGTCATAGACCATTTGCATTCCATTATTTATGTAAGTGATGACTATGGGTTTTGGTAGCTGATGCCTTCCACTATGCAAGGCTTTCTCTGCAAAAATCCATGTTCATAAGTGTTCTAAGTTATCAAGAAAAATCTACAAAATGTACACATTTCAAAAAGGCACAGCAAGTATCAACTTAAGACTTTGAGACACTGCAATAAAACATAAAACGGGCCCTCTCAAAATTTATTTTATATTTGTCCTTATAACATATATGCACCCCAATTATTAATCTTTGTGTGTGTGTATGTGTGGGAGGCGCATGTGTGCATGGAAATTGGCTCTCTCCTACCATGTGGGTTCTAGAGAAGCCATGAGGTCATCACACACCTTCACCACAGCCATCTCACCAGCCATAGAATGTATTTAGTGCCACAGTACCCTTTCTTTTGCTTTAAGATGCCAGCAAGGATTTAGGTACCTAAGCCAAAATTTAGTCAGTCAACTCACCAAGGGCAACCCCAGAAAAGTGGATAAGTTTGTCTTCTCCAATCATGACTTCTTCAATTAGTTTGCAGCTTCCAAGCTTCACCAGCTCTGGGTGATCAAAGGTGGAGGCAATCTCACCACCTATGAAAAGCAACACATTACAGGGTTAAAACTTGTACTCAGCTGGGCATGGTGTTGCACACCTTTAATCCCTGCACCAGGAAGGCAGAAGCAGGCAGATCTCTGAGAGTCTGAGGCTGTTACTGGACAGATTCACCTATTTAAACATTTTTACCATTCAGAAAGTTAAAAACTCAGAAAAGTTATGTTTAAATTAAAGCACAAGGCACATACTTCCCTCACCCTGAAAGCACAAAGTCTTTGCTATCGGTCACTGTAACTTTACCTCACACAGGGCAGAGTTTAAATATTCAGCAAAACCAACAGACTAGTTAAGACTCAAGACACTTCTTTTAAGTACAAATTTGTTTAGAATATTCCTAGAAAGTGAAGTCTTTATATTTGTGTGGAAAGAACTAGTCTTGAAACATAACAAAAAGAACTCTATAGCCATGGCAAACCTTGCATATATATAAATTGGTACATACTTTAAACATTTGTAAACTGAAACATAAATGTGCAACTTTTTAAGAATGAAAATGACATAAGTAGAAAATTCTCTGAGTCAATGCAATGGACCAGTGAAAATGCAAGTTGACCAAAAATATTGTATAAAATATCTTCACTCTGTTTATGAGTCATTCATATCTAATAAAAATGAATTCCATGTTTAGACTTGGGTCTTATTCTAAGTTATCTCACTATGCATGATCAAATATCTCATTCACATCCCCCAAAATCCAGAATCTGAGAAACTTTTGAGTAACAAGCATTTCTAAGAGAAAACTACCTAAAGTTATAATAATGGGACCAGCCAGCAGAGTAGGCAAAGGCAGTTGCCATTAAGATCCACATGGTTAAGAGGGGAGTCAGCTCTATAAAGTTGTCAACTGATCTCCACATGCAAGCAATGGCTCGCACACACCCAATACACACGAAATAAATCAATCAGCACAATTCTTCAAACAAATATAACTAAATTAAAGGTATAATTCAGAGTGTGTGTATGTATGTGTGTATAGATTCCCCCCTTAGTTCTTTAAGAGGTTTCTTATTCTCAACAATGCATTGCACAGCAATGCTCAATAAATACAAGAATGGTAATTATTCTTACTAGAAACTAATGTCTTTTTCCATACCTGTGACAAGAGCTAGGCGTTCCACACCTGCAAAATCTGCATGCTCAATAGCCATGACACCAGCAGCACCAAAAAGTTGTTCGGGATAATTATAAATTAACTGTCTGCAAATAAAATACACAAGAACATTCTGCTCAAATGGGTACTTCTGATGATGAAGTACAATGCAAACCTACAAACATTTTTACTTTAGGAAAACAAACAGCCTGATGGTCTATGTTCAATACTCGGGTCTCAAGTGACAGGAGAGAACGCACTCCCATAAGCTGTCCTCTGACCACACAGCACAAGCAAAGCAGAAATTAAAAACGAAACAACCCCAAATCAGTCATCTACAGCAATGAAATGCTAAAACATCTTCAATAAAATTATTTCTACCTAAGAGGCTTTCCTTAAGAGATTCGTTTCTCAGGTTCCAGCTAATGTCAACTGAAATCAGAAATTCCAAAGAGAAACAATTCATCATATTTTACATATTTACATCATTCACTATCCTGAGTATCCTGAAGAAATATGACATTGTTCTACTCTGTCCCACAAGTGTATGACTCATCAGCCCTCTGTCTCGTGAACCCACACGGTATGTTCTTCTGCCAGCTTGTCATTTAGACACCCTCTACGTTAGAAGATCGATGTTACTGTGAGTATTCAACACTACCATAACCTTATATTAAACGACAATACCCAATCAAATCAGCCTCACTTCATCTACCACATCAAGCACTAAATTCTTTTATCATCACATGAAAATTGAGTACAGTACAATGAAGTACTGAGACCAGCAAGAGGGATTGAGGAATCTTAGAACATGTAAACTTGTCGTTAATCTAGCAGTCCATTAAGTGTATGTATGTTTTAGCTGAGGGCTTGAATTACAACAATCTGTAACTGTATGTAAACCATATACAGCAGTTTCTAACAATAAGTAATTTGATAGAAAATATAATTTTCATGAAAAAATAACTTAAGAGCTTGTTAAAAAACAGCACAAGCAAACACAGACCTGTTAATGAAGCAATTTATTCCATGCTTAAGAATACGTTCAACTTTCTCCTTCATCTTTTCCTTTTCTGCATGTTCTATTTCTGCAACCTTTGCTGTAGAATCAACTCTTACCCGAGAGCCAAATATCTAAGATGAAAGACATAAAGGCAGAGTTAAGTTTCACTCCTTTTTCACGTTCCAGTAACACAATGTATCATTTTTATGAACACACATATCAAAGTATATATGGGTATAATATTTTAAAAGATTCTAAGCCGTTTAATGTAACCGACTCCTGAGTTAACAGCAACCAGCAATACAATTTCAGGAAATAGAGCCACATACTTTTATTTTGTCTGTATCCATTCCAGTATTTGCAATAAGAATTTTAGCATTTTCAATTCTCTTTGGTTGATTTACTCCAATTTTTTTATCCAATAGAAAACCTGTAACAAACATAAAAAATGGTAATAAATACTTTAAGGATATACTAGTAAACCTGCAAAGTTATCTGTGTTACTAAATTAGTAATTCAAATAATGCATTTTAAAGTTCAATGTACATGTTCCCAGAATCTTAAAAAGCATTCCATTATAGCAATGGTCATAAACATCAACTCATTACTTAAAATAAATTTAAAAGGAGAATGCAAGGGTCTGGAGAGATGACTTAAGAGTACCTGCTGGCTTTTGCAGGGGACCTGGGTTCAATTCCCAGCACCCACAAGGTGGCTCACAACCATCCATAACTCCAGTTTCAGGGGCTCCAATGCCCTCTTCTAACCTCCAAAGGCACACACATGGCACTGATATTAATGTAGGCAAAACACTCATACACATTAATAATGAAGTATATAAGTAACTGTTAAAAGAGAATACACACAAGGGAATACTACAGCATTAGCAGAGAAACAAAACACACCACCCGGGCACTTTTGTTTCATATTCATACAACAGATCAGAGTCTACTGACTATAACGTAAAAAAATTAAGTTCATTTTTACTAGCTTAAAACCAACAAGACAAAACAAGCAGTGAAGAGTGGAAATCAAAGGATAGTGCTATGAATTGCTATGCTTTTCAAAAGAACTTCATCTGGCCCAGTATAGTGGCGTGTGCTTTTAATCTTGAACTAGGGAGGCAGAGGCCGGGACAGTCAAGAAAACTCCACGGAGTAGTAAAACAGAAACAACACAGACAATACAACTAGACAAATCTGGACCCAAGCCATGCAAAGCATGTGTAACTAGAGGTAGATGCTAATTACCAGCCTAGCTTTGTTAACTGGATACCATCATATGACCTAATAATATTGACCATCTTCATAGGTTTCTTTCAGACAGGTAAGAAACTTAGCTCATTAATTCCAACTTGTGCTTTCTGCTCTATTCGGACTAATCTTGTCCTCAGGAGATCATCACTGACTTTAGATGAAGAACTAAAGGACTAAAGCTCCAATCACAATTCCTGGCACAGAGCACATATACAAGGATGGGGAGCAGCAAGCACCCCTCTCCGTTATAAGGATTTTCCCCCACCTGCCATGCCATTAGAAACATTACAGAGCCCCTGCAAATCAATGTAACCAAAACATTTTCAGAATTGCATAAACAAATGGCATAAAACACACAGCAAAACCAGGATTCCAAATCATGTGTAGTTTCAAAGCACAGCTTGACTTTTCTTACTCCTTTTAAGACAATGCCTACACAGTCCATGGTCCTTTTGAAAGTAAATATAAAGTCAAGACACTGAAAATCCTATGCCCTACAAACCACACTGTTAAGAAAAAAGCATCTCCTAAGACTTAGTCCTCAAAAACTACAGTCCTACATAAACTATATACAATTATTTGTCAGTTAAAGAAACTTTGAAAACATCTTTTCTTAAAACAACAGAATGAGCTGAGAGAGAGCTCAGACACGAAGAGCGCTCCTTACTGTTACAGAGGACCTGAATGTGGCTCACACCAGTCTGTAACTGCACCCTGAGCAGAGCTACCACCTCTAGCCACTGACATGCACACACCCACACAGTCAGACACAAACAAGCACGTGACTAAAAACAATAATCTCATAAACAAAGCGTTTTCTGGGGCTAACGATGCAATGTAGTTAAAGAGTGCTCACCTAGCACTCACGAAGTCCTATCTAGATGGATCCCCATATTGCACAAATCAGGTGTGGTGGTGCAGTTTGGAAGACAAGGGCAGAAGGAACAGCAAGTTCAAGACAATCAATGGCTACAAAAGACTACCTTTAAAAACAAGTAACAAGTTGGGTGATGGTGGCACATGCCTTTAATCCCAGCATTAGGGAGGCAGGGGCAGGCAGACAGGCGGATCTTTGTCAGTTTGGTCAGACTGGTCTACAGAGCTAGTTCCAGGACAGCTAGGGCTGTACACAGAGAGAGAGACCATCTTGAAAAACCAAAAACAAGCAAGCAACAAAGCTGGGCGGTGGTAGTGCACGCCTTTAATTCCAGCATTCCAGGTACAAGAATCTCTTGGTTTGAGGCCAGCCAGGTCTATACAGGGAGTTCCAGGAGAGTCAAGGCTACACAGAAAAACCCAGTCTTGAAAAACCTAAAAATAACCAAAAAAAAAAAAAAAAAAAAAGTAGCATGGTTTGCAGAGATGGCTCAGCAATTAAAGAGCACTTGCTGCTCTTGCTGCAGACCTGGATTTGGTTCTCAGCACTCAAACGGAGGTGCACAGCCATCTTTACTTCAGTTCCAGGGATTCTGGTGCCTTCTGACCTCATGGGCACCAGTCATACACGTGGCGCACATATATGTAGGTAAAAGGCTTACATGTACGTCTAAAAACTTTTATTAAAAATTTTTAATAAAAAAATGATAAATGCCACACGAAAGTCAGTAAAAATTAATCAAACAAAACCCTTTTATCAACAACCTGCTAATTAAATAATCTGAGTTATCCAGACTGTGCTTGAAAAAATACATGTAATCCTGAAAAAAAAATAGCACTGGGAACAGCTTTTGGTGAAGCTATCACTTCTCTATCAGACAGCAAAGGACCTCACGTGTGAGCTCCAGCAGCTAAGGTGCTGCTGATCAAGTGTGGAAGATGAAGAACACTGTCAACCAATTGATTAAAATGTCAAACAGTTGCAACGTGAATGGTTCTTAAAGACAAGCTTTTAAGCAGGTATGGGAGCCAACCAAATCTTTTCCATATTTTACATACATACCTTCATCTAAATAGGAGTCTGCCAGACTCCCACCTAGTTTCTTGATGACATGAATGGCCTCCAGATTACCAGAACCCTTCAGTCGGAGAACAGCCTCTACAGCCAACTGAGTAAAGTGGTCCTTGTGATGAGTAAGGAGTTTTGAGGATAATGTAGTTCCTGCAATATTCATTAAATCTTGCCGGAATCTGACTTCATCAGAACTAATGGAACCAATCAAAAAAGAAAGCCCACCTGTTATTGAAATTATTCAAGCATATTAAGCATAGTTGAAATTTCAAAATTTACCTAAGTACTCAACTCTAACCAGACCTCTAACGTCACCAAAATCAGGAAACATATCAACAACGGGACACCATGTTTCCCAAACTGCCAATCAGGGTGAAGCATAAACAAGCAAGACTACCGTATGTTGTCAAGAATGTGGGGAAACAACCATTTGCGACATACTCAGCACAAATAGAAATCATTTCTGGCCGGGCAGTGGTGGTAACACATCTTTAATCCCAGCACTCGGGAGGCAGAGACTGGCGAATCTACAGAGACCAGGACAGGCTCCAAAGCCACACAGAGAAACCCAGTCTCGACAAACAAAACAAAAAAGAAATCATTTCTGGAGATTTGGTAATATATCTAAGAGTAAACTAAAATATATACATACATTTGGACTCAGCAATTCCACTTCCAGAAACAATTTTCTCACATTGAAAAGCTAAAACTTTTTTCCCCCATAAAGCTAAAACTTTTCAAAAAGACATTTCTTCCCCAAGGGCAGACAGTATACGAAAATTTTATCAGTCATGTACCTTACACTGCAGAGAATGTAAATGCATCAACACCCTTCAGAAACACATGTGTTATTACCCAATTTAAAAGATGCATGGAAATACATGCCTGTAATCCCAGCACTCGGGAGACAGAGACAGGTGGACTTCTGTGAGTTTTAGGCTCAAGAGAGCTACACAGCAAGACTAGAGCAGAGAAGGCTGAGGTGAAGAATCACTTTCAACCAGTGCTAGCTGAGATTACAAAGGCTATCTAGGCACACTCGTGTATGTTAGACTCTCCCGACAGGATCTTGGCACACCCACCCATGATCAACAGCAGAGGTCAACAGCGCCTCTCTGGCAGCCTTGGTGGCTTCTCTCCAACCTGCGATGATGGTCTGTGGATGGATCTTTTTTGCAATTAAAGATTCTGCTTCCTGTCAAAAAAAAGTATACAAATAAAAGTAATAAAGGATTGGATCACTTCTACTGCTCAAAATCAGTCACACTAGTAAGGTGGAAGTATCGAATGGCTCTTACCCGGAGGAGTTCTGCTGCTAAAACAGTAACTGAGGTAGTGCCATCACCAACTTCGTCATCTTGAACCCTGGACATATCTAGGGAAAAAATAAAATTATTTCTTCACATCCCTAAATTCTTTTAAAACATCCACAACAAATCTAAACCCCACTTAAAGGTTGCTCCATACCCGACTAAGTTTGGGAGACCTTTAAGTTTCACATAAATACTATAGCTTGAGTATGTCCCCCCCTAGTTCATGGAAACTTAATCCCTAATCTTTCTGTCTCACCCATAATATGACACAGCAAGGATCTCACTGACAGGGCCCACTGGTCTTGAACGTCACAATAGACAAACAGACTCGTATCATTTAAAAAACGACCTAGTTTGTGGCTGTGGCAGCCGCAAATGGTTGATATTTCTGAAATTCATTTTAGTAATGGCAAATGATGGCTATCATTTGAACAGTTGACACAGCCTATAAGGAAATGTTATTGCAAAATAGTAACAAATAGATCTGGAGACTCACCAACTAAAACTTTGGCTGCTGGATTGTCAACACCAATGTTTTTTAGAATGGTGGCACCATCATTGGTTACCATTAGCGAGGCATCTCGTCCACTGCTTAGAAGAATTTTATCCTGAAAGGAAATGTATTTGTGTCAAATTAAAGTCTAAGTACTTGAAAATACCTGGAGTCAGTAACTGCACTCAGCTGTCCACTGTTCACACGGTAACACTCTAGATGGTTATTTGGCCACCAAGTGTTTTCAATGCATATATCCTACAACCAAACCTCAATGTTTACTCAGAAACTTAGACGTACAGGTAACACAAACTAGCTTTGTTACAGCACCACGACAGACAACAATGAAAACAAATGTCCATGAACAAAGTTAAATATTATACTGTGGTCAAAAGGAATACAACATATTCTTATGTTAACTAAAAGATCAGTTAAAAAAAATTGGCAACTGGGTTATCAGCCCCCAAAGGAAGTTCGACTAACAAAGGGTGCTGAGGACAGGCTCAAAGCAAGCAGGGGAGGCCCTGAAGGAGGTGACCAGGGAAGCTGAGTTTGCTGAGTGACCCTGATCAGACGGAGGGGGAGGGATAGGGGAGGGAGGAAGAGAGGGGAGAGAGAAAAAGAGGGAGGGAGGCAGATATAGGGGGAAGAGGGGAGGGAGGGGGGAGAGAGAGAGTCAGAAAGAAGAAATGGCTTGGGTTTAGTTATGTCTTGTAATTGACAATGTAGTATTTGTTCAGAGTGTTCGATATCTAAGGACATCTGGACAGTTGATGAATTGAGGAGTCAGTTGGTGGTAAGCATTCAGTAATCATTTGGGCAGAGGAAAAGTAGGAGTGTGAGAAAAGAGATAAGGTTTGTGAGAGAACAGGAATTGGAGGGGAAGGATGAATATTGATAATGGAGGGGGTCAGTGTGATGTGGCCGTCTGACAGAAGGAGCTGCCATCCCTCTAAGTGTAGGCAGAAGCAGCTAGAGAACCCACTTCTGTATGAGGGATGGAGGGAGGAGGTCTTTGAACGTTTTTCTGATGGAGTGTAGAGGATCTGGGACAGAAAGGAGAATGTGAGGGCAAAGCATAAGCAAGTATGGAGGGACAAAGGGAGGGCAGGAGAGGAATGTGAAGGATGAGTTTTCAATGAGAAGCTTGGCGAGATAAAGTCTGAGACAGCGGAAAGGACAGCAGAGTCCTTTTTAAGTTAGGAGTGGAGGGAGAGCATGGTGGGCAGGGATGGTGAGTGGATCCCAGAGTTTGTTAGAAGGCTGTGGCAACAGCGCAGACAAGGTCAGCTGATAACGATACTATACAGAGTTCTGGAGAAGCCTAAGCAACAGGGGCAAAGGTCAGCCTTAGGAAGTGTCTATGTATTTTGGAAGGGTAAGGATGAAGTTTTGTAAGGTCTGAGAGGCAGAGGGCTGGAGCAGAAAAGACAACATTTTAAGGGATTGTTTGTGGGTGGGAGGACAGGTAAGGCTATAAAAATAATTTATGCGTGAAAAAAAAAAGAGCAAACTCTTGAACAGGACACTAAAAAACAAGCACACACCAATAGCACATGCACATAAACAAAACAGCATCTGCTATCTTAAAAATCTGTTTTGAAAATCTAGGACAAACTTGTCCATAAGTGATCAGAAAACAGAAGCAGGTTTTGCATCTAAATGGCAACACTTATTGCCACTGGAGAGTAACGATTGGGGATGGTGATACAGGAAGAGGACTTTTTATAATTTAATGTTTTGGACCTCAAAACATAAAAAAAAAGTGTTACTAACTACATTTACGCTAAAGGCTTTAAACAATTTTTAAAACTTTTATTTTTTTGGCCGGCCACCTCAACACAAACCACATCTCGGGAAAGCAAAGAATACTAGAAACAAACAAAAAAAAACGCCTTCTAAAAATTTCCGATTTTTCTTACCATGCCCTTCGGCCCCAAAGTGCTCTTCACCAAGTCTCCAATGGCAATGGCACCAATAAAGGATGACTTAAAAGAAAAAAACCAGAAAAGGCAGTCAAGACTTACAAATGATGGTAAAACATAAAAAGTACAATCTTGTCATTTACCAAGAGGCGGGACAGGCTTACCAGGCGAGCGGTCTCGGCTCTCTCTTCATCAGCTCCAGCCTTGAAGATATTCACAGGTGCAAGGGAAAGGGAGGCCTGGAAGGGGAAACCGAGACACTCCGTTTGAATGCCAGTACTCTTTAACACGTTTCTGGGGCCTCTCGCTAGATTGCTAAGTATATTACCTAAAGGAGAATTCATTTACAGTAACATTTCTGGAGTCCGTCATGTGGGTGGGAATTTATTTAAATAGCAAGAGGGAGTTAGAGGTGGGCGCCAGGAATAAATCAACTGACTGGTGTGTAGGGCAAAACGAAAGGCGACATTAAGGCGGAGGCCGAGGAACAGGGGTACCAACCACCAAGAAACCCACCATCTTCCACAGGCCTACGCCGTCACCCGCCCTTCAAGCCCCGCCCCGAGGAGGGCGGGGCTGATAAGAGTGCTAGAAACTTCTTCGTTTGGGCTGAGTCCCGGGGATCGTCGGGTACCCCTAACCACTAAGAAGCCCGATTTTAAAAAGAGATGCTGGCTTAGGGCGCATCCTCCCGTCGCGCCCCCCGTGGAGAGCTCGGCCTGCGGATCGCACGCAGGCCTCACCCCGGCCCGGGCCATGTGCGAGCGGCCCAGAGGACGGTCGCCCGCCCCCAGTTAGGCAAGGGGAGCAGCGGGGGCACCGGCCACAGCGGGACCCGGGCAGGAGCACAGGTCGTGGGCCGGAAGCTAGGCTCACCATGGTTCCGACGAACTCAGCACACAGGATAATCCCTCGCGAGCAGCGCCGGGAAGACGGCAGGAGAAAGGAAGGTGGAAGTGACGACACGCGCTACCGTAGGGGGCGGGGCCGAGCGCGTGGGTTTCCGCTCGCACCGCCGCCTGCCTCCCGCGGTACTGGGCTGGGCCGGAAGCGCCGCCTCGCCGTGGAGGGGGAGGGGCCTAGTCCTTCGCTACGCCCACTTGGCGGCACTGGGGATGTAGGCGGGCTATCTAGAAGAACGCCGGGACAAAGAGATTGTGTACCGCGCCGGTTGCCATAGAAACGATGTTCCTGCTTACGAATATTTTTAAGGTCAGATGTACAGTTTCAAGTGTTGCATACTAATCATTTCCATCATTTACTCTCCCTGGAAGCAACCACTCAATTTTTCGTGTTTCCCCCCCTTTTGGGGGGACTATTTACCAATATACTACTAAGTAATACTCTTACATATGTGTGTGTGTGTGTGTGTGTGTGTAAGTAATACTCTTACATATACATATATGTAATACAATATATATATATATTGGCTTTTCGAGACAGGGTTTCCCTGTAGTTTTAGAGCCTGTCCTGGAACTAGCTCTTGTAGACCAGGCTGGCCTCGAACTCAGAAATCCGCCTGCCTCTGCCTCCCGAGTGCTGGGATTAAAGGCGTGCGCCACCACCACCCGGCCTATTACTAATTTTATTTTAGGCATAAACGAATATTCACTTAATTTTTTAGACAGGGTCTTACTGTGTAGCTCTGGCTTGTCTTGGAACTCAACGAGGTAGACCAGACAGGCCTGGAATTCAGATCCACCTGCCACTGCCTCCGGAGTACAGATCTTAATGGAGGGTGCCACTACTCCGGAGTTCTTTTAAATTGAAAACGCTGTAATTGGATGGATATTAACTGCCCAGGACAAGCGCTAGTCAGTCTTTCACTGAGCCTTTTACCTTGGCCCTGGTTATCCACTTGCAGTTTCTCCCTTCATTTTGTTTTCCCTGGGGGAGAGGGGGGAACTAATGTGTCAGTGGAGATCAAGAACAGTCTGAATTATTTCAGTTTGTTAAAAAAAGGTTTCTCCTTCCCCTTGACACCCTAGGGTATCTAAAGCAAAGCTTCAATGCTTTAAAAAAAAAAAAAGTTTTTCCTTTTTGGCACACTTAGCTAGTCCTTTTATTTTGGACAATTGACAATACTAAGGCATTTTCAATGTTTAGTTATCTCTACCCTCAGACATAGTAACTTAATTTATATTGGGTGGACAAGCTATAGAGCCTCAAATCTAGTTACCAACTGCTTTTGAAGTTTTAAGCAACTTTTGAAAAATAATGTGTGCATATGTATGTGTGCCATGGGACATGAGGGCAACTTGAAGAAATGAGTTTTGTGCTGCCACCACGTAGGTCCTGAGGATTGAACTCAGACTGTCAGGATCAACAGCATAAACCTTCAATCACTGAGCATACTTTTCAATTTTTTTTTATTTTTGCACATGTGTGTGTGCATGTGTATCACAGATGTAAGTACTGGCAGAGGCCAAAAGAGGGCATCAAATCCCCTGGAGCTGGAGTAGTGAGCAGTTCAACCCACAAGCACTAAGAGTGGTTTATATTTAAATGTTTGGGGGAAAAAAAGCCACAACACATGAAAATTTTATGAAATTGGTATTTTTATACCAACACAGAACTTTGTTCGAAGAAAGGTATATTCTTCTTTTATCCTGTGACAGTTACAAATAATTAAGAAATTATGATAGTCTATGGGATCCAAGTCTACAACAGTCATTATTTTAAACAGGTCTGTGACCCTGGTGGACACTATTCTAAGGTCCACTATGACCAGGGGTAAATCAGGCCCAGCAAACTGTTACTTGAAACATTGCAGGGAAATTTCTCTAGGACATGTGTTTTAATGGGCAGATCCCAGGTGGTGTTTGGAGGCAAGTCACGCTGAGAAACTAACATGCCCGCACATTTTAAAAGGCTAATTTTATCGTGGATAAATTATATACTGAGTTACTGCTCTCCTGTCCAGTAGGTGGCAAACAAACTTGAGATTGTGGATGATGGGCTATCTGTGTCCCCTTCCTGTTGAGACTGTGGAAGAGCAGGTGGACACAAGGGCATTTGGATCCTGTAGATCATTTCAGATCCTACAGATCTGAAAGGAAGCCAGGAGTCCCCTGTAATGGGGGCTCTGTAGACTTTTGCTCTTTCTTCTTTTTATCTTTGGTTTCTTCCACCTGTCCCCCTTTACTTGGTGCCTCTCCCACACCTGAGAGGTTAAATATTCAATCTCTAGTACCAAGCAACAATGAATTTGAACTTCAACTTGTTTTTATCACTAATCATCTAGGGCTTCCATAAGCACTCTGAATCAGTTCACTCACTGAAAGCCATTTCAAAACATCCCACTCGCTGAATGTATCCTTTTACCCCTAAAACATCTTCTATAAATTGTATAGCAGTTTATACTGGGTATGTTCCAAGACATCTTCTGGTTTATTTCCTTCTTTGTTCCTCAGGGTTGTTTTCTCTTAGCTTTTCCCACTCTGTCTTCCTGACCCTCCCTGTGTGTGTGTGTTTGTGAGCCAGGATTTCTCTGTGCAACAGCCCTGGCTGTCCTAGAACTCTCTCTGTAGACCAGGCTGGCTTCGAACTCAGAGATTCACCTATCTCTTGTCTCCTTTACTTTCCTGTGGTTTGAATTCCTTTTAGTGAATTGTCTGTTAATTCGTCACCCCTAAGCTACATTACCTCTGTGCCTCAATTTCCTGGTATATGAAATAGACTTAGAATATATCTCATAAAAGCAAGACTAAATTGCTTAGAGGATGCCTGAACTACAACAAGCTCTATTTAGGTTAGCTATAACTCCAATATGGTTTGCAAAACATTGTTTCCTCCGTTGTTGTGCTTGGAATAACATGCAAAGCTCTGTAGTATGAGATTATTGGACAGAGACGACCCCTATGAAGGGACCGTTTGACCTCTAAAGGGGTCACGACCCATGGATTAAGAATCACTAGTTTGGAGTGATGTAACTGAAAAGCAAACAACATATGAGACCTCTCCACATTCCTCAAGAACTTTCCTAATAGTAGAGTAGTCAGGACTCCACAGTCAAAGTCTACTTGGACTCTTGCTGTTTGGCACTAAATTGTCCTACCATTCACCACACACACAATGCTGCTGCTTACTAGTTTGCCAATGGAAACAGACAGGACAGTCTTTAAAGTAAATGCATAGAGGCCTGGAGAGATGGCTTAGCAGTTACGACTACTTGCAGAATACAGGAATTTGGTTTTCAGCACCCATCCCTGGGAGCTCACAAATGCCTGTGACTCCAGGTCTGGGGAACCTGAAACTCTCCCAGGCTCCCAAGGATATCTGCACGTGTGTGCATACACATGCAAATGCACACACAAAATTATTCATGTTCTTAAATAAAATAACCTAGCATTTGTGATAGTGCATGGCAGCTGTTAAGTCAGCACTAAAACAGCACACACTGCAGCTGCCCTTTGCTCTCTGTGTTTATAGGTGGCTTCTGGCTCCTGAGGTTCTCAGTGGGGACGGTACTGACCCCTCTGGTAGTAAGCAGGGAAAAGTTTTTCAAAAATCTGTGACGCTTCTATAAAAACCACTATTAGACTTTACAGGAGGTAGGAAATATTTGAGGGAGTCTGAATAGCTACAGTACACAGGAAACACTTCTTCCAAGCTATGTGCATTTCCCAGAATCCATACAGGCTTTTCCCACATAGCTGAATAAAATATTCATAAGGAAGTCTCCAGAACCTGTCTATCACACACACACTTTTTAAAAAAGTAACACTCTCCTCAGTTCTCCTAAGGAAACTGGCTACTGTCTAAAGGTATCATAGACGTTGGTTTTAATATGCTATATGTCTTAGGGTGTACTTCTTTGGGAGAAGAGACATTGCCTTCTGTCATTAGTGATGGTCTAACTATAGACTGTTTCGATGACAAAGGCTGCTGTCTCAGTGACTAGCAGAGGGCCTAACTTAAGCCCACCTGCTAAATACGAACACGTGAACAGTTACTGTCCTCAGAAGCTCTTCAAAAGAAAAATACATAAATAATCAGAGGTTTTAAAATTCTGAGCATTAACACCGTATTGTTGAAAGATGCTTTGTGTCATCACAACCAACTGGAGTGTTCTCTAATGTGTGGCACGTGTACACACCCAGTTATTTGTGGGTTTGTCTACCCCTCCATCGCTTAAATGACTTCCATCTCTGCTGTATTAGACAAGGCTTGGCAATCTCATTCAGTGGTTAAAAGCAGGCTTGGGTTCCCAGAACTAGGGAGGATAAATTGGAATGAGCACATACATTAGATAGTGAGAAGGTCTGCCAAGTGAGCACATATATATATATATATATATATATATATATATATATTCACTTTGAAAACAAATCTGGCAGGAGATATGGCTTAGTAGAGGACCCTAGTTTGTTCTTCACCAACTGCAAGTTGGAGAGCTAACAAGCTATCTGTTGGGAATCAACTCCTCTTCTTACTTACAAGGGCACTGCATCCACATGCAAAACACCACTCCCCAACATAAGAATTATTAAACATAAAATCTTTTTTTAAAAATGCAAGTAATATATGGAATATAAATACAGTAAAACTTTAAATAAGTATCCAACCAAGCTTTTATTTGGGTTTTATTGCAATCTACTTTTGGCAATAAGGGAAAAGTGACCATAAGAACTCATCAGATTTTATTTAACAAAGCAGTTTTTCATGAATGCTTAAGGTCAGTGTATAGTCAGCTCGGCTTCCAGTATCAACTTGAGTACCTCATCACGGATATTTATGCCAGAATGATAACAGTAAGGCATTGCAAGATGCTACATTGTCTAAGATCAAACCATATTTTACACATTATAATTTTAGGATAGTAAGATATACTAATACTCAACAATAAATAAGAACTTTTTAAAAGTGTTGCTTAGCCCTTGTTTAACAAAATTCTATTATTAGCTTATTTTTAAGTACTCCAGTTAATAAAGGTTTGATTGTACTTCAAGAACTCTGACTTTTCCAAAGATTAAAAATTAGTTATTACTTCTTACATTAAAAACAAAGTTTTAAAGCACATCCACACTTGTCCTTAAGAGCATGTTTACATCATATATAACCTCTTATGCCTGACAACATGGCTTATATGGCAAAAAGAGTTACATACCAAGACAACTAGGCGGCAGTCCTCCCACCCCACTGCCTCCAAAAAGCCACACTTGGCCTCAGTGTAAAAGTTATATTTTATTGCCATGCTACAAAATGTATGAATTGGCACTGACAGGAGAGGAAAGAACAAAGGGCAAGAAGGGCAGAGGGCAAATGATGCTGTTACACATACAACAGGGTTTTCATGGACAGTGGTTAAGTTTTGCCAATACTAAAAATGCAAACCCAAAATTAAAATGCTGATAATGAAACAGCATTAAAACACAATTTATGCATAGTACAGTATCATGTCTTTCATTAGAGAAACATGGAATGTTTAGAAATTAACCATAGGGATAAAATTCATATCTCACATACAATTTGGCAATGGTAGTCCCACTGTAGACAACTTTTATAAGAGAAAAATTAAAATCTAATAAGCTACCTTTATACAAAGTTGCTATTATTTATGCCTTTATGTAGGAAAAAACATTTATAATGCAAATTAGGACATACAATAATCTTACAGTATTATACAATGTAATGAAAATAGAAACATAACACGAAGCTTGTCCTTTATAAACATCTACTTTGCACTTACTAATGCAAACGTGGCACCTGGTGACGCTGTACTAGTGATACCAGCCTGTTTCCATGCCGTCTTGTCCAACTGCCAGAGAATTTCAACTACAGGATGCTATAAAAGAATTGTGTTACACCCTGAAAAACGAGGAAGCAGGAATGGGGAACAGGCAGCAAGAAGACAGGGTGCTGGTCTGGGCAGAGTACATTGTGATAGGTCTGAATACTTTCATTTGTTAACTTTTCAAGCCAAAATGTTTCCTATATATTCTGTAATTTCGTACCAATGCCTTGACTCAAATTTGGCAAACATTAAGGAAAAGTAAATAGTACCATGTACTTCACATCAGAAATGAATGAGATGCCAACACATTACTTCTGAGTGTCTCTGATGTTATGTCTATTTCAAGAATATATATATATATATATATATTTATACATACACACTACACATTGCACAGAACACTGGGGCATTTTGGGTAGAAAACAGCACAGGGGAAACTGGGATGTACTTGTTAGCTTGTTAAAACCTTTACCTTGAGGCAAATACATGGTGGCACGTTGTTGGAAAAATTATGAAAACATAAGGCCCCTGTCCCATTTTTAATAGAACATTATTGAGGTACATTTTTATATGCTGTGCCACAGATCTGGGGTGGGAGCAGTGGGGGAGAATAACAAACGCCAATTTTGACTTATGACATTGTGGGGGGGGGGTCAACATTAATAACTGTAATGACAAAAGATTGCTTGGCAAAGTTTAAGTCCCGAATGTGATCTTTTCTGGATATACTGAGAAGTGAAAGCTTTTTGCTGAGTCTTCGAGAGTAAAGTGCATGTCTCATCACTCCACAGCAGCAGGAACAAAAGGAACTATTTGCCAATCTTCTTGGAAGGAGGGAAGGCACCATATTTTCATTTTTTTCAAAGGAAGATGAAACTGAGAAGCAAGCCATTGAGAAAAACACTAGTAATACCTATACCACTTTTCACCCCTGGTCTCGAAAAACTGTATGGATAAAAAAAGGATTTTATTTGGGTGGGGGGGAGGAACAAGGATTATATTTTCAAAACCAAAAAGTAGTGTCACATGGTCTAATCAATAAAACCAATTACCTAAAATTAAGTTTGTCTCAGAAAATTTGAGACATATGGCCACAAATATGTGCCAATAAAATATCTCACTCTGAAATTCACCAAATAGTAATAGGTACATTCTTCCAAGACAGAGCTTAATGCCCATTATGAGACTACTGTAAAGAACAGGTATTCTAAATGACTGATTAAATAGAAACAAAGGCAGTTTCCAGAAGACATCTGGAAGTTAACATCACCTGTTTACCTCTTCCTAATTAATATTCATATAGTCCCCTAAAATCAAATGGTTAGCAGACAGATTGGTCCCGTTTTTATTCTTAAACCATACACTATTTAAAGCATACACTGTAGTGATTATATTAGAGTCACCAAAAATAAAATAAAATAAAATGAATCTAACTCAAATCTGAAGAGAAAGTGGAGAGCACAAAGGAAGCACAGAGCACCCAGCCTCCAGAGCGATCAGCCCCTCACGCCAGTCAGCTAGGCTGTCCTGATGCTCGCCCTCAGGAAATCGTGTACACTGCTGCTATCAGAGTTCTTACCCTATGTTCAAAAAACCACCACTGAAATTTGGCACAATTAGCAGTCTACTCAGAAGAAAGGATAAACAGAAGCGGATATTAAGCATGGAATCTGCACGTCTGGTCGTTGCTCTCTTAGGGAGAACAGTGAACATTTTAGTAAGCACCAAGTTTACAGAGGAAAAAAGCAGGAAAAAAATTCTGCTATAAACCAACGGCACTAAAACCGATAAAGACAACTGAAATAATTTATTTTCAAAATGGTCCCACTCTACTGTTCTGCTAATCTAGTTATGGTTTTATGATGAGTTCCTGAATACACAGAATGTTCTAGGACTGAGACCTGTTCTTGTTAAATCAACTTTAGCCACACCTGGTATAGCCATATCACTATATGAAACTTCTTCAACATTAGAGAAAAACGTAAAATATTTTGTAAGGCTACCTGTCCTTCCACTCTTGTCTTTATTCTACAATGGTTTAGGAATCTGGAGCATTCTTGATTTCTAAGAGTCCAACATCTGGACTCTCACCAGTTTATATAAATATTTATTCATTTCAGATCCTCAAGACTTCCCTGTACTCGCTATGCTGGCAACAATATTAAAAGCTCACCAAAATCAGGGGATAATAAGAGCCTAGCTCCACGGGAAGGACAGCAGAGCCCAGGAGCAGCAGAGTGGGCAGAGTGGGACTGCAGCCATGTAGCTGAGCAATCCCCACTAAAGTGCTGGGGAGTGTGCCCACAGGGAGGACAGGACCATGGGAACTCACATGTTTAGAGTATCTTCCTTCTTTTCTCAGCTAGTAAAGAGATCACCTATGGACACAAATGAAATTTAAAATCGAGACAATGCTTTTTTCATTAACTTGAAAAGTAAACAGCAGATAAAAATAAATACTGGACAAGGGCAACCCTGTTAGAAAATAACAGTCAGTTCCAAATGGACTTTCAAGACCATAAATTGACAAAAAGGCAAACCAAGTAACAATAAACACACAATCCCATTCCAAGATGATATACAAACTCAAACATTGTATTGTAAATTGAGAAAGACATTACAAAACAAAGTAAGACAACCCAAATACCAAAGGGGAAAAGCTGAAGCTGAATGGGAATTTAATGGCACATGTCTCCAGAAAGCAATGTGCTGTCGATCTACAGAAAAGAAACGCCAAGAGATCATGGTGTGGATTTTTAAAATGTTTTTGGATAAAGTGACCTGAGACTGACTCCTAACCCTATAGTAATTCTGAGTAAGATATCTGGACATGCCCTTCAAACGACACCATGAGATGAGTAAACAAAACTTTGTCTCCTGTCTGCCTTCCAAAATGCAACTATATTCATGATACCGCACTCTTTCTAGTAACACTGAAGACAGAGGAGCTGACTGGTACAAAAGGAGGTGTGGTTCTTTTGCTTCTTCTTCGTCGTCGTCTTCTTCTTCTTCTTTTTTTTTTTTTTTTGGCCCAAGTCAAAAAGCCTTTAATTAATGAAATAAGATTCCTCATGTTCCATGCTGTAGACCATACACTGTGAGCAGTGATTCTACAAGTCCTACCTTCAAAGCCTAGAGCTATGTTAGCAATGCACGTTATCAAGAGACTTTATCAAAGGTTTAAATGCCAACACAACTTAGACGTGAAAGATATACATATGTCCTGGATATGGAATAAAAATCAACCAGCATGTCATTCACTTCAAATCTCATTTTAAATAGGCACTGTGAAAATGGGAATGCTGCTGTACAATAATGAGTAGAATATATAATGAAATTAGTGTTCTGTAAGGAGTACCTGCTCTACATTAATTCCCTTTAAAGATGCACATGAAATATTCAGAAAAAAAATTCATCAGTCTATAAAAGGAGTTAGTGTAGAAATGAAAATGAAGCATTGCATCTTCATTTTTAAGAACTTCACGAAGGTGCAAACGACGTAATGCTTTCCAGGCTCACATGGGCAGGTCAGTACTATTATGTCTAGTTTTCCTAGATGTACCATCGTCACGTGGCAGTGCTTTCTGCAAGTTGGACATAGCAGCAGTTCTCTCAATGTCTATGACAGCATACAGCTCTGTGCGCCTGGTAGGGGTTTGTGGAAGGGGAGTGGTAGGGGTTTTTGGAGTCTGAGGGTTGTCGGAGTCACTGCCACCTTCCAAATCCACCTGTATATAATTGAGTTGCCTGTGTTCTAAGCTGGGGCGCCTGATGTCAAAGTTAAAGACTGTCGGTGTACAATCCCGACGCCTCGAATAGTCTATTTTGTGAGCACTTGCCGGCACAGTTACATTCTCTGTATTAACATAGTTATGCATTGGATCTAGATTATTATGGTAGCCATTTAGAGATGGGGTCTTTGGTCCTAAATTGTCATCTTCATCCCTACTCAGCTTGCGGGCTTCCCAAACAGGAGGCAAAGATGGTAAATTCTCATAGTTTAACAATGCAGTTCTCCTCTGAGCAGAATTGTTGATGTTCTGAGTATCCGAGGTACTGGTAGATGTCAGACGACCTCTCCTGACCCCTGAGGCACTAGGGATAGATAGCCCATTTATATTTTCATACACCAGTTTGTTAACAGCGGGTACGTCTCTCCGTTCGTCACTGTCATAGCCAGTGTCCCAGTCCGCGCCATTCGCACCACTTCCACTAACTTGGTCTCTTCTGAGCTGCTCCAGTTTCTCCTTTTCCATTAGCTGCTTCTGAACAGGGGTTGGTCCTAAAACAAATTTGACTCCTTCAGGTTTTAGAAGAACCTGAGGGTCCCTGTCTTCAGTATTACTTGGTTCTTCTTTTGGTGTGTTGCTTTCTGCATTAGAAACTCTCGCCTCCTGGGGGACATGCACACTTGCACGATTTTTTCGCTCTTCTTGCACGCCTGTAGTGTTAACATAAGTATGTACCTAAAAAGACAACAAAGCAAACCAGTCAAGGGTAAAGCACAAAGCAAAAATAACCAGATTAATCGAGGAGCTGGAGAGATGGCTCAGTGGTTAAGAGCACTGGCTGCTCTTCCAGAGGACCTGGTTCACAATTCCTAGCACCCACATGGCAGCTCCCAACTGTCTGTAACTCCAATGTCCCCTTCTGGCCCCTATAGGCACTGCATAATCAGGTGCAGACACACACATGGGCAAAACACCCATACACATAAAAATTTTTAAAAAGATATTGGTCACGCCAATTCATTTTATTTCTTTATTGAAACAGGGTCTCACTGTGTTGCCGAGGTTAACATCAAACTAGATCCAACTGCCTCTACTTCAAAATGTTGGGATTATTGGTTTGTGCCACAATTCCTGATTGACTTAAATTAATTTTATTACTTCTTCTTTAAATATACTGTTACCTTAAAACTTTTACACTTATTTTTTGCCTAATAAAAAGACAGGAGGAGGAAAAGTATGCAGAAAACTTTAAAATAACACACAGCATTATATTTAACAGCATTGTATTGGGAACCAGCTGATCATGGTGACACATACCTATAGTCCTGGTATTCTGGAGACAGAGGCAGGAAGATAGCCAAGTTTGAGGCTATCTTAGGCTACATAACAAGACCCTGTCTCAAAAAAGGGGGGAAGGAAGAAAGAGAATTATCATTTTGCAAATGCTTTAGAAAACCTTGCTAAGCTATTAAAACCTGGTTAATAAATAAGAAATGACAAGAACTCAAATAAGATACCATTATCACTTAGAAAAGCTCAATAGTATTTTACAAAGAGAACCTAAAAATATCTGGAGGTCCAGACCCCAAAATTTTAGGATTAAAAATAAAATGCAAAACTGAGGAAAATGTAATTATAGTAAACAATGTATAATAAATGTTTACTACGTAAAGAACACAAAAATTGATTTTAAAAACACTAAAAATCCCTTAATGATGAATGATCATAACTTACAAAAGACAAGCTTAGCTGATAATATATATAACGTTCAAACAAATACTTGGTTCCACATTTGAACTAGTAAGGAACACTAAATAGCTCCAAGCAACTTCAATGCCAAAATCTACCCTTGCACCTATAGTTCACTGGTAACAAAGACTAAAAACATCAAAAGCAGGATAAACTCTAAATCACTAAGAACTGACTGAGTTTGTCTCTCTTCATCGACAGATGTACCTCTCTACAGACATATAAACTACTCATAAGGTTCTTCAATTCCAGCACTCAGGAGGCAGAGACAGGCAGATCTCTCTGGGAGTCCAAGGCCAGCTTGGTCTATTGAGTTCCAGGCAAGCCAGGGCTCCATAGTGAGACCCTTTCTCAAAGAGAGAGAGAGAGAGAAAGAGAGAGAGAGAGAGAGAGAGAGAGAGAGAGAGAGAGAGAGAGAGAGAGAGATTAAGCTCCCTTACATCTATCTGTACATATTTCAGCACATGTTAGCAAATACATGCCATTTTTCCAATTTCCAATGCAGAAGTAATTCACAGTGGAAGCTAAAATTCACAATAAAAGCTCCAAGTATTAACACAGTAGCACAATACTCCACAAACAGTTTTGCTGGTACACAACGGTAGCTGCTTACCTGTTCCTCAGCCACGAGCAAAGGATGTGTAGACTCTTCACCGACTGAGGGTAAGCGAGCACTTCCCACAGAAGGATGCCGGCTGGAGGGGTGGGATGAGGCATCTCCAAATGAAGGGTAGCGGGGATATCCATTAGGTAAGTTCTGAGCAGCAAACCCTGGAGCTGAGTTTTTGTTTATTGAGTTGAGGAGAAAGACAGGATATGGGAGTAGGGCAGAGAATAAAAATGAGTGAGAATTTAATCCGCATTGAGAGTTAGTGAGACATTCCTGTCAGGACACACAGAAACTAGAGCACAAACAGCAGCCCATCCAATCTTACTTTATCAGCTGACTGTTCTTTCTGGCAGTACTGATGATAAAACATCCGTTCCCTCCAGCACACAGTCAAGCATTTCAACACTGAGCTATACATTTGGCTTTTAACTCACATTTTAGGTAATATGCGATATTTAATGTTTTCATTTTTAAAATGTTTGTCACTAAAGCTAACAGGGGTTTTGTTGTTGATAATCATTTCTAATTGTTATAGATTAAATGTCCATAAACCGTACTTATAAGTGTCTGACATGCAAAATGACAGAGAAAACATCTACTTACTTGTGGGTGTTCGAGGGGTTCTAGGGACTTCCAATTCTGTCTGATGATTATTTCTTTCTACAACAGGCTCTTCCACCACATTTATACTATTATTTTGCATAATCTCTTGCAACATGTTAAATAATTCTTCTGCACGTGCACACTTAAAGGCAAAGATTCCTACAAATACAAATCAAAAGGGAAACATGACAACCAAGTTTGGTCACAAGAGCAGTGGTCAGCAGTGACTGCAGGGATGGATCAAAGGACAGAGAACAAGTGACTGCTGGACACCTGGCTGTAATTGGGACATCTGTATAACCCCTCCAAGGCTCAGGAACTGTACAGAAGAAAGGGCAGACAACTGTCAGACCCAAAGGAAGGGCAAGGAGTTTGGGATGGAATGCTGACTTCCAGGCACAACAAGCTGTTGCACTCTTCAATGCACAGCAGCCGTGATTATATGCATAAGGACTGAACTTACTAGACCCATCAGCATACCCTGCCATGGGGTAGGGGAACTGGCTCAAGGAATCTAGGATTTCTACCGAGTTAATGGTTAATGTGGGGCGGAAAGACATTTTATCAATGGTGAAGGCACAGTAAGGTGCCTGTGCTCCTGTAAACAAACCCTCATCCATGTTCCTGTAAAGGACTCTAATGATAAACTCACTGGAGGTCTCCCAAATCCCCTCCCCATGACATCAAAGTAGATGGGGACTAACTAAGAGAAAGGGACCAGCAACAGTGGGAGCTAAGGAAGGGTGGAAGAGAGGTTACATGATAAATTTTATTATAAACATGCATGAAAATGCCAACAAACCTCATTTTATGTATATAATTAATATATGGTAATAAACTTTTTTGAAAAGTTATAAGAACACAAAGAAAAAGAAGTTGTGAAATAGGTACCTGTGGTGGTCTGAATAAAAATGGGCCTCATAGGTTCAAATATTTGAACATCTAGTTCCTAGCTGGTGGAATGTTTAAGAAGGATTAAGTATGGCCTCGTGAGAGGGACTGTGTCACTGGGAAGGGTTTTTGAGGTATTGAAAGCCCAGGTCAGCACAGTCTCAGCTGTCACCAGTGCATCAGGATGAAAGGCTCTCAGCTACTGCTCCAGCACCATGCATGCAAAACATGCTCCCTGCCCCGAGGACAACTGTAAGCTATCCCCCAGTTAAATATTTCCTTTATAAGGTTTGCCTTGGTCATGGTATTTCTTCACAGCAATAGAACAGCGACTAAGACAGCATCCTAATGTGCCAACAGCAAGAAATAACTTCAGACAAATCAATTATATATGTCTTATTTCAAGGTATAAATCCATAAAGCTAAGATAATTTCAGTTTGTTTACAGAACTTTTCAGAGCAAAGAGGATCTATCTGCACATATACTCTAGAAGCTTTAACAGCAGGGGGAGCCCAGTCACCAGGAACAACGCAACACTCACTACCGAGCAGGCCTGCCTGTGGGCTTTATAATCATCACCTTGTTCACTAAAACAATCCCATAAGACAGGCATTATCATTGCCCTTTTACAAAGTTCCAATAGAAGGCATATAACTGCCCAAGCTACTCCATTAGCAGGGAGTCAAAATTATCATCATCATTATTAGTTAAAAAAAAAAATGTTCTATCTGACTCCAGTGTTTACATTGTTTTCCCAAGAAGTTAGAACCAAAAATAATACTTAGCCATTTTACTTCTACCAAGGGCAAAGTGTTTAAGTGCATGCTTGATAAATGAATGGATAATTAGTCTTCTTTCTTTTCTTTTCTTTTTCTTTTTCTTTTTTTAACTGAGACAGGATTTAACTGTGGAACTCTGCCTGTTCTGGAACTAACTCTGTAGACCAGGCTTGACTCAAACTCCAAGATCTACCTACCTTTGCCTTCTGAGTGCTGGAATTAAAGAGGTGTGCCATCACTGCCCAGCCATAATTTATTTATTTTTTTAAACCATTCTGTTTGGGAGTTTTGTGGGGAATGTATTTATTGGCACAGGGTTTTTCTTTTTAAACCTGGCTGGCTTGGAATTTGCTATGTAGAGTTTGCAAGAATCCTCCTGCTTCTACCTCCCAAGGGCTAGGTGTACAAACAAGCACTTACAGAAATGAAACGCTGTACACAGAATAACTGAAAGCATAATGTTTCAAATATATCTGAAGAAAATAAAGACTTTACCTACCTTGTCCAGTCTGACACCTTCGACCACTTTCAAAAGAAAAGAGATTTGAGTCATAGCCATATCGTCGCAGGCAGAGGTAGTGCCATTTTACTGAATCACGTTTACGGGTGTATAGAATCAGTTCTGTGTCTGTAAGCTCCATTATGCCAGAGCCTAGCTCATTCCCATCATCATCCACATTAATGACCTAAAAAGAAATAGCATCTTAAACATTTCACCAACTTTCAGAAAAACGCACTGCTGATAATTACATCAACTTTCTTTCACTTGCTAGTTCATCCACCTGACAGTGTGTGTAGGGTATGATCTATATAGCAATAAAATAATATCCGTTCACATGTGTAAAGAGTTTACATTCCCACTGGAGAAATAAGATACAAACACCGAGTCACATTATGTTAGACGAGCTGACAAATGAAAGCAGCAGAGACTAGCTATGGCAGCAATGACTGCCTAAGGTAGCTGAAAACAGGAAGGAGGGATTGTAACTAGACTTGAGTATGAATAATTTTATAGAGGAAATCCAGTAAAAGGAAATCTGGTGGCTCACAAGATACAAACTCAGTATGAAGACATACTGAAAAAGAATAAAGAAAGTACCTTTAAAAAGGTCAAATTAAGACAGGCCCAAAGTTCATCTAAAAAAAAGGACTGTAATGCCAGGCTCCAAAAAATGCCCAGAGACGGGCTGGGTTAATGGCTCACTTGACTAGCATCCATGAAGCCCTTCCTCGCACTGCAAACAAAGAAAATGGCCAAAGACTAAGAATAAAGGGTAATATTTATGAAGAAGTTGTCATGCCCCCAGGCACAAACAGGAGATTTGCATGTAGTTTCCCCACTTAATTTTTATAACCCCTGACTACAGGTCAATATTGCAACAATGTAAGTAAGACTTACTAATCATACAAACTGCTCAAGAGTGCAAAGCTATTAAGTAACAGTGCTGGAACTCATGCAAGATCCATGCCGTCCAGAAGCTAAGACACAGCATACCGAGTCAGACAGGAAGTGACACTACACAGCTCTGGGAGAACTTAGCCTATTTTAGCACAGGTTACTGATGGAAGAAAGAAGACCAGTTGTGCAGCAACCACAGGGTAAATCCAAGTGCAGTGAAGAAATCAAGCCAAAGATGGTAGCACAAGCCTACAATCAAGCTAGAGATGAAAAAGAGTATTGGGGGCTACAAGGTAGACTTGGATACACAGCAAGATTGTCTTACCAAGAAAAAATATGGCTGGGCATGGTGATGTAAGCTTTTAATCCCAGCACTCAGGAGGCAGAGGCAGGCAGATCTCTGAGTTTGAGTTCAGCCTGGGCTACAAAGCAAGTCCCAGGACAGTCAGAGGAAACCTGTCTCTAAAAATTACAAACAAAAAAGCTAAAAACAAAAACAAAAGACCCAAAACAAACAAACAAAAACAACAAATTAATCATTTATCTAAGCATGCATGAAGATGTCTAAATGACGGTGCTACAGTTGGGATCTTAAGCATCTTCCTTAGTCTTAAGAGTCAAAGCCATAGACCCTGACTGTGGCAGCATTTATAAAGTGTCTTCCAGTCGCTGTGGGCATGTCTCTGAAGAAGATCCACTGCGTCCGACCTCAACATTGTGCTACAGCACTCTGTCCCACTGTGCTGCCCCATAGCAGCAGGCTAACAGATCATGTACTGAAACCTCCAAGGCTGACCCCAAATAAAACTCTACTTCAATATAAGGCCTTTGTTAGTGACAGAAAGTTGGCAAGTGGTAAGACTACAAAGACTACTCGAAAATGACGTTTTAAAGAAATGATTATCACAATCATGTGATCAACTGGACACAAAGGACCAAATGAAAACTAAAGGAGAATTCCTGTTATGGTTTGTCCCCCTGGCCATTCATCTGCAGGAGGCTTGGCCATCACTGTGGCAATGCTGAGGTGGCGGTACTGACTTTTAAGAGGTTACTGGGAGTGTGCCCTCAAAAGGGTCAACATAGGATCTGTGAGACCCCAGTCAACCCAGTCTCTCAGAGTTCTGGTCGAGCAGGCCACTGAGATACTATACCTCAAGGCAGTCAAGTAAAGGGGTTCTTGGTTAGGGCCAGTGCTATGTTGACTGAACTCTTCTATTCAACACTATAAGCTAGACACACCTCTTTCCTTTGTAAGTATTGAGCCAGAGGCATTTGTTACAGTAATGGGAAATGGACCAATAATCCATATTGTTAGTAAGAAAGTGCCATTTACTCAAATAAGAAAAGGCAGACTGTGGGAAAGGTGGGGAAATAAAGGGTTCTGGGTAATAAAAAGAAAGACGGCAAGATGAATTAGTTTTCAGGTACATCCAAGGAGACAGAAGAAGAACAACATAGTTTTGCTGGCTTTACTGACCTTAAACTTGTTCCGATGGTTATCTGGGACAGTGTCTTTATCTGGACAGCTACAACAGCTACCCATGGCTTCTTCAGAAGACCATGTGAGCACTGCACAGAAAATAATTTGAAGAAAATTATACCAGGATACAAAAGTTGCAAAACAGGAAAAGACTAGAAAGCACCACACACACACAAGCATGATACTTTGATGCAGAAAATAAAGCCCAATGATGTTAATGTTTAGAATTAAATTTCATTCAACTAGTTGGTAAATTCTGGTTGGTGATATATGCCTCAGAAATGTGCATTTCCAGTTTAATTTATAAAGGTCTGCTTATTCTAAAACCATGTACTACTACCTAAACAATTAGCTTACAGTTATTCAATAGTTAATCAAAAAACTAATGGGGGGAGGGCGGTTTCTGAGACAAGGCTTCTCTATGTAGCCCTGACTATACTCAAACTCACAGAAATCCACCTTCCTTTACCTCCCAAGTCCTGGGATTAAAGGTGTGTGCCACCACTATCCAACAAGAAACCAATTTTTAATGGGTTATCAGAAATTTTATGTCCCTTCTTTTAAAAAAATAAAAGCTGGCACATGTCTTTAATCCCAGCAGAGACAGCCAGCTCTTGGGAATCTGAAGCCAGCCTGATTCATACAGAGTTCAGGCCAGCCAGAGCTGCGTGTGTGTGTGTGTGTGTGTGTGTGTGTGTGTGTGTGCGCGCGTGCGCGCAATATTTTTAAAAAGATGCTGCACTTTTGCTGCACTTTTAGCTAGCAGATATTTTGATTCTTATTACTCATTGTAGTCCCTTTTATGTGTCCTATTAGACAAGCGTTCACTGGCAAGCAACACACAACAAACTTTAAACAGTACATTAGTAAGAAAAAAGGCCAACTCAATTCAACCTGTAGAATAAAACAGACAACACTGGCCAACCTTTGTCTATTTACTTGTGATATATTTTGTCTATTTAATCCTTTGCCACAGAAGGTCAGATAAAGCTTACAGAGGTGACAATAAGTGGTTCAAGAGCATTCCAAATAAACAAAGGAGAATTTCAAGGCATTACTTCTAACAAACCAGAGAAGCAGACTACATTTGACATTTGTCACATGGAGTAGGCAAAGATGCACAGGAGTCAGACAATGTTCCAAACACAGATATGATTAAAACTGTTTAAATTCAGTAGGGTTTTTTTTTTTTTTTAACCACTCTCAGGTTTAAAAACCAAACCCCTCTGGTGTGGGAGGTCCTTCTGTCTATGTGTTGCTTTTATTGGTTAGTGAATAAAGAAACTGGCTTGGCCTGATAGGGTAGAACAGAGCTAGGCGGGGAAAACTAAACAGAATGCTGGGAGAAGGAGGTGGAGAGAGAGAGAAGTCATGGAGCCACTGAAGATAGATGCTGGAACTTTAGCCAGTAAGCCAAAGCACGTGGCAATATACAGATTAATAGAAATGGGTTAAATTAATATAAGAGTTAGCCAGTAAGAACTTAGAGCTAATGGGCCAACCAGTGATTTAATTAATACAGTTTCTGTGTTATTGTTTCAGGTCTAATCTGGCGCCCACCGTGGGTAAAATACCAGCCCAACCCCCCTTCGACCCTGCTAACTACCCTACCTCTAGTTAGAATAAACAAACTACCATTCCCTACATCAGCTATTGTATCACATCCTTCTACAATAGCTGTCTGCAGCTTCCCTTTTCAGAGGTGAAACCTTTCCTGATGCCAACCTATTAGGTTAATTAGAATTTTTACACAACACCATCTAAGCACCCTAGGTTGTCCAATTGCACCTACATCACTTTGTCTTTAGCAGAAATTCTGGCTGGCTATCCACTTACATACTGTTCTCCCTCTATTATGAGCTCCTTCCCAGCAGGAGCGGGCCTTACTCATCCTTTCTAATGTACAATAGTAAGTAGGTATTTTAGGCTATTTCTGAACTAAGTGAACTATTACACTAAGGTAAAGAATGTTTGGCAATTAAAATTAAAATGAAAAATTGTACTATCATATAAACCTAAAGAAATGCAACCTGCAGTGTTCTCATAGTAAAACAGCATGGTCTTTTAAGGTGTTTTGTGTATTAGTCAACTAACTTTGCTGTGATCTCTGAAGACAGATATCCTGTCTTCTTCATTCTCTAGGGCACTAGCACACTGTTTAACATAGCACATGCTCTACAGATGTTTTAAGTTTTTGATTGACAAATGTCAAATTATTAAGAGAAAAATATTTTTAAGTTTACAATAGGTATAACTGATAGAAACATTTTGAAAATCTTGAAATCATGTCATTCTTTCCCTACCCTCCTTAAACACATTCATTTTAACTATGGAAGGGAGCCAGTCAGATGTGCACTTAAAATTCACTTGCCTGCAGGATACATTAATCCAAAATTCTTCATTTTAGCCTTGGGAAAACTCTTCAGACAAGGGCAAAAGGCAGCCACTTTTTTTCACCAAAACATCACAAGAATTGTCTCTAGACAACATACTAAAATTCTTCTCTGAAACCTCTTGAGTGAGCCTCAGTCAGTTCAAATAACTCTGAGCATCTCTGTCTTCTATGCCCCATGAAGCAGTGCTAAAGCACTCCATGCCAGAGTCACGGGACACCTGAGGAGAAGAGCTACTAACAGGGAGTGGATCCGGCCCAAAACAAGTGTGCTATAGACAGATCTGAACAGAACTGGAGACCTGAAGAGCATTTTGACAGCAGATGCAAAAATGTAGAGTTTGGAGTTTGCCTATCTGGTCTCCGCTCCTGCTCTGGTCTAGTATTTCTTTAATATGCTCCCTTCTCTATGTTTTGGAATGGTTAACGTATATCCTGTGACATTATATGTTGAAGTATGTGATCTGCTTTTTTATTTTGATTTTTATGGGTGATTACAGTTAAGAGATGGTCATGCATCTCCGAAGAGACTTTGGGCTTTGAAATAAGTTTGAGACTGAATAGACTATGGGGACTTTTGAAGTTGGACTGAAGAGATGAAGCAACCTCAGCAGAGAATGAGGGACAGACAAGATGACGCCCTTTACTGGTGGCATTCAGCAGTCAGAGGGGTCATCTGACCTAGGGTGTGAGAGTAAGGGAGACAAAGACATGACAAGATATTGGTAATGAAGAAACAATGTAGAGGGCTAGCCAACAAATGAGCGGGGTAGGGAGGGAGCAAAACCAGGACAAGGTTTTGACATGATGAGAGCAGAGGCTTAGTCCTCGAGAAAAGCTCAAGCTGGTGGACACAGGCAGGGGTTTACATTCCAGCTTTGGGAAAAAGACTTGTTAGAGACTGAACTGGAGCTCTGACAGTTTCGCTGAAGTGCACAGCGCACTCAGGATGTGCTACTCTTCCTCTCCCTCTGGCCATCCTCCTCCCCACTTGTCCCTTCCGAGACTCAGGATGTCTGATCTTGGTGTGTGACTCCTTTAATTTAACCAGGACCATACCTGAGACTACTGGACTAGGACTAACAATGGAACCTGATGAGGCCACCAGCGGATGCCAACTGACTCCTCCTCTCTCTGACTCTATCAGTAAGAAACAGTTCTGCAGTAAGGGGCAGGGTACCCTGAGTCCCTCCTCTACCATGTCTGCCTGCGTCTGCCTGAGGACAAGCCCACTCTTGTGTGGATCCAGTGCAAACTTTCAGAGTTGGTGAGAGTTCCTGATTGCTATGGCTGTTCATTGCCCTAAAAGATGTGAAATCTCCATTCAAATCTCCGAGACCCTCCTTCTGACCCACAATCTTCTACACAAAGGGAAAGGAGAGGTGCTGGATATTTTTTCATTTTTGAATAGCACATTAGTATCTGGTTGCCACATCTTAGCTGTGACACCTTATAATATTCACTGTCACTTTAAACACTGAATAAAGACGCGTGTGCTCTTATAAGCACAATTCTCCAGAACTCGACACATATGTAGGTGATTTTATGCTCCCCAAGGACAACACTGATATCTAGTATATTCAACAGCAACAAGCAGCTTTCATCTGAGACCAACTTCCATAGGCTGTGTGACTATTCTCCACTAGGAAATACCTTGTGTTTGTTTAATTAAGGTCATTTGCACTTATTTTCTGGGAATGAGGGAATCAGTAATCAAGACTCAACATGGTTACTTTCAACAAAACAGTATTAAGTTGATTGATCTTTTTTTTTAAAAGGTAAATTTCAACTTACCTAGATTTGGCCATTAATATTGTTAGCCTCTGATACTGCATCAGGAGATTAATCATATTTCAAAATATGATGTCTTCATTTAATGACTTAACCTAGAAATAACAGAAAAAAAAGCAATCTCTTTCTGGCAGTTGAACCTGGAACCTCATACTCTTAACCACTGAAGAACATACACAGTCCTTAGACTTTAGTTCTTTTAAGATAAAAGTTTTCACTCTAAGACTTCTGGTAGTACTACTAGTTCAGCTGATCAGTATAAACAAACTCAAAGTTCTAAAATATTGATTTAAAATTATTTAATATCCAAGCTAGAATTTTTAAAAAAAGATAAAGTAACGCATCAACCTAAGTTCTACAATGACTCTGGCTTCTGGACCACAGCCACAACACTGACCAGTCTCCTTCTATGTACATATGTCCTACTGCAGCTACAATACGGCTGATTCATGTCTCTAATATACATATTTACATACATGTAAATATGGCTCCTTTCCAGACTTAAAGTCCTTTAAACCTGCAGTACACTAATTCTGCATTCTTGGTGATTCTTCCTAAAACTCAAGACCCCTTTAGAATCCATGCTTTGTGTCTTCTGTTCCATAAGACCTCCCAGTCAGGGACATTAGTCAATCTGAAAGCTGATGATAAGAAAAACATTCTAGCTGGGTGGTGGTAGTGCAAGCCTTTAATTCCAGCACTCAGAAAGCAGAGGCAGATGGATCTCTCTGTGTTTAAAGGCAGTCCTGTTCTACAGGGTAAGTTCCAGAACAGTCAAGTTACACAGAGAATCCCTGTCTCAAAATAAAACAACAGCTAAAAGAGAAACATTCCCCAAAGAGTCAGGAACTGGCATTCTAACAATAAATTAGTCTACAATCCTATGAGACTTCATTGCAACTTTGTACATTTTCTGATCAATTTGTTTACAGCAGAAGAAAGGGGGTCAAACTCGCTCAAGCAGAGAGGTACTCACTGAACACCTACACTGTATCTACCAGGCAGCTGCAGAGGATCCCATTTTGACCTACATACTAACTGGAATTCACAATCAGATGGTATTCAAAACAAGCACTTCCAAACTCCAATTAAAAACATGCTTTCTATATGAAAATACATTCCAAGTTTCCTACAAACTAAAGAACTCCCAATATGAACATAATTTGGTGGACGATGGGTGTCCATGGGTATTTGACTCAGATCTTCTAGACTTCTTGGATCTCCTTGATTTGTCTATGCTGCTGTATGACTTAGAACTAAAGATAATGTAGACACAGTTAAAAAAAAAAGTGATTGTAAACATTATAATGGAGCTTTGGTTTCACTGTTCCTGGGAATCCAAATGGTAGAAGAAGAGAATCAACTCCTGTAAGTTTACCTCTGACTCTGTCTCTCTCTGTCTCTGTCTGTCTGTCTGTCTCTCTCTCTCTCTCTCTCTCTCTGTCTCTCTCTCTCTCTCTCTCTCTGTCTCTCTCTCTCTCTCTCTCTCTCTCTCTCTCACACACACACACACACACACACACACTATGCTGGATTAAAAAAACATAGAGGTGCCTTCTAGCTATGATATGGAAACTATATCCATGAAATCTCAACACCATGGCTGCCTAAACAAGGCCTGGACAATTTCAACAGCAGTTAGAATTCCAGTTCGACAGGAGAAATCTTATAGGGTCCTACCCCTAAATGAAGAGCTACAGGCAATTAACAATTACCAAGAGAGGGAGAATTAGCCTTCCCCAGGCATCGCTGATTAGTTATCTAAAACCAAGTGGTTAACCCTAGAAATATATGCATGGACAAAACAGGTTGTCTTTATATGTTGATTAGTGTGTGTGTGTGTGTGTGTGTGTGTGTGTGTGTGTAATCAGGCAGAATTATTTTAAATCACTGGGAAGCATCTTTCTAAAACATTTTTTAAACACAGTAGATTTATGTTTACTCTTGCCATGTATTTATGTATTTTTTATTTCCTTTTTAAATATTCAATTTACTTTATAGCTCTCTGAATCTTTTGCATTATGGTTTGCATGCGCATCAGAAGGTACCAGATCCCCTGGAACAGAAGGTTGATTCACCATGAGGAGCAGACAACTGAAAGGTCCTCTGGAAGGGCAATCACCCTTTAACATGGATTTGGGAGTGGGGGGTCTTTCAAAATAGGGTTTCTCTGTGTAGCCAGGTTGTCCGGGAACTAGCCCTATAGACCAGGCTAGCCTCAAACTCAGAGACCTGCTTGCTTCTGACTCCCAAATGATGGAATTAAAGCCACTGGACGCAATCAACCCTCCACTCCCAAAACATGGATGTTTTATAGCTGATGCTATTCTGAGGAAGAACTAAGGGGAGGACCTCACATGCAGTAGAGTTTCCATGCTAACTGCCATGTTAAGGTGTATGTGCTCAAAACCACACAAGTACTAGAGCATTTTTAAAAACATGTTATCACAGGGGCTGGAGAGATGGTTCAGCGGTTAAGAGCATTGCCTGCTCTTCCAAAGGTCCTGAGTTCAATTCCCAGCAACCACATGGTGGCTCACAACCATCTGTAATGAGGCCTGGTGCCCTCTTCTGGCCTGCAGACAGAATACTGTATACATAATAAACAAATAAATAAATATTTAAACAAAAAAACCCCACATGTTATCATAGAGTTGAGTTTGCACATTCCTAAGAAGGTTTCTCTTCCTCTTACTTTTTAAGTCTAGAAGCAATACCGGTAAATCACTTCACAATTCATAACCATCCAACCGCCATTTTTAACACTCCCTGGCCCCCAACCAATACTGCAGCATCATGCATGCCAAGCATGTGTTTTACCAAGGATTCCCTAGCCCTCTGCCCCTTTTGGGTTAGTTGGTAGTGGTGATCTCTGTTTCATTTGTTTGTTGGTTGTTTTCATTTTTAAACAGTGTCTCACTCTGTAGCACTGGCTGACATAGAACTTGCTGCATAAAGACCAACCTAACCTCAAACTTGTGGTAATCCTTCCTCCCCCTACCAGTATTATAGGATGTATAACCAAGCCTGGTTTTACATCCTAGCCCATTTTTGACTTTAGGGGAAAATTTTTTTACACAACTTAAAAATCACTTAAATATTTGGCAATTTAGAAACTCTTATCAAATCCCTTACTTTAAGTTAAATCAGATTCCTGTTAATTATTTTCTCTGTAAGAGACAAATCAAACCAGGATAACTGAAAAGAGGAAGCTGTACATTTCAAGTATTTAAACCATCTTCACTTTCTGAAATAGCATTAGGATTTCTTTACTATAGACACAGTGGCTTCAGGTAAGCTAAGATGATCTGTAAACAGTTAACACAAGGGTAATTAAAATGCAGTCTACTCGCATATTGGAGCATCCAACAAACATTTTTTCTGTAAGACAAATAAATGCAGCAATTTCCATGGTAACAGATTCACAGGGAGGAATACACAGAAGAAGAAAAATACCCAACAAAGTCACTGGCCATGTGCAAGTGCTTTAACTTGTTAATCCCTTTAACTGAGTACAGCGTGTGAAGAAAAGCTTCTGGGGGAAGAGATCTCTAAACTGGGTCCTGAAAGTAGATGGAAATTATCTAGGAAAGTGTGATTCAGATCAAGAAGGATGAACACAAAAGCACACAACCCAGAACAAAGACTACTCTTAGAAATGGTACGCTACAGTTCCTTCAAGCTGGAATGTAGGGAAATATAAGTACCTATGGAGGTCAGAAGATGGCACTGGATCCCTTGGAGCTGGAGTCATAGGTGGTGGTGAACTGCCTGATGTGGGTGCTGGCAACCAAACTCGGGTCCTGGAAAGAGCAGCAAGCACACTAACCAGAAAAGGCCTCTAACCGCTGAGCCACCCCTCCAACCCCAGTCAGAGAAATACTACTAAAAAGGATTAGTGAGGCTGGGGGTGAAGCTCAGTTGGCAGAGTACTTGCCTACCATGCACAAAGGCCTAGGTTCAATCCCAGCACCACAAAAATTCAACACAGTCGTACACACCTGCAATCCCAGCACTCAGGAGACGGAGGTAGGGGATAAGATGCTCAAAATCATCCTCAGCTACACAGAAAGTTTGAACTCAGCTTGGGATATATGATATCCTCTCAATCAACTTTTCCAATCAATCAATGTGTTAAGGACTTGGGTATGTATGTGCACCATAGGAATGCAAGTGCTTGTGGAGCCCAGCAGAGGGGGGGTCAGCCTGCCCTGGACCTACGGTTAAAGGTGGTTGTTCGTCACCTGATATGTCTGCTGGGAACCAAACCCCGGTTCATTACAACATCAGTATGTGCTCTGATTTCCAGATCAGCCAGTGTTACACAGTGAGACCCTATCTTAAAAAGAAAGAAATCATGGCTTTTCAAAGATGTGAACATATGTCAGACATGAATTAAATGTTGATGGAACTGGTCTGGAGAGAAATTCTAAGGACCACACACACAATAAAGAATTCTGAAATGAATTTGTAAACTGATATAAAATAGGCATACTAACTGAGCCAGGATCCAATTGCATTCTACAGGACAAAATATACATGCCTATGAATAACATTTAACTGTATTTTTGATTTAAAATTTTGTTGTGGTAAAAGACTCATTGCTATCTTAACCATATGAAATACACAGTGGCACTAGACACAATGTGCGCTACAGTCATCACCACTACTAGAACTCCTTTTGTCTTGTAAATTAAACAGTTTCCATGAGAGTATCCAGTGGAAACTACGACTCCACTTTCATCTCTGTTTTTGACTAGTGTCTCATTGTAGTAAAACCACAGACCTACACAGGATCTTTGTAGCTGGTTAATTTCACTTAGCATGTCTGCAAGATTCATCTGTGTCTCACTCTATGTTATAAAATCTTGTTTTTTCAACACATATTCACTATGCTGGCCTGGAAGCAGAACAAGCTTCCCACCTCTGCCCACAAGCACTGGGATTATAGACATGCGCCTCCATGAGGAGCTTGAATTTCCTGTAGCTAGAAGTAAGTATCCCACTAGATGGCTTTACTACACATTTGATTTACCAGCTCTTCCCTCAGTGGCCATTTGGGTTGCAGTCTTCAAGTCTTTGGTTGAGTCTTTAAGACTCTGTACAGCTCTTTTGGACATACCCAAGAGACTCAGCACTGCATTATGTGGTTTTTCTAATTTTAATTTTTGGAAGAAGTGCCATACTGTTTTCCATAACATTGGTACATTTATACACACACACACACACACACACACACACACACACACTCACTTATAGTGAATAGGAGTTCCAAAATTTTATACCCTTATTTTATGTTTTTGGGTGTCCCCCGCCCCCCGACAGGGTTTCTCTGTGTGACAGCTCTGTAGACCATGCTGGCCTTGAACTCACAGAAATCTGTCTCCCTTTGCCTCCCAAGTGCTGGGATTAAAAAGGTAAAAAGGTGTGAGCCGCCACTGTCCAACTGTTTCTTTTTAAATTAGTAATCACCCTAATAATTATGAGTTGGTATCATTATGATTCAAATCTGCATTCTCTAATGACACATTTCTTCATTTGTATATCTTCTTTGGAGAAATAGCTATTCAAAGGACTTTACACATAACCTTTTTAAAACAAAGCTGCTTTTTCATTGTTGAGTTCCAGTCTGTACATAACCTAGATTTCAATCTTCTATTATCTACATGGCTTGAAAACAGTTTCTATCCTTACTTTTTTTTTTGGTTTTTTGAGACAGGGTTTCGCTGTAGTATTAGAGCCGGTACTAGCTCTTGTAGACCAGGCTGGCCGAACTCACAGAGATCCGCCTGCCTCTGCCTCCAGAGTGTTGGGATTAAAGGCGTGCGCCACCACCACCTGGCCCTATTTTTACTTTTACTGTAGTGTCTTTGGTGAGGGAAAGAGAAGCTAAGAGAGCACCTCACTACAGCCCCGGACACCTTTAAGCATGTAAGGACCCAACTGGACCTCCCACGTCCTGGAATTACAGGGCACACCACTACACTCAGCTACTGAAACTGTGTTTGGATGCTAAAACTGGAAGTCATCATGAAATTCCACTAGCCTTTAAAAACTTTTGTTGTATCCAAGAAATTGAAATGAATGTGAAACTTATTTCCATTTATTTAGGTGTTCATTAATATATTTCAATAAATTGTACATAACAGGGCTGGGGACTGAACTCTGCCTGATCCACACACATGCTAAACATTGTCACTCTATTCCCCAGCCAAGCCTGTTTTTATCATTTTATTCTTTTCTATATTTACATTATTTTTTAACTTTATTAATTTTTTCCTGGCTGACCACCTCCCTTCTCTCTTCCAAGTCTCCCAATCTCCCCCTCGCCCATCCATTCCTCCTTACAAGCTTTTTTAGCCTCTAGTCACGCTTTATTGTTTAATTTTTGTTGGGTTTTTTTTGTTGTTGTTTGTTTTTCAAGGCAGAGTTCTCTGTGTAGCCCTGGCTGTCCTGGAACTCAGTAGACCAGGGTAGCCTCAAATCTCCAATTTACAGAGATCTGTCTGCCTCTTGTTTCCACAGTGGTGGGATTAAAGTGATGTGCCATCATTCCCAGCTAGTTCCTGATTTTAAAACCTTTTAATCTTCCATCGCTCAGCATGATGTTCACCGTGAATTGTTCAAACATTGCTTTTGTTATGTTGGTGAGGTTTTCGTCTCTTTCTGGTATGCTGTACTAATATTAAATTCTAAATAAACTTTAGTTAAGGGAACTAATACTTTAAGAGTGGACATTATTTAAACAGGCATGCTGCGCTGAGGTGACTCAACAGTTAAGAACACTTGTTCTTCCAGAGGACGACCGTTCAATCCCCAAGGCCATGGCAGCTCACAACCATCTTTATAAATCTGAATTTTGAAGATCCAATGTCCTCTTGTGACCTCTTCAGCACCAGGCATACATGTGGTACACAGACACATATGAAAAACACTCATATAAATAAATTCCTAAAAAAAACTAGTGGTGTTTAGCCAGGTATGGTAGCACATGCCTGCAAATCTTAGCACTCTGGATGCTAAGGCAAGAGGATTAGCGTTAAATTTGAGGCCAGCCTGGGCTACATATAGGAGAACCTGTCTCAAAAAAGGTCATATATTCATAAAATTTATCTATAAATTTCTGCAACATGAAAATGTTAATAAAACTATACTGTGGTGGTTTGAAAGAAAATGGCCTTCAAAGGGAGTGGCACTATTGGGAGGAATGGCTTTGTCTGGGTGGATGTCACTATGGGGGTGGACTTTGTGGTTTCCTATGCTCAGGTTACCTGCAAGATGTAGGACTCTCAGTTCCAGCACCCTGTCTGCCTGCACATCACCATGCTCCCTGCCATGATGATAATGGACTGAACCTCTGAAACTGTAAGTAAGCCACCCCAATTAAATGTTTTCTTTATAAGAGTTGCTGTGGTCACAGCGTCTCTTCACAGTGATAGAAACCCTAACTGAGACAGTACACACACAGTCTTCCATGTTTACTTCTGTTACACTGTCAGCTAGTTCATGGGGGAATCATGTTTTGAAAATTCCAAAATTTCTTTTAGAAGAAATGTTTATCATGCTGTTGTCAAAGTGAAGAGCAACACCCCAATCAAGACTGTGAGTAATAAATGTTACAGGATTCCAGCACAGCCACCTGGCTTCTGTCTACAAGTGACCCAATGTCTAAGAGTCCATGGCTACAGTCGCTGGTGTAAGACGTCAACAGCTCTCAGCCACGCTGTCACCTCTTCCAGCTACGTCACTCAGTTTTAAGACAGACCTAGGAGAGGGTGAATGTGTTCTAAGATTATCAGGACTCTCCATGTTGGATTTCTAGCCCTAAAGCTATAAGATCCTTTAATTTTTGTTGTTGTTATTGCTGTTTTGTTTTTCAAGACAGAGTTTCTCTGAATAACAAACAACTCCTGCTGTCCTGGAACTCGTTTGTGGTCTTGAATTCACAGAGATCACCTTCCAATGCCTTCTGAGTGCTGGGATTTGAAGGTGTGCATCACAACCGCCCAGCTAAGATCTTTTAGTTTTTAATATAAGGTGCTAAATACTGGAGCCAGGGATAGCTCAGTGGTTAAGAACACATACTAGTCTTGTAAAGGACCAAAGTTTGGTTCCCAGCATGCCACACTGGGCAGTTCTCAACTGTTGTAATTCCAGTACCAGGGGATCCAACTCCCTCTTGTAGGGCAACGAACACATATGGTACACAGATACACATGCAGGCAAATATTCATACAAATGAAATAAAAATCTTTACAAATAAACATTTTAAAGATGCTAAATATTTGTTAACATCCATTTTGCATATCACGTTATCTCATATACCCCAGCACTGGCACCTTTGGCGTGCTGAAAGAGTTGCTCTAGCTGACACAGGAGCACTTGACACACAACAGGAAGTGCAACTTCAGAGCATCACAAACGACTGCAATGACAGTTTATGAGTAGCAGTTTCTTCTAATATTAGTTTTCTTTATACCAATTTACTCAAAAATTTGAAAAAATAAATCAGTGAATAAAAGTCCACTTTCCTCTCTAACTTTAAGGGTAAAGCCATCGCAAAGACGCTAAGCGTCTCCTGTTAATAAGGCTGAAACTGTTAGGACTGGAACTGGCAGCATATGTGCTCTTACACTTTAATTAAAATGCCAGAAATGAATGTGTTTACTTTATCAATACTAAGAAAATCTTGTGGTTAAGGAAAATATTCAGAACTCTTCCTTTCCCCAAATCCACGAGTTAGGAAGCAGTGAGCACTGTTTTCCTCCTCCACGGCTCTGCGATATCTGCTTATTAACAAAAGAATAACCACAGCATTTAAGAGCCTAATACAAAATTATTCTGAAAAATAAAGGTTACTTATGTGAAATCAGTATCCCTCTTTAAACTACTAAAGCTGTATTAACATTATTTCTAATAAGGAAAAATTTGTACAAAAAGTTATTATAGATTAAAACCCAAACTGCCCCATCTAAATTACAACACAGTGCAACTTTTGTACTAGAATAGAGTGGACTTAATAACATTAATGTTGCAGCCTTTCTTTACAAGTTAAGCTATAAACAGAAACAGAAACTCAGTATAAAAACAGGCAAAAAAAATTACAGTGTGAGATATAGTCAGTATTTTATGAGAATTTTGATCAATCTGAAGATTCAAAAGCAAAAAACAAACAAAATAACTTGAAATGTCCTAAAGGAGTTAAGATTTAAAAAAACCAACAACATAACTCTAACTTTTATGAGCATGTCTTCAGAGGGCCACAAAAATAGCCAAATACTGGGCTTCTTTGCAAGAATCATTTATCCGATCCCTCAAGCAAAGTACTCCTTTGCTATACTTGCTAAAAACATGAGCTGCTCAAGAGTATGATATTATTTAAAATATGGTTTTCAAAAAGTATGTGGTACATTTTTTTTTAGAATGAAAAAATCCTCGGAAAAAGCGTAGTTTAATACTAGAAAAACACTGAGGGGTGGTGCTGAGGAATCACCCTGCTCCCACCTTTCTCTACTACCAACATCTTATATTACATGGATCATTTGCTGTTGTAATGGAAGAACATAGATAACATTATTAACAACCAAAATATGCATTTATGGCCAGCACAGAAGCGTAAGCCTGTAATCCCAACAGTCAAGAGGCTGAGGCAGGACTTTCATGAGTTTGAAGCCAACATGGGCTGCACAGTAAGTCCCAGGCCAGCCTAGCTACAGTGTGACATCCTGTGTCACAGGGAGGATATGGGGAGGAGAGGCGGAAGTGAAAATTTTTATAAACAAATAAAAAAAAAAAGCTGAATGGCCAAAAGCAAGACAGGAAGAGGTTAGGTGGGACTTCAGGGCAGAAAGAAAAGAAGAGGGGATAAATTTAGGCATGGAAGAGATGCCAGAGGAGATGGACAGGAAGCAGAACATGCAGGAAGAGAGGTAAACATACAAGTCATGTGGCAGAATGTAGATTAATAGAAATAGGTTAATTTAAACTATAAGAGCTAATTAGAAATAAGCCTAAGCTAAGGCCAAGCTTTCACATTCAATAGTAAGTCTCTGTGTCATGATTTGGGGGCTGGTGGGGCAAGAAAGTCTGCTATAGGCTAGCCTGGGCAATTTTAGCAAGATCATATCTCAAAAAGAAAGAGGTGAATGACATGGGCTTTGAAGGTAGTTCCCTAAGTACAGTCTCGAGCATTCATGAGGCTGGGTTCAACTGCAGTACTGGGATGGGTGTAAGGCAGCAACTGAGGTTCTAAGTTAGTGGTAGAGAAAGAGCTTACCTATTTACATATGATCCTGTGTTCAATCCCCGGAAAGCCACGCACAACAAAGGAGATGGTGTGGCCACACTGTGACCGTAACACTGTCCTTTGAAAGTGTCATTTGAAAGGTATGCAAGGCCGGCACTCTCCACTAAGCTCCATCTGCAGCACTGACCAATTATTTGGAATCCTTCTGTACAAGAAGAGAGTGGTCTTTCCCTGTTTTCATTCTATTTAGTCACATACTTATACCAGTATTGAGCCGTGGACATTTCTTTTACACTTAGAGTTATATCTAATATGACTTCACATGACTTTGTTGCTCAAATGATTTCATTTTGGCCACTGGGAGCTCTTCCATTTGGTCCCTATACTCTTCTGACATAGTCCCATCTTTGTAGGGTTTATTCCTTTGCTTCTTTCTTGTTTGCCGCAATCCTAGAATCAGCCATTTTCCTAAAGGACGCTGGTTCCTCTTACAGAAGAATTTGTTTTAGTGGGTATGTTTCAAATATTTAGAGAACAAAATTTAAAAACTATAAAATTAGAACATAGTCTTTTTCTTGGAAAAAAATAAAGTAAAAAATAAATAAAGGCAGAAAATTTTAAATCTCACTACAGGGGGCTGGGGATATAGAAGCTCTAGACTGAGACAGACTTAACTATGTGGCTCAGGCTCACTCTGTAGTCCAGCTGCCTGAAACTCCTGACCCTTTGGCCTCTAGAGTGCTGGGAGTGGAGGCGTAGGCATCACACTCAGCAGTTCTTTTTTTTTTTTCTTTTTAAAGATGGTTTGTTTGTTTACTTAGTTGTTTGTTTGTTTAGAGAAAGGGTCTGTGTAGTTGTCTAGCTGGTCTAGAACTCACCACTAGGTCAGGCTGGCCTTGAGCTCTCAGATCTCTAAGACACACCTCTGTAAGCAAAGGTTCAGGACTAGACAGACCAGTGAAAAGCAGAACATAAAGAAACAAAACTGCTTATTCATGAAAACTTGACTTCTTTCTTAGGATGAGCCATGAAGGGAAAACAACTTCACATCTGACTCCAAGGAAACGAAGGGCTGCTGTGGGGTGCAGGTGCATGTGAACTGACTCACTTTGCTTCTGTGGGGTAGCATCAAACGTTATCAAGGCTTATTGTGAAATGTCAAGCAGCCAAATGAACTTAGAGGTCAAATTATTTTAATTCCTTAATTACCCTTCACATTCTACAATTACAAAACTAATCAAACAAAAACCTGTCAAATCAAGTAGGCTATCTAATTAAGAAAAATCAAAAGCCAGGTGCTGTGGAAACTTCGGAGGCTGAGGAAGGAGGATTTCTAGTTGAAGCTACATAATAAGACCTGACTTAAAAATAAATATGAGGCTGACAGAACTGTAACTCTTAAAATTACTTCACACCCTAATGTTACTTTTGTGCCTCATTTACAATAGATATCTTAATGGAATGGGGTGGGGCTCCACTGCTAGACCACTTGCTGAGCATGTGTGAAGCCATAGATTCAATCTGTGGCACCACATATACAGAACATGGTGGCACTCACCTGTAATCCCAGCACTTGGGAGATAGAGAAGGATCAGAAGTTCAAAACAATCTATAGAACACACCAAGTTGGAGATAAGCCTGGACACGTAAGACACCATCTCATTAAAAATAAAACAACAACAAATACCAGTCATTACTGTAGAGATTTGGAAAGAACTATTTGGAAAATCAAAACAATCCATGTTTCGGTCCGTGTCTACATATATGCAGGAGCAACAGTGCCCGTGGTAGACTGCAAAGGGTCTGAGAATTCCAATTCTCCAGAAGAGAACCAAGCAATAGTCACCCACCCCTCCAGCTCCCACTTGGTCACTGCATTTTTCACTGTCTGCAAATGCTTCAGAGGATGAACAATGTGTGACGATGTCACGGGGCTGGGGAAATGGCTCAGTGGGTAATGTACTTGCTATACAACGAAAAGACCTGAGTTCAGATCCCAGTACCAACTTAAAAGCTGGGAATGGAACATGTGCCTATAGCCACAGCACTGGGAAAACACAAACAGAAATATCCCCAGGACCCACTGGCTGACCAGCCTAGCCAAAATGGCAAGCTCCATGTTCAATGAAAGACTGTCTTAAACACAAACACACATACACAAAGGTGAGATCTCCTTAGCTGAGCAAAGTGGTACACACTTGTAAACTTAGCACTCAGAAAGTTGAGGCTGGGGAGTCATGAGTTTGAGGTCAGCCTACAGACTACAAAGTAAGATCCAGTCCCAAAAAAGAAAAGTAAAACATAAGCAAACAACAATCAAAAAACAAGAAAAGATCTTCCTTGGAAAGAGCAATAAAAGAGCTGGGGAGAGGGAGGGGTGACAACTAAGACAGGCATTGTAGGAAAAGCTGGCTGTCCAGCCCACTTGTGAGGCTGAGTTTGGAGGGCTGTTCTTACACCAGAGAAAGTGGGGAGGAGGCTTTCAAATAATTCTGATTAAAGTGTTAAGTCAAAGAAATACACACAATTGCAAGGAACACATCATTAAACTGGGAACTTATCAACACTGTATTCATTACTAAAAAGGATGAGATGGAATAAGTAAATATTTATGTCAAATACTTTTTATATATTGGATATAATTACAGTTTATGTCATCAAGCAAAAGAAATTTACTCTAATTTCATTCACTATCAAAGTACACACACACACACACACACACACACACACACACACACACACACACACGAGACATGTTCCTTCTGGACTCTAAGTTTCTGGCTCACACAAAAACAAGATGGTTAAACACACACCAACGTGGGCTCTGAGCCCTGTGCTTCTGCATGCCGCCCACACAGCACTTTGTGAGCATGTGATTACGAGGAATGATGCACAATCACACCACATTCTTTCCCTCAGCTCACACATCAAGAACTTGCCCTCTCAGCGGCATTCTTCTCTAAACAGCCATGGTCACCTTAGCAACCCTATGCTCCCAATATGGACAGCTGGTCCATTTAAAGTCAGTCCTCCTTGGCAAGGAAAGTGCTTGTTCTTCAAACTGGGAGAGAGAGGAGGGTTCTTTTCAGTACACATTACAGGGCCCGATTCATCTTGGTCAGCACTTTTGTTCTGTAGTAGCAATTTGTAGAGTTTAAACCTACTCTGAGTTTGGGGTTTTGTTTTGTTTTTTAAATATAAAAGCAAGTAACTAAATAACAAAATCCAGCTAAATCATATGGGACTCTATGAGAGGAATATGAAACAGAAGTTATAAAACAATATGTACTCTTATTACAACTTACAACTATTGAGTTTCAAGAATAAAGTTCAGCTTTAGTTCAATTTAACTGTAACACCTGAAGCCTCGGTACACATCAACAGATCTGGGTCAGAAAGCCCTAAATATCATAGCCTATCTTTGATCCTCAAACACAAACAAAACCTGGAGAAAGCACTTTCCTACAAGTGAGAGACCCTGGGTTGGATCTCCAGCACCAAACTGCTAATTAATTAATGGACTATCAGTCAATCTGTATTTTCTACTCTACTGCCTTCGTGGGCAATTTCTTAACTCCTCTAAATGTTCAAATAAAACCAAGTAATAAGCATATCTGAACTCCTTATTAGACTGATATAAAAAAACATGAACTACTCAAAAACAGTCTTGATCACTGCCTGTACCTGTGATTGAACCAAATTGAGCCTTTCAGAATAAAAGAAGCAGTTTTTTAAGAATATGTAACTTTCACACTATGAACAAAGAGAAAACTGACACTCTAAAATATATTCAATCAAAATTGCTCATTGCATAACCCACAAAGGCATTTTATATCCTACCCAACAAAACTAAAAACCTAACCTCTAATGAAATTAAAGCAGAATATTCTAAACTAAAAGTTTGTGATATTTATAAGTTGGAAAATACATGAAATATTTTTCTATAACAGAGATAGACCAAATCCTATTAATTTAATAAATGTTGTTTTAGTGAAACTCAAAAATAAGTATACTTAAGTAAAAAATAAAAAGAATTGGGGCTGAAAAGATAGCTCAGCAGTTAAGAGCACTGGCTGTTCTTCCAAAGGACTAAGGTTTGATTTTCAGTATCTACATGGTGACCCACAATCATCTATAACTCCATATCCAGAAGATTCATTGCCCACTTCAGGCCTTTGTGGGCACTCAGTAAACAGACATATATTCAGGTAAAGCATTCATACACATAAATTTTTAAAAATTAAAAATATTTTAAAACATTAAATAACTACTATCTAAATTATTCACTGGCTATTTTTTACCTGTATACATGTGTTTTTTAAACTTTCAGGTGATGAAGTTCTTGTTACCAGCACTTCTTTAGGAGGCTGGCGAGATAGTTCAGTGGGTGCAGACGCCTCACCAAGCCTGACCACTTGATGCCGAGGACAACAGAGCCAACTGTCCCAGCTGTCTTCTGACACCACCTGCGCACCAAGGCCTCTGTATGTACGCATGCACACACACACATAAATGTAATAACAACAAAGAAAAACTTCTCTAAAGACTTAACCTAGTTACCTTTATCTTCTTCATGTAGCAGAGCATCAACTGACAGGGCAGTCATACAGGTAGGAAGATCCTGCATCCATTTTTCTAAGTCTGGCTACTGTTTGTTAAATAGAAATACTATTGTTCCACACATGCAGTAAGCCAAGTGGGAATAATGAAATTAGTATGCTATATAAAAACCTCAAAATCCAAATATACTCAAAGAAGAACTATGCTACTTGTTCAGTTCTCTGAGTTGTACTTTTTAAAAAGTGGATCAATATTTGACCATCTATGGAATGTGAAAACCAGTATCAGCTTCAAAAGTTTCTAGTCTTTTTGCCAAATCTATCCTTTTTTCGTTCTTTCTTTTTTCTTTTTTTGGTTTTTCAAGGCAAGGTTTCTGTATGTAGCTTTGGAGCTGAAGCATATCCTGGAACTCACTTTGTAGACCAGGCTAGCCTTGAACCCAGAGATCTGCCTGCTTCTGCCTCCCAAGTGCTGGGATTAAAGGTGTGCACCAACAACAACAACTAGCCTTACCAAATATTTTTATAAATACTTCACTACTGACATAAAAAAAAAAAGTGGGTAGTGGCAGGGGCAAGCAGACCTCTTATGAGTTCAAGGTCATCCTGGTCTACAAGAGCTAGTTCCAGGATAGGCTGCAAAGCTACAGAGAAATCCTGTCAAGGAAAAAAAAAAAAAGAACAAAAACCAAAAGCAAGCAAACAAACAAACGAAATGCCTTACTTTCAAAAAGTTTCAACCTTGGCTTGTTTTCCTTTCCCGCTACAGTCCGAATTCTGCCCAGACAAAATTCAAAATTCAGGCCCTGACACTCTGATAGGGGAGGATGGGTGGGGTGGCTGTAAGAGGTGATCAGGTCATGGAGCTCTTCTTTGTGAGGGAGATTAAGGCTTTCACAAGAGTCTTCATCTTGTCCTTTCTTCTTCTACCATCCATCACACCACAAGGCATTCCTCCTCTCTGCAGGAAGCAGCAATCAGGCAAGGACCCTGCCAGGATACTCATCTTAGAATTCTCAGCTTCCATAATGGTGAGAAATCAATTCATGTTCTTTATAAGTTGCCCAGTCAGTGGTGTGGTAGTATACCAACACAAATAAAGACACTTCCCCTATTCCTTTCCACCATGTATCGGTTCCCTCGTCTATGAACTAAAAGACTCTAAGACCCTCACTTCATATTATGAAACTGACCTGACAAGGACCTTTAGTTTCGTCCAACCAAGTCTGGTTCCAGCACCTACACCAAGAGGCTCACAACCACTTTTAATTCCAGCCCCAGAGATCTGAGGTCACTATATTCATGCGCACAGGCCCATACATATGCATATATACAAAGTATATCAATAAGAATTAGGGAGAGACTATAATATTGAACACCATCTTCTGGCCTCCACACATGCTAACAAGTTCACAAACACAGATACTAATACTTTCACACACACACATATAATAAACACTTTTTAGAAATCTATGTTATAAACAAAATAATATGTACAACAAATATTAAAAATTGATTGGTATGCTGTGTGGTGGTGGCACACACCTTTAATCCCAGTACTCAGGAGGCAGAAACAGGTGGATCTCTGTGAGTTCAAGGCCAGTCTGGTCTACAAGAGCTAGTTCCAAGACAGACTCCAAAGCTACTAAAAAACCTTTCTCGAAAAACAACAACAAAAAACAAAACAAAAACTTGGTCCTTTAAATGAACCAGTCAATGATGATGAGTATGGAACAAACTAAAGATTTTAATACCAATATTCATGAACTTAAGTAAAATGCTGATATGTTCAGACATTCAGTCTCTTATGGCTTCACAAAAATTTAAATAAATACAAAATATACTATGCAAAACTTACCATTTCAACTAGTTTGTAAAATGACTCATTTTTAAGGTTGTCACTGTCCCTTTACTACATTTAACTACACAGCAGAATGATACTGTACATGTGCATGTGTGTATAATGTGCTAATTTTCTACAATAAATACAAAAATATCAGGTGTTGGAGAGGAGCTTCAGTTAGCAAAGTGCTTGCCTGTGATGGGTTCCCAAAACCTAAGTGAGAAAAAACCTGAGTGTAGTGATATACCTTTTAAATCCTAGCACTATGGAGACATGTTAAGTCGAGACTGCTCATTAGTTTTCCAGCTGCCCAGACCCAAATAATCACACAGAAACTGTATTAATTACAACACTGTTTGGCTATTAGCTCAGGTTTCTTATTAACTAACTCTTACATCTTAAATTAACCCATTTCTATTCATTTATATTTTACAATGAGCTTCATGGCTTGTTACCACTTACTTCTTGAGCCGCTCCATGGTGTCTGGCTCCCTGGGCATCTACATCCTTGACTCCGCCTTCTCTCTCTCTCTCTCTCTCTCTCTCTCTCTCTCTCTCTCTCTCTCTCTCTTTGGATTTCCTGCCTGGCTTTACTCTGCTAAACCATTGGCCGAAAAAGCTTCTTTATTAATCAATGGTAATAAAAACACATTCACAGCATAGAGCGGAATCCCACATCATCTCCCCTTTTCTGTCTAAATAAAAAGGAAGGCTTTAACTTTATATCAGAGACAGAGTCAGGCAAGATCCCCAGGGTTCACTGATCAGCTAGCCTCACTTATTTGGCAAGTTCCAAGCAAGTAAGAAACCATGCCTACAAAGAAAACAGTGGTTGGTGCCTAAGACATGAGAGCTAAGGTTGTCCTCTGGCCTCTACATACAGAGACATGCACTCACATGGGCATATATCTGCACACATGCACCAAACATGCATACATACAAACACAAAATAAAAACACTGGAATTTAGGCGTAGCTTAGTAATAGGAGCATGCCTACCACATGAGGCCTTGGTTCAACCCTAGTATCATTAAATAAATACAAATTAAAAAAAATTCTCATAACACACACACTCACACATTTACCACTCTAGACAGGAGCTCTAAAAGTACTAGACACTGAGAGCCATCGTCATTAAGTATCGTGCATTACATTAATGTAGGAGATTTAAATTTCACTTTCCAAAAGAAAATAGCAAAGAAGAACAGATTAAGGTTAATGAGATTACATTTTCTGAAATTTCTATTTTTGATTTAAGCACTGTGGTCTACGAAAAGAAGAGTCTGAATTTCTTCTGAAGCACTTTTTCAATGCTTTTAACAGCACCCTGGAAGATGTGAACACGTTATTTCTCAACATGGTGGTGGCAGGAGGAGGAGGAGGCCATGTGTGAGAGCACACCTAAGCCCCTGCTGTCAAAGTAAGAGTCGTTGGTGCTCAGTTCTTCCCTTCTCCTCCGCAGCTAGCGGGTCCCATTATTTTAATCCTTTTTCCCCCTTTTATTTTTTTAATTTCGTTTTATTGTGTGATACTTTATTCTTTTGCTTGGGGGGGGGGCGCCATCCAGATCCCAAGTAAATCACATGCACATTTCTTCATAATTATGAATACCCGGCCTCAGCTTGGGTTGTTTCTTCCCAGCTTTTCTTATCTTAAATTATCTCAACTACCTTTTGTCTCTGGGCTTTTATCTTTCTCTATTTCTGTCTACCTTACTTCACTTCTTTCTCATGGCTTGCTGTGTAGTTGAGCGGCTGGCCCCTGATGTCCTCATCCCCCTGTTTTCTTGCATTCACTCTCCTCGTTTCTCCTTCTATTTATCCTCTCTGCTTGCCAGCCCCACCCATCCTTGCTCCTGCCTCACTATTGGCCATTCAGCTCTTTTTTTTTTAACTTGTTTTTCCTGGTTATCGATCGATAGAGTATTGATCACTGATCGAGAAATCGCTAGCAGCGCCAAAGGGACTCGAACCCGCGTCCTCTGGCACTAGAACAGAGCATTAGGTGCTCCTAGCCGCCGAGCCACAGCTCAAGCTGCTCATTCAGCTCTTTATTAGGACCATCAAGTGTTTTAGACAGGCAAAGAATCACAATTAATCAAACACAGCATAAACAAAAGTAACACACCTGAAACTAATAGTCCCTAACTTCTTCCTTCATTCCATCTTTTCCTCCTTTCTTCCTTTCTGTTTTTCTTGTTTATTTTTGGGGGGTTTTTGAGACAGGGTTTCTATGTGTAGCTCTGGCTGTCCCAGAACTCACTCTGTAGACCAGACTTCCTTTGAACTCACAGAGACCTGCCTGCCTCTGCCTCCCAAGTGCTGGGTGTACCACCACTGCCTGGCTTCAATACATTTTTCTAAGACTGCAATTCAATAATACTGCCTATATGATTCTTTCAAGAAAACACAGCAGGCACATTTTCTAGAACCATATGCTAGAATCTGAATTACATAGTCAAAACAGGAATGTAAGTGACTCTCAATGGCCATATTCTTATTAATGCTTTCAGGGTAGACAACTGTGGAGATGGAGAGAGAGACTCATGACTTACCACTCTGGAGGAATGCTCGCTCTGCTGCATCTTACTTCATGACATGTGGAGTGTTTCCTCACCAGGACATCCGGGCATCTACTTCTTGGTGGTCATTTCTGAAATAAAGGTACAGTAATTGAGAATGTGACTCATATATTACAAAATCTTAAACTCTTTAAGGACACTTAACTACATTATCATGACCAGTAAGGACTATTAACAAAGTTTTTAAGCAAACACCTAACAGAAAACATTAGCAGGGTTAAGAGTTATGTAAGATTTAAAAGCAAAAAAACTGGATATTGTCCCACAGGACCAGAATGTTTCAGTCCTCAACACCTCTCTCTGTCCCTGCTGAGCCTGACTGTGATTTATAAACTGGAACAAAAAGACACACAGGAAACTGTAAAATTGCAGTTTTGAACGCCAAGAAGTGATTGTCCACTCATTGTTTGTGTACCCATTACACCTAAAATGAAAACCCAAGAAATGGATTTCTGTCCATTTTATTTGCCTACTTTAGGCACCTGAAACAACTGCTATTGTGCCAATGAGTGTTCTACACATTTATTCTAAGATGAATAAACTGATCATTGGCTAACCCCAACTGATGACATAAATGGTGATTTGAATGACAATGGCCCCACAGGCTCAAGGAACCATGCATGAAGAAACCACAGGGCCATGCTGAGTCGGTGCTGCCCTTTGCTGGCAGCCCTGGAAAAGCTGCCCTATCCATCCATCGCTTGAAGCTGAAGAAGAGAGACACACAGCCGCAGAAGAAATGGCCCCACCCAGCACCAAGGGCAGGGAGAGCTGAGCCTGAAGGCACTGGATTAGAGAAGTTAGTTCCACCCCTCACCTGATTGACCAGCTATCCCCCAGGCCCATTGGGGTTGGCCTACCCTAACTATCTAACTAGATCTACCCAATCTAGAACCTGCTGGAGCTCATGCAGGGACTGGTCCTGTGGAAAGATAACTGCAGGATCTCCATGACTCGGGGCAGCCATGGATATCCGAGAGGAGTAAGGGTGGTGTACCAGAAACCAGAGATCTTGAACCAGACCAATGACCCACTGCAATGAACATTTGCAAGTAAAGCTGACTGGACAAAAGCATATGCTGTGTGATACACTACTCCCAACACCACCAGCATGAACGAAGAGGTGGTGGAGAGAAGTTTATTCTTTCTTTACTAGTTTTCATTGGGTGGGGAACACTGCAATGGGAAGGGGAGAATATGGAAGGACTAGGAGGTGGGCAGAGTTGGGGGTGCATGATGTAAAATTCCTAAAAATCCAATAAAGAAATTATGTTTAGGGCTGGAGAGATGGCTCAGCGGTTAAGAGCATTGCCTGCTCTTCCAAAGGTCCTGAGTTCAATTCCCAGCAACCACATGGTGCCTCACAACCATCTATAATGAGATCTGGTACCCTCTTCTGACCTGAAGGCATACACACAGACAGAATATACATAATAAAAAATATTTTAAAAAAGAAATTACGTTTCAAAAAATAAAAAGAAAAGGAAAAGAAAAAAAACAGAAAATGACTCCCACGGACTCATAGGAGTGGCATTATTGGGGGAAATGTGTCACAGGGAGCAGGCTCTAAGGTTTCAGAAGCTCACTGTGGTGTCATTCTACCTTCCTGCTGTCCGCCAACTTAGATGCAGAACTCAAAGCTACATCTCCAGCACTATGTCTACCCGTGTACCCCCATGCTTCCCGTCATGACAATGAACTAAACCTCTGAACATGTAAACCAGCTCCTATTAAATGTTTTCCTTTATAAGAGTTGCCATGAGCCAGAAAATGGTGGCGTAGGCCTTAATTCCAGCATTCAGGAGGCTGAGGCAGATGGATGGATCTCTGTGATTGAGGCTAGTCTGGTCTACAGAGTGAGCTCTGGGACAGGTCCCAAAGCTACACAGAGAAACCCTGTCTCAAAATCAAAACAAACGAACGAAAAAAGAGATGTCACGGACATGGTATCCCTTCACAGCAACAGAAACCCTAACTAAGATAAACTGCTTAAATCTCAAACACCATTTCTTCCACAGAAATGCCACTAGTGTCAACTACATCAGCATCATACACAATACACAAAAGCCATAAAAGACAATGGAGACATATTCCCAACCACCAAACTAGAATAAAAGCCTAAGGTTCCTTGGAATTTGAATAGCTTCACCTTTGGTAAAGAATCCAAGGAGAAGAACAGAATATGTGATTTTTGCCAACTCTCAGGCATGGGGTGGGCAGGTGTTTTTTTTTTTTTAATTAAACATTCATGTTCTTTAAGGTATTGTAAAAACCATTCGGGATACAAGTCTTCTGTAGGGAGGCAAAGTTGCCACTCTACAGACTGCAAGAGTAAACCCATAATTCTAGCAGTTCCCTACTTCCCAAGCTAGAACTGAATGATAAACCACAAATGCTACTTGTGGCTGGGGGTAGTTGTGAGACAGAGGCAGGGGATCTCTTTGAGTTTAAGTTCAGTCTGATCTACAGAGCTAGTTCCAAGACATCCTGAAAAATCTAAAAAGATGATGCTCCCAACTTCAAAAAGTTAATGATGTATCTACCACACTGTTCTTGTTTTTAAATATTCTGTGCCACAAAGGAATGGTTCAGAATTTTAATCAAATGAGTACCATTAGAACAATTCCCAAAAGAAATGACATTCCCTTTCTCCTATTTATTTAAGCACTTCTATTTGTGATTATAAAGTTTCAAGTTTTCTCAGGAAAAGTTCAAGTATTTCAAATTTACTTGTTATCTCTAGGCACCGTGGCCACTGGAAAGAATCAAAACAGCACACTAACTCTTAACAAGACTAAATTAGATGCAACACTGTAGGAATGTTTGAACTTAATTTTTTTCTTAAAATAAACTCCCTCTGGGCTGAGGTCTACTTTGCCTTTTGAATATCATGTGGCTGGCAAACCTCAGGGTTTTAACAGAGATTAGCCAGGGGACAGAGGAACCACCAAGTATGACTCAGTGATCACATTTAATAGTCCCTGAAGACCAAACCAAACACATGCAATCACCAGAACTGTCCCAAAACCACCGCCAACATACCTTTCAACTGAATAATCTATTTTCACTCAAGTTCACAAACCTATTATCATATAATCCAAGATGCGAACATAAACCCAGAACATCAGACACTTGATCAGCAGGAGCCTAAAGGGCTGAACAATGAATCTGACATGCAAAGCTCACCTGGAAAGAGGCAGGGAGAACCCTTGAATATTTTTAAACAGAAAACCTTGGTCACAAGAAATCAGACTAGTAAATTCAACTATCTGAAAGATGAGTGACAGGACCAGCAAAAGGCTAAGCAGGCAAAAGGGCTTGTCATCCTGACGCCTGTGCTCACTCTCCTGGACCTCCCCTGGGTCTGTGTGTACAGTCACACACAAGGTAAGTCAAGGTAACTGAAAACCTTAAAGACATTTAATAACTTGACTTTATCTACAAAGTATACCTTTAAACAGTAATACAACAACCTAGCTCTTTGCACAGAGGAGAAATGCAACAGAATTATCAACGTTAAAGTTCCCAAATGACTAAATATAAATGCTAATTTTCAAACTATTTTGGTCCTGGATTGTCAATAAAAACTACCACTTAAAACTGCCCCTCAGAATCTAAAGTCCTTGTAGGGATGATGGAGGGGAAGGGAAGAAGAGATCAGAGAGAACACATTTTCAAGGTAACAATTAGAAATAATACAACCTGAGTTAAAAGGAAAAACTTGAGATTTTGGTGTCAAAACTATAATTAAAATCAAATGAGGACAATGAAATGGTCTGTGTGGTTTCAATTCAATACTTGAGGCACCACTAGTATGTTTGCTTTTAGACCTTGCTTCGGGCTTTAAAGAAAGGGAATGGTGGCATGTAAAATATACATGGTCTCTTGAAAGTTATATATACAATCTTTATACTCAGTAATTGTCTGGTCTTCCTATGTACGCTCATAAAATGAGTAAATGTCCTATTTTAAAACTTCTGTTTTAAATAGAATTCCTGCCCACATTCTAGGTCACTATACAAAATGTATTTCTTTTCCACAAAATGTTTTCAAGACAGGGTTTTTCTATATAGCTCTGGCTGTCCTGGAACTCGCTCCATGGACCAGGCTGACCTCCAAATCACAGAGATCTGCCTGCCTCTGCCTCCAGAGTGCTGGGATTAAAAGCGAGTGCCACCACACCTGGCTACAAAATATATTTTTAAACAGAAAATGTTATTACAATTCCCACTATGATTTATTTGGAATATCAAGGTAGAAACTTGCTAAGTTTTCTTCTATATCTCCAACATCACAGACAAAAGATGTATACAGATCTAAATAAGCATTACCAGAACTGTAACTTTATTGTTTTTCATAAACTTAAATGCAATGTCTAAAATATTCACTATGCAGAAAGGCTTGACCTCAAACAGGCTTACCTTTTACACTCTCCAAGGAGTTGAGTTACCTGATTACTAAAATATTCAGTTTCTACATGTGTCCTATAGACTGTCACCTTACTCCATCCATTAACTTCTCATTGCATTTAGTTGATTGACTGACTGATTGATTGTGACAGGGTCTCACTATGAAGGCCTCACTGACCTGAAATTTGTCGTGACAAGACAGGCTGTCCTCAAACTCACAGAGATCCACCTGCCTCTGCCGTTCTGGTGCTAGAATTAAAGGTGTGTGCCACCATGCCTGGCAGGGTTTTGTTTGTTTGTTAAGAGTTTTATTTAGCTCACAATTTTGAAGACTGAAAGTCCGAACAGCATGGAGCTGGCTCTGATGAGGATCTCCAGAGAAGCATAACAACAGAGAAAACGGATGGCAGGGCATTGGAAACTGGAAAACAAGGGATGTCTCAGGACAACTACCAAGGGTCCCACGTGCTAGAGACGGCAACTTCCAGGACTCAGTTATCTTGCATTAAGCCTTTCCACTCAAAAGTTCTACCACCTCCCCACACCACCACACTGAGAACCAGTCTCCCAATCTATGGATCACTGGACACACACAAACCAAGAGCACAAGCTACACCTGAAATACTATCTATCCTTAAAGCCGCTGAAGTTAATTATAGCTGTAAGGTATTCCACAGAAATCCCATGGCTCTCCCTAAATATACCTACTTCATTATACATCAATAATCTGCTTAATAGCCTATCTTTATATGACACATAGGAGGGGCTTGAAGAGATGACTCAGCATTTAAGATCACTGGCTACTGGGCTCCTGTCCAAGCACCCACATGGTGGCTCATAGACATCCATAACTCTAGTTCCAGGGAATCTGAAACATTCTTCTGACTTCAGTGGGCACCAGGCACACATGGTACACCAAAATACATGCATGCAGGCAAACCATCTGTACACATAAAATATAATTTAAGTGTCACACAAGGAAAAAATGGAAGAATAAAAAGGAGAAATTCCATAAAATGGTAATTAGAAATACCAGAACAGATTTTAAGAGTGCCAAGAAAAAAGAAAACCAAACAACACCAAACATACTAACTAAAACACCTACAAAAAATTATGAAATCACTTCAGGTCTTACAAGTAAAGTAGCTAAAGCAACTTAGAAGTAAGGAAGTACTAAATTTCAAATGACAAAGATTATTTTTTTTCTCAGACTTACCCAGTCCAATGTAGATTTGGAACACACACACAGTGTCTGATTTATAAATAAGAACAAATTATGCTATTGAAGAATTTAAGTTCATTTGTTAGGGACCAGAGGAACGGCTCAGTATTGAGAGCGCTTACTGTTAAGGACCCAGGCTTGCAGAGGACCAGGCCAGGTTCTCCACTCCTACACCAGATGGCTCACACGCTCACACTACCTGCAACTCCAATTCCATGAGGTCTGACACCCTCTGCTGGTCATCATACACACAAAAATAAATAAATAAATCTTTAAATAAGAAGATTAAATATTTTTAAAACAAATAGAATGAATTCATGAATTCTGAGTATGATAAATGTATACATCAAGGAAATTAGAAATGATTTCTGTATACTTTAGGAAATATAGAATTCTAAATAATTCAGGTGAGCCTTGAACTTACCATTAACTAATGCCTCTAAAGATAAGAAATAGCATTGTCATACAACACTTTGCTTTCAACTTGGTTGTTTAACAAAAGGACTGAAGATTAGTTGAAGACTGTTGGTTTAATAGAGGAGGTATAATCTTAAAACTCAAAGATGTAATCCTAATAACATATATACAAAAATCCATTGTATACAGCTTGCACTAGACCCAAAACAAAAATTTACAGTTCTCAAATTAAAGCTTATAGGCTAAAAAAGAGCAGACAGTAACAGGCCAAAAGGCACAGTATACTCAGTATAAATGTTAATCTTAAAGAAAACAAGTATCTTTAACTTCACGGACATTTTCCTTACACTTCTCTAATACCTAGACACATTTAACGTAGTACACAAGTGTTGTACAGAAAAGGACACTCAAACCATTGAATTTTACAAAGATTACGCCAGCTATTTCATCACAGGGCACACGTTATTTATTACAAAGTGCTGTTTGGAGGCACAGAAAACCCGTCGGACAGACTACAGCAAAAGTTAATGAGTGCTGTGGCTTTTGAAGAAACACTCCACCTTTACTGACACTGTAGAAAAATGTAGTATTTTCTCTTTACAGAAAGCACTGATTCAAACCTAATAAAAATAAACAGATAAAACTAATGACGTTCCTAAACCAGACAAAGAACTTCCTTGTCTTTCAACCTAACAATAGAAGTAACAAAAAGGCATTTTAAACACTACTTGTAGACAGACTGGTCTACAGAGTGAGTTCCAGGACAGTCAAGGTTACATAGAGAAACCCTGCCACAAACAAACAAACAAACAACAAAAGAAGAGGAGAGGAGGGGAGGGGAGGGGAGGGGAGGGGAGGGGAGGGGAGGGGAGGGGAGGGGAGGGGAGGGGAGGGGAGGGGAGGGGAGGGGAGGAGAAGAGAAGAGAAGAGAAGAGAAGAGAAGAGAAGAGAAGAGAAGAGAAGAGAAGAGAAGAGAAGAGAAGAGAAGAGAAGAGAAGAGAAGAAGAGAAGTAGAAATAAGGCTGGAAAAGCTCAATGGCAAAGCACTTACCTACCATGAACCTGGGTTTGATACATGTACCACACAACAGAATAAAACATTAATTATTCAGATACTGATTAAAACATAAAGTACAGTGTTTGCCCGTCTGTATGTGTGACAGAAGAGGGTATCACATTCCCTTGAATGGAACTGGAGTTTTGGAAGGTTGTAAGCTGCCATGTGGGTGCTGGGAATTAAAGTCAGGTCTTCAAAAAGAGGAGAAAGTGTGATCTTAACTGCTGAGCCATCTTTCCAGCCCCTATTCTACTCTTTTTGACATGTGTATATGTGTTTACTTGGGTGTGGGTGTACACGCATGAACAGAGGTGCTCGTAGATGCCAGTTATATACCCCAGGACTGGAGTCACAGGTGGTACGAGTAGACTGACTAGGTGTTGGCAACTGAACTCTGGTCCTCTGGAAATAATGTGCTTTCAAGTGCTGACCCATCCCTTCACTCCTAAAGAGATTTTGATACCGATTTTAAGCATGTTGGTTACAAAAAAGGTGTTCAGCTCAGTCACGCCTGAGGCCGTGGGTGTAAACTTCTCAAAGGAAAGCTAGCTGTCCACACTACAGGATTTTGAGCTAAATAGACCAGGGAAAACAAGGAAGTCACTTAGCACACTGGTTATGAACACGAGCTTTGGAGTCACGACTTTGAATGTATGCCCCAACTTTGCCATGGCTAATTGTATGATCTTGGGCAAATCACTCTCTCCAATCTCTTCTCTAAAATGATTAGTTAATAATCCTGCTGTGTAAGAGTGACATCAGGATAATGCTGAAAAAACTCTTAGCCTGGCACCTAGTGAGGACTCAAAAAACAGCAAAGCACCAGGAACCATTCTTTCCGTCTGCTAAAACTACCCCTATGTTACTATTTTAAAAGATCAAACACTTTCCCACTTTGAGAATTTTACACATCTGATCTCAGAAAGCTAAATGTTTCCCACATTTTATCACAAGTGCATCTAATGCAGACTAGGAGGGACCAAGTGAACAAGAGAAGTAGAAAGAAGGAACTTGTTCTCACACTGATGCTGGCACAACTATAGCAAGGTCAAGTCTGGGGCAGCGGTGGCAGCATTTAGTCGTCCAAAGCCAGCAGTGTCACTGGGACAGGCTGTGGCGTCTGTCTGTCTCTGTAGTTGTCACTGGTGTCCTCACAGGGACCCTTGTGCAGTGTGATTCTGGGCACTGTTTCTGGCTGCTTACCCTGAATCTGATTTGCTAACCCTTGCAACAATATGAACTACTGAATTCTCCCCAAGTAAACTGTAAGATAGATACACTTCAACTGGTTTTTACTACTGCAGAAACTTTGTTGGTACATCGAGTAGAGGCACCATCATTCTCACCTCCCCTAAGCCCACCAGCAAGAAGAGAAGTGAGATGGTGTTTTCAATTCCTTTAAACAAAAATAAACAAATAAACAAACAAACACACAGAAAAAATACTGCCCACTTTCAATTTATGTTTATCCTGGGAATTCTTGCAGCCTTGTTTCAATAAAGTATGAACAACTGTTTTTCTAACTTAGAAAATTATCTACTTCTAAGGAATATTACAAAGAAGTGGTAACACAGGAAAATAACTGCAAAAACAGCTAACAACAATTATTCCAGCGCAGGCAATGGGTAATGGCATTTGCTGCCAGACCTGACAATCTTGAGTTCAATCCCCAGGACTCGCAGGGTAGAAGGAAAAAACAGACTCTCCAAAGTGTCCTCTGATTGCCACAGATGTGCCCTGCTGAGTAAGTAAGCAAATAAATAAATAATAAGGTGAAGCAGACAGACAGACAGACAGCCAGAAAGTAGCTATATTTATTTTATGAGAGGCCTAGAGATAGCATAAAGGACCTAAACTAATTCTGAATTACTACTCCATTATAAGGAGCAGGCTATGAAGGAGAAATCCAAACACTGGAAGTAAAAATGGAGCTAACAATTTCCATCAAAATAAAGTATGTGAGCAAAAAGTCCATGAAACACAAGAGAAAACAGAAGTGTATACACAGAGACCCAAAAGACATCCCAGAAAACAGAGTGACAAACCAGAGACACGTATGCTGTTACTTCTCTTGTGAGTAACAAACAGAGCTGCAGTTGACAGCTGTACAGCCGACCTGACCTTAGAGACTGAGACGGCTGTAACAGTCATGAGCATTGCTCAAACTTCATGAAACTCCCTGTCTCTGAGGAAGTTAGACTGCAACAAGCTTGTGGGAAAAGTCTAAGAGAGAGGGAAGGAGTGTAAAGAAAACAGCAAACACTTACACACTGGTTCACTAACTCCCCAGAACAGATTCCTTAGCTACTAATACTATGCTCATTTCATAGGCCAACAGTACCTTCAATTTACAGTTTAAACATGTCTAAGTCTTATAGTGATATCTTGGTGCATATTTCGTCTCTCAATTTAAGTTACTATCTACATGTTTAGAGAAATCTGCTGCTGCCCAAAAACATCATTTCAGAGCACGAAAGCATAAAGGTGTTAAATACTTTAAATTCTAGTTGGATCTGTCATTTTACTTCTATTTTTACTTAGATTCCAATACTTCTATAGTAGTCAATGTCTTCATGAAGCTGAAAACAGATTAACTAGAAGACAATGCATAAAGCATCAGGGAGCACTTTAGATGTAGTCATTTCAACATCACAACATTACTTAGCAGGTATTATTTCAGAGGGAAATAAACCGAAGCACAAGCAGGCTTTTAAAACAGACAACACAAGCTATTTCTGTGCCACACCCCTGACCCCAACATGGTTCTGATCACCAGTACCAAGCAGAAGCACTAGATATAGGTCTTGGACAGCTTTTGATAATCATTGGTGATCATGGGCACAATGACAAAATGCTTCCAGAATATATGATATTCAATCCGTAAGATTGGATATTTTCATTCATTTAGCAAATGTTTGTTGTCGTCATAAACTAAGAACTCAACAGAATGTGGCAGTGTTATCTATATCTTCAGAACACAGTCCAAGAAAACGAAAACAAAACAATCACACAATGTAGAAACCTCGTAGACCTATGTAGATGCAGCAAACAAACAAACGGGAATTGCTCCCAGGGGTCTAGACACAGAAGGAGGAAAGGAAAACCTTAACAGCAGTTTCCCTTTACTAACATGTGTAATCTGCACGCATGGACTTATATTTGCATGTGTGGGCACACATGTGTAGACGCCTGAGACTGATATTAGTAATCTTTCTCAGTTTTCTCCATTTTAATTCCTTGAAGCAGGATCTCTCTAACCCAGAGCTGATACAGCTTGTCTGACTAGTCAGCTTGATCAGTGAGTCTTGTCACAAGATGACATCACACCCACCCATCACATGGATGCTAGAAATCTGAATTCTGGTCCTTATACTTGAGTGACAAACACTTTAACTACTGAGCCATCTCTCTAGTCCCTCAACAGAATCTGGCAAGTCTCTTCCAAAATCACTCCCATACAAAGGTTAGTTCTCATTATGAAAAATGTTGTGCAGGACAGAATATATGCAGCACAATTACATCACCTTAGGTGTACAAGAGAGTGGAGAAGGGATTAAAGGGTTGAAATGGATATGTGATATTGAACCCTTGCAAACAAAATGTTGTTGTTGTTGTTTTGTTTGTTTGTTTTTCGAGACAGTATTTCTCTGTGAAACAGTCCTGGCTGTCCTGGAACTCTATAGGCCAGACTGGCCTCAAACTCACAGAGATCCACCTGCCTCTGCCTCCCGAGTGTTGGGATTAAAAGTGTGAGCTACCACTTTTAATTAAATCTTAAAAATGCAAGTCGTGACTAAATCAAAACAAAACTGAGCCTAACTGCTCAAAATGAAGAAGCCTGTCCCTAAGAAGAAAATGGAGCTGAAAGATTATCTGACATGTTTAACTTTATCAAAAAGATGTTCAAACTTGGTAGATAATTGCAAATGAATTAACAAGCATAAAGCACAAACACACAAAAATAACATGAGATAATTACATGAAAAATTATAGGCAACTCAGGTCAAATAAACATTTTTTTGACATTTTATACAGTTAAAATTTTATTTAAATGTGAATGTCAAATGATACAACTAAAGGGTCTCCTCGAGGAAATATGTACAAAATACTAAATATGAAAAAGAAAACAGGAAACAATCTTATCTGCAAGAACCGTAGCAACTTGCAACTTTTTAAAAGTCACATTTTTGTGGGCACAAACTTATCAACTAAATATAATCTAATTAACATACTTCTACAGTCTAAACCAAGAACCCGATTCCAGAAAAAGAAAACACTTCAAAGCACAAGATTAAAACCACAAACTACATCAGGATTTATTTTTTTTCAATTAACGAAGCTCTTTTCAGATGGAAGCTGTACACCTTTTACAGCACTGTTGGCAGAAGGTGGGTGATCCACGACAGACTTCACTTACCAACTGTGCAACACTGATTTAAAAACAATTAAGCAATTATTACACAATTTAAGACCATTAATAATATTTTTAAATCATAGATAGATAGATAGATGGATGGATGGATGGATGGATGGATGGACGGACGGACGGACAAGAAACAAGAGTCAGAGAGCAGCAACCAAAGAAAAGCCCAAGTGTCTACTGTATGATGGGAACCTACATCCAAGCATCTGCAGGACAGGAGGAAGCTACAAGAACTACCTTGTGAGGGGCTGAGTGTGTGGCTCAGACATGGAACACTCACCTAACACTGGCAAGGCTGTAGATTCTACTCACAAGACCAGAAAAAAAAGAAGACAAAGAAAGAAAGTTCCAATACATACCAGAAGTGGTACATGTGTGTAATTCCAGCACTATAGAATCCTGAGGACTGGACTATACCGGGAGTTCTAGGCCAGCCAAGGCTATGTAACAAGACCCTGTTTCAGAAGGAATAAACAAGCGCTTGGTCGAGTTGCCAAGGCTAGAACATAAATAACCATGAGCAAGACAAAACAGCAGAACATCTGAGAACTAAACTACAAACATAAATTTAGAGAAGAGGAGAGAAAATAGAGGGCCTGAAAAACACAGAGACCAAATTCCGTTCCAAATGTACTATGAAAGCACCCAAAGAGATGGGAATACAAATCAAGTCTGCACTCCTTCTTGATTTCATTCTATGAATTTTCTCATAATGAAAAATAATGGGGAGAACATGTATGCAAAATCCAAGAGAAGGGAAATAATCTAAAAAGAACTTCCCAGAAAAGAAAAAATATATATAAAGAAAATCATCCATAACTTAAAAAGCACTTTACTAAAGAATAGATCATGTATAATTAACATTCACATTATTTTAGTTAACCTTAACTCCATTATTTGAGAGAGAACAAGAGCACACAGGCACCGTACTCCCGTTCCATTACATGCTCACAGAATGTCAGCCACAGCAACAAAACTGCTCAGTCTGAGATCACCGGTCTGAGCGCTCTTAGGGCCCTTAAGAAGCAGAGCCGAGCTGACACGCTGTATTGCTTTATTACCAATCTCAACCTCTTCTACCAACCAAAACATAAGGGAACTATAGATCCTATGTTTAAAAACAAAACAAAACAAAACAAAACAAAACAAAAAACAGCTACCCTCCGCTACAGTGCAAGCTCAAGGAGAGCCTGGGCTACATGAAACCTTATCCCAAAACAAATCAGATCATTTATTTTCAAATAACTATGCTGTAACACGCCATGGTTTTACTTACAATCAAGAAAACTTTTATGACTAGTACCACAATCAACAGTATTTTAAGTAGGTTGAGATATCCCTGTGTACCCGCTAGATAACAGAACACTTGATGGCTTGAGAAAAGTTAATGCCTCTTAGGTCAGAGCAAAAGGTCACAATTACAAAGAATTTATACACAGGACCTTTCCAAAATTTCTTCTAAACTTTTAATTTAAACTGACAGTTTTACAACTAAATAGGGATTGAAAGTAATATACATTGAAAATAAATAAAACAAAATATTAATATGTCCAAATTCAACAGCATAAAGAAATCAACCATGAATACGCTATACTATATAGTTATTAACTGGAGTTTATATTCTCGGGTATTAGAATACTATCATTTACACCAAAAATGAGATATTACTTTCTCTAACAAATTCTCATTACTGCTCTATATCCATGAATGGAATCCATGTTTCTGGTATGCCCAAAATAACTTGTCATAAAAGAAAGCATTCATTAGTCTAACATCTGTAATCCAGGACCTTCACCCCACTGTCTTCTGACACCTTATAACCATGGTCAGAAGAGGCACGTGTTCTCCCACTACTTTCCCACCTGAAACATCTCTGAGCAATAGCTATGTCCTCCCTCCAATGTACAGAAGGGTGCACTACTGAATTAATTCATCCCATTTATTAAACATACAGACGTTTTATAGTTATAGCGTGTGCTAATGCATGTATGCAAATACATGTTATCCATGCATCATGTACACACATGTGGAGAGCATGTTGTGTGGGGAGTCTTCCTATATCGTTCTCCACCTTATTTAGTAGGTTGCATGTGTGTGCATGTGCACATGTGCACTACAGCACATGTGGCAGTCAGGTGACAACTTTTCACGAGTTCATTTTCTCTTTGCTTCATGGATTCCAGGAATCAAAGTCCTCATCATGCTTTCATAGTGATCGCTTTTATCTGTTAAGCCATACCACCAGCCCTCCATCTTATCTATTTTGAGACATGGTTTCTCAATGATCCTGTAACTCACCAAAGCAGCAGCAGCAGCAAGTGCCAAGAACCCTCTTGTCTGGGTCACCCCAGTGCTAGGGATTACAGGTGCACACAACCACATCCAAGTTTGTAAAGGGCACTGGGGAACTGAGCTCAGCTCTTCATATCTGCTCAGTAAGGATTGAACCATCTGAGTGATTTCTCCACCTGGCTGCTTTTATACGTGATTATTTGTGCCTGAGTGCAGGTGAAGAGTATGAAATGGAGTTCCAACAATTCCCTCCAGCCCTCTGAAGTAGTTGTGGCATGGTACAAAAACAGAGTAACTGTAGCCGAGGACCACAGTCCTAGTACAAACTCTGCCACCTTTCCACTTACTGGAGTGATCTTCCTCCCATATCATTTCAAATTCCTACATTTAGCTTCCAATAGCACACGAAGGAAAGCCATTGTGGTACTGGTGCTGGTGGACAGAGCGTGTTGGGTAGGTAGGTGATAACAGTAACAGAACTACCCCGCCGAAAAGCACGGGGTTGGGGGAGATCTCCAACACAGATCTTCCTGCGACCGCAGTAACGACCAAGGGGAAGAACACAGAAGCTGTAATTTCAAAACATTTATTTAACTAACACTTCGGCAGAGCTTACCATGTGTGCCAGCAACTATCTGATGCACTCTACGATTCATTTAATTCTCTTTATGACGTAGATACAAACTATCTCTGGTAGATAAAAGTATTAAGGTAAGAAAATCTCTTTCCTAAGTCCCATAGTTAACACAGACAGCCTGGACTCAAATACCATGCTCTTCACAACTCTACTAAGTGGTCATGCAGTGCGATGCACAACTGTGATCTTCAGTATACGTCATCCTGACCATGTGTTAGAGCAACAACTAAAATTTTATTATCAGAACTATATGTTGGGAGTAAAAACAAATCAGCACCAATTGGAAGAAAGAGGCCATGAATTTGAAAGAGAGCAGGGGGCTACATAAAAGGGGTTAGAGGGAGGAAAAATAAAAAAATTGTAAAAAATAAAAGAAAAAAATCCAAGTATGCAAAACAGTGTTTACTGCTCATATTCATAAAATCAACCATAAATAGCAACATTCACTAAGATGACTCACAGATCAATCAGGACTTTATTATTTTTAATTCTGTGAAATCCACACATACACAACACTTTATTTAACCAACATACAACATTCAGTTATGCATGAAATTATTGCTATAAGCAACGTAAATTTAAGTTTACAAAAAGAGGCTATAGCAACTTCTATTTATAAATCTCTATGCATTAGGTCATAACTTCTGTTGCTGCCACCACCAAGGTGTACTCTAAGATTACTGATTACAGTGGTGACAGTTATGTAACGGCCTTCTACTTAACAAAAATATGTTATTAATGGTATTAATTTATTATTATTCTCCACTAAAGCATATGTATCAGTTCTTCCCAAATTTATCAGCATAATTTTATTTACAACACTTTTAAAATTCTTAACAGACTGGAGACACTATTAAAAACTGATTATAATTGTATGAAGGATCTGAGATCAAACCAATTCAATGTTACAGGAACCAATTAGAACAACGAAATCAAATATCCTCTGGGGATACAGGACAAAACATCAAGAAGAGAAAGAAGAGCCCTCAAGACTTCTGGAACTCCTATTACAAGTAAGACAATAAGCTAAATTTTGAAATAATTCCCAGACATGTTAATACTAAAAGTAACTTCTCCATGAAGAGAAAATTACACAAAATAAGCATGTCTTACCAGCCAATTCAAACAGCGTTGGGGTGAAAATAAAAGACAACTGAAGACAACTTGATTGTCTTATAATTTCTTAATGTACTAAGGGAAATTTTATGTTAGTATAAAACATTGAATACTAAAAAAAGGAAAACTTAATGAAGCACTTCTCAAACTGGAAGGTAACTGATGGAGAGGAGCTCAAAGTGAAATGGGGCTGTCAAGGACAGAAGTATTCTTGGAATCCTATAGTAAAAAATTAATCACATAGAATAATTATAAAATGAGTCTATCTACTATACTTACAGTATAATGAGTTTATATCATACTTTTTTATACAAACACAATGAACATTTTCCCACTATATATGCATAAAAGGTTTTTTGTTGGTACAATTTATTATGCCCATTCTCAACCCTAGGATATTTTTGTACCCAATCTCAAATCTGATGTTATCTGTACTCAAAATGTTGGGTTACTGGTGGAGGCATAGCTCCGCATCTAATAGAACCTTTATGCTCTACTACAAGTCTTTTTAAAGCAGTATTCTTATTTAGATGTAACTAAAACCACCCGTACACTTTAAAGTATAAATCAAGGCTTATGGAATACACTATTCGCTGATACAATGGGGATCAAAACTTGTCCCTTATACCGAGAATGATCCTGGTATTTACCCAGCACTTTATCTTAAGGTTAAACAGATTAATTCCTACTATTTAACCATTTTATTTAAGGAACTAGCATTCCAAAGCTAGCTATATAATGAATGCTATTTTCCCACCACTGAAAAACAGAGAAATGCTCCACAAAACTATATTCCCAAAACATTAAGCCCCAAACTTTCTACTACTAAATACAGTCACCTTGCTTATCAGAGTGCCACAGTATCATGACGTTATGCCCAAGGAGCTTGTAGGCAGCAGTCTAACACAACACCAAATTGTCCATGACATTCACTTCACTCCATTTCATTATGCAGACATTCAATAATATATCATCACAAGAAGGGCAAGTTCAGTTCAGAGAGATACTTTGGAGATCCAGTGATGGTAGTACATATATGCAAGTTTAGGAGGCTGAGACAGGAATGGAGGTAACAGGAAGGCTGGGAAGATCATGGCCAACCTGGAATACCAGGCAAGATCTTGTTACAAAATAATGCTGAAAAATAACCATCATCAAACCATTTTATTATCGTAGATCATTATACTTTTCTATATTATTGATGTTAATCTCTGATTTATTAACCTAAATTATAAATTATTCTTTATAATAGGCATGCGGATAGAAAAAACAGCATATGCATGTTTCAGTAACCCATCTACTAGGGTGTCAGAATATATCTTTCATAGACAAGGAGGGATTAATATAAATGTTTAATGATGAAATGCAACAATCGGACTTCATTTCAAAGACGACAAAGACACAGGTGAACTATCAGTATATCCGTTTTCTTCATAAAACCATCTAAGTAAAAATAACTTTATTCTGTGCTTGTTTTTGTTCAAATATATGCAAAGAAGTCAGTTTTAAAAACTTCATTAACTACATTTCAAAATTACTTCCTTTTAGAACTTCATTAGTAACTCTTCAAAATTATTCCCTATTTCTAGGATGTAACAAAATTTCTCAAATACAGTTACAAAAAGAAATAATTTTCTTCTCTGCAGAATTATTCATATAAAGGATGACAGTCTAATCCATGTTTACACTGCTATATACAAATCTTATTTGCTGAATTATTACTATGAAATTAACTAATCCTGTAAGTCTTTATCAAAAGGACGTAGCCAAAGCAATGGAGCTGTGATGCAGCAGGACGCGTGCTAGCAGTCCCAACCCCAGGTTTAACCTCCAGCATGAGAAAGCAAAATGAAAGAGAGTTTTATTCTAAGGGTTAATACTGCATTTAAAAATCACGTTTTTCCTCTTCATTGTCAAGTACCTTCTTAAATTCAATAATTTACTAGATAAAGCTTGTTAAAACAGCAAGAAACTCATCAATCTATGTAGGAATTAGCAAAATCCAAATAAATGAGAATCATCAGCACCCAGAAATTTAATGTGCATATTAGTAGGTAGAAACATCTTTTTATTTATTTATTGGAGTCAAGACCTTGCTATGATCCCAGGCTGGTCTGTAATCCCGTCTTGTTTCAGGCTCCCACATCCTAGGATCACATGGACGCACTACCAAGCTCAAACAGGACCACATCCTGACGTTTATCACAGACCTCCTCCTGAATCTTCAGTGCCATCACTCCAACCTCTGCAATGCTTCCACAGCATCACCATGGTCTCCTGGTTCTCGTTTGATCATTCTCTGTCTCTGGTTCCACCACCAATCTCTCTTTCTCTATCACTGTTTCAGTATTTGCCCAAATGTAGGAAAGGTAGCATGATGTAACAATCATGTCATGAAAAAGTCTGAGCTTCTACTTCTCACTCTCTTTCTGCGTGAGTCCGCTTGCACGTATATTTGTGCACATGCACGGGTGTGAGCTTATGCACATGTGTATGAGTGCACTGTTTAACTTGCAAAGCACTTGACATGTCAGAGTACAGTTATACAACATTGGTATATGTGAGTAACTTAGTTTACACATCCACTGTGTAACCTGCAAAGGATCTGCCAAAGGTGGGTCCTTTATCTCTACTAAGATGCTTCAACTAGAGGTGTGACTCAATTGTAGGATGCTTGCCAAGTATACACAAGGCCCTATTCTATCACCATTACTGGGAAATGGTAGGGAGACTCAAAGATCCTGAGGTGCCTTATTAAAGCCAGGCCCTTGCTGAGTCAAATATACTGTTCAATATCCTACAATGCATAGGATATAGTCTGCTTATCTCTCTGTCTGTTTCTGTCTTTCCCTTCCCTCAAGTACATATAGTTCAAAATGTCAATAGTGTTCAAAGTGAGATCTGGTTTCATACAAACAAACAAAACATTAGAAATCTAGTTATAGGGCTGGGGGTTTAGCTCATATAGCAGAGTGTCAGCCTAGCATGTATGAGGCCTTGAGTTTGATCCCCAGAACCACATAAACCGAGGATGGTGATACACACTTGAGACGGAGGCAGGAGGATCAGAAGTTAAGGTCACCCTCAGCTACTATATATCAAGCTCAGATCAGCCTACGCCACCTGTCTCAATAAACAATAATTCCAGCTCTCTAAGTTCTTAGTGAACTTCAGATTCTAACACTTTTCTGAGGGACACACAGGTGTACTGTGTTATATTGAAAGACTGTCAGCAGGGAAAACAGACAGAAGCCCTAAGCACCGGGCTACAATGTCAGTTAGCATACTAGAGGGGAAGTTCTATGACAGAACTCTGTGGGCTTCTCACAGATAATTTCAAACTATAAATCACTCACAGCATCAAAACTGATTTTTTTTTTGGGGGGGGGGGGATTCGAGACAAGGTTTCTCTGTAGCTTTGGTGCCTGTCCTGAAACTAGCTCTTGTGGACCAGGCTGGCCTCGAACTCACAGAGATCTGTCTGCCTCTGCCTCTGCCTCCCAAGTGCTGGGATTAAAGTTGTGCGCCAACACTACCAAGCTAAAACTGATTTTTTTTCCTGGTTTTTCGAGGCAGGGTTTCTGTGTAACAGTCCTAGCTGTCCTGGAACTCACTCTATAGACTAGGCTAGCCTCAGACTCACAAAGATTCTCCTGTCTCAGCCTCCAAATGCTGGGATTAAGTTATGTGCCGCCACCACCACCTGGCTAAAACTGATTTATTTCTGTATATTCTATTGAAGATCAAGGAACTTTAAAGCAGCGTTCCTACTTTTTGGGATTCTGTATATTTAACCTATATATAGCATTCTGAAGTATCTGCTTGCCACAACAGATCACCCATTACAGTGTGAAAATTACCAAAACAAATTTAAAAAATTTACTTTGCGCCCTAAGAAAGTTTTTAAATGTTAAGGGCTATCTAAGAATAAAACAAAATACGTAAATATGTTTAACCCAGGAGGCACTCAAAAGAGCACATGAACTGATGTGCAAAATTCACACCAACTGCTGAGGCGACAAATACACACTAACAGGATCTAGATGAAACAAAATTAGGACGATAAATCTGAGGGAAAATTATTGTTTTAATTAATAGAATCCTAGCTATGCAATTAGTATTTCCTAAAGGCAATAAGCAATATACTTAAAAAACACCATCTATCATTTCAACATTTTAGTATATCAATATACTTAGAGAACAGGTGCTATCATTTCTCATTTTAGCAATACTTGGCTAGATTTCTAATTCAGATGATGACAACACATTTTTAACAGGTTTAAGGACTAAGTGATGTTTTAAATGTGTATCACATTTAATGGACATTTATTGAGTTCTTGACTTCCACAAGCCATCTTAATTACCCTAAATGCTGCAAGACAGAATAAGACCAAAAGAACTGGTGCCCAAATGTCTGAATACTTTGCTGGTTAAGCTCCAGCATGCCCAAGGTGTGCTACAAACAACATTTTTGTTTGTTTGTTTGTTTTTCGAGACAGGGTTTCTCTGTATAGCTTTGGAGCCTGCCCTAAAACTCCTCTGTAGACCAGGATGACTTTGAACTCACATGGATCCACCTGCCTCTACATCCTGAGTGCTGGGATTAAAAGTGTGTGCCGCCACCACCACCCTGACACAAGCAACTTTTAAAATGCACAAATGTAGCAATCATTTTTAAACCAACAATTTTCAGAAAAGAGCAGTTCCCATCTATAGGCAAAACACTAGTTTTGCAAACATCAGCAGGTTTAAGATCCTTTTCTAAAGTAAAAGTATTTCTCTTTTTTGATTAGTACCTTAATTTGCCTTTAGTTTCAAAACTGAAATTGCCAACCTCTTACTTTCAAAACCTCAGGAATTTCATTACTAGTTTTAAGCTACATGAAACGAAAACAAACACATGCATGCAGGGCAGGAGTATACACAAAGTGTTAGTTGATGCTTACAAACAGACTGCATAATCTTGACCATCTGATGGACAATGTTCAACCCATGGAACTAAATAGAAAAGAGAATTATCGCTACTCCTTCAAGTGAGACCAAAACTAGATACCTTTAAACTAACAGGACAGGACAGACAGACAGCACTTCACTTCAGAGATCGCTTGAAAAGCCCACAATGTGGCCAGGCATGGTGGCTTACACCGCTACTCCTAGCACTCTGGAAGCAGAGGAAGGCAGATGTCTGGGAGTTCCAAGCCATCCTGTTCTACATAGCAAGTTACAGAACAGTCAAGGCTACATAGAGAGGACTTGCCTCAATTAAAGGGGTGTGTGTGTCCATATTACACAAAGATGCTACTGTCCCCTTCCTCAGAAGAATCTTTAAAAAGAACTCCTCCAGTAACGTATATATGTTTTTAAAGTAAGCTGGTTTGCTATACACAGTTCTTGCTCCTAGAAATCTTCTCCATCCCATTTCCCTATCTTCAGACTGAGTCTGACAATCACCACCACTTTCCTGTGTGCCCTGGTTCTCCACCACCTCCTTGAAGACTACCACACCTCAACGCCTGGCAATCCAGGGGTTAGGATTCCCTAGGTAGAACTAGTTTTCCCGTTTCTCACTTCCTCCCTAGCTTGTATCATTAATGTAAATCAATCAGAACAGTGAACAAACTTACCTTCATTCTATTATCATCTCTCAACCTTTCACCCCCAACTCACTTCCCTCCACATTTTCTGCTCCACAGACTTTGATGCCCCAACCATTGATAATAAAAATCACAATGGCTCAATAAGTAAGGGTGCTTGCCTGATGACCTGAGTTCAATTTCCAGAATTCATATGATGGAAAGAGAGAACTGACCTGATCCCTCAAACTGTCCTGCAGACTCCACGTGAGCACCACCATACATCTCCATCACTAGATGGCTTACATTTTACAGACTTGGAGGCATTTTTTCCCTGTCTAAAAAATAAATAAAATAAAATCATGGTCTTAGAGGTCTTGAATATATCTTAGAAAACAAAAGATATTAGTTGGTATATAAAAAAGAATTCAGGTCCACCATTTGCAAGATTAATGACACTCCTCCAAAAAGAGACTCATGAAACAAAGGTATACTTAAAGCAAGAAGTGGTGCCACATAATTATTGTGTTTATGTATCATTTACAAAGAAAAGAGAACTTCAGAATGTCATCAACTATTATTTTTTAATTTACTAATTACAGCTCAAGAAACCTCAAGTGCTGAGTACGATCAGAATGCAGTCAATTATATTAATTATAAACACATGTAAGGAATTAATGAGCACACACATACAGAAGCACTGAAGTTCATGTGTAAGGACAATGATGTCCAATCCCACCTTAAAGAACACTTAAATTAAAAAACAAGTTTCCAAGATTTAAAAATGGTTTGCAATATTATTTACTCTTCAAATTACAGATAGCTTTACATGTTAACTAAATAGCTGCAATGGTTTGAATGAGATGTCCCTGTAGGCTTGGGCATTTGCATATTTGGCCTTGTTTGGTCACCTTTTGGGGCAGTTTAGACGGTATGGTCTTCCTGGAAGAAGTGTTTCTTCTTCGAGGTTTCAAATGCCACGTGCTATTCCCAGTTCACACTCTCTGCCTCTTGTTTGTGATTCGAGATGTGAGCTCTTAGCTCTGAGCGTCCAGGTTTGGTCACTATGCCTGTATGCATGCTGTCACACTTCTCTGCCCTGATGGTAACGGTCTCATTCCTCCAGAACGGAAAGCCCAAATACACCTCTCCTTTGACAAGTCACCTTGGTAACAGTGTTTTTATCACAGCAACAGAAAAGGAACTAATAGAGAAGGCGGTACCCAGTGAGGTACTTCTATGACAGACCTGACCATGTGGTTTAGAGAAATGTGAATACTCTGGACTAAAAAAGTGGTGGTTGTACATTGCAAGTGGAACTTAATAAGCCATCCAAGTGTAGGAGCTTTGGAAGACAATCATGCTGAGAACTATAGAGACTGTGAGGGCCCATCTCCAGAAGTTTCAGAGGGCAACAATGTAAGCAACTGGGTTAGAGGCCATTGTGATATTTTGGCAAAGAATATGGTTGCTTTCTGCCCTTGTCCTAAGAACTTGCCTAAGGCTAAAATGTGAAATAATGAACTAATTCTTTGGCAGAGATTTCAAGACAGCCTAATACTGACTCTGTCACATAGTTAATAATCACTCTGACACAGATTTACAATGAAAAGAACAAAAAGAACTAAGTGGAACAGAAAGAAATGCAAAATGAAAAGAAAAAAGACCAGGAAACAATGTTGCAGCCAAGTCTTGTACTGAGTGAGACAAAGATATTAAGGGAAAGCCTGATCTTGCACTGGAATAAAGGGAAAGGTGCCCTAGGCAAGACCCCACTGCTTCCAACTTGCAAAAAGGGCCGAGGAAATTTCTGTTGCAAACAAACAAACAAACAATCAATAAAACAATAAAAAGCTGCTATAGGTGGTGGGGGTGGGAGGCAGAGGCCAGCCTGGTCTATAGAGCAAGTTCCAGGGCAGGCTCCAAAGCTACTCAGAGAAATCTGTCTCAAAAATTGAAAGAGAAAAAGGGGGGAGGGGAAGAGAAGGAAGGAAGGAAGGAAGGAAGGTAGGTGCAGCATGAGGGCCGGCTTGTTGCGGTATCTGTCCCGCCCAGTACCCCACAGCCAGCAAGTTCCAAAGAAAATCAATCACACAGAGATCTCTATAAGTTATAAAGCTGATTGGCCCATTAGGTCAGGCTACTTATTAGTTCTTTTGACTTATCTTAACCCATTATTCTGATCTATGTTAGCCACACGGGCTCAGTACCTTTCTCAGTGTGACAGCTTACATGTTGCCTCTTTGGTGGTCTGCACAGGAGTGGCAGAGGAGCTTCTGCTTTCAGAATACTCCCAGTCTCTTTGCTCCACCCCTACTTCCTGTCTGGCTTTCCCGCCTATACTGCCTGCCTGGCCAATCAGCGTTTTATTAAAATATGATTGACAGAATACAGACAATTCTCCCACACCAGGTAGGTAGGTGTGTGGGTGCTACAAACGTTATTCAAGAGTGCCAGAATCCACCCCAAACTGGCAGCCAAACTTGCGAGTGTCTTCCAGGTGGTGCTGGCTTTAGAATTATAAAGGACAGATGAATAAAGGAGTCATGGAATCGAACTCCACAGTTTCAGAGAGCCATAGAAGCCAGAGATGTAGAGTCCCTGCAAGGCCACTGCATCAAGTTGTGGAAGCAAAGCTTGGGTTGCATTGGGGACCACAAGATACTGGAGACATGAGAGCCATGGGACATATACGGAGGAGAGCTGCATACAGGGAGTGGAGCCAGCACAACCTGGAAGAAGCAAGCAGCAAAGCTGGAGAAACAGAACACCATCTGAGGCCTTTGAAACCAGACATGGAGCAACAGCACTTGGTGTTTGCCCTACTGAGTTTATGTCTTGCTTTGGTCCAGTAGTTATTCACTATGCTTCTACTCATTCCTTTGTGAGTGGTAATGTATATTTTGTGCCACTGTATGCTATAAGTATGCAATTTGCTTTTTGAGTTTACAGAGTTACAGTTAAGAGATTGCCTTGAAGTCTCAGAAGAAACTTTGGATGTTGAACTTTAAACTTAAAAACAGTGTTGAGATTGTGAAATTCTGTGGATTTTTGAAGTTGGACTAAATACATTTAGCAGACTGCTGGTTTGAATGAAATGCTCCCCTCCCAGTCTCAGCACTAGTACTCTTGTTCCTAGCTGATGGCCCTTTTGTACAGTGTAGGAGGTTTGACCTTGCTGAAGAATTGGGGGCAGGCTTTGAGGTTTCAAAAGCCACATGCCATTCCTAGTTTGTACTCTCTGCTTTCTTCAGTCCTCAGCTTCCAGCCCCAGTTGCCATATCTGTCTACTGCGATGCCTCCCCACCTTGATGGCAATGGACTCATCCCTCTGGAACTGGAACATACTTATAAGTAACAGACAAGGTCATGTGGCCAGTTGCAGAAACAAGATGTTATTGACATGAGTATTTCTTCTCTATTTTAAAAAATTTATTTATTTTTATTTCATGTGCACTCGTGTTTTGCCTGTATGAATGTCTGTGTGTGTAGTATAGAGGTCATAGGCCTGCTTTTTGTCCAGGCTGCCCGGCTTCTGGCTACCAAAATAGCCACAGAAATTGTATTAATTAAATTACTGCCTGATCCATTATCTCTAGCCTCTTATTGGCTAACTCTCACACATTGATTTAACCCATTTCCATTAATGTGTATCGCCACTTGACTGTGACTTACCTGGTAGCATGAGTCTAACCAGCGTCCCATCTTGGGCAGGAGAATCATGGTGTCTGCCTGTCTCTGCCTTCTTCTTCCCATAATTCAGTTCTGTTCTCCCCTATCTAAGTTCTGCCCTATTAAAAGGCCAAGGTAGTTTCTTTATTCAACCAATGAAAGCAATACAAATAAAGAAGGAGCTCCTACACCATGTGTGAAGGTGTCAGATCCCCTGAAACAGCGGTTACAGGCAGTTATGAGTTGTCATGTGGGTGCTGGGAATTGAACCTGTGTCCTCTGGAAGAGTACTAGTGTTACTGGGCCATCTCTCCAACCCATTTCTTCTCTATTTTGTTGAAAACATAGTTGTGCATATAAACATATACATATATTAAGCAGATATCTGTGTTTTCTCTCCTCTATTTATCATGTAATGTAACATCGATTATAGTGTTTATTATATTTCTTTTTTTATTTTTGTTTTTTTAAATATTTATTTATTTATTATGTATGCAATATTCTGTATGTATTCTGTCTACATGAGGTCTACAGTCCTCATTACAGATGGTTGTGAGCCACCATGTGGTTGCTGGGAATTGAACTCAGGACCTTTGGAAGAGCAGGCAATGCTCTTAACCACTGAGCCATCTCTCCAGCCCCCTTATATTTCTTATGAAACACTAAAAGACTAAGCATTGCTTAAGGTACATTGCTACCTATTCTAAAATATATGATTTTGTGATTGTACATAAGATAGTTATTTCATGTTAGACAGAATTATGACCTGATTATTGCTTTCATTTGGAAATTAAATATGACACAAAGAAAAGTGATTATGTCAACTTGACAAGGGACGAACCTGCGATAGTTAATCACAGTTGTCAACTAGAATCAACTAGAACCCAAGCTTCTGGGCATGCTTGTAAAGGACTTTCTGGATCTGATTATTTGAGGTAAGAAGGCCCACCCTATGTCAGTGGCAGCCCAAATAAAATGGCATTAGCCTGCTTGTCGTACTCTTTCTGGTGAGTTCATTTATCCTGTTACTGGGGCATTTCTGTATTACTATGACAATTTACTTCTTCAGGATTCTAACACAGACTGAAGATCAGTTCTCCAGGAATTCTTTAGGACTCCAGCGCCAGATTGGGACTGCTCAGACATCCAACATCATGAACCGAACAACTACCAGTTTCAGCCTTTCCAAGAATTCCATCAGTTCCTTTAGAGAACCCTGACTTAATGTAATTGCTAAATTTGTTTTTACTGAAATTAAAACTCAAAGTAGTATCACTAATTATCTCATAACCAGAAACCTCTGGTTGTAGTTACAGTCCTCAGTAAGAACAATTAAAAGCCTGGGCAGAAGAGATGGTTCAGCAGGGAAAGGCACTAGCTGCACAAGCCTGAGGACCTAAATTTGATGCCTAGACCCTATATACCTACATACCAACTACACAAAACTGTCCTCTGACCTTCACACATGCGAATGGCACCCATGCACCCCCCACTGATCACATAAATAATAAATTTTTCCAAATAGAAAATCTAGAAGCTGCAGATATAGCTTGGTGATTTAGAGAGCTCTTGTTGCTCTTGCAGAGGACCTGGAAGTGACTCCCAGCACTACATGGTGGTTTATTGATGCGGGAGAATTGTCTGTATTCTGTCAATCATATTTTAATAAAACGCTGATTGGCCAGGCAGGCAGTATAGGTGGGAAAACCTGACAGGAAGTAGAGGTGATGCAATGAGAACAGGAGAATTCTGGGAAGCAAGGAGGTTCCTCTGTCATTCCTGTCCAGACCACCGAAGAGGCAACATGTAAGCTGTCACACTGAGAAAGGTACTGAGCCCATGTGGCTAACATAGATAAGAATAATGGGGTAACATAAGTTATAAGAGTTAACAAGAAGCCTGACCTAATGGGCCAATCAGTTTATAACCTTATGGAGTCCTGTGTGTAATTTCTCTTTGGGATTTGCCAGCTGTTGGGGTACCGGGCGGGACAGAAGCCCCAACAAGCCGGCCCCCATCATGTTACATATGGCGCCAACGTGGATAACTAAATCCACATAAAGCGTGAGAAAGCTTGGAAAAGAATAGAGTAAAACATGTTTTCTTGGTAGCAACAATTTCTCAGGTCTGCTCTGTTTGCTAGAGCAAGCAAGCACTCTCATCTAAGGGAGGCTTCCTGACTCAGCCTTAACTGCAAAACCTTGCAGCTCATTAAGAGGTCCTGCCACGAAACACTTAAATGCTGTTGGTGAAAAGCTAAACACATGCTTTTCGGTTTTCAGTCGTAGCAGAAAAAAAGCTGTGCTGTTTTAAAATGCCGGCTTTCTGGGCTGTCCTGCCAGAGCAAACTCTGACTCTTTCAGGCAGGCAGTCCGACTGAGTGTGGTCTGTGAGCAGAATGCTGCAGCTTGCTTGCTGACAAGGACTTTAAAACGCCATAGAGTTGTGGCAGTGAACACAGCTCTGGCTGGTACCTCAGCCTTGAGGCTGAAATGCTAAGAAATGAGCTAGATCTAGCTGTCAAAGCCACGGCTCTCCATATTGCTTAGTAAATTAATGGCTCATGTGGTCAAAAAAAAATATACAGTAAAAAAAGATTCAAAGAGGAAAAAAACCTCTAAATGGTTTACAGTGTGTATATACAGGCTAAAAGTTAAAGTTCTTAAAGTTAAAAAAAAAAAAAAGAGAGTAGTTGGGTGTGGTGGTACACACCTTTAATCCCAATGCCTGGGAGGCAGAGGCATATTGACCTCTGTGACTTCAAGGGGTAGAGGTAGATTGACCTCTGTGACCTCAAGGTGTGGTAGTACACGCCTTTAATCCCAATGCCTGGGAGGCAGAGACAGACAGATCTCTGTGAGTTCAAGGTGTGGTAGCATACACCTTTAATCCCAGCACTGGGGAGGCAGAGACAGGAGGATCTCTGAGTTCAAGGACAGCCTGGTCTACAGAGTTATTCCAGGACAAAGATATACAAAGATCCTGTCTCAAAAAGTAAAAGTAAAAATAAAAGAAATAGAGGTTAAAATAAAGCCACATAAAGATGGAAAATGCATAGAGAATCTTCATACTGTATGCTATTATGCTCTCTTTAAATTGTTTGATTGCTGAGGAAGGAGCAATAACTGCTAAAAGACTTTTGTTTATAAATGCTGCTGAACTAACCCAAGATAGGAATTTTGAAAATACCTTGGCTTCAAAACTGAAGTCAAAAGGTATGTTACTTTGGAGAAGAGATTTTGCTTTTGTTTCCACAGAAAACGAGAGACTCTGGATTTATTCAGAGTTAAGAATAATCACCTTTGACCAAGGGAGGCCACCTGAAAAATCTCCGATAGGAACAGATGGCCCAGATGTCTGAGTTCTACATCCAGAACAGATTCAAGACTACTGCCTGAGATGATCGAGACTCACAGGATACTCCAGTCATGACTTGATTATAACTCTAAATTTTCTTTAGGTCCCCTTAAGACTATCAGCGCCCCCAACCAGCAGGAAGTAGCCTGAAATACTACGCCCACATTCCCAACAAATGGACTGTGGGTATTTTCCTTTGTTAAAAAAAAAAAAAGAGGGAAATGATGCGGGAGAATTGTCTGTATTCTGTCAATCATATTTTAATAAAACGCTGATTGGCCAGGCAGGCAGTATAGGTGGGAAAACCTGACAGGAAGTAGAGGTGATGCAATGAGAACAGGAGAATTCTGGGAAGCAAGGAGGTTCCTCTGTCATTCCTGTCCAGACCACCGAAGAGGCAACATGTAAGCTGTCACACTGAGAAAGGTACTGAGCCCATGTGGCTAACATAGATAAGAATAATGGGGTAACATAAGTTATAAGAGTTAACAAGAAGCCTGACCTAATGGGCCAATCAGTTTATAACCTTATGGAGTCCTGTGTGTAATTTCTCTTTGGGATTTGCCAGCTGTTGGGGTACCGGGCGGGACAGAAGCCCCAACAAGCCGGCCCCCATCATGTTACAGTTTATAATCATCCTTAATTCTAATTCCAAGAGATCTGATGATGTCTTCTAACCTCCACAGGCACCAGGTACAAGCCTGATGTGCACACAAACAGGCAGACACATAAAATTAGTATATCAGTCCATCTTTAAATAAACGTTTTTGAGGGCTGGAGAGATGGCTGAGAGGTTAAAAATACTTGTCGCTCCTGCAGAGGAGCAGAGTTTGATTCCTAGCATGCACATAGTAGATCACAGCTATCTGTAACTCCCGTTCCAGGGGGTCTAATGCCCTCTTCTGGCTTCTCTAGGTATCAGGCATGCTTATGGTACATATACACCCATGCAGGCAAAATACTCATACACATGAAATAATAAAATAAAAGTTTTAAATAGAAAACCCATTTTGTAAAAAATTTCAGAATCTCGAAGATTAACAAAAAATAGAATGATTTACTTTTTTAAATGTTCTAGAAAAGTAAAATGTAAACTAAAGCTACATATTGGGCATTAGATACTGAAAAAAATATTTCCGCTTAATCAGGAAAAAAAAAGGGGGGGGGTGTACCAGATGAGGATAGACACATACTTAGGAGCAGAGATATACATATCTATATCTCTATCTACAATCCTCTTGAGTCCTAAATTAACTGATGTGGATGAAATAAGGAGAAAAAGATGAACACAGATAAAGAAAACTGATCAGATCCCAAACCACTAAAGAATTTCAACAGGAATAATAATGTTCCCCCTTTTATTTCAATCAGCTCCACACCCAGCTAACCTATCATACGCACATCTTCAACAACTTATTTTTAAAGTAATTATGCCTAATTTTCATCCTTACTTTTTCAAGGAAAAAAAAATCAGAGTTCAAGACAAGAACTAAGGAATATAATAAAGAGGCCCAAGGATATGGGACAAGTGTAAGGAAGCCACCCAAGCCAGACTAAAGACACTCAAGTTTACTTAATGACTGAACAAATCAGGAGACCTAATGGCATTCAGTACCTCCATAATACAGAAAAACTTACACAGATATTTGAATCTTTTTGGACCTAGGTACAAATCCTATTGTTTGGTCTTTTCTTATTTACTTGACTTTGGGATTAATGAGTTCCTGATATTTCAGTTTGCTCAACTAAAAGATGGAAATCAGAAGAATAATTCAGTAGAAATCCTTTTATAAAAGTCTACTTTTCAGAAACAATTCAGAGTTCCTCCCTGATTCCCTACATGGTGAAGTCGTCTAAGGAAATTACTTTCCTGGAGTCTCTACCTTTCCGCTCTCACCAAATGAACAGATGCTTAACACGGGCCAGCTATTTGTTACCAAACCTGTCCGTGCCAATCTGTCACTGTAATTAGATAAATGAACTACAACAAGAGATGGTTTCTGTGAAAAGATCAAAAAGACTCAAAGTGTGTGGTGTGTGTGTGTGCACGCGTGCGTGAGCGAGTGCGCGCGCATGCGCGTGCACACACACACACACACACACACACACTACAACATACAGACAGAGGTCAGAGGATAAGAAATAGAAGTAGGTCTCTCCTAGCATATAGGTAAACTTAGGTCACCAAGCTTGGCAGCAGCCCCGACCACCATACAAATAAATAAAGAAATGCATTTTTTTTAAAAAAAAAGTAATTCACAGCTATATAATGAGTTCAAAGCCAGTCTGAGCTATCACTCCCAGTTATATACTGAGTTCAAGGCCAGTCTGGGCTACATAAGACTTTTTCAGATGAGCAAAAACCAAAAAAGTATTGCTGTCTCCTGAAACATGCATAAATAAAAAGATATATTATTTCTTTGTTTTCTAGTATGTCTGTACAGAAATATACAAACATACTTCATACATCATTAGTCATATAACTTCTGGGGTGACCATCAAAAAAGTACAGTGTATAACTGAGAGTTCTGGGGGACAGTTCTACTTCATTGCAAGGACAAGATTACAATGATCCATTGACATGTCAGCAGGCCCAGGCATTTGAAGATGACAAGAACAGGAGTAATGGATGATATGCTGCTGTAGTATCAGTGAAGGAAGTAGAGTTCCTAAGCAAGAAATTGTGGGGTGGTCAAGGATTCGGACTGAGAAAACAACAGCAAAGACAAAGAAAGCCAATGCATAAACTAGTGATAATTTTTAAAGTAATCATTTTAAACTAAATATAAGTATCTAACAATTCGACCTCTAGATCAGAACTGCTGAGCACTGGCACTAATATTAGAAAGCTTTTCCAGCTACTTAAAATGATAGATGACATTGTAAAAGTTCATGTCACTGTGACATGAACTTTTACACATATTACAACCAACTTTTCTTCATGGAAAAACTTACATAAAGAAATGTACTCCACAATTAGAACAGTAAAATAAGGCCTCTTTCACCTACCGAGTTAGGAGAGAACAGCAACACTAGTAATCTAACACGAACAGTGAATCATTCAGACCACCACTCTTTTGAAAAACAATGTAATCAAATATTCTAAATATCGATATTCTTTGATCTAAAAACTAAAATCATACCTTGGAATCTGCCCTAAATTAACAACTAAGAACAGGAAGAAACCTTTATAGGAAGGATATTTTCTGCAAAATTTCTTATAACAGCAAAAATTAAAAATGGTACATTGCTTTACAAAAATATGTATTATAGGCACAAGAGCACAGCTTAGTGACATAGTATTTTTCTAGCAGGTACAAGATCTCAAAGTTCAAGCCCCATAATGCAAAAAACAAATTACTACTTTTTTTTTAAAGCAGCAAACAAAACTGGACAGATACTATAAGGCAGGGCTTCTGAAACTGACTCCACTGATGACCCTTTTTGCCCAAGAAACTCTGATGTATGAAGTGGACATAAAAAGCAAACAGTAGTTGATAATACATCATCCCAAAACAATTCTTTGACATATTTTAACATTTACTTAAAAAACAAATTTGCATACTAATGAGATGAAAGTGCCCACTTATTTTTACATAATTAAATTTTGGCTGAATTCACAATGTCAAAGAAGAGCCTCTTTAATGTCTTCCAGAGTTGGCTGATACTGATACTTTGATTTTATAATCATCAAAATAGAGAGCAAATGAAGTCCTGAGTCAATGTGTATTGCTGACAGGACCATTGACATGTCAAGAACCCTGGAATACCTTAGACCAATGGGAGCAGCAAGACCTTCCCAAAGGCAGAGTACTACAGAAGCTGATGATGTGTGCAGAACTATCAACCACAGCCTCCTCCTCCCAGATGGCTGCAGCCCGAGACTGTTCCCCCAGAGAGAACCTCTACCAAGATTGGCTAACCTGCTTCTCATACAGTGCACACTCCTCATCCCAATGTAAACACTAAGTGCACTGAGTCCCAGGCTTCTGGGGCCACCTCTATCTGTACATGTGTCTGTCATTTCTACTCATTCCCTACGGCCCCAGTCAAGTCAATCCCAAAGCTCTGCAGGATGAGGCACATCAATGCTGAGAATACCACTTCACATTGCAAACAGTAGGGGTGTGCTCATTTCATTGTTGCTGTTGTGTATTTGTAGGTCATTGTTTCATTTTCCAGGGTTTTTTTTTTGGAATAAATAATAGTTAGGCCATTTCAGAATTTGCTGGAAATTCTGCCATAATCCCAAACCAAAATTCATTTCTTTCTGTTTTTTGGGGTTTTTTCTTGAGACAGTATTTCTCTGTGTAACAGCCCTTGCTGTCTTGGAACTTGCTCTGTAGATCAGACTAGCCTCAAACTCACAGAGATCCTCCTGCCTCTGCTTCTTGAATGCTGGGATTAAAGGTGTGCACCACCATCCAGCTCATTTAACTGTTTTTAAAGGATTTGTTTATTTTCATTTATGTGTATACATGTTTTGTCTGTATATATGTGTACTATGTATGTGCCTGCCACTCTTGGGCGCCAGAAGAGAGCATCAGATCCCCTGGGATTAGAGTTATAAATGGTTGTTAACTGCCATGTGTGTGCTATAAACTAAACCCAGGTCTTTCCAAGAGCACCAAGTATTCTTAACCACCCAGCCATCTCTTCAGCCCCATTTAACTTTTTTTTAAAGTGATGCTTAAGTCAGCAACTCCAGCAAAGGCTTTTTAAATACAGGCATTCTAACACAATACAACCCAAAGCTTTTCTAATTTAACACATCCTGAGGAATGAAGGTAGGGAAAAGTTAAAAGTCTCTGTCTTCTGAGGTAGGGAAATGTTAAACGTCCCTGTTTTCTGTAATGAACCCACTGTGTTTCTCTAAAAGCAGAAACTCTGTAGAGGTGGTAAAGTCCCGAAATCTGAGCCAAGGTGGTTTCGGGACCATTCACAGGCATTTCCGGGCACAATGGCTACACAATTTAAAGTGAGCGTGTTGTGTGTGCAGAGTGAGCGCTGCACTGTGGACAAGCACTAACACCTCAGATTCATTATATAATTGATTCTGAATTAATTTCAGGTCCTGCACATTCAGAAACCCTTCACAGTTACCAATCTTTTTTTCAAAATCTGCATACAGCTATGTGATCGAAGTTTTGCTCAAAATGATAATTTATGAAATTGGAGTTATGGGCTGGAGAGATGTCTCAGTGTTGAAGAGCATTGTGAGTTCTTCCAGAACTCCTGAGATCAATTCCCAGCAATCACATGCTGGCTCACAACTGTCTACAACTGTAGCCCCTGTGACCCAGTAGCCTCTTCTGGTATGCAAATGTGTACGTAGACAAAAATGCCCAAACACATACATAAATCAATCTTTTTTAAAAAAAGTTATAAATCACATGAAATCATTGTTTCAAAAGATAAAAAGCAAACCATCTCCAAGCCTGGGACGTCTGGCTCAGCGGCACAGCTTTCACCTGCCGTGGGGGTGGCCGAGGCTTTAACCCCCAGAAACAAAGAAGAAAACCTCCAAATTAATTCTTTTATTCAGAATAGTGGTATTTCCTCTATTGTCTAAACTTCCAGAATCTTCTTTATCTATTTTCATCTATTACCCTACATCCTCATTCACTTTACCTGAACTGGAATAACATTCTCTCTGCCTCCAGAGTTCTACAGTACACTCCTGAAGGCATGGCTGTGTTTTGGTTTTTGGCTTCTTTTGTTTTTTTCTAGTTTTTTTGTTTGTTTTTGTTTTTGAGACAGAGATTTTGTGTGTAACAGCCCTCGCTCTGTAGACCAGGTTAGCCTTGAACTCACAGATTCTGTCTCAGCCCTCTGAGTGCTGGGATTAAAGGCATATGCTACCACTACCTAGCTTTTTTTCTAGTTTTTACAGGATATTCCATTCTCAGTTATTTCTGTTGCAGTGATAAAATACTCTGGCCAAAATAACTTAAAGGAGAAAGAGTTGACTTTGTATCAGAGCTCAAGATTATGGTCCCAGGAGGTGGGGAAGTGACAGCCAAGCTTGAGACAACTGGTAACCACTGTCAAGGGCTATTGCTCTCAGCTCACGTTCTCCTCACACAGTCCAGGATCCTAGGTTGGGTTACCATGTCACACACCGTGGGCAGGTTTTCCAAATTTAATTGACTTAATCAAAACAATTCCCAATAGATAAACCTAATTCTAGATAGCTGACAATAGAGATCAACCATCACACTCCACAAAACATTCAGGATTTCATGTCAACAAGTTTGGTATATATGTACACCTCAACAGAAGAACTGTCATGGTTTGAGGCCAGCTTGGGCCACATAGTGAATTCCAGGCCAACATGTCTTACCGAGTTATACCCTATCTTAAAAATTAAAAAGCCAGGCATGGCGGCACACACATTTGATCTAGCATTTGGGAAAAGCAGGAGGATTTTTGTGAGTTTTAACCAGCATGGTCTACAGGGTGAATTCTAGGTCAGCCAGGGTGAACAAAAGAAATCCTGCCTCAAATAAATAAATAAATAATGATAAATAAATATAGATAGATAAATAAATAAATGAATGAATAAATTAATGAGTGAGTGAATGAATAAATGAATGAATGGGTAAGTAATGGGGAGGGAGAGGGATGAGTGAAAAGAGGGAGGACAAGGAAAAGAAAAAAGGGAAAAAGCAAAGAAAAAATTCTATTTCTATTCGTTATTTTACATCTGATGACTAGCATGACTCTTGATACCTAGTATCCTCCCAAGAGCTACTTACTACATCAGTCAGTAGATTGATTCATGGTCTAACTTCTCATTGCCAAGCCCTTCCAGAACTGACTCAGAATATGAGGTAGAGGTGGCACAGGCCCATGCTCCTAGACTCCAAAAGGCTGCGGTGGGAGAGAGAAATCCTGAAATAGAAAAAGGATGAGTCTGGAGAACAGCCAGCTTCTACTGGTTCATGGCCCAAAGGAAAATACTAACCAGCATCACACCCAACAGTAACATGACATCAGTGTAATTCAGTCAACTCCTCTGATTAGCCGAATCTTTATTTTTTTTTTATGTATATGAGTGTCTGCTTGCATGCCTAAAGTACCTAGTACCCATGGAATTCAGAAGAGGGCACTGGGTCCCCTGGACTGAAATTACAGACAGTTCTGAGTCACCATGTAGGTGCTAGGGATCAAACTCGGTCCTCTGCAAGAGCAACAAGTGCTCTTAATAGCCGAGCTAACTCTCCACTCCTAACTCTCCAAATCCTAAGGGCTTGTTGAACAACTAGAAAAAGAACTGAACAGATAACCAGAAAATCTGCCTGCTGACCTCCGTCACTTGATGCTTTTAGATTTTCTTTGCTACATAAAATCTCTACGAAGAGTTGAAGTTACACAAAATAGCAGAAACTCCCTCCATATGAGCCTTAAGCTCTCAACAATTATATACAATTATGTCTATTAAAGATATATGCATTATATCTACATTCACATATAAATAGATATTATAATATATAATTACACTGGAATTACTACCTTTTCAGTAATCTATTTTCAGCCAGCAATCATGAATATGTAATGTGTACATTAACAGTACAATATAAACATTAACAGCAATTTCAAAAGCAACTGTAGCCAATAAAAAGTCTGACATGTACTGGGGTTTGAATTCTACTGCTACCTCTCTTTCTAAGTCTTAATTTCCAAGACTATAAAATAGGCACAACTGCCACAAGATTAAATAAAATGATGAAAGTCAGACATGGTGGCTCCCATGCCCATAATCACAGCACTGAGAGGCTGAGGCAGAACTGCTGTAAGTTTCTGGCCAGCAGGGCTAGGATACAGAGTAGTAGGAGAGAGTCAACTTCCACTCTATAACCTAAACACACACACACACACACACACACACACACACACACAGAGTAAGAACTCAAGAGGGAGAGCAAGGCGATCATGAATTCAAAGCAAGTATGAACTACCTAGCAAGAATCAATTTGAAAGCAAAAACAAAAACAAAAAAATATCAACAGACCCTCAACTTAGGAAATGTTTTGAGTAGGGGCTGGAGAGATGGCTCAGTGGTTAAGGAAACTGGATGCTCTTCCAGGGGACCCGAGTTCAATTCCCGGCAATCTCATGGCGGCTCACAACTGTCTATAACTCCAGTTAGAGAATCTGATGCTCTCACACACACAAACATACAGGCAAAACCAATGTTCATAAAATAAACAGACAAATAAATCTTTAAAAAGTATTTAAGTTGGGTGGTGGTGGCACACACCTTTAACCTCAGCACTCGGGAGGCAGAGGCAGGTGGATCTCTGTGAGTTCGAGGTCAGCCTGGTCTACAGACCAAGTTCCAGGACAGGCTCCAAAGCTTCACAAAGAAACCCTGTCTGGGATGGATGGATGGATGGATGGATGGATGGATGGATGGATGGATGGATGGGGAAGGGGGAAAGGAAGGAAGGAAGGAAGGAAGGAAGGAAGGAAGGAAGGAAGGAAGGAAGGAAGGAAGATGGATGTTCTGAGGCACAGTGGGTAAAAGCACTTCAGAGGTAAAACCTGAAAACCTCAATTTAGTCCTTGTGACCCACAGTGGAAGGAGGTGTGTGTGTGTGTGTGTGTGTGTGTGTATTTAGTCATTGTGATCCACTGTGGAAGGAGCTGTCCTCTGGTGTGTGTATGTGTGTTCAGTTCTTGTGACCCACTGTGGAAGGAGCCTTCCTCTGGTGTGTTTGTGTGTTTAGTCCCTGGAACTCACTGTGGAAGGAACTGCCCTCTGATGTGTGTGTATTTTCAGTCCCTGTGACCCACTATGGAAGGAACTGTCCTCTGGTGTGTGTGTGTGTTACTTACATATTCACAAATAATAGTAATTATTTAATTTTTAAAAATCATTGAGATCTTGCATTGCTTGCACTGTACAAAAACCTGGGTTCAATCCCTAGCTCGTGCTCTCTCGTTCTCTCTCTCTCTCTCTCTTGGTTTTTTGAGACAGAATTTCTCTGTGTAACAGAGTCCTGGCTGTGCTGGAACGAACTCTGTAGAGCAGGCTGGCCTCAAATTCAGAGATCTGCCAGCCTCTGCATCTGGAGTGCTAGGATTAAAGGTGTGGGCCACCATGCCCAACATGTTCTCTACCTTTTTCTGAAATAGAAACTGATCCCAGGCTAAGTAATGAAAGATACCTATAACCCAACATATGGGAGGCTGAGGCAAATGGCTACTAAGGACAGAGGTCAGGCAGTAAAACACTTTCCAGACATACGCATGGCCCAAGGTTCAATTCCCAGTACTACACACACACACACACACACACACACACACACACACACACACACACACAGTAGGGGGGACTGGGGAGGGGGTGAGGACACGGGACACAGAGTAAAAGAAGAAAAAAGGCAGTTCTCACTAAACTCTAATGTAAAGCAAGTCATCTACAAGATGAACTGTCACTCCTAGGAACATCAATTTTAGCTCAAAGTACTTTAAACAGTTTACATATATAAAAGACACAAAATGTAAAATCCCTGAAAATTTAAAAAATAAAGCTTCATAGACATCAAAGACTTTTCAACTTACAAAAGGGATATTTTGGGTTGTTTCCCTAGATTTTTTGAGGGTACTCATCCAACTCATTTGCCACTGGGAATGCTTGGTAGAAAAAAAACCTCAGCATTATTAAAATAAATGAATCACATATGATTTTTTTTAGTTTGCCAGAAACAATTATATAAAGGAAAATTCTACGCCAACACCATCTTTAATATCTAAGGCAGTAAACCTCCAAGGCACTTGAACTGCTCCAACTTAACCTCAACATTTTGTTTTAGGTATCCCAACACAAATCCAATTTCTACAAATCACCCAAGTTTTTAAGATTACCCAAGCTAAAATGCTCAAAGAAAACTAATGTTATATCTTGTTTTCTTTTTTCTTTTTCTTTTCTTTTTTTCTTTTTTTTTTTTTTTTTTTTTTTTTTTGCAGGGGAAAGTTGAGAAATGGTTTCTCTGTGTAGCACTGGCTGGCCTGGAACTCACTCTGTAGATCAGACTGGCTTCAAACTCACAGAGATCCACCTGCCTGTCTCTGGAGTGCTGGGATTAAGGGGTGCGCCACCACTGGCTGGCTCTAATATTACACCTTGATTCAGTAGCCTAGAATAGTCCCTTAAAAGTCCTGCTCCTCTCCCCCACCCTAAGTGAACAAGGACTCAGTAAGCATCTAGTCAAGTGATGCCATTTCCATAAACACTCTTGCTAATAACTGGTCTGCACCCCAGGAGGGCTTCTGTGGCTCGTCCTGCATCACCCGTTACGTACAGCACTTCACTCTTCCCTTCCTCTAGAAGCCATTTTGAATACTAGTATCTTATTTGTACAAGGTTTACTTGCTATAGCAAATAAGTCTTTCCTTGCTCTAGTTTCTGACTTTCCTGCGTACAGGGAAAGGAAAGTCAGTTTCTGTTATTTCATTTCGTATGTCAAACTGTGCTGCAAGGACCAATTTGGAGGGAAGAGTGAAGCTCGTGAGCTCCTACAGGGAGAGGTCAGGGCAGAATAAACCCTGAACCTAACTGGAACATGCATAAATACATAAGATGAACACTCCTTTCCAACACCTCAAATACTACCAAGATTTCCAGATTTCACAGAATCACAATCTTCTAAGAGGGGTAGAGAGACCAGTGTAGCGCGCGCGCGCACACACACACACACACACACACACACACAAACACCTGCCAGGATGCGTGGCACACTCCTGTAATGTAAGCAATTGAGAAATGAAGCAGAAGGGTCACATGTTTCAGGGCAATCTTGGCAGTAAAGGGTTCAAGACCAGCCTGTACTATATACATGTGAAGCTACCTGAAGAGAAAACAAACTATATAATCACTACTATTTCATCAAAGAATTGTGTTCCCTTTAAAATTCGTAAATAATAGTTTTAGGAAAAAAAGGATTATCTTTTAAATTCAATAGATTTAGTCTTATAAAAAGCAGACCACATTCTCATTCCACACAGAAAGTGATAACAGTGTCATAGGAGAATGACACTATAACACACTGCAGCGTTTGAGAACCATAGGTCTAACCTGCAAGGTCCCCAGAAGAAAGCAGCTGTAGTACATGTTGAAAACAAGTATTAACCTCTCCAATAACAAGAAATGGAAGCCTGGAGGAAGTTTGGGGACTCTCCCAAAGTCACAGGTCAAGAATTTTAACTCAGATTTGTATATCTCAGAGTCAATTCCCAACCATCAAGCTAAACTTTCCCAGTGGCATAAAGTCCCACTTTTATCCAGCCACTTTTGGGACCAAAGACAACCAAAGCATTTCCTAGACAGCTGGTGGGAGTGAAAGGCGCATCATTGGCCATTACTCAGACTAAAGCTAAATGGAACTCCTGACCTTTGCCCCATTAATACCAAGCTCCCTGAAACTAAGCCAAGCAGCCCAGACAAAGCACACGTACAAGACTCCTGCCTCCAACCACACCACTGCAGACCCTATGGACATCCCCTATTGCCTGGGATGCAGCGAGAAAAGTACTCTTGAAAAGCAAAAGGAAGGTATTTTTTCTTAAGAAAAAAAGAAATACTCCTACAGCAACTCTGACTAAAAACAAGCTTGCCTTTAAAATGTTACAGCCCTGAGCCTCATTCTACAAACTATTACAGTGTTTTACAGGTTAAAATACAATTTCTTCCTATTTAACTATCTAAAAAGCAAAGGACATGAAACCCCACAGATTTTGAGCTCTTAAAAGTTTTCAAAGTGCCGGGTTGTGGTGGCGCATGCCTTCAATCCCAGCACTTGGGAGGCAGTGGTAGGTGGATCTCTGTGAGTTTGAGGCCAGCCTGGTCTACAAGAGCTAGTTTCAAGGGCTGGAGAGATGGCTCAGGGGTTAAGAGCACTGACAGCTCTTCCAGAGATCCTGAGTTCAATTCCCAGCAACCACATGGTGGCTCATAACCATCTGTAATGAGATCTGCTGCCCTCTTCTGGCATGCGGCCATACCTGGAGGCAAAATGTTGTATACAAAATAAATAAATCTAAATTTAAAGAGGAGGGGGGCTGCTTTTCCAGACCTGGCCGAGCAGGAGGCGCCATCATGGGTGTTGACATCCGCCACAAGGACCGAAAGGCGCAAGGAGTCCAAGGGCCAGGACATCCACCTGCGGCTGCTGGTCAAGCTGTACAGGTTTCTGGCCAGGCGAACCAACTCCACCTTCAATCAGGACGTGCTGAAAAGGTTATTTATGAGTCGCACCAACCGGCCACCTCTGTCCCTGTCCCGGATGATCCAAAAGATGAAGCTTCCTGGCCGAGAAAACAAGACGGCTGTGGTTGTGGGGACGGTCACAGATGATGTGAGGATTCTCGACGTGCCCAAACTGAAGGCGTGTGCACTGTGGGTGAGCAGCCGGGCCCAAGGTCCCATCCTCAAGACTGGGGGTAAGATCCTCACCTTCAACCAGCTGGCCTTGGAGTCTCCCAAGCGCCGTGGCACTGTGTTCCTGTCTGGTCCTCACAAGAGCCGAGAGGTGTACCGCCATTTTGGCAAGGCCCCAGGAACCCCACAGGAACCCTATATCCGCTCCAAGGGCCGGAAGTTTGAACGTGCCAGAGGCAGAAGGGCCAGCCGCGGCTACAAAAACTAACCCTGGATCTTACTGTTATTAAAAAATAAAAAAATAAAAAAAAGAGCCAGTTCCAGGATAGGCTCCAAAGCTACACTGAGAAAACCTTCTCGGAAAACAAAACAAACAAAACAAGAAAAAAACAAAACAAAATTCAAAGTAAAACATAATCTTCACATGTATTATATGATAGATATATGTTATTCTTTCATCCCTCTATGGAAATCAGAGCATTTGAATAAAACTATTCATATTAATCAAGAGTACTTTTATTGGGCTGGGAATGGAGTTTGGTGGTACATCACCTATTTGTTATAAATGCCTGTGATAGAAGGTTTGATCGGACACCACAAAAAAAAAAAGTATTATAAAAGAGCCAGAGAGATGGGGCTGGAGAGATGGCTCAGAGGTTAAGAGCACTGACTGCTTTTCCAGAGGTCCTGAGTTCAAATCCCAGCAACCACATGGTGGGTCACAACCATCTGTAATGAGATCTGATGCCCTCTTCTGGTGTACAGGTAAACATGCTGCATATATAACAAATAAATAAATATTTTTAAAAAAAAAAGAGCCAGAGAGAAAAAAAATATTAATACCATTTTTCCAAAAGGTAATGTTAACAGTCACTGTCATGAGAATCCAAGTAATGTCTCTGAATATCAGAGGCTCTTAATATCGAATTAAAAATAAGTCATACACATTAAAAAAAAAGAAGAAGAAGAAGGGAGGGAGAGAAAGAATACATCAATAGCCTCCAAATCTTCACAAGTTACTTAGCAGACAAGCCTAAAGCAAAGAGCCACTCCGGCGCTAAGGTGACCAGTGAGTCTGAGAGCCTGAGCTTCCTGGAAACAGAACAATCCTAACACAATATTCTGCTAGCAAAGTCACGAAAAGTTCTATTTCTTGATTTTGTTGTTATTTGTTTCAGAGACCAGGTCTTAGGTAGCCTGGGCTGACTTCAACTCCTGGTGTAGTAGAAGATGACCTTGACCTTCTGGCCCCACAACTCCTTCAAGTGCTAGAGTTAGAGGCAGGCATAGCGCTAGTCTAACCCACAGTCTAGGGCCTCAAGTGCTAAACTATACTCGCAGCCTGCCTCAAGTGGATGTTTTTATTTTTGTTTTTTGGGTTTCTGTTACTGTTGTTTTTGAGACAAGGACTTTACAAAGTCCCTGGAATTTACAAAGATCTGCCTGCCTCTGCCTTTTGAGTGCTGAGATTAAAGGGCACCACCACAGGTCACAGGATTTTTGAACTTTCTAAAATTAGATTTAGTGTGTATGTGGGGGGGGGGGGGGGTCTGTGATGTGGGTACCATGGCCTGCAAGTGGAAATCAAAGAACAACTTCAAAGTTGTTCTTTCCTTCTACCATGTAGGTGCCAGGAACAGAACTCGGGGCATCAGACTTGTCAGCAAGCACCTTTACCTGCTGAATCATCTAGACACCCCTCAACTGAATTTTAATGAACAGATTTTTTTTCCTACTCCATCTGAATTTATAGCTCAAGGAAACTACACAGATTATCTAATTCGTTACCCACTGCATAAAATATACTCAGTGTTTTTCTGTTTTTTTTTTAATTTATTCATTATGTACACAGTATTCTGCAGGCCAGAAGAGGGCACCAGACATCATTACAGATGGTTGTGAGCCACCATGTGGTTGCTGGGAATTGAACTCAGGACCTTTGGAAGAGCAGGCAATGCTCTTAACCTCTGAGCCATCTCTCCAGCCCCCTGTTTTTCTGTTTTAAACAGATGCCATTTAAATACAGGGCTGGTTTTGCTGCTGCTGCCCTGGTTTTATTCTCTCTACACACTCCCTTGGCACTTTAACCTCCTTGTACAGATTCAACAAGTAGATCCATCTGAATAATCTACTTGTGTTTTCCCTCTATTTATGTTTTATATATGTCTAGCTCTGACCTCTCTCTTGTAACATAAACCTCCATTTCCAAAAGCCTTCATGTAGTTCTAGCAGGTAAGTATGTTCAAACCTGGCATGCCAGGCTTGGAAGCACACGCTGGCAACCACAGCTTCTCTGGAGAGCTAGGCAGGAGTATGAATGTGAGTCTTTACCCCATCTTAGAACAATGGAACCTAATGATGCAACTCATTGCTCACATCCCTAGTAACCACCATCAACAAGATCCAGTTAGAAAGTGTAGCTTTCTATTTCTGCCTCCACTAAACCCTTTCCATCAGGTCCCTCCTCCCTACTGATGGGTGTTAGCTAGGCCCTGCTGGTCCTTGGTCTTTATCCTATTATCATCACTCTCAGAATGCACAGCACTGCATTAATAGTTTGCAATAATAAATCAATCTGCACACTAAACTATCACAAGTACTCCTTGTTTTTTTCCAAATGCTGAACTTCTCAATACAGCATCTAAACATGCGCCTCAACTTAAATCCAAACTTCACTTCTAATTCCAAAATAAATCATCCAGGTCATCTGGTACACTAACTTTTCCCTACATCATGAGCCTTCTCATCTCCAAAACTGTCATTCTCTTTATCAGTCACCAACTAATTTAAAATAGTTAGTTTAAGAGCAGGGTACAATGGAACATGCCTATAATCCCAAGCACAGAAGTGGAGACTACAGATCAGAAGATCAAGGTCATACTTAACTGCAAAGGAACCTTAGGCCTACTTAAGACGCAGGAGACCCTGTCTCAAAAATTACATGAAATAAATAAAAAGAATACAAGTTTATTGGAATTACCAACTTCCCCACAAGGTCAATCTGGCTTCAAAGAGGGACTGATACACTAGCCACATAACTCCAGGGGAGGTTACTGAACATTTGAGACTCAGTATCCAGACTATTCCAAGAGATGCCTACACAGTAAGTCCCTGTCTCAACAGAAAGAAGCTTCTATGTTGTTGTGACAATAATAATAAAATTTAATGCCCAATAAATAATAGCACTGACCCACCCTTGAGTGTTACCACGTCTCTAGTTTTTCATGACGACTTAAGCTAAAACATTTTCCTTTTGTGCAACCCCAAACTTTAGATAAACCCACTCATGTGGTTAAGTATTTACATACATTTCTTTGTTTTCAGAGGCTCTTCCTTTGCTGTGAACAGGGTCCTCTTGCTAGCAGTTCACCATCCTCTTGCCCCTGCTTCCTTTGCCTCTGCATGCACGTCATCACATCCAGCCAATTATGTATTTATACTATGAACCTTGTACAATAAATATCGTCCATCCCTACCAGACTCCAATGTCTAAAGACTAGCCTCAATCTCTGTGACTTAGAGGGCCTGACACAGCATTTTTCATGAAGCACTCAACACCTCCCTCCAAATTAAGTCCCAATTCAAAAGAGGTTTAGTATTCCTAGACAGTGCAATTCAATTCTTCATGATTTCAACACACCTTGGAAAACTATCAAAACATGAATCTTAAGTTATAATGGCTTCGCCTTTATTTGTCCCTACATGGTTCCCTAAAAGAAACTGACACAGAGAAAATGCTCAATATCATTTGACTTGACTTGAGCAATAAAATTTACAATGCCTGAAAGTATATGATTTTTACCAATTTCTTTTTTACTTTTATAACTCCCATAATTTTTCCCTTCAAAATAATTATATCCAGAGTACAAATCCATAACCAAATCTAACTTGACTCATTTTTCAGACTCTAATTTCAACATCCCAATCTTAGGCTCTGAACAATTGAGTATTTCAAGGTAGGTATATAAGAGGCCACATTTTCCATCCAAATCTAAACGTTGTACTCACATTTTTCCCACAAACTTAAAACACACACACACCCCTTTAGTGCTAAATATCAGTAACATAGATTTGGGTGGCTGGGGAGATGGCTCACAGGTAAAGTGCTTGCTGAGCAAGCATGAAAGCTGAATTGGAATTCACAGCACCCACATAAAAGCAGGTCCTATATAGCATGTCTGTAGCCCTTGGAAGAAGACTGGGGGACATGAGCAAACACAGGAGGATCCCTGGGACTTGCTAGCCACACAGCCCAGCCCAAAACTCCAAGCTCCAGGCTCAGAGACACCCTGTCTCAAATAATTAATAATAATAATAATGAGGAAGAGGAGGAAGAGAAGGAAAAAAAGGAGAAGGAGTAGGAGACGGAAGAAAAGGAGAAGGAGGAGGAGGAGGAAGAAGAGGAGGAAGAGGAAGAAAAGGAAGAAGACACCCAATGTGAACCTCTGGCATTACACAGAGACATTTTTTTATTTTGTTTTTTCAAGACAGGGTTTCTCTGTATATAACAGTCCTGGTTGTCCTGGAATTCAATCTGTAGACCAGGCTGGCCTCAAACTCACTGAGATTCACCTGCTTCTGCCTCCCAAGTGCTGGAATTAAAGGTGTACACCACCACCGCCTGGTGAGAAAATTTTTAAATGAAATAATTCTTCCTTTGCATAAGTCAGTTCATGGAATTTGTCACTTCAAACTATCCCCCTTATTCATGATATCACCTTCCTTTCCGGTGGAAGAGAGAATGACAAAAAAGAAAGACAGACAGACAGACAAGACAAAAAAAAGTATAGATCCTAACATAAGCATAATATGAGAAGAGAACATCACTGGTTTGATGAAAATGACTTACGTATACTTGACACTGTGACAACACAGGTCGTTTGTAACAAATGAACTTTCTGGTTATAATTTAAAACTCAATGAAAGTGGAAAATATACCCATTATTTGCTACAAACCTTTCACCGGTAGTTTATACCCTAACTCCGTTTACTAACAGTAGTTACAAGATTTTCTTCTCTAGGAAATTCTAAGTTTATTCGAGCTAAACACTTCATACATTTAAATCAACAAACACACCTCTGCCCAGCTGTAGGAACCTCCGACGCGTTGCAACAACAGCTGGACTACACAAAGAACCTCTGATGAGAAACTGAGGAATATTTTTCTAAGCTCAAGAAATGACAGTTCCAAGTATGAAAGTAAACAAATTTGGGGTAGAAAAGAATACCATTCTCCAGCCCTTTGCAGTCAACTCGAGCAACGTCCCGACTGAACTCTTACAACTGTGACTTCGGTTGAGCACAGAAATTCGAAAGGTTGATTCGGGAATTAGCATCATTTTTTTTTTAACGTCAGCAAGAACACGGGAAAACTCATCTGAAACTACGATTCTCCTCCAATCTTCGTTTTGTTTTTTAAGAATTGACTTTAACAGTTTCAGCTTTCAAGCAGAGTCAAGACCCTTCGAGTAAAGCTACTGCCTCAGTGACCCTCCGCAGGCATCCAGACCCAGTTAGTTTCAAGCCGAGTCCAAACGAACCCAGACGACCCCGACGCAGAACTGGATGAAAAGCCCCGCACAAGATCTTCAGCATCCACACAGGGAGCGCCCCACCCTGGGACCGAGACTACACCCCTGGGACACAGGATAATTGCTGAGCCGGGAAGGGGGGGACAGACCCAATAGGCGACGAAAGTAGGGTACCGCTGTCCAGTGGCGGTACGGCTGTGCAGGTTCCCGGCGCCCGGGTGCACAGACCCCCACTGCGGAGGCGCCGAGCCCACTATAGCCGGAGGGGGGGGGGCAGAGAGAGATGAGGGGGGGTCGCAGCGCGGGCGGCCCGGCCCCGCTCCCGAGTCCCCTCCGCGTCCCCAGCTCCGGGAACCCGCTCCTGCCGCGCCCCGCCCACTCCGCGGCCCCGTAGCGCGCCTCTCCCCGGGCCCTGCGGGCCGCGCGCGCTCCCCGGCGCTCGACGACCCCCTTCCCGGACCCCGACAGCTGAACCTGCAGCGGACAGCCGGGTCCGACGGCGCCCGCCCGCCCCGCGCAGGCCCGCTCAGCTTCCCCGGCTACTCACCGACGGAGCGAGGGCGCTGCGAGGGCGCGGGTCGGCGGCGGCCGCGGAGCTCCGCAACTCTCTCCGCGACCCGATCCCCCGACTCAGAGCCGACGGAGCCTCGGCGCCTGTGTCTACCAGGCCTCTCTCCTGCCCGAAGCCTAGACAAGCACTTCCGGGGGAACGGGGGAGGGCAGGGTTTTGGCACCGGAACTGCTCCCGGGCTGGAGTTGCCAGGCCTCCCGGGAGGGGCGGAGCCTCTGAACCCGGCGCCCGCCCCCGGACTCCTTGCTAACCCTTGTGGCCCCGCGGCCCCTGGGCGACGGCTGGTACCCCTTATTTTAACTGATATTAGGATTGTTCCCCTCTAGCCACCTAATTCTATGGAGGCTCGGAGAATCCAGCCGAGCCCAGTGCGTTCACCCGGCTGGCCGACTGTCCCGTAGTGTTTTCCCCACTTGCTTCTGTCTCGCTTAAAAACGCAGTTGACATTAATCGAAGGCTTACTGAGTGGTAGATAGTGCATTACGCGCTTCGGCTGCGTTAACTATTTTAATCACCTTCAAACTCCTGGAAATCGGTGCTATTCTCTACGTCTTACAGACAAGGAAACCGGCCAGGTACCAAACTTTACTGCAAATGCTGGCTCTTGGTTTTATTTTAATTTGTGGTATGTGTAGAAATCTCGTCTGCTCCATACAAGACTTTTCAAACTATTCAAAGAGAGGAGCCAAACCCTATTCCCCTATATCGTTCATCCTTTTCACATTCAATAAAAGCCGGGATGAGAGGCTCTGGAACCTCAGTGTCTGGAGCCTGCTGTTATTTTACTTTTCATCTTGACGATTTAGTTAACCTTTTTAATTTGTGTGCGTGTGTTCATCTCTGTATTGTAAAAGTTAACAATACTTTAATGCAAGGTAACCCTTTCACGAACTGACCAGTAACAGGCACTAGAGAAGACCTGGAATTTTGAAGCTCTGACCAAAGGCAGGAGGAGAACCCACAGAATCAGAAGCCAGGCAAGAAAAAAAAAAGGGGGGGGAGGTCTTTAAAAACTTCCTCTGCCACAAAATCAGTAAAACGTCAGGTTTTGGAGGCAGGTTTTCTCTCTGGAGCTAGATCCCACGGAAGGAGAAACAGCAAAAGGGCTCCAGCCTGGCAAGATACCTTGTGTCTGTACTCCCAGCAGTTTAAAGACTGAGGCAGGGAGACTCCTGAGAGTTCCGGCCAGCCTGGGCATTTTACAGTGAGTTCCAAAGCCAGCAAGGACTGTGTAGCAAGACCTTTGGAGAGAGAGACAGAGACAGATAGAGAAAAGAAAAAGCCTCTTAGAATTCAGAGAGAAAGAGAAAAAAAGAAAAGGCCTCTTAGAATTTATAGTGTCAAACAAATACTTCTGGGAAGAGTCTTGAAACAGAAAGACAGAGTAAAAGAAAACTCCTTATTACAAATTTAAGATGCAAACAATCCCATCACTAGTGCTGTATTTAAAGTACCGCCTTGTGTTTTATGTAATTGCAGAACCGTTTGTAAACACTTCCATAATTCCCAAGTTCAAGACGCCCTTCCATGCCTCCTAGTAGAGTGAAGCAAATACCAGACTCCGCACAGTCAAAACTTCGGTTGTCTCCAGCCATACCAACATGCGCACACGTGCGCGTGCACACACACACACACACACACACACACACACACACACACACACCACACACACACGCCGAGGCCTGGAGACCTAATGAAAGGAATACTCAATCACAGACTCTCATCTAACTGGTAAGAGATGTAGCCTGGATTTAAAAGTGAATTTGTATTCTTACGAGCTTCTCACCACCTTGCCAAGCAGTTCTTAAGCTTGGAAGTGCAGCGCAATCACCCGGAGGGCTTGTCGAGCCACTTGCTGGTCCCCATCCCCAACCTTTCACTCACCCGGGATAGTGCTTCTCAAGGTGTGTCCACGGTCTAGCAGCTCAGCCTCACCTGAGAACTTGTTAAAGATGCAAATAACCAGGCCCCGCCCCAGACCTTGTAAAGCTGTAACTCTAGGTTAAGCCCTGACAATCCTTGTTTAGAGTCCTCCCCAGCCAGGGCCTTCCGATAAACTCTTGAGTTAAAGAACTACAGTGTTCTAGAAGCCTAGTGTTCACATATATTCTTTCCTAATTCTAGTCAATCTACAGCGTGGGATTGTTTTTGTTTTGGAGGGCTGAGGGCTGAAGTCTGTCTCTCAGGCCATTGGAAGCAAACGCCACTGAGCCACATTCTCAATAAGAAAAAAAAAAAGTCTGCCTGTTAATTAAATGACATTTTGGAACATTTTAATGAGTTTTAATGGGAGTTCTTTTTGATTTGTACTTAAATTGAACCAGATAATTCTGGGTTGGGGTGGGGGGGAGGGCGTTGGAACAAATCTTACTTGAGGACTGTTCGGTGTTGAGGCTTTTACCTGCATTTTCTAAATTAATCTTCACTGTGCTGTGAGGTTTTATGGCCTTACTTTCACAAATGAGAATAGCTGAGACAGAGGTGAAGTAATTGACTTAAGGCCACATTCTTGTTCTGGGGTCGAAACGGGATTACTCAAAGTTCCCTCTAATTCCAAAGCTCATGCGCTTTCCATTTTGTGGCTGGAGGCTGGCGAGCCGAATTCCAGTGGCTCCACCACCCCAGCTATGCGGCATTGAGTAAGCGATTTCATCTCTATTTTCAATTTCTCCGTCTATAAATAATGTTATCGTAAATCTGCCCTTCCCACACGAGAATGTCAAAATAAATGAGGAAATAAAAGTGCTCTCAGTTCTTTGAAGGAAAACAGTAAAAGGGTTGTAACAAGTTACGGTCTTGTGCGTTTAGACACGGCATCCCGTTTGGGAACTTTTTGCTGGTTCTCCCCTTGATTCACACAGAAGAGTGCCCCACCCCCAAAAGTTGTTTAAATTCATTTGCCAGGGTCTCCTTCCCTAAAGAAGATGACAGAAGATCTTTTTTCTTTGCAGGGTGGGGGAGTGGTTTGGTTTGGCTTTTCTAGACAGGGTTTCTCTCTGTAGCCCTGGCTGTCCTGGAATGCTCTATAGAGCAGGCTGGCCTCGAACTCACAGAGATCCTCCTGCCTCTGTCTCCCCCCTCCCACCCCACCCCCCCCCGTGCTGGGATTAAATGCACCACCACAACCCAGGGACAGAGGATCTTCTCTGTGTGATTTTAAAACTTTACAGAGAGCAGGGCCCAGAAGTTCACATGAGTGCTTGTAATCCCAGTGTTTAGCACGTGGAGGCAGTTACAAGCTGGAAGACAGTCTGAAATATACATTGAGCCCCTGACTAAAACTCAAGGTGCTGGGGTTTAGCTCAATGATAGAACGCTTAACACGCCCAAGGCCCTGGGTTTTATCCCCTGCCACCCTGCCAAATGCGTAATTTAAGGGACAGGAATTTCTTACAAGGTTCACAGATCCCGCTTTGTTACCAAATGCTAGCCCACCCCTCACCCTAAAAGCACTTTTAATCCAAACTATTTTTTTTCTTTCCATTCCAAGCACCCCTCCACCCTCCTGCTTCCCCCACCCACCTCCCCCCCACCCCCGCGAAGGAAGACTTAAAATTCCTGTTATTTTATTATGTAGAAGGATTTAGTTCTTAATCTTTATCTCAGACCAGACTCCAGGCCATCTTTACTGACTTAATAGCCAGGTTGCACAACCGCAGGGGATGCTGTTCACAGAGAATACAGCCTGAATGTTGCTCAAGGGGGTGCCAGTCACACCGACCCCATGCCTCGTGGAGCTGCGCAAGGCGAGGGCCCGGCGCTGCTGAGCAGCTATCCCCAGATCCATTAAGGCAGTTTGTTAAACAAAAGAGCTGCACTTCAGCGGTCACCCTTTGCCAGGCCTGGAGATAATGGGGTTCTTTGTTTATGCTTTGTTTGTTTTAACATAGGCCTGATCCCTTACCACCCAGCCTCAGTCGAAGGCTCCACACTTCTCTGTGGCATTTTTCACTGCCTTCCCGATACCGTCCGTCAAATCTTCCCAAACCTAGGGGCGTTTTAAACGTTTTGGTTTTATTTTTCGATAGGCGTTTATGAAGCAGTTTGGGCTCACTTCTAGTTCTCGTTCCTCTTGCCTCCACCTTCCAAGTGTTGGGGTTACAGACGAGTGTCACTCTGCCTGAGTGGAGTCTTTTAAAGGTGAAGATGATCACACTTTGTCTACCTCAACTTTTCTGCCGTCTCTGGCACAGTGCTTGAAAAAACACTGCTTTGGGTGGGGGCACTATGGACACTGTGCGTGTTGAAGTGTACGTAGAAGGGTTTGAAAATCCGCTCTAGAATGCGTTTGTCCCAAATTTGTGTACCGAATTGTACCGAATTTTGTACCGAAAACAAATAAATAACCTCAAAGTTTGCTCTTTTTTTTTAAGATTTTCTTTTTCTTTTTTAATTTGTTTTCAGACTTACTTTATGTGTATGAATGACTTGCCTGTGCCCAGAGACGTCAGAAGAGGCCAACTGGATCTCCTGAAACTGGATTTATAAATGTGTGTGAGCCTCCATGTATGTAAAGGGAATGAAACCTAAACCCTCTAAGAGCATCCTTTGCTCCTATCCATTGAGCCGTTTCTCCAGCCCCAAGATTTATTTTATTTTTAATTATGTGTGTAGGCGTGTGTCTGCATGTGAGTATATATATACTTGTGAGAGCAACTTCCCGTGGAGGTCAGAGACTTTAGATGCCCTGGAAAGTGGTTTTGTTTTTTTTTTTTTTTTTTAAATTGTAAGCCACCCACCGCTGGCACTAGGACCCCTTGGGGGCCCTGGGAAAGCAGTGCAGTGCATGGTCTTGTTTGTTGTCAGTAACTGGTGGGAGTAGTAGTGGGTTTTATTATTTGTGAGTTTGTTTGTTTTGTTTGTTTTCCTGTGTATGAGTGTTTTGCCTCCATGTATGTCCGTGCACCATGTGCAGGCATACAGAAACCAGAAGAAGTCACAGATGATTGGGAGCTGGCCTGTGAGTGCTGGGAATCAAACCCAGTCCTCTGGAAGAGCAACCAGTGCCCTTAATCACAGGGCTCTCTCCTGCCTTTTGTTTGGTTTTTGAGACAGCATCTCAGTGTGTCTTCCCAGCTGGCCTGGGTGGACTGTAACTGTGTAGACCAGGCTAGTCCCAAACTCACAAAGCTTTGCTATCTCTGCCTCTCAAGTGCTGGAATTACAGACATCCACCACGATGCTCAGCAAAGAACCATACAGGCTCTTAGCCGCTGAACCGTCTCTCCAACTTATCAACTCAAAGCTTTAAAATTGAGGCCAGGGATGTAGCTCAGTTTGTAGAGTGCTTGCCTATACAATTCCTTACCTGTGGGTGTAGAGAGATGGCTCAGGGCTTAGGAGCACTGCCTGTTCTTCCAGAGGAGCTGGGTTCAATTCCCAGCACCCACATAGCAGCTCACATTTGTCTGTAACTCCATCCAGTTCAGGGAGATCTGACACCTTCACCCCAATGTACATAAAATAAATTTAAAGAAATTATTATTAGAGAAAAATCCCTGGGCTTGACTCTTCAGAACCACACTGAAGTTTCTTAAAGAGCATAGGAGTGCTGATGCATGCCTATAATCCCAGAATTTGGGAAGGAGAGACAGAAAGGTCAAGGGTTCAAGACCCTGTCCCCAATTTCTTTTTTCCTGGCAACTCTTGAAGCTTAACATACTCAGGAAAGCATCTGGGACAAGGCACCATTGTCTTTGGTTCAGATGCCTCCTGCCTTCTTCATCAAGGTTAGTGAATTGTTCTCCCTCACAAGTAAAATCTCTGCTCTAGACATTAAGTCTGGGCCACTAGGGTAGAAGAGAACATGGACATTTTAAAGAAACAATGTAGAATCTTATTGTAACTATTTATTTGAATGTATTTTGAAAGAGTTTAAAGGTATTTTCTTGGAGAGCGGTTCCCCAAATGGCAAGTGTAGACAACAAATTATATAGTCTACACTAATGGGTTTTGTTTTGTTGTTTTTAACAAAGTGAGCAGCCCAGGCTGGCCTTGAACTCACTAGGTAGCCAAGGATGACGTGAGCTTATGAGGTGCTGGGGATGGAAGGATGGAAGCCGGGGCTTTACGCATGTTAAATACCGGAACAACTGAGTTACATGACCAGATCACCTACCACCACCAGCTTAAAGGTGTTGTAGGTACTAGCTGTCAACTGTTTGGAAAGAGAAAAGACAATATCAGATACTTAGAAGCAACTCTGAGATTGAGATCGGATCTTTCTGTCCCCTTTGTTCTGAATGGAGAAAGAGCCCAGAAGCAGCTGTTTAAGGTAGACAGCAAGGGACAGAGCTGGGCTTAGAAACAGACAGTCTGTCTCCTGAGACACGGTCCTAACCACTAAACTAGTATTTATGGAGCCTTTCCCATGTGACAGAGCCATGCCCGCCTCCCACCTGGAAGACCTGATTTATGGAAGAATGTGCCTATCTCCTCCAGGCCTTTTAGAGGAATCTGTAACAAAGCCACAAGAACCTTCTCATCTCCCTCCCTCAGCTTCCCACGATGTACTGACGTGGTGATCATCTTCCTTCTGAAGTGTACAAACTGCCAGACATCTGAAGTTTTCTGAAGTCTCATATGATACTTGTGTGAAGTTGGTTTTTCCCGAAAGTTACTGCCGAGTCTTCTGCCCATAGTGAAAGATTTTGTTTTGGTTTTTTTCTCGCGGACGATGGATGCAAGCTAACAAGGTCAGCACTGGAAACCAGTATCTGTAGTCACATTGTGCTGGGGTAGAAAGATGGGAGCTAGTAAGAGTGGATTTGAGCAAAAATGTCACCTTGACACAAATGTAGCAAAGCCTCAAAAATAACCTCAAGGGAATAGGCACCAATTTTTTTTTTATTATATTTTGCATTTTATTTTCAATTAGCTATTAAGAAAAAGTATTAGAACTTACACTGGCCTATAAAAGGGTTAAATTAATTGGCGTCTTGTCCCCAGGACTAAGTTATTTAAATGAGTATAAAGAATGAAGGGTTACATTTCCACCTCTACTCTCTTTTTTTTTATTATTATTATTGTGTTTTTTTTTTAAACCAAAGTGGTGGCCCAGGAGCCAGCAAGATGGCTCAGTGGGAAAGGGTGTTTGCCCGAAAACCTGTGGTTGATAACTGGAACGCACATGGCATGTGATTGTCCTCTGCCAACCTCCCTCCTGCCAAACACACACACACAAAACACACACACTATAAATATTTTTCATTTCATTTTAAAAATTGTTGCCCATCTGACTTGGCCTCAGATTTTCCTCCTGAAAAATGCACATGATAAACGCATCTTTCTGTCATGGAGATGTTTTGAGACATAGCTAATAAAGGATTATAAAGCCCAGGTCTTTGAAGTATAAAGCACTGCATAATTACTAAATGCTATAATAATCATCCTTATAATAATAGTAATTTTCAGTCAACACATCAGCCAGCCCCAGATGCCTTTAGTCACCTCCCAATTAGACAAAAGTGTATATGCCAACTATGAAATACAATCAAAATCTTAAACCACAGACCAGTTCCATTCCCTCCTTCTTCCCCTGCAGAATATGAAGGTTGCATGCCAGAGAGAGAGAGCTTAGCCTCAGTGCCTCAGACCAGCTTGTGCAAAACAAACTTCTCTGGCCTGATCCTTTTATTTTTTAAACCACGGTTATTTATTGGTTTGCTGGAGATATGCATTCGTGCCACGGTGCACGTGGGAGGTCAAAGGGCAACTTGAAAGAGTAAGTGCTCCTCCATACACCACGGGGACCTCAGAGACAGAACTCAGCTTCCTCAGCCTTGGCCGCAAGCACCTTCACCGCTGAGCCGGCTCACTAGCCCGTGGTCTGTTTCTTCACCTACGAAATGTTGACTGATGGTGCCCAACTGTGTTTCTGTGAGAGAGCAACAAAATAACACGGAGAGAATCCATCCAGAAGTATACTAGAAGAGCTTAATGAATGTCAGTAAGGACGGCAACCAGGCCCGATGTGTGACAAAGCTTAAAATGGACAGTAATCTAGCCCATGCTTTTGAATAGAAGAGAAAGTAAAGTCAATCCACGCAACTTGAAGAATGATTGAAGCATTTACCAGTTATAGTCCAAGTACTTGAGTGTTAAATTCAGATTGCACAGGGAACGGTGGGCCACTTTATTTCCATTTATAACGGCTGTTTTTGTAATAAATGACTATGTTTTGGTTGTATATGATAGGGGTGGGTTAAAATGTGAAAGTGCCTCTTTCCCACTAGTGACCCCAACCCCTGGCTCCCTTCTCTCCACAGATGTGACCAAAGCCAATGGATCATTATACTGTTTTCCGGGCCCTTACCTGATCTCTTACGTTCCTACAAACAAAATCCAACATTCAGGCAATGTGTGTACTTACAACATTCGTGCTTAAAACTCTAGAAGAACAGAATCTTCCAAAGATTATTTTAAGAATTTAACATTTTTATGGGTTAGTGCTTTGTTTTAAGCCCAACCTGACCTCAAACTTGTGATCCACCTGCCTCAACTTCCAGCATGCTGGGATTACAAACATGTACCACCAAGCCTATCATGTAATATATAGATATATGTAGTATATAAATATATAGTATACATATATATTGTAATTTAATATAATATAAATAATATAATGTCTATCTAATATATTAAAGTTTTCATTGACTTATTTATATATCTTTATGGAATATAGTGTGATATTACAATGCATGTATACAATATCTAACAATAGGATTGAGGTAATTGATCTATTCCTTATTTTAAACACTTATCGCTTCTTTGTATTAAAAATTTTATAATTCTGTAAATTTTGCATTTGTATTTTGAATTTGTATTTGAACTTTGTATTGAATTTCATAACAGTGTAAATTTTTTTTTTTGAGACAGAGTTTCTCTGTAGCTTTGGAGCCTGTCCTGGAACTAGCTCTTGTAGACCAGGCTGTCCTCAAACTGAACTGACAGAGATCCACCTGCCTCTGCCTCCCGAGTGCTAGGATTAAAGGTGTGTACCACCACCGCCCGGCAACACTGTGAATCTTGAAGTACTGAGTCAATTGTTATGTGAGGAGTGTAGCTCAGAGGTAGAGTACTTACCTACTGTACTCAGAGCCCTAGGTTTGAGTACACACACACACAAGTCAGCCATGGTCAGTCAGTATTATGAACGCTGCCCCTCTGCACCCATTAATGCGTGAGTGGTGTTAAACTCTGTGATATTTACCAAGCGGTGATCTAAATCAGGAACTTGCCCATTTGCCATCTTACCTCCCTGAAAACCATGCCTGTTTAAGACTCCTGTTGGAACGAGTTGCAGTGCAAATGCTTCCTTTCTTGGTAAAGCAAATTTCATTTTCCATCACATTTTCAATGCCGTGTAATAGAATCCTTTTCTAATCTCCACAGAGTATATGAGGGCGAGGAACCCAGAAGCCTAGGAGCTTTCTAAACGGTGACTGTGGAGAGCAGCCAAGGATGTAGAATGGTGCCAAGTTCAGAATCCTCGAGTTGCTCCCTGCAACTGCAGAAACGCGTGTACAAAGTGTACTTCACAGGGGCAGAGCATCTCACCTACAAAGAGAGAGCACAGGCGGATAATAGTGGGGATCAGGGAATAGAGTGTTTCAGGAGATAGCAAGAGAATGTTCTCTGAAGAAAAAGCCAACGACTTTTGGAGAAGGAAGAAAGGAGAATTAAGTCAGAAGTCCTCGCTACACATATTTAAAATGTTTCTCTTATAGTAAATTAATGGCCGAACTTTTATTACTCCTACAGCAAGCTCAATGCACTTAAAAAGATACATACAAATGTGGAAATCCAAAGTTATTCCTAATTTGAAAGATGTTTAATTTGAAATATCCCTGGACCCAAACCACTGCAAATGTTTATTGCATGCTTGTTGTGCACGAGGCACAGGATGTTACAGAGAATACCAAGAACGCCGAGCACCAGAAGAGAATAAAAATGCCAGTTGGGGAGATGAGTTGTGGTCTCATAGAAATGAGCCATAAGGCTGGAGTGCATCTCCTGATGAATGCAGAAGGAGTAGCAGAGTCGTTAATTCGGGGAGACCCTTTTCATCATTCATGCTCTTAAGACCAACTCTGAGATGGAACTTAATATTTTAAAGGATTTGTAAAGGACCCCGGCGTTTTTTAAGTATGGCTGTAAGGAAGTTCAAAGCACAACTAGGAACTCTCCTGCCTCAGACTCCCAAGATCTGGAATTACAGGCACACTTCACCACACCTGGTCTTCGGCGTGATTGCAGTTTTAAAGCGTGATGTTAGTCCTTATGGACTCCTGTAGCAAGACCTCCAAGTCAGGTCGCTCTCGTGTTTCCCCTCAACTTCTTACATCTGAAACACCCAGAACTCCATCCTTTGTTTTCCTCATCTATGTTTCCCTCCGTTAGTGATCTCATCCACTTTCAAAGATGTGCATGTTATCTATAAGGTAATCATGGACAGAGGATTTCGGGGTGGGGGGGATCAAGAATTTAAAATGTTACGTTGAAAATGTCTCCTCTACTCCGATAGTATCCAAAAGGAGAAATTCCCACAGGCTGCTGTAGTGCCCTGAAAACAGGCTAGCAAGAGAAGACTCTTCAAGTTCAGTGTGGGCTACAGCCAAAACAAAAACCTGGAGACAGAGCAGAACGGTGTGGTGCGCTGGAGTCAGAAAGGGAACACCATTCTAGGTGAGGGGATGGGATGGGTGTGGGAGGGTCCCTGATCAAACTCCTTTTGACCTCTCCTTCATGCCATTGTTCCTATGATTAAGACCCCAATGTCATCATTTGATTTAGGTTTCTAATAAACTGACGTAGATATTGGGAGAGGTGACAGAGGAGGACTGTGTAGAAGGATGAACACAATGGTACCCTGAAGCTGAAAGCAACTGTAAGCAATCCTATGTTTCCAATATGCTCTCCATATAAATGCTTCTCCCATTGTTTCTGTGACACCCTCTGCTTTTCACTTAAGTACCCTCTTCACAAGTAAAATTTGCAAAGAGTCCTCTTTCTATATTGGAAGGCCTGGCTACTTTTCTATGATTGCAGTTTACCCTGCATTCTGTGTGAGCATAAACACGTAAAATATTTATACATCCCTCCAATCTATAGAAAAGTCACTTTTGGGACTTGAAAACAGACTAGTCACAGATGGAGAGGATGTGAGAGAAATGCCCTCAGTGTGCTGGCTCAGAACTGCAGTGTCTGCCCAGCACTGTGCCTCCTCTCATAACGGGATGCTCTGCTGAATGAGCCCTTGTATGTCAAGATTCAAAACGTTCTTGTTTGCTCCAGTCGAACAAAGCTCTCACAGACAGTGGGATCTGCAGGGCAACCACCGAGTGTATTAAACCAATGTTCCCTCAACCACACTGTGAATGGTTTATCGTAATGGCAGTTCACACCTTCATGTATAGAGGCTGGTGTGCTGTTTGTGCAGCCGTCCTGCACAGAGCCCCACTGACTTCAAAGGAAGTGACATAGAACAGAACCCCAAGGTGTAAGGAGAAGCAAGCAGTATCTCCTCAGAACTTGGCTAGTTTTTGTTATTTGTTTGTTTTTCAGGCTCTCAGTAGAACTGGCTAGATTTATATACCAAATATCTAAAGACAGGCTCCCGCTTTAACAGTTTATGAGTTGTCAAATATGTGGCTATGTATTGAGAAACTAGACACTGAACTGTTTTTGTTGTTGTTTTGGCTTTTTTTTAATGAAGGCGGGAAAGGGGGTTGTAGTGTAAAGAAACCCACCCCAATTCCGATCCCATGGTTTTCCTGGGGTACAAGCCCCCAAGAGGCTGAAGCAATGTTGGACAAGCTTAGTAGTTCTGTATACCGGAAGCCACCTTGATGCAAACCCTAAGAAAAGGCAAAGAGGAGAGAGAGGAGGAAGAGGAAGAAAAATTGAAAATATAAGTGTATATTAAATCTCTAAACAGTGAGGCCTTTCTAAGCTGAAAGGCCAGGAGAAATCACTGATGATTAATAGACTAACCTACCCAGATCTTAATATTTCTACATAAGCAAAATCAAAATAAGAAAGACTCAAAAGGGAAATAAAAACTTGTGGCAATTTTGGAAGGCATAATAATGATATTTCTAATGTATTAGAAATTTCTGCACATTGGCTAAAAGTAAAGCAAATTAAGTTCCAGATGGATGGAGTTAAAAGTATAACTTTTTTAAACTGTTCAGCAAAAATAAATTAAAAGAGACTGTGCAGCCCATGGATAAGGAAGTGGGATATGCAGGGTAACCACCTTCAGAAAGCCTAAAGTCATATAAAACTATAAAGAAACATATCAACATATTTAACCATATAAAATTTAATTTCAAAAATTAAAAAAAAATACAATTAGAGCTTTAGGTATAGCCCAGTCATACAACATGTGCTTAACATTTTAAATTTTAAGTTCTGGTATGTCAAGAAAGAAAAAAAGAAGAAAATATTTTCAATTAACTTAGAAAATATTTACAACAAACAATTCTTTTAAATTTGCAAAGACTCAGTAAAATTGACTTTTTATTAAAGGAATATTGGTATTTTTTTTTCTTATTTTACATGCATAGGTGTTTTGCCTGCATATATACCTGTGGACTGTGTGCATGCCTGATGCCCACATAGGCCAGAAGAGATCATTGGATTCCCTGGAACAGGAGTTAAAGAGGAGGGTGAGCTGCCATATGGGTTCTGGGAATTGAACCTTGGACATCAGGGAGAACAGGCAATGCCCCTAACTGCTGAGACATATTTCCAGCCCCTTGGTTTACTTACTTATTTTTGTTAATGTACTGGAACCATTCATGGTGGTATACATCTGAGCACTCAGAAGGCAGAGGCCAGAAGATTGCAAGTGAAGGCCAGTTTTAACTAGATGGTGAGAAGATACACAAGGAAGAAAAGGAAAAGGAGAAAAATTAAAAGCACTAAAAGTTCCTTAGGAAAACAAACAATTCAATTATTTTACAAATACATACATTTCAATGGCTGACTAACAAGCATTTGAAAAATGTCCAGTTACTTATAACCAACAGACTCAATGGAATACTCTTTTTTTTTTCTAGCTTCACATTAGTTGATAGCAAAAGATGAACCTGTATGCTGTAGTCCTCTCCAATGCAAGCAAATAGAAAATATCTTGAAAAACGACTTCAAAAAATCAACAAAGTGTTGAGGAGATGGCTTGGCCAGGTAAGAGCTTGCAATGAATGTAGAAGATCTGAGAGTGCCTCACCAGTACCCACATGCACACAAACAAACAAACAAAAAAATGAGTGTGTGACCCTGAAATCCCAGTGCTGGGGAGACAGAGACAAGAGGATGCCCGAGGCTCACTGACCAGTCTCTTTAGCCGACCGATGAGCTCCAGTTCAGTGAGAGAACCTATCTCAGAAAATAAGGTGGCTAAGGATGGGCTTAGTTGGTAGAATTCCTGGGGTTTCATCCGTAGGACCACATAAACTGATGGCGCACATCTGCAACATCAGCAGTCGGGGAGGGTGTAGTAGATGTGGTCAGGAGTTCAAGGTAATCTTTAATCCCAGCATGCAGGAGGCAGAGGCAGGCGGATCTCTGTGAGTTCGAGCCCAGTCTGGTCTACAGAGCGAGTTCCAGGACAGCTGGGGCTATTACACAGAGAAACCTTGTCTCAAAAATAAAAAAAAAAAAACTAACTAAATGAATAAGTTCAAGGTCATCCTGAGTTAGAACATGATACGATACATAAGACCCTGTCTTTATATGTGTGTGTGTGTGTGTGTGTGTATGTATATATATGTATATATATACGCACATAAAATATGGTAGAGAAGAGATTAAGGAAGGAAGATTACCATTGTTAACCTCTGACCTACACACACACACACACAAACACACACACACACACACATAAAGACACACATACACAGACACACACAGATACACAGATACACAGACACACACATATACACAGACACACACACATACACAGATACACACACACACAAACACACACACACACATAAAGACACACACACATACACAGATACACAGACACACACATATACACAGACACACACACATACACAGATACACACACACACACACACACACACACACACACACACGGCATGCTCAGAAAATGAGCTTTCCGTCCCTTCCCAGTGAAAAGGCAAACCCGGGGACCAGACAAGCACAGACTTGTCTGATCTGGTAATGTGACAGCCTCAGATGTCCAAAGATTGGCCAGATGCGTGGACTTAAATCCAACTGCTAGAATATTGAGGATAATGGTACGTGTTGTGTCAAAGAAGAAACTGAGAGTGGCTGGGAACGCTGAGGTAAGCAAGCCCTGTGGCCGTAGATTACAGTTGAACCCATCAGTGTGAATGCAGAATTTTCTTTTTGTTTTTACTTGTGTATCACTTCTGTTGTTGTGTGTGCTGTGCCTGCGAGGCCTGGCCTGAGTCCATCACAGCACACAAGCAGAATCACAAGGCAGTCTTTTAGAGTTGGATTCCGGATTGAGCTCAGGTCATCACAATCAACGCAATTCTCCCGCACACAAGCCACAGCTGTTTTTATACCACTGTTGTGTTCACTGCCTGTCACTGTCACAGAAGTCTAAGTGGTCTTGCCAGTCTATGTCCTTCCTGCCTTGCATGGTGTCTGCTGTATTCCTTGTAGTTAATGTTTTTTGTGAATTCAAAACATAGCCACAGAATATATGCCAATGGAAAAGAATATGAAAATATTTACATAAATTTACTATGTGTGGATGAGGAAAGAGCATTTGCCTAGCACTTGAGAGACCAACCCTGGTTGCTTTCCAACACTGGAGAATAAATAAACCAACAAACAAACTTACTCTGTGTTAGGTCCTAGGGATGAAAGAGTAGAACGTAAAATTCTGTTTTACAGGGTTCTCATTGTTGTCGATTTTATAACATTTCTATTTTGTGGCGGTGTGGTTGTGGTGAGGTGCCCGGTTATGTGAGTGCCGTGGTATGCAACTTGCCAAAGTCAGTTCCCTCCTCCATCATGTGGGTCCTAGGGCCCAAACTCAATACACTAGGCTTGAGCCTGCCTTTAAAACAACCCTCCCCCCACAAATTATTTATTTTTAAGAGAATGGCTCTTATAGTCCAGGGTAGGCTCTGACTCTCAGAAAAAAAAAAAAGTGGCTTTAACTATTGATCTCTCTCTGTCTCTATCTCCCAAGTTCTAGGATTACAGATGTGGACCACTGTTCTAGGTGCTATGATAAAAAAAAAAAAAAAAACTCTCACCAAAAGTCATGTAGAGGAGGAAAAGAATTTATTTCGCTTATACTTACTTCTAGGTCACAATCTACCGCTGCAGGAAGTTGGATGGGAAACTCAAGCAGGAATCTGAAGGCAGGCCTGCTTGCTATCCCATGATAGCAACTCTAACCAGGCAGGCGACTCACTCATACCAGGAAATACAGCAGACAGTGGGGAGGAATGCTACTTGGTGACTCATGCACGCTCATGCTCCGCTAGCTTCATTACACAACCCAGAACTCCTTGCCTAGAGACCACACACAGTTGGCTTTGCTCTCCCACGTCAGCTAACAATCAAGACAGTCCCCTATAGGCATGCCCGCGGGTCAGTCTAATGGAGGCAACTCATCAAATAAGGCTCCACTCCTGGGTGTTGCCTGGTTGGGTCACCTACAGATAAAACTAACCCCACAGCCACCAGCCACCGTGCTTGGTTCTCATGTGGTTTACAATCTAGAAGAGGGAGAAGCAAGATATCGCAACTCTGCATGATTAGGGCTGTGGTGGGGAAGTATGGGCAGTATAGTCTGCATGGGAGAAGCTCCTACTCTGTGGGCTCAAGGAAGATGATCACAAAATACTCTCTAAAGGACATGCTCTCCTAGTGAAACCTGATAGACGGATGACTTGGTCATCCAAAATACGAGGAGGTAGGTCAGAGGCGAAGTAGAGCAAATGTCAGAGTGAGGCATACTGTGGAATGTTCAGCATGCTAAAAAAAAAAGTCCTTAGGATAGGCTATGGGGGATAGTTTTGCATGTGCGCATGCGCGCACACCCATACCCATACCCACACCCACACACTTGCAAGTCAGCTAGTCTAGATAAATAAGCTAGCGTCATTCAGCCAATCAAATTTAGGAAATTGGATGAGTACTGAAAGGTTGCATGCAGAAGCTACATGATCAGTTTTATGTTACACAAACTGTATGGGGACAAGTAGTTAAATATTTGGAGAGAAAAAGATCCTTATCTCAGATTACATCAAAATTGATCCCAGGTCAGTGAAAGACTTGAATGCTTAAAAATGAAAATATAAAACTTCCAGGAGAGTTCTGGCCAAGATGGTCCTCCAAAGCTCCCCGTCAATTCCACTTGCGCCAACAGTCAAAGAAAACTGGTCTCCTCCAGAGACCATGACGCATGAGGCTGTAGTCTTGAGGAGGTGGAAAGACACGGACACAGCAGAAAATGACTGAACAAAGTTGGCCTTTGGAATGGCGATTGGTCTGCAGCATCTGCAATCTTCTTCTAGAGTAGGAATTTCGAAATGTTAGCCTAGGAATTGCTTTGGGATTAGTAGCTGGAGTCAGAATGTGGGTAGCCATAAAACAGCCAGATAAGGCAGGCAGGCAGAACACAGGAAATAAGAGGAGAAACTAAGCCAAAACAAACAACACACACACACACACACACACACACACACACACACACGAGTCTAAAGGCTGTTTGAACATCGTGTTGATGGGTAAACCGTGGGTTGGAAAATTCAGACTACACACAGCATGCACAGCAGACATTCACGTGGGTGCTTTAGCTTGTGTTCTCTGCGTTTTGTTTCGTGTTGTTTTTGAGACAAAGTCTCCTGTAGCCTAAGCAGGCCCCAGAGTCACTGTGCAGCCAGGAATGGCCTTACATTTCTGGTCATCCATCCTCCATCTCCTCTTACGCGCCGAGATCACAGGCATGCACCAGCACATCCAGTTTTATGCGGAGCTGGGATGGACTTCCTGAGTGCTAGGCATGCTTTCTACCAACTGAGCTACATACATACCCAGGAAGTACGTAGCTAAGACTTTTTAGCACAAGGAGTCTGATGGGGGAACTGGCCGGAAAATGAAGAGATAGCTCAGCAAGTTAAGGCACTTACTAGCTGCCGAGTCTGCTAACCTGAGTTTCACCCCTAGGATCAACATGGTGGAAGAATAGAATCAACTCCTATAAATTGTCCTCAGATCTCCATACATGTGCTTGGCATGCACATATACAATACATAGGTTAAATATGTAAATATGTAGATGTTTTAAAAGTTTTACCTTTTGAACACTTACCACTCTCTTAAGCCCAGTTCTCCACTTGGCTCTACACCTGCACCTCTTCATCTGAATGTTGTTGGAAGAAACTACACATATGCGCACATGCAATGGTGCCTTGCCACAAGTGCCTCTCTGTGCTACCGCCAGTCACGGCCGTTTCCTGGCCCAATCACATTCTCACTCTGCTCGGCCGGTCAGACTTTCCCTCAACTCTTCGAATTTATCACTGGTCTGCCAACCAAAACCACTTATTTTTATTTCTAATGAATGATATTAATAAGAGCCACCAGACAAGACTTGGCACATATGTCCAATATCATCTCTCCTTACCTATCTACACTTGTTTTTTTTTTTTTGCAATTTTTTAAAAAAACATTTATTTTATTGGTGTTTTGCTTGCATGTATGTGTGAGAGTGTTGGGTCCCCTGGAACCAGAGTTACAGACAGTTGTAAACTGTCATGTGGGTGCTGGGAATTGAACATAAGTCCTCTGGAAGAGCAGCCGGTGCTCTTACCCACTGAGCCATCTTTCCAGCCCGTTGTTCTGCATTTCTTTCTTTCTTTATTTTTTTGTTTGTTTGTTTTTTGGGACAGGGTTTCTTTGTGTTACTCTAGCTATCCTGGAACTAGCTCTGTAGATTAGGCTGGAGATCGACCTACCTCTGCCTCCAGAGCTCTGGAATTAAAGGTATGCACTACCACTGTCCAGTTTGTTCTGCATTCTTACCTGTTACTGTGAGTTTTTTCTTTTCTTTTCTCTTCTTTTCTTTTCTTTTCTTTTTTCTTTCTTTCTTTTTTTCTTTTTTTTTTCTTTTTTTGGTTCCACTTTGTTTTGTTTCGTTTTGTTTTGAGACAGCATTTCATGTCAGCCTGGCTGACTTCGAACTCGCTATGTAACTGAAGATGACTTTAAACCAGTGATCCTCTTGCCTCCACCTCTGAGGTGCTGATACTGCAGACATGACTCATAATACCTTTCTTTGGATTATATTCTTAATGAAAATCAGTCATCTGCTATGTACAGGATCTCATAACTTCTAACCTATTCAGGGACCTAACAATTCTCTCCTTGGGTACAGATGCGGATAGCTCAGTAGCCGAGCACTTGCTTAGTGTGTGACAGGGTCCTAGGTTCCATCCTAGATACTGGAACAAAGAAAGAACGTTTCCCTTCATCAGTTTTCCGTTCTCTGTTGGGCTTTAAAAAAATGTATTTATTATGTATATAGTGTCCTGGGCACCAGATCTCGTTACAGATGGGTGTGAGTCATCATGTGGTTGCTGGGAATTGAACTCAGGACCTCTGGAACAGCAGTCAGTTCTCCTAACCTGAGTCATCTCTCCAGCCCCTCTGTTGGGCTTTTTATATTGTCCTAAAACCCTACTTCCATATCCCTTGTCTTAGTAAAATTCCTGCTATTGCCCTCACTTTCCCCTCCAACCATCCATTTATTTTCTACTTTCTCCTTTTAGAAAAACGTCTTGGAGAAACAGCCTACCAGTAGCCACCCTGCCTCACTTTTCTCTGCCTACACTGTTTTCAGTCCATATCTGTCAGGTTCTTGTCCCCTCAGTCCCCTCAGTTGGACTATTGTAATAGAATACCACAGACTCTACTTATATCGTGTAGACACATATCAGCTCATAATTGAGGGACAGCATCCAACAAGCACCTTCATGATGGTCATCCCATGGCAAAGGAGCAGAGAGAAGGAGAAGAATAGAAAAAAGGGAATCAGCCTTGTCCTTTTGTAAAGAGCCCATTTAGTCCACTGATGAGGGGCCCAATTACCTCTTAAAGGAAATATCATTAATCTTAATATCTTTAATATTTAATATTGTTAAAATGAAGATTGTATTTCAACATGAGTTTGGGAAAAGGCATTTAAAACCCAGTCCCTTCTAATCCCCATAGCACCTCATCAATTTTCAGGTCCAAATCTCCCAAGACTCTAACATTGCTGAGTCTGGTGAGTGATGTTAGCCCTCATCTTGCTTGATCCATTCACAGCACACAAGACGTTTGATTCTGTCTTATTGAGAGAGATATTTTCTCTCTTGGCTTCCACTGTTGTCTATTGTGTCTTCTGCTCCTTCTCTATTTTGTTGGTTTTTTTCCTTATCTCCACAGTCCCTGAATGCTGGAAGAGCTCAGTCTTTGAATTTCTCCTTCTTAGTGTTACCATATTCACTGTGGTAGCTTAAATTATGATTTATAAGCATTTGCCCTCCCTCTTGTATAAAGATTATACATCTACATTCTGGATTTCCTCAAAATTTCTCCTCTAAGAAGAATATGCAGCATGGCTCCATTGCAGGGCTGGGTTACTTTTGCGGCTGTTAACTTCCAAATAAGGCCAAAGCTAGAAGGCACTAGAATCAGGCCTACAGCTGGCCCTTAGGCTAGAGAAAATCTGGGATCCACGTGGGTGTAACACTAGCAAGAAATAAATGCAAACAGGCTAAATCCATTGAGATTTGGGTTGTTTGTTTCCTTAACAACAGACTCTTAACAAAAACTCCTTAACAAAACTCTTATTTATTTAGAGATAGGATCTCATGTACCCAAGGCTAGCCTCAAACTCACAATTATAGCCAAGTCAACTTCTGATCTTCCTGCTTATTCTTCCCAAGGGCTGGGATTACAGATGTGCACTACCATTCAGGAAACTGCCTTTAAATCATCCTCAGTTCCAAGCTCATGTATACAATTGCCAAGTTTATTTTGCATTTGCCATCCAAAGGCTTACCATATAAATCCAGTAATCTAAACAGAAGCACATGCTTTTTCCTATCAGCCACGGTCTTCTTTGGGTCTTTCCACTATCAATTGACGGAAACATCAACATTCTAAGACCAGAAACACCAACAAAAACATACAGTCAATCTGACTTCTTAATTTTGCTAATATCCCACGTTGACTCATCAATGAATCTTGTCACTTCTATTTTGAAAACCAACCCAGGCTCTGCAAACTCCACTGCTTTCATGACCTAAGGCATGATCACCTTTGCCTGTACACTGAATGACAGATCAGTCATTTCCAATGGGATGTAAACTTTGCTTTGTCCATCTTAGTCTGAGTTCTTTAGTATTCCTTGAGACAGCTTCTCTGGAGAAGAAAAACAAGTTAATCAACAACTGCCCAGTGAACTCTGCTCAGCTTCAGGTGGGCCAGAGATAACAGGTTATCTTTTAACTCCCTTTAATCAGGAGCCACCACCCCATCACTATCACCTAGTTCAAGCCACCATTATCTTCACTTGGGTTATTTTGAAAGCCACCACACTTACTCCTGTTTGTCCCTCCTAGTGGGCTTTTTAAAAAGTGATGGTATCGTACCTCTCATTTGCTCAAACTTTCCTTCAAATAGCTTCTTCCCACTTCTCCACACCAGGAAGAGAAAGGCAAGTCATTGGAACGGCTTACTTCACAGGGCTCTTCTACGGCACACACTGCACACACTTCTACTGCTCACCTGAGTGCTGGGATCTCATTTGTTGTGAGCCACAGCATTCCTGATCAGCTTAGGCCACAATGGCATCTTCATTGTTCCTTACAGGATCCATTTCTGCTGTCACTTCAAGGCCTTTGCATTTGCATTCACATTTGTTAGTGTTTGTTAGTGTTCCCTCTAGTTAAGATCTTCTTTATCGTTGTTTTGCCAGGGTTTTGTTTATTGATTTGCTTGCTGCCTTCCTTTCTTTTTTCCTTCTCTCTCTCTCTCTCTTTCCTTTCCTTTTTCCTCCCTTCCTCCCTCTCTTTCCCCCTTTCTTCCCTCCCTCCTTTCTTCCTCCCCTTCTCTCTTTCCTTTCCTCCCTTCTTCCTTCCCCTCTTTCTTTCCTTCCTTCCTTCCTTTCTTCCTTCCTTCCTTTCTTTCTTTCCTTTCTTTCTTCCTCCCTTCTTTCCTCCCTCCCCCTCCCTTCTTTCCCCCTTCCTTCCTTTCCTCCCTTCTTTCTTTTCTTTTTCTTGAGCCCAGGTTGGCCTTAAACTTGCTACACATCCAACAACGCCCAACCTTGGACTCCTGATCCACCTGCCACCACACCTGGCTCCTAGGGTGCTCTTCCATCACACATCTCTTTGGCCTGCTTTCTAATCTTAAGGGTTTGACTTACATTCTTCTTAAGAGTGAGGCCTTCTTGGCCACTATTTTAAATCGCCTCACCCACTATCCTTCATCCCTACTTTCCTCTCTATAGTGTTTATCACAGAGTATATAACATTTTATATATAATAAATTCTGCTTATTGTTACCATGCCTACACAAAATATAAAATGCTTCATAAATTTCAAACTTTTTTAAAAATCTTTTTACTTCATTAGTGTATCTTCTGAGAATGGTAAAGCTCAAAAATTATTTGCCAAGACAATCAATATAATTAACCAAATATAATTTCCAGGATATACAAGGTACTCTTTCATGTCAAAAAGAAATAAAAAGGTTGGGATATAGCTCAGAGGTAGAATGCTTGCCTAGGATGCACCAAGTCCTGGATTTGCCCTCCAGTTCAGGGAAGTGGGGAAACAAAAATAACCAATTGAGGAATTAGCCAATGCTATGAGTTTATAGGTAAAATGTGTAATCAATAGCCGTAAGGAAAGAGATTCACATCACTAGTGATGAGGTATACAAAATGAGATCGTTTTGTAACCATCTGATTTATAAAAATCTATAAATTCTTAATTACTGAAGAGATTCTGAGGACCAATAAGTCCCATAATGCTGGCACAGTTGGGAGGCTGGGGACATGAAACCTGGCAGTGCACAGAGTCATCCATGGGGCAGTTACAGTTTTACGTCCAAAGCAGTCAGTACCAGCTGAAACTGGTCACAGCATCCTTCTGACAGTAGATGTGTACAAAAATGTTCATAACGTTGTTAACAATAATCCCCAGCTGGAAATGCAAATGCCCTTCAGTAACATAAGAAATACATGAATTCTGGGAATGTACATAATGGGATATTTAATAACAATGAAAATGAACCTACTCTTGCCCAACATACCAGGAAACCCTCTGAAATGTCATAAACGCAGGGCAAGGTCACCTGAATGATGCAATTCTTAAGGCAGTCCAGAGCAGGGCACGAGTCAGACTCATTTCTCAGAATTAAGCAAGAAAAGAGCACGGCAGAGGGTTGGTTGGGTTTGAATGCAGCTCCTCTTGCTTGACAATATGGAAGGAACCCTCACCCGGTGGGTTCAGTTCTAAACCATGTCAAATGAGTACATGGTATCATCTGGGATGGTTTGACTGTGCATGCTACAGTGTGTTTTCCTGTGTGTCATTTAGCCCTCTTTCGGCAGCATTGCCAACCGTTTCATTGACCAGGTAAGGTGTTCAGTGCCATGGAAGCAAGGACACATAAAGGTGGCTCTTGTCCCCTGAGGGTTTGGAAACTAGATGCAAAGGTGGTACTAGCATGTGATGAGGTACTCGTTTAGAATATTTAAAATATATCGCTGGGTGGTGGCGCACACCTTCAATCCCAGCACTCGGGAGGCAGAGGCAGGCAGATCTCTGTGAGTTCGAGGCTAGCTGGGTCTACAAAGTGAGTTCCAGGACAGCCAGGGTTACACAGAGAAACCCTGTCTTGAAGAGGGGAAAAAAAAAATCTATTCACTGGCACATGGCAATAGTCCCAATCTGGGAGGCATATGGATCGTTTGAACCCAGGAATTTGAGGCCACATGAGACTCCATCTTATAAAATAAGGGGTCATCAGTTACTACACTAACCTTTCTGGAAATTCATGTCAGGAAGGGACTGTCTCTGATTGTAGTAGACAAGGAGATTTCTAAAAGAAAGTAGAATTTTAACCTTAAGTCTGGTTAAGGTTTCAGTGGGCTCATTAGGGGGAAAGCCAGTGGCTAAGACTGACTGATGTGAGAGACTCTAAGTGGGGTTCGCAGAAGGGCTTTCTTGGTGGAGCCGTAAGATGAGTCACGGAATAAATATAGAGACGGCTCAGAGTAGAGACAGGTACATGAGGAGGCAATGATAATTCATGGGACAATCTTGAAAGGGATGCTCAAGGGTTTCTGTTTAATAGGCTTTTGGCTTTTGTTTTTAATGAAGCAGAGTTGGACTTTTATAAAGGCATTGTAATACTGGCTTGCTCATGGGGTGACGGGCAAAGGAAGCCCATGTGGATGGTTGTGATGGCAAAGGAGGCCCGTGTGGATGGTTGTGATGGCGAAGGAGGCCCATGGTTGTGGGCTTCTCAAAGATGAGTCATAGAAACGAAGTGTGGGCATGGGCTCTTGAAGAGAGACTCACCTTAACTCACTGCATTTTGATGTAGGAATAATTTGGTTTAAAATATTACAGAAATCTGGGTGAATTGGGTGGTGGTGGCCATGAATTTAATCGAGCACTTGAGAGGCAGAGACAGGTGGATCTCTGTGAGTTTTCAGCCAGCCTGGTCTACAGAGTGAGTTCCGGAACAGGCTCCAAAGCTATAGAGAAACTAAAACTCGATCTCAAAAAACAAAACAAAGCAAAAAAGAAAAGAAAGGAAAAGAAATCTGGGCATTGACTCAGACCTGTCATCCCAGCACTCCAGAGGACAGGAGGACTTTTTAGTTAAAGGCTAGCCTGGACTGTGTGGCAAGACCCCTGGGAGGCAGGGAGAATACAACTATTTTTTTTAAGTATGCGAAGAATGAACTGGTAATAATATGCTAATTAGTTTAAAGGGACATATGTATTTATTATGAAGTGGTATTACATTAACCACTCTTCTTTTAAAAATATGTTATTTTGTGTTTGGATTACCTGTATGTCATGTGCATGTGTGGTCCTGTCAGAGGCCGGAAGAGCCTGTCAGATTTCCCGGATCTTGAGTTACAGACTGTTGTGAGCTAAGTCACTATGTGGGTGCTGGGAAGCAAGCGTAGGTTCTCTATTACTCTGCACTGAGGACCTATCTCCCCAGTCCCAGTGTTAGCTGCTCTATGCATTCAGTCAAGTTCATCCTTACAGGAACTCCGTGTGGTAGGCTTCACTCTCTTTACTTCTTAGAAATGAAATTTGAGTCCAGAAGGGGCACATATTTTAATAAATTCACACATCAAGAAGGGTCTGACTCACACACAGATTCCGACCCCTTTCCCTTATTCCAAAGTCAGTCCTTTTATTCTCTGGTGTATTAACTCTACTGCAGTTCTACAGCAGGATCGGTTCCGCTCCAAGGAGGTATGAAAGGAAAGGAGTGTCACGTCAGAAGACTAAAACACACACACACACACACACACACACACACACACACACCAAACAAACCCAAAGATGCTGAAAGCAATGGTTTTAATCTGGAGGAAAGCTCTGACATTTATGGATTTGGTAAGCACTTCTAGATGATCCCCCACAATTCACCAACTGGACTGAGAGACCCATTTCTAATGAACAGAGATACTTTGTAACCTAAAGAGGCATTCTGATTCTTGCCATGAAATTCTAGAAGTCTCCATTAAATGAAGGAATGGTTAGAACCCCAGGTCATCTCACTGGTCTTGCCCTATGGTAGAGAATTTGGAGATTACCATGATAGATGCTCATCCTAACATCCCAGTGGTCTGCAGCTACAAAATTAAAACAAATAAACAAACAGAATCAGCACGTGTATCTGGCAACTTTGCTTCTAAGGCATTGGAATAGAAATTTGGAGTCCACAGTTCGATGCACTTGTATTAGTTTTGGGCCGGAGAAGTTAGGCGGGGCTATCATCCTCTCCTTTCACTATTGCTTCTCACCAGCACAGATACAGCGGTGGGAATTTCTGCTATGGTTCCAGGTCCTAGATTTGAGGATACAGGAGCACAGCGGCAGTGTGGAGAAGGCAGCTTCCTGAGCATCAGGACACAGGACACAGATAGTCCAGCTTGAACCTTGACTCAGTCTCCTCAAGACAGCCTCGTCTTCCTTTTAAGCCCTCCCGGTGAATTTGGCAACTCATAATTACTTGGATCTAATTTCTTTCCATTGCCAATAGTACCTGCATCGTTTTCTATTTTCTTTAGTGAACCTGGCTGATATACCTATCCAGGTGGTGGGGGTGGGGCACTCTAGCTGTCTGCAGAGGGTGAACCAGAAAAGCCCTGGACCCCGAGACAGTTGAAGAATCAATGAAAGGCTGCATATTGATCGCCGAGATCTCTAGTCTTTTAATACTAGTGGCAGACAGAATTACTTCAGGGGGGAGATTAGTCTCTGTCGCCGGATCCACTGGTTTCCTCAGAGAACCTTTGAGGAGAGTGGGTAAACACCCTGCCAAACAGAGCAGCACTCTCGAGGCACTAGCGACCGTTTTTGTCTCCGTTGATGGATGGACTGTGGTCCTGGGAATCAAACCCTGGCTGGATGGCTGTGCTACTGTGTCACCAATTTGCCTCGTTGTTTAGATAAGACACACCAACAATAAACAGCTGTTAGAAGAAAGATTCTAATGAAAAATGGAGATGGGGTGGTGCTTCTGCAGAGCTGGCTCAGTGGTAAAGAGTATGTACCACTTTCTCCTTCCTTCCTTCCTTCCTTCCTTCCTTCCTTCCTTCCTTCCTTCCTTCCTTCCTTCCTTCCTTTCTCTTTCTTTCTAAATGAGAAACTGTGTAGCCCTGGCTAGCCTGGACCTTGCTATGTAGACCAGGCTCACCTTAAACTCACAGAGATCCACCTTTCTCTGTCTACTTTTTGAGCCCTTCCAGTGAATTTGGTAACTCCTAATTACTTGAATCTATTTTGCTTCCATTGCCAAAAATATCTGGATTCTGAATGCTAGGACTAAACGCGTGTGCCACCATAGCTGACTGAGCACAGAGTACTCCGTTAGAGGACCTGACTTTGTCAGCACCCAAGTCTGGTGGCTTACAAACCCCTGTGACCCCAACTCTAGGGGATCTGATTCCCTCCTCTGGGTTCCACAAAAAACTGCACTCATGTGCGCATATCCTCTCCACACACACACAATTAAAAAAAATTTCTTTAAAGTAGAAATAGTGCTAGAGAAGTAGCTCAGCCAATACCGTGCTTGCCCTGTAACACAATTAATAAAAGCCCAGAGACAGAAGTTAGGGTTCAACCTGAAGGTCAGAAAAGCAAAACAGCCAGCCACTGACTCTTACCTCTACCTCAGTCTGAAATGGCGATCCTGCCTTTAGGAATCTCAGAATGAGACTCTGGGAGAGCTGTCTCCTTCCGTTTTATATTCCTCTCTAATGTGGGATTAAAGGCGGGCACCACTACCACCCAGTTTCTATGGCAAACTAGCGTGGCTACTGGGATTAAAGGTGTGTGTCACCACTGTCTGGACTGTAAAGCTGACCAGTATGGCTGCTTTATTTTCTAAACTTCAGGCAAACTTTATTTACTAAAATACAAATGAGACAGCACGACCCGCCCTGAAGCATGAACACCTAAATTGGGTGGGTCTGTCGAAGCTACTTTGTAATATCAGGTGTGGTGGTGCGGGTGCCCAACACCGGTGGCGGTGGCAGGAGGCGGAGGTCAGAGAATCGCTGGGATTCAGTTACCAACCATTGTAGCCTAATTGTTGAGCACCAGGACTACGGCAGGCCCTGTCTCACATGGCAATGGACGCACAAAATAATAAATAATTTGAAAAACAAAGATTTCTTTTTTCAAAGACGTATTTCTGATCTTGAATTCTACAGAAGCTACCAATTGTGAATGAGAGTGGAATAAAGACATCTCAGATACACAGTCAAGCTCTCCAGAGCCCACTGCAAGAAAACACTTGTTAGGGAGCTATTAGAGACAGCATTTTACAAAACAATGGAGAAACCAAGAAAGAATCTACACAGAAGTTGGACGGTGGTGGTGCACGCCTTTAATCCCAGCACTCACTTGGGAGGCAGAGGCAGGTGGATCTCTGTGAGTTCGAGGCCAGCCTGGTCTACAAGAGCTAACACCAAAGCCACAGAGAAACCCTGTCTTGAAAAGTCAACCCCCCCCCCCCCAAAAAGAATCTACATAGAATCAAAGAAAATGAGACTCATACAAAGTAAATAAGAAGACATTAAGAATCATGACTGGCCTCCTGTACAGAACAGCCAGGCTGGTACAGGACAAATGGAGACCACCTACTTTCCCCCTGCTACTAAGAGGAGGGACGGGGACATGAAACAGAGTCTGTGATGTGTGTAACTACAGAGGAGATTGTACAGTTCTGGGGAGGGAAAAAATTAAGTTGTGACAAGTACACAGAAATCAGAGCAAATAGAAAAAATAATTTATTCAACCTGACAGTGATGGTGCGTGCCTTTAAACCTAGCCCTCTGGAGGCAGAGACAGGCAGATCTCTGTGAGTTCGAGGTCAACCTGGTGTACAGAGTGAGTTCCAGGATAGGCTCCAAAGCTACACAGAGAAATGCAGTCTCAAAAAATCAAAAAGAAAAGGCAATTTATTGAAGTAGTTTTATAAAAAAAAAAAATAAAATGTCATTCTAACGTGTTAAGTGTCTCAACAGTTGACAATATTTGATTGGTTCTTGAATGGAGAACTACTTGCTAGCGCTACTGGGCAGGCTAGAACAGTAGAAGATTGACATGTAGCTAACCAAAGTAGAAGAGTCATATATGTATGTGTAGCCGGAAAGAGCAAAATCTAATGGTCAGTCAGTGGGCAGCAAGTAAAAACAAAATTTTAAACACAGAGGCAGGACCAGAGAAGTGGCTCAGTGGTTAAGAGCACTGGCTGATCTTCCAGAGGACCCTGGTTCAATTCCCAGCAACCACACGGTGATTTAACCATTTCTAACTCCAGTTCCAGGGGATCTGAGGCCGCCTTCTGACCTCTGCGGGCACCAGGTACCAATATACACATATACATATACACATGCAGGCATGATACACACACAAAAAATAAATTTTGAAAAATCTAAGGTAAAGGCTAGAAAATATTGTAGGCTTTAAGAAGAAAAACGTTTAAGTAAATAGAAGAAACCACTGAAGGAGATAAACATATGATTGTTAATTTTTCATCATTTATTTTAAGATAGACTTGGGGAAATAATTGTTATTTATCCCTAAAAAGATAAAAATCAGTTCACTAAAATGAAATGGAAAGTGTATATTTGGAAATGATCTCATAGAGGGAATAAGAAAGAAATTGTAGGCAAAGAGGATACCACGATTTTTAATTTAAACAACTAGGAAAATATTATTACCACTATGACATAAGGGGGAATCAAGAAAAGCAGTTTTGGGTTCTGCCAAATGGCCTATTAGGGTTAAACCACTGCCAAGCTTGATGACCTAAATTTGATCTTCAAAACCCACATGGTGGAAAGATGTGAGAGAACACATTTCCACAAGTTTTACACACACACACACACACACACACACACACACACACACACACACCTAATTAATTAAAAATGAATTTAAAAAGAAATGTTAGAAAAGTAGTTTTGAGGAAAGATGACAATGTTTGTGCTAGCTCTACGTAAGCTATGGCTAGCCACACTCCTGGTAGGCCTGCCACAGCAGGGGTCACACTAGATTCCATGCTTGTCTGATCTACCTGAGTTGTACTAGATTACTAGTGTGGGCAGTGTAGAGTCCAAATTGAAACCAAGGAGAGAACTTTGTACTTTTCTGGAGTCTGTTAAAGAAAAACTTCATGAAGGATGTAAATGAATAGCTAAGTGAAGTTGGAGACCTTGAAATTAAAACATATATCCCCATATATATGACGGGGATAAAGAAAACCTTAAAAGATACAGGTTATAAAACACTTCCAGAAGTTCAGAAGGATAGACAGAAACTTGATTTTGATGACAAAGAAGTCAGTGGTACACTTCCTTAGGTGAGTTTTGGTCTAGTGGCAGAGGAAGCCATGAATTGGGTATATAGCAGCAATATGATTGTCTTTTAAGAATTTCCAGCTGGGCAGTGGTGACCTTTGATCCCAGCACTCGGGCGGAGGCAGGCGGATCTCTGTGAGCTCAAGGGCAACCTGGTCTACAAGAGCTAGTTCCAGAACAGGCTCCAAAGCTATAGTGAAACCCTGTCTCCAAAAATCAAACAACAACAACAACAAAAAGTTCACAACAGTTCTCAAAACGCAGGTGAGAGATGGACATGGTCGATGGCACCACACAAGAAACAATTCCATGCAAAGGAGAGGGGAGTGGGAGTTCAAGACAGGTTTATTTATTTGTTTTATTTCTTTTTCTTTTTCGTGTGTGTGTGTGTGTGTGTGTGTCTGTAGTCTTGGCTGTCCTGGAGCTTGCTTTGTAGACCAGGCTGGACCCAACTGACAGAGATCTGCCTGCCTCTGCCTCCAGAGTGCCGGGAGTAAAGGTGTGCACTACTCCGCCCGGCCCATGACTTCTAACAAATACAACCCCACAGAAAGGCTGGCTGCCACCTCCAATGCTAGGCTGTAAAAGACTCTGGTTTCTAGGTTACCTGCTTTCTCTTTCTTCTTTCTTACTTGTTTATTGAAGCCAGCTGCCAAGCTGTGAACTGAGAGACCCACCAGGCAAAGACTGAGGAAGGCCTGGGGCCAACAATACCGGGAACAAGGGAGGCCCTCCAAGAGCCACAGAACCTGATTTCACCAACACCCACAGCAGTGAGCAGTCTCTGCAGAGCCTCCTCTGACTTTGGGAGAGACCCTGAGGGCTCAGATAAGCCTCACCCAGATTCCTGACCCACAAAAGCTGTAAGACCAGTAAAAGTTTGCTTTGAGCAACGAAGTTGCAGTTAATTATTTGTAAGATTTATTTATTTTTACCTTAGAAGGTGCTTTGCCTGTACGTCCAAAAGTATGCCTGAGGGCATCTAATTCCCTATGACTGGAAGAACAGACAATTGTTAGCCACCATGTGGGTGCTGGGAATTGAAATGGGTTCTACAGAAAGAACCTGTGCTCTTAACTGCTGAGCCATCTCTCCAGGCCTGTAAGTTATGGTGACTTTAGACACAGTCACGGATGACTAATACAGTGAAGGCCGATGTCTTAAGAATGATCGGTGACTAGGGAATGGGGCAGCCATGAGCTAGGACAGTGGCCATTGCTAGAGATTTAAGGCAGAGCTTCCCCAACTGGAATGTGATACAGATCACTCCGGCTTCTCATTAGAAGGCAGATTTGAGTTGGATAATCATGGGGGAGTCTGAGATTCTGTTTATAACAAATTCCAGGTAGGGTCATGTTCCCAGATTTAAATGCATGGAGCCATAAGGATTTAAAGCATTCAGGTGTGCAGGGGAGAGCCAAGAAGACCACTGAACAGTGGTGTAGGCACATCCAAATCAGTATGCTTGAAAAGAAGGGCAAACTATTTGCTAAAACAAAGAGGCAGTGTAAGAGATACACAAGGAGACTCTGCCCAAGGTGATGTCAGCAAACACAGATAATCAGGTAAATCTGGGTGAAATTTTACAGTATTAGCTGGAGAGTAGGTTCCATGGTTAAGAGCACTCTGCTGCTCTGGCAGAGGACCAGAGTTGTTTACAACAGCTACCTTGGGTGGCTCACAATTACCAACTGCTCCAGCTCTAAGGAATCCAATACCCATTTCTGGCTTCCACACTTATGAGCACATAACACACACACGCGCGCGCACACACACACACACACACACACACATGCACAAATACAATTGAAAATAAAATAAAGATAAAAAAGAAAATTTCAAGTGGGAAGGGAAGTCTCTCATTACAGGCTCAATTATTCTCATTATCTCCCTACATCTATTTAAGAAAACTCAATTTTATTTTACTATTTTGCCTTTGTTTTGAGGCAGGGTCTCACTACGTAGCTCTTGCTGGACCTGAATTCACAAAGATCTTCTACCCTTTTGCCTCCTGAGCATTAGGATTAAAGTCATATGTTACCACACTTGACAAAACTCAATTTTAAAATGGGTGGAGAAGCCATCTACTGAGAGCTTTGTATGCTAGGTCTTGAGGAAACAAAAACAGATAAGAGCTGGTGCCTCCTGAGCAGCTCTCAAAATACAAGATTATGGTAACCTGGCAGACACCAAGAATACTTTTCCCCGAAGATTCACAGTTAGGAGAAAATTCACAGAATAGGTGAGATGTGAGTCAGATCTTTATAGGAGTAGACTTTGAGGGAGAATCCAGGAGTTCTGGAGAGATGAATTTATAAATGAAAATCAAAACCTCTTTCCTATACCAGGAATTTCTAATTTATGCTTGGTCTCCTTGGTGGACAGAGAACGCACACATGGGCCAACATAAATAACATCCCACTGGCTGCTGGTTCTCGCTGCAAGTGAGCAAAGAGACTTTCTGATTATGCATGAGTTGGGATACATGAACCAGTTTTTCTTAAGAGCCTAGTCAACCCAGGATAAGCTGGGATTGAGACTGTAGACTTTGATTTAAAAAGGTAGAAAACCTACAGAAGCCCTCAGGAGTCAGTTGATAATATGACTGTGCCCAGACAGAAACAAAAGGCAAATAGTCTTAGACTTAGGTATGTTGTGGGGGAGGAGTAGAAGACCCTTAAGAAAAAAAAAAAGACTATAAGAGCCCTGTGATGGTGGTGCATGCCTTTAATCCTAGTACTGTGCAGGCAGAGGCAGACGAATCTCTATGAGTGAGGCCAGCCTGGTCCGCAAAGCAAGTTCCAGGACAGCCAGGGCTATACGGAGAAGCCCAGTCTCAGAAAACCAAACCAAGATCAATCAATCAACCAACCAACCAACCATAAAAGAATAAATAATCACTAAAGTGTGGATACTTCCGTAACTTGTGTGCATTTAATAGCTGTCATCCTGGCCACTCAGGAGGCAGAGGCAGGAGGAACTCAAGTTCAAGACTTGCTGGGACTACAGTGAATTGTGCCAACACAGACAATTCATTGAGATCCTTCTCAAAAGCAGAAAGCAAAAAAGCAGGCTGGGGAGACAACTCAGTGGTAAGAGGCTTGCTTAGCATGTATGAAACCCTAAATTCACTCCCTCGCACAACACAGGAACAAAGCAAGATCTGAAGCCTTTGACCGCAAGCGGTACCAATAGAGAAGAGAATTGCGTATGGGTCACTGGGGCCCCTTCAATCACACCTTGGTATTTTGCGTAAGCAAGTCAGGCCAGTTTTCGCTCTCACTTCAGAGCTCTGTTCTCTTCCTGCCTGCTTTCCTACTTGTTTGAGCTGTTGTGATCAAGGGTGGCTGTGAGACTGGGAGCACACAAAGCCACAGTGGGCTCTCGCGCCCCTTCCCTGCTCTCTTTCAAAATGACCTGATCACCAACATCCCCACCTTAAAGTGGTACCCTGTCCTCTGACCATCCTGCTGCTCTGAAATCTTGTGCCTCTATCCGTATTTACTACTTAAAAAAATCACTCTCAAATACCAGGTGAGTGCCCCCAGAAGAAACAACATAACTTTCTGTCTTTAAATTCTTTCACACAGTATCAAACACTTGCCTACGTTTTGCTACTTTGCCACTGTGTCCATCCACGATTTGTCCCAACTGAAATTAAGTTGTTTGCTGAGTTCCCTTTACTAAGTCTTCAAACACACACATTCAAACACACACTTGGGCCTCAGAATAGACTAGATTCTTATCAGTTCACGTGGGTATAGAGTATTCCAGCATGCAGATAAAGCAGGATTTGCTCGGCTATGTTTACACCAAGGATTTGATTTGTTTCCAAATTAAAAAAAAAAATTATTGGTTTGGATATACGGGTGTTTGGCTTGCAAGTGTGTCTGTGCAACACACGTGTGCAGAACTCCCAGAGGCCAGAAGAATATGTCAGATCCTCTGGGACTAGAGTTACAGAGAGTTGTGAGCCCTCATGTGTGTGCTGGGAATCGAATCTGGGTCCTCTGGAAGGGCAGCCAGTGTTCTTAACTGCTGAGCCATCTCTCCTTCCCTGTTGCTGAAGTTTTACTATTGTGAATTAAACTGCCACAGACATCCCTGTGGCTGTTTCCCCTCTTCATCTGCTAACCTGGAGCATGCTCTGTAAGGAAGGATTAATTAATTCATGGGAGGATGGTGAAGAGGGTCATGAGCAAGAAAGGTCACGATCAGATATTTGTCTTCAAAATATCTGCCCAGGGATGGTCGTCCCTGTGCTGAGATTGCTGCAAACTGGAGGTCAAGGTGAGCCAAGTGAAGAACTATGCAGTTGATGCTGCAATAATCCGTGTTGCCGGGCAGTCTAACTCTGAAGAATCCTGCTTAACCGAGTTGCACTGATGAATTTCATCACACCTGCCCAATGGTTCTTTGGGGTTTGCCTTTGCCTGCCACACTGCTGTGCCGTAAGAAAAAGTGCCCTCCGCAAATGGCCATTCAGAAGAGACCTTTCCTTTGCCCTATGAGCAAATCCCTGCTTCAGGACCTCAGGCTTGCCTCAGAAGTGTGGAAGGAAGGCTACAACTGAAGCATGGCAGCGTCTGTGACCTGCGAGGGAGAGCGAGACATTATCTAGTCTAGACACTGGCTTAGGGGACAGCATCTCACATTTCTCTTCTGTTTTCATTTGATCCATTGTAATCCTCTTATTATATTTAAGTCCCGGTTTTGCCTCTCTGTCTTTTTAAGTGCTCAAAATGCCCTGGCTCCTCTGTTTATGGACTCCATTTGGCCTAGAAAACAAGGAGGTGACCTTAGTTGTTTCTGTGGATGTTTGCAGCTTTGACCTCATGGTTCTATGACTCTGTCCACTCTCTGTGGATGGCAGGGCCCAGTCTTGCTCTGACTCAATGTCTTTCCCCTCCATGTTACAATATTACTCATAGCCTCTCTGAGATGTGTGCTCACGACCTATCCAGTGGCAGTCATTCAGCATTCCTTATACCCCCTAGATGCTCTAAGTCATCGGGACAACTGTGTGAAGTTGTACTATTCTCATCAAGGATATCCCTAAGTCACCTTCATACACCCTATGTAACTCAACTGGGGGGGGGAGTCAGCTTCGAGCTCTCATCTTCCACATGACTGAAAATCAGGTGAAGCCAGTTAACCACACCGCTAGTGTTAGACTCAAAGTTTCCATACATACAGACATTATACAAGGGAAGAGTTTCTTACGCAGTTCCTACACCAAAGATACAAAAATCTATGGGCAAGAAAAGTCTTCAAATAATTATTTTTAGTTTTATTTTTGTTTTGTTTGTTTTTGTTTTGGGGGGGGAGGATCTCTCTCTCCATAGCCCTGACTGTCCTAGAATTCACTATGTAGCCCAGGCTGGCCTCAAACTCAGAGTTCCACATGCCTCTGCCTCCCAAGAGCTGGGATGAAAGGCCTACACTACCACACCCAGCCATAATTTGTCCCTCCTTTGACAGTGCGTTTACTCATTTCCAAAGTGAATGGAAGATCTGTGTACTGCACCTACACCTTGATCTCAGCCCTCGTTCCCAGAACCGTGTGACTGTCCCGCACTCGGCCTCGCCAGCAAGAACGACGCGGGACACTTAGGATTCTTCTGCAGTAAAGCTTTATGCGTCTTGAGAGGGAGAGCATAAGCTTACATGGCGGAGACCCAGAATGAGGGGAACCCAGCCCTTATAAAGGAAACAGTCCTCGCTTCTGACGTGTCACTCTTGGATTGGTCCGCTGCCCATTATCCCAGATGATGCCTCGGGAGTAGGCAGGGACGCAGTGGTAGAGAGTTACCAAGCACGTGCGCTGGGATTAAAGGCGTGTGCTACATCACCTTGAACTCACAGAGATCTGCCTGTCTCTGCTTCCCAGGCATAGGGGCCAAAGGCGTGTACTACCACGCCTTGAGGTCACAGAGGTCAATCTGCCTCTGCCGCCCAGGCATCAGGACTAAAGGCGTGTACCGCCACACCTTGGGGTCACAGAGGTCAATCTCTACCTTTGTTCCTTGAAGCAATGGAGAATGTGGTCCGGCCCTCCACATGTGACAGTAGGTTTCTGGGATGTTAACCATTTTATTAGCCTGATCCAAGCTAACAAATCTAAAAACCTTGGGCACAATCCTGGCATGGTCACGGGAAATGTAAATGATCACTTCAGCTGCTCAGAACGGTCTTAGAAGAAAAACAGAAAGGTACTGCCTTCATCAGGAGCACTTGAGAACCCTTGTAAAGAATGAATGAAGCTGAACATCCACAAGAGGAAAATAGGAAACTGCTCTGGGATCACCAGGGAATCCTGGTCACCAAGAATTACTCTTTACACATGAAGGGAAGCACCCTTTAGGCTGGCAGTATAAAGCACTGGTTCTCAACCTGTGGGTCTCGACACCTTTGAGGTTTCCCGCATCAGCTCTGTGATACATTATGGTTCATCACAGTAGAAAAACTATAGTTAGTTATGAAGTGGCAACAAAATAATTTTATGGTCATGGGTCACCACAGCACAAGAAACCGTAAAAGGGTCGCAGCATTGGGGAGGTTGAGAACCCCTGGCTTCACAGACCTTTCTATGCCCCTGTCAAAGCTGAACCACTGCTGTGCTACAGAACGCATCCGTCCGCCCTACTCAGGGGCATCACTCCAGCCGCTTCGTCTTTCCTCCCTAAATCTTCAGCTCTTTATCCACCAATGTTTCAATTAAAATATTTGTGTGTGTGTGTGTGTGTGTGTGTGTGTGTGTGTGTGTGCTTCTATGTGCGCGTCTGTGTGTGTTGGCTGGAGGACAGCTTCAGACAGATGTCATACTCAGGAACATTAGCAACTCCCTTTGAGACAGGGTTTCCTTGACCTGAACTCCCCATTTCGGCTTAGCTGGCAGGGCAGCAAATCCCAGCGTTCTTCTTGTCTCTGTCTCCCCAGTGCTGGGATAACAAGTGGAAGCTGTCACATCAAGATATTTGTGCATGACTTCTGGGGAATCAAATTCAAGTCCTCATGCTTGCGAGGTAAGCATTTTAGCGATTGCATCGTCTTTCCTCCATCAATACATTAACACATCCTACTAATTTTCCCAGCATTTTATCAGTATGTACCGAATTCTCTTTTTTAAATTAACTATTTGAAAATTTCATACAGTGTATTCTGATTATGACCAGTTCCTCTCCCAACTCCTTACAGATATACCCTCACTTCCCTACCCACCCAATTTTGTCTCTTTTTTTTTTTTTTTTGCCAGGGTTTCTCTGTGTAGTCCTGGCTATCCTGGAACTCACTCTGTAAACCACGCTGGCCTCAAACTCACAGAGATCCACCTGCCTCTGCCTCCTAAGTGCTGGGATTAAAGACATGCTCCACCCCCACCCAGCTTGTGTCAATTTTTTTAAACTCATAGAGTCTAACTTGCTTTATCCATTTACTGTTGGGTGAACATCCATTGGAGCATGGTCAACCTTTCAGAGGTCATCATTCCTAAAAATAGACTCTCTCTCTCTCTCTCTCTCTCTCTCTCTCTCTCTCTCTCGCTCTCTCTCTCTCTCGCTCTCCCTCCCTCCCTTCCTCTTTTTCTCTCTCTCTCTGTCCCAGCAACTATCAGTTGTCAATAGCTCCTCAGACAGAGATAAGTCTTCTTTCCCCCTTCCCAATCCATGCTGGGATTTTTCCCAGACTTGAGCCTGCACTCGTCTTGTGTACGCTGTCATGACTGCTGTGAGTTCATATGTGCCAGTGCCCCATTGCGTGTGGAAAGCCCCCACGCCTGGCTCTGGCACTCTTGCTGTCCCCCCTTCTGTAGTGACTCCTGAGCCTTGGGAGGATGAGGTGTGATACAGATGTCTATTTAGGGCAATGATTTTCAACCTTCCTTGTGCTGCAACCTTTTAATACAGCTCCTCATGCTATGCTGACTCCCGATCATAAAATTATTTTCGTCGCTATTTCATAAACTGTAATTTTGCTACTGCTATGAATTGTCATGTAAGCATCTGTGGCTTCCAATGGTCTTAGGCAACCCATATGAAAGGGTGGTTGACCACCTCCCACTCCCCCAGCAAAGGGTCAAGACCCACAGGTTGAAAACCACTTAATTAGGGCCTAAATGTTCTCACTCTTTCATTTCATGCACCTTGACCAGTTGTGGAGCTCTGTGTAAACTGCCATCTACTGCAGAAGGACATGTCTCTGACGAGGGTTTGAGTAATGCAATCTATGCAGTCCAAGTCATTAAGAATTGCTTTAATATTATACCCACTTAACAGAATAATAGTAGTAGGCTCTCCTCTAGAACCCCTCTAGCCACAGGTTCTTGGCCCTGATAACGTTGCCAGGTGTAGGTTTCATTCTGAGCAGCAGGTCTTATGCACAGTCAGAAAGTGGTTGATCACTCCCATGAGATTCCTGTCACTCTGGCTCCAGTGGGCGTGTCTTGTCAGGCTATTCATAACTGTCAGCTCTCAGGGTGTACAGCTTAGTAAGACTGAGGGGACCAAGGGGACAGAAATATGGTGGAGGACGGGAGGGGAGGCTCTTAGGGGAAGGAAGGGAAGCAGGGAGCGAGAACCAACACTGAAGCCCTTCAGAAAGAACACCGTGGAAACCTGTCCCTGTGGAAGCTTCCTAAAGTATGTATGTCGCCTGCTAGGCAGCACCGGCTAACTGATAAAAATCCCAGTGTTAAGAATGGTCTGTGTCTTTTAGCCGTGTTGACCAGTGAGGTCTCATTGACCCCCAAGGTCAGAGGATAGTGCCAGTACCCTCCAGAGCTTGACACGAAGACCCCGTTGCTGGCAGTTCATGCTGTGTCCCGGAACATGAAGAAACCACGCTGACGTTGACCCCGAAGTTTCATCTCTATTGGTTAGCTTCCATGGTGCTGGAAGGAGCTGTGCATGCTAAAAGAGGGGAAAAGTAATTTTCCCAGCTTAAAAAAAATAACACTAGGGGCTGGAGAGATGGCTCAGTGGTTTAAGAGCATTGCCTGCTCTTCCAAAGGTCCTGAGTTCAATTCCCGGCAACCACATGGTGGCTCACAACCATCTGTAATGAGGTCTGGTGCCCTCTTCTGGCCTGCAGACATACACACAGACAGAATACTGTATACATAATAAATAAATAAATATTTAAAAAAAATAACACTAAGCAACAGAAACCAAACCCTTATTTTTTCCCCCCTATGGTGTGCTGTCTTTCTTAGTTTTCTTCCCCTGCAGCAAAACTTCATGAAAGAAATGTACTCTGTTTTCCCCTTGACACATTTAATTTTTAGTAAATCTTATTTAGATATTTGGAGACGTGTCCACAGTCCTAAATGCTCAGTTAATTTCCACGGAATGAACTTTCCTGGTAACCTACCCCTAGCTCAAGGAACGGACAATCATGGCGACCGAGAGGGACACCTGCCGAGGCTGCTCTGCCGTTGGTTTCAGGGAAACCATTTCCAGCACTGTCAGAACATCTTTGGTTTTGAGACTTCGCCAACTGGGCATCCAGGGATGACTCCGCTCTGTACTGCTCTGTGCTCTCAACGTTATACTTGGAGACATCGATCCATTTTGTTATAAACAGCAATGGTTGATTCATTCTGATTGCCCTAGACCAGGGGTTGACAAACTATATATAAAAGTCAGATAGTAAATACTTTAAGCTTTGTGAGCCATAAAGTCTATCACAACTCTGCTTACAAAATCAACTAAAGATAATAGGTAAGCAAATGACCCATTGGCCTGGTGCCCCATGTGACGCTGGGACTATAAGCGCTGATTCTTGCTTAGTGTACAGAATCACACAAAATAACCACATCATAATTTTAAACTCATTTTTATTGCTGGATTTATATGTTATTAGAGTTTGGTTGTTTGATCATGGTCCTCCCTTTTCGTTGAGCTTTAAGATCAACTTTATGGTGATATAATTTACATATAATCATGTATGGCATCCATTCACCTGTCAATCTGTTCTACTCTGGCTTTGCCACCTTCATTCTGGAACATTTGCTAAGTCTCCACGTGCTTAAATCCAATGGCCAATTCTCGGTCTTCATCCAATTTGACTTCTCAGTGATACTGGATCCAGTGGCCATTAGCCTTTCTCTTGAGACATTTTCTTCACTGGGTTTTCAAGACTTTAGCGTTTGCACTTTCCGCCTGCCCCACTGCTCACTACATCTTGGTGTCTTCCTTTCTCAGTATTACCAGGACTCAAGGGAATCTCTCGCCCCTACTCCATCCCTGGACTCTAATACCATCCAAATGGCAATAACGCCCACAGTTGGGTCTACAATGCGCTTTCTCCCCGGCCTCAAGACTTGCGATTCCCACAGCTTACTCTGTCTGCAGCATTTGCAGTCCTTGCATTCTGTTTTCCTATTTCACCTACTCTCAGAGAGTCGGCTTGGAACACAGCAGTTGCCCTTCTACTGGAAACTTCCTGGTTGAAGAGTCAAGTCCTATATCGTACAAAGAGAAGTCTCTTTAAATGCTTATGAGCCCACATCATTGGGTCCTTCTGTCCCCGACCTATCTCTGCTCTAGTCCCCTTCAAACATGCCAGGCATTCCCTTCTCTTGCTGTTTCCTTTGTCTAGTTTCTCTCTCCCCGGATAATCACTTGGCTAATCCTCTAAATATCCTTTAAATTCTTTTGCAAACATCATCTTCTCAATGATCCTATGTTGGCGATTATGTTAAGGTTGGAATTGGCCCCTTGAATCCTCCCTATTCTGTTCTACATTTTTTTCCCCCATCACATGTATATCACCTCCTGGGACACAGCGCTAGTCCTTGGCTAATCATCTACCGCCACTCACTCAAGTCTAATGTCCAACAGGGCATGCATCTTTGCTTGGCTCGCTGATGCGTTCTCATCTCGCAGAAAGATTCCTAGTGCATAGTGGGCACTCAATAGAAGAGATCCGACGAAAGGTCAAGAAAAGAGGAATTTGGATTTCTCTTTTGAAAAGCGTTTGTTTCGGCTGGGCATGGGGGTGCACGACTCTAATGCCAGCACCTGGGGGGGCTGAGGCCAGAGGTTTGCTGGGAGTTTAAAGTCAGTCTTGGTTACAGAGTGAGACCCTGTCTCAAAACAAATAAATATACAAACACATTTAAAAAAAAAAAAAGGAAAGAAAGACTTTAGTCTCCCTTTTGGGTGTATATTCTCACTTTGGATTGAAACCTAAAGGACTCATCTGTCAAGGCCCCAGTGAGTGGTTTGGCAATTATACAAACTACAAGCAGGTCCCCTTAGGTCAGCGGACACCTGAGGCTATTTATTTAGTTGGTGAAAGCCCGGTGTGAGAGCATTTTGGTCCAGTTCATGAAAACAGCAGTGCTCTAACCAGCAGCTCCAATAAATCTTACAGATCCTTGAGCCCATAAGTCCTGGCCTCTTGCCTCTCTACACATCTATTCATCCGACTAAGAAGAGCCCCTTGTTGGGGCTCACAGGGGCTCACAGGGGCTCGGTGAGCAGGAGCAATGGGAAGGAATACAATCTTCCTTTTCTGCCCTGGGGACAAAACTTCAGGGCAACCAGTTCTGCGTTCAGGAGGGCAGAGTGTGACGGGAGAGAGTCAAGCACCTCCTTCCACATGTGCCGGAGAGATTAGGTTAATGTGGCACCCTGTGCTGTTACCACCTCACCCCGCTGCAAATTCTGTTTATGTTGGGCCCAGTCCGTTGCTATGTGGCCATTAAAGTCTTTGGAGACTAACAGCTTAAAAGATAGTTAACCCAACAGAATTGATCCTGTATCTCTGGTGCGGGATTTTAAGCACCCTGTACTGCAGTTGCTTGTTGTAGTTGCGCTCGACGTTGTGGTACCTTCAGCACTGTGGCTGCGCTGGAGTTCCACTGGAGCTGCTTGTCTGCATGCTTGTCTGCATCCTCATCCTCTACGGACTTTGACCATCTCTTTGTCCAGCCACTATCCCAGCAGTGTCCTAAAGCTGGTGATACTCCTTACCGGGCAGCAGAGTGGAGTGGCGAAGGGTGGGGACTCTGGAGTCCTACTGTGAGGGCCAGGTACCCTTTGAGCACACACTAGATGTACGACCATGGGCAAGTGATTAACACTGCCTCAGTTTTCTGACTCATTAAGCAAGGCCGAGGACTCTGGTTCGTGGGGTTGCAGTAAGGATGGAGTCAACTGGTATGGGGAAATCATTTAGCACAATGTCAGGTACATAAGATGTATGAGTATATGCTTACTTAGTTATGTGCACTTTGCACCTTTCTAAAGTGACACAAGTTCTGAGGTTTTTGTTTTTTTGTTGGTTTTTTTTTTTTTGCCCCCTGTATCAAGAGTGAGCTTGCTATCTGATAAAAGATCTAGCAAGATACTAAGGAAAAAACATAAATTAGGCCCTGTGCACACTCTCCCAGAATATATTAATCTTCTGGCATAGTTGGGTTTATCTCATAAACTAAGGTCCCCTTTCCTCAGAGACATCTCTGGGTAACCACAGAGGACTGGAATGTGATATTGCTGGGGTGTACAGGAGGAGGAAATGGAGAAAAAAGATAAGCTTCCTTTGCTTCCTCCCCACCCCTAACACAGACACTAAACCACTTGGCCTATTATATTCATGTGTGAGTACCTTTGATCTAGTCTGTATTAGCTAAATACTTTAAAATTTTCTATAGGCTGAATTGTGTCCTTACCTCCCATTAACAAATTTAAATGTTGAAAATAGCCCCTCCCCCTGGATAATTATAGGTGGAAAGGGGATCTTTGGGAGGGGCTGGCTGAAGCTACACAAGGTAATATAGGTGGAGTCTTAATCTAACAGCCTTAGGGGAAGAGAGCAGTGTTCAGGCCCCTGTCATACTGGGAACATAATGGGAAGGTGGTTGCTTGCATGGCAGGAAGAAAGATCTCAACAAGAATGAATTAGCTGGTTTCTTAGGCTTGGACTTCCCAATCTGAGGACTGATTACGAGAAACAAATTTCTGTGATTTAAGCCTCGTGGCTCAGGCTGTTTCGTGATGGTAGCTGGCTGAAGCAGGCTTCAACAGTAACTGTACCCATCTTCAAAATGCTGGGCTCGCTTGCTGCAACTGGCTGCACTTTCACCAATAGCCTCTTATGGGTTCTCTTCATGGTGCCAAGCCTCAACTTCCTTGCATGACCCCATCAGTCCTGGGCCTTCAACTGCCACTGAGACTCCACCTTCACCAATGGCTTCTCCTGGCCTCTCACAGTGCCAAGCCTCAGCTGCTCTCCATGACCCATCATGCTTTCTAAACCAGTATCATCTGTGAGATTCTGACATATTACCAAGTCTTGCTGCCAACATGAGGTACGACCTTGGCTGCCTCTGGAAACATGGCTTCTCTGTGCTCTCAGGAAACACTTTCCTGAGTGACGCTGGTCTCTTAATTACTGCTAATTTCTTAGCTGCAGCTGACCAGCATCAATTGTCCCAGTAACACAAAGGTTTCACTTCAGTAGTTCTGGTATCTAGTTAATCACAACTGACTCTTCTGCCGTGGCTAGCCAGAACCACAGAAGCTTAAATCAAAAGGCAAATGGCCCCGTCAGAGTCTTTAATCCTGCCTCTGAAACTTCACAAGCCAGGCCCCCATCTTCTGAACTGCTCTCAACCTTCTTATCTTCCAAACTCCCTACAGATCACACTGGACTCTCAACCCCGTTCTTCTAGCCCAAAGTTCCAAAGTTCTTCCGCAATCCTCCCCCAAACACGGTCAGGTCTGTCACAGCAATATCGCACTACACTGGTGCTAACTTATCTTAGTTAGGGTTCCTATTGCTACAACCCAATACCAAAACCAAATAGCAAGTTGGGGAGGAAAGGGTTTATGCGGCTTACACATCTATATCACAGTCCATCACTGGAGGAAATCAGGACAGATACTCAAGCAGGGCTGGAACCTGGAGACAGAAACTGATGCAGAGGCCACAGAGGGATGCTGCTTATAGGCTTACTCCACTTGGTTTTCTCAGCTTGCTTTTTTAAAATACAACCCAGGACCATCAGCCTAGGGATGGCATCACCTACCATGGGCTGGGCCCTCCCCCATTGGGCTGGGCCCTCCCCCAATGATCACTAAATGAGAAAATGCCTTACAGTTGGATCTCAAGGAGTCATTTCCTCAACTGAGGCTCCTTCTTCTCTGATGACTCTAACTGTGTCAAGCTGACCTAAAATCAGCCAGTACAACTATCCGTTCTGGGTCTCAGAGCTTTCCAGCCAGAGATTTCTACAGGCTCATGGAGGAAGAATAGCAAGGCTGAACCTGGACAAGAACACTTCTTCCGTACTTAGTATTCTCATCTACCGGCTAAGCTGATGACCTACAGTACCTTAGTGCTCCTTAGTCAGTTTGACATTAAAGTCTCCTCTACTCACACTTCTGGGGCACTTGAATTCTACCCAACCATTGGTTGGTTTTATGTTCCTGGAAGGGGGTCTCCGCCCCTAGCAGGCATGTCAGCACCTCAGGGATTTCTCCAGGGATAGAGTCACCTTTCCCAGGACAGGAAAGCCTCGAGAGTAATTGGAGGCAGAATCTCTATTTTAATGTCGGCATCCATTTCCGAGGGCTGCACTAACACACCGTACCCTGCGTGGTTTAGAACAACACAAGCCTATTCTCTCACTGTTTGTGGAGACTGAAAGGAGGGCATCGGTACCTCACTTTCCTGCTGAACTCCACGGGGAGAGGCAGAAAGACAGCGTGATCACAGCAGCTCACTACCTGATGTTCAAAGTCTGAACAGAGTTATTCTTTCTTTTATCAAGGCATGTATCTGTAAGTTATAATTTGAGGTCAAGTGCATGCTATCAAATTTCTCTGTCATGCTGCCTTTCATAGTCTTTTTTTTAATTTTTATTTTTTAATTTTTTTTTGCCTTTCAGAGTCTTAAACATACTTTCATTATGCAAAAATATGTCAGAGTCATTCTGATATAAATATGCTACTGTTTAAAACTTATATTTTCACAAACCCAAAAAATTCTTGTGAGTTCCAGGGAGCCAAATCGAAGGATCCACCTTAAACAGGTCAGCTATACCCCTCTCAATTTCCTGGTCCTAATTTTTTTCCCCTAAACTTAACTTTGTACTCTATTCTGTCAATACCTTAAACAGGTGTAAGAGACACCAGACATTTCCATATCACAAACACCAGACAGAAGCAAAGAGACCAGCTATGCCAGGATGTGACCAGCACCCAGCTTTCTCAGGTTCCCCCCAAGATGATGCCCACAAACAAACAAGAAGCAGTCTTGAGAATCCGCCCTCCCAATTCCTTTAACCTGTTGTGCCCAACGTCCCACCTTTTTATTATAAAAAGAGATAGGAATGTAATGGTCTGTCCTGTCCCTTTAAGAGACAAGCTCTGCCCACTCCTTCCCCCCATCTGCTGAGGCAGACAGATCTTCCTTCTGCTTCCAGCCTGAGTTCTTTCCTTTCCGTCTCTCTCCCAAAGAGGCAGCTTCTGCCCTCTCTCTCTTCTTCCCCTCTCTGTTTCTCTTTCTCTCTCTCTCTCTGCTCTTCTCCCTTCTCTCCTTCCCCCTTTCCCTTTTCCCTCCATAATATCCCTCAATGTATCCAATATGAAACAAACTCAAGGGCAGCAAAAAGACATCTCTGTGATAAACAGAATAGCGCTTAAGAGTGTGTAACATTTCATGTCTGTCAGGAAAAAAGAACCCAGACACTCATCATTTGCTGTAATTTTTATTGATATTAGATGGCATTAAGATAAACCAAACATCAAGCAAAAAATAATTACGTGTCAATTTTCCAACACGCCTTCAAAAAACTTGTCAACACAGGCTTGGTGCATTGAGAAATATGCTCTTTAAAGACACTACTATCAAACTCAAACTGGCATCTCAGTGTTGAAAGTCAAAAACAATTAAACGTTTGCTGATCCCACATGTTTACCAAATGCCCTTGAGACTTTATTCCACCTTCTTTAAGATAGTAAAGAGGGTTTTTAAATGGATAACTTTTCTTTTAGAGTCTCACCATGTTGGCCCAGCTGGTCCCAAACTCCTGGGCTTGGGTGATCCTGCCTCCCAAGTAGCTGAGACCACAGGCACATACCACTGCTAATTTCTAAGAAATTTCTTTTTTTGTTAATAATGGCTTAATTCAACAAGAAACATTATAACGATTCTGTGCCATTTTGGCATCCCTTGCTGCCTATATTTTGAAAAGGAAGTTTAAAAAAAACCCCTTATTTATTATTTATTAGCTAATTTGGAGACAGTGACTCACTAAGATAGTTCAACCTGGGCTCAAATTTACACTTCTCTGCCTCAGCTTCCCAAGTGCAGGATTCTAGGCATGCGCAACTCTCACCTTCAAAAAGGCTTAAACTGAGGAAGCATCTGCAAATACATAATTTAAATGGTTGGTTTGGGGTTTGGTGAGAATACTTAACAAATAAAGGCGCTAACTCCACAGGCCTGAAGATTTGAGTTGAACCCCCAGAACCTAAACCTAACTCCACAAAGGATACACCTAACTCCACAAAGCTATGCTCTGACCTCTTCACATTTGCTGAGGCATGTGTATACACACACACACACACAGATTCTGAACAATAGCTATTCTTTCTTTTGGTCTTGAAAACAAAGGTTGAGGCAAGAGTCTATGCTAATGTTTTACTAGAAGGGAAAGGTTACAATTCCAGGTCAGCAAGAGTGAATAAAAAAAAAAAATCAGTCATAGACGGAAGCAGAGCCAAGATGCAGTGACGTGGTAGGAGTTCCTGAGACAGGTTCCTGAGACGGCTCAGTAGAAACACTCGCCAGTTCTTAGGAGTCCATACAAGAGCAGGTCTACCCACGAGCAGAAGGCAGGTCAATGTGCTGGTTCTCGTGTGTCTCCTGCAGTCTATCTGGTCAAAGAATCCCTACAGGATGAGAACCCTTAGACATTGCCAAACATTATAAGCTAAGACTCCTCCAGGCAGACACCAGGGAAGTCTTGGCCTAAGGCACACTGTTGCTTCTGAGTCCTGAAGGGAGGAAGAGGCTGAGATATGTCACCCGCCGGGTCGTGCAAAACTGGTTCTGCTGGAACTCTAGCTGCGTGGGTGGGATGGAGGCCTTGCCAGAGTTTATCCTCAAGCCCGGAGCCATAGGCACCAGAGCAACTCTTTTAGTAGCCTACTCAGGAGCAGCAAAGCAGCCCGGGGAAGCATAGAACACAGTCCAGTGTGTGGGGGCAGTCGGTCTAGCTCAGCAGTAGAACCGCCACTTCACATGCGTGAAGCCCTGGCTTCAGTACCCGGAACTCGAAGAAAACGTCTAATATTCTCTTTGTTGTTTTGATTCTCCTGTCTCAAATCCTCTTAGACTCTATTGGTTCCCAGCTTTTCTGTCAGTAAAAAAGCAAGACTTTTGATCGATAATAATCAATGGCTCGTGATCAATACTAATTTAGTACACTAAGTGTCGTGCCTGGGACACTGTATGAGAGCATCCAGGACACTGGGATGAGATGAGTTCTGTCTCGGAGAGTGCAGCGCTGCCAAGAAAGGAGCATGAACGGGTGAAATACCTTATTGAGATCTAGATGAGACCTGGAAGTGAAAGCTGGCGAGAGATGAAGATGGACCAAGATGGTACATCCCTTGTGCGCGTGGAAACAGGGCTACACACTAGGGACCCTGTTCCAAGGTGGCCTATAAGACTTCTAATGGCCACAGATAAGGTACTGCCGTAATTAACAGTAACGACAATCTAACTCCTTATGGTTTAAGCCATTAAGAGTATTCATAATAACTTGGGAAGTTCAAGGCAGGCCATTTCAAAGATATTTTGGAAGCTAAAAGTGTCCCCAAGAACCATGGTCCATCTCGTGTTCTGTCATCTTTACTTTTCCAGCTCCCATTCTTAGGTTTGTTGCCTCGTAATCCCAAAAGGGTTGCTGCAGCTCCGACTGCCACAGCTTTACAGAGCAATAGGCAGAAAACAAAAACAGGAAGGGAGCAACAGAAGCTTTCTTTTTCAGTATTTTTCTTTCAAAATAGAAGCACTTACCGAAAGTGTCTTGTAGGCACCCATTACACATCCTGGGCTAAGATGGCTGTACAACCCTGGATTACTCATAGGATAAAGAGATTTAAGAGCGACATGATTCACTTCAATTCATTAAGAGCTAGCTGCTGATGAGCATATAACTGCACATCAGGACCGGCTTCCCTTTTGTGTTCCTGCTTCCAGCCAATGCACCTCTTCGGACAAACTGATGATGTTACGGTCATACTCTTTCTTGTCCATAGGTCGACTCCAGGTTTCTGGAGACCATTCATGCTTCCTCCCTCATGTCAGCTTTTCAATTTCATCCTCACTTGCTCTGCCAGGAGCACTCTGTTTCAGACCCATGGAACTAGCTAAAATTCCCAGGATGTGTCCTGCTGGTCCTAACCTCCAGTGATAAATAGCACACACACACACACACACGAATTATAATACACAATATATAAATCACATATATATGATATATATACAAAGCGTGCGTGTGTGTGTGTGTGTGTGTATGTGTGTGAAAGAGAGAGAGAGAGAGAGAGAGAGAGAGACTCAGACTCCCTGGGCTTTTCCCAGTAGCTTCTTAACATGTACATCTCTTCTTTTAAATATAAACTTTAATGCCTCCTCCTAGCAAAACCTTGCAGAAGGCCTCCCCTTTGATTTCCCAATAGTGTCCTGCTAATAACCCTTGTATGGCATTTACAGCCCTGTGGCAATTGCTTATTTCTTCATCTTTTTCCATTTAACAGAAAATCCCGAGGGCTTAGCTTGGTGTCCGGAAGGCAGGAGACACTTTGGAAATGCTGAGCAAGCTGGGTGTGGTGGTGAGCACCTATAATCCCTGCCCTTTAGAGCCTGAAGCAAGAGGACTGATAGTTCAAGGCCAGCCTGGGCTATCAGAGGAGACCCTGTCTCAAAACAACAACAATAAGAAAATACCCCAAGACAACGGAAAATTTAAAATGTTGATTAAATGAAAACTCCCTCCAGATGTATACTATCAACTCCAGGTAGGTCTTTGATTGGTTACTTACGGCATCTAAGCTCTGGGAACTCTGCAAACCCTCCTTACCCTATTACTTCCCATGGCCTAGGCTCTGGTTCCTCCTTTATTTTGGAAGGAGACATCAACTTCTAATGTTTTGTTTTATTTGGTGCTGAAACTTAAACTCAGGGTCTTGCATATGGTAAGTACACACTACTACTGACTACACCTCTACCTGGACACTTCCTCCCTCTTTCTCTCTCTCTCTCTCTCTCTCTCTCTCTCTCTCTCTCTCTCTCTCGTATAATTTCTGGAGAGATGTCTCAGTAGTTAAGAGCATTTGCTGCTCTCTCAAAGGACCCAGGTTCAACTCCTAGTTCCCAGCTATCTGTAGCTACAGTTCCAGGGGACATGACACCATCTTCTGACCTCCAAAGGTACCTCCCCGCAAGTGCTGCACAGACAATGCCAGCAGGCACACATCCATACACATAAACAAATATTTAAAATATCTTGAAGTATTATTTCCAACATCTCATATTTCTAGAGAATAGGGATTTTTGTTGTTGTTGTTGTTTGAGATTTGTTTTTGTTCTTTTTTGAGACAGGGTTTCTCTGTAGCTTTGGAGCATGTCCTGGAACTAGCTCTTATAGACCAGGCTGGCCTTGAACTCACAAAGATCCACCTGCCTCTGCCTGGGATTAAAGGTGTGCGCCACCACCACCCAGCGAGAATAGTTTGTCTTTAGCCTCCCATCTCGGCTCCTTACAGGGACTTGGTGAAGGTCATGGGGTCTGCAGCATCTCTGGTCCTTTTAGATGCTGTGAGAAAAGTTCTGAACCGCTGTGTTGATACTAACTTATGCAGTCATGCAGCTGATGCATACAGATGTGCAACTGCAGCCTCTACCATGTCTCCCATGACGAACTTAATGCCATTGCCCTTGGACACACATAAGGTACAGTTGGAAATGAATATGCATGCGTGGCCTCGGTCTTTCCCATACAACCTACTCCTCCTTCTTTGAGAGTGGGGGCTTGAGAGAGCTCAACCACTGCTTCTTAGAGTTCACTGGTACACTCATGTCAAGCCCTTCATCTTCTCTCATCCACCAAAACCCTCCTCCTCCGAAATCCATAGCATCCTTCCCACCTAAAGGGCCAGATGTCTATCTTTCCCAAGAGTCTTGTGCCTTTCACCTGTCCTTGGACCACTTTCTGCAGAATCTCCAGTTTTCCTTTTGGAGCACTTTGTTCTCTTCCCAGCCCTAAAATGAATGCACATATGGCCATCTGCCCTTTTACTGTCTAACATCTGGGAACATTGCTGGCCTGTCATCAACACCACAGACCAAACCCCAAGAGCGAGGATTTCTAAAACTGGCAGCTTTAATAGCAGACACGATCTGCTGGATGTTTCCTGGGTCAGTTTCTTTTGAATTGGTAAGTCTCAGTGGGCTCGGTGGCACACCAGCAGTAGTCCCAACAGTGGGGAGGAAGATAATAGAGGATCGTGTTCTCTCAGTCTAGCCCAAACTGGACTGAAACCAGCCTAGCATATGCAATGCCTCCTTTGCTCAACAACAAAATCAGGCAATTTACTTTGAAATAAAGATTTCAGTCTTTTTTAGACAAAAAAAAAAAAAAAAAAAAAAAAAAAAACGTGACCCTGCTGTCAAGGGATTAACCCACGCAGCAAGTCGGGGTCCTCTTGATTTAGTTGTCTCTGAAAATGCCATCCCAGACACACCCAGAGGTGTGCTCCACTAATCCCGTAGGCTCTCCCAGCCAATCAGGGCGATCAAATTAACCTCCCCAGCGTGTACACCTCACAGCTCATAAATCACCTGTGGAATTCATGACAGCAGCTCCCACTGAAAAGCAGGGATTTAACCACACGTGAGATCACAGTTCAAGCGTTTGCAAGGATGCGACAGGTCGCCACGGTGAGCAACGAAGTTCAGAAAGTGCTCTGACAGCCGGGAGACCACCCGGTCCGCACCACTGTCGCCCATAGAAAAGATGGACCAGGGCAGCTCTCTGTATGCTTGCCTGCTTCATGCCTTCTTTGATTCCTTCCAGTCTGCCTTTCTGTGATGGGGAGGTCCTTTTAGCATCGTACGAAGTACATCTCAAAGCTGAACTGATTAAAAAAAAAAAAGCTAAACTGATAATGCCATCCACCCCTCTCTCATTCAAACTAGCAAGAATGGCAAACATCACAATGAAGTATAATGAGCAAAATAGATAATTTTGTTACACGTGTGTGTGTGTGTGTGTGTGTGTGTGTGTGTGTGTGTGTGTGTGTGCATGTATGTGGGATGTAAGTACACACATGTGTGGAGGACAGGGAACAGTTCTTTCCTTCTGCCACATGGATTCCAGAGACGAGGGATCAAGCTTAAGTTTTATCGGGTTTGGCTTCAGGCACCTTTACCCACTGGGCCATCTCACCAACTCTGGAAATACATATGAAGTATAGAGAGGCTTCCTTCATGGATATTGACCTACAGTGCAAGAGTGAAGCCCCAGGGGGTGTGGCATGTGAACTGGACATTAAAAGGAAAATGACTTCAAGAGATGGGCAGGAAATGATTGGAGGAAAATGTTATTTATTTATTTGTTGTCTTATTTTGTTTTGTTTTGTTGAGACAGGGCTCCACTCTGTAGCCCAGGCTAGGCTGGGATTCACTATATACATCTCAGGCTGAGCTTGAACTCCCTTCAATCCTCTATACCAGTCTCTCAATACTGGGGTTATAGATCCGAACCATCACATCCAACTTTAAGATAACTCCCAGGCGGTTATAACGATGGTAAGATAATGTGTTGAAGGGTCACCCCAAATGTATTTAGGTAATGTAGGTTTTAATTTTGGTATAAAACAGATAAGTAAAGCTTTAATCCCAGCACTCAGGAGGCAGAGACAGGTTGATCTCTGTGAGTTCAAGGCCAGCCTGGTCTACAGAGCAAGTTCCAGGACAGGCTCCAAAGCTACAGAGAAACCCTGTCTCGAAAAACCAAACCAAACCAAAACAGTTAAGTAAGAGTCAATCCTAGTATACATACATCCTTTTGTTGACAAGTGAATGTTTTAGAGGAACATTTATGTATTATTGACATTTTTTTTAAAAAAAAGGATATAGGACTGGGAGTGTAGTTCAGTTATACGATGCTTGCCTAGCATGTGTGAGGTTCATGGGTCAATCTCAAGCACCCCAGAAGGGAAGCCAAACAAAAGATGGAAAGTCGGCAATTGAGATGCGAAGTAGATCTGAAAACCAGCAAACTGTCCCATGCATCTTGCAAACTCAGGATCTGAAGTTCCAATGTGACTTAGCTTTGGAAACTTCTGTTCACTGGACAGAAGCCTGCCATCATTTGCCAAAACTGCACTACCTAGGAGAAGGGCTTCTCTGCTCTAAGACAATCCCCAGCATCTGCCTCCAACCAGAATGATCTTCGATTTCATCTCTAGAATATAGCTAGCTTTGTTTGATGAAGATAAACAAGAAAGCCAGAAATGTTAAATATAATTCATTTCACTGGTTCACGTGGCTATCTATCTTTGCTGAATGCTCTCTGTATCCTGAAACGAGGTCTTACCAACAACGATTTTTTTTTCAGGCACGTCTGCTTGCATATGTTTTTGGTGTTCTGTTCGGTTTTGTGTGTGTGTGGGGGAGATATTAAGAAATATTAAGAATATTTCTTTTTGAGGGGGTATGCAAAAAAAGCCAATATTAAACCAAGCCCTGGTGTCTTCCCTGGGGACTGTTTTCACATAATTAGTGGTTGCTGTGTTTTCCAGCAGGACCAATGAGCAATCCTAGACCTGTTGCACATGACAGTGACCAATAGTGTGTTCTCTTCATTTTCAGCCTACTTCTAAACATCACACAAAGCACAGGTCATCAGGCTTGAAGAGCAAAGGGTTCGTGATCACAGAATGCTTGCCTCCTGACAAGGAAGGTTAGGAATGATAACTGGCCATTCCTTTTCTTTTTCAGTCAGGGCCTCATGTGGAGTTGGCTGCCTCAAACTCTCTCCAGAGCTAAGGACCTTACACTTCCGATCCTCCTGCCTCCACTTTGCCAGTGCTAAGATTAGAGGCATGTGTCACTAGACCCCATTTTATCTGGTGCTGGAGAGCAGACCAGAACTTTGTGCAACACAGCAAATGAGCTAGACTCCTAACCCAGGTCATTATTTTTTATCTGCTCAGATACCTCAAAAATATTTACCCATGATGTTAGTCTGCTTTAAGCAGACTGGGTACTGTCTTTCTCTCACCAAATACAAAATGTTGCTTTACATTTTGTTTTGTTTGTTTTGAGAAGACTCTCACGTACCCAGGTAGCCAAGGATGACCTTGTACTCCTGCGTGCTTCATGAAATACATCCATTAAATCAAAATTAAGCCCCAGAAAGTTTGTTGTTACTGACCCATGAAGGAACAAGACTGTCATGGAAGCCTTGTAATTTCAAATCAACCCCGTTGAAGTTAGCTCCGTCGTGGGGGATAGAAGGACTCAAGGAGACAAGTGGGGAATGTGACCCAGCGTGCTTGCTCAGCTGCCCTTTGAACCAGATCTACGGCAAGCTCTCCTTGCTCCTGATAAATGCTTCGAGATAAGCACTATTGGGAAATCTCTACTCTGATAAGCACGACTAGGCAACGCTGTTGCTTAGCTCGGGGATTTTCCTGAAGCTCTTGCTTTGCCGTGCCTCTCTTGGACAGACTCCAGGTTCCTAGCTAGAGAAGACTGTAAATAGAAAAAAAAAAAATTAGGGGAATTTTCGTCTTCTTGCTTGCCAGATGATAAACACATCAGAGGATTGAGGCCTCTAAGTTGTTTGTCGTGGATTTGATCGGTGGTGAGGGAGAACAAGTGATTGACAGGCTTGAATTCTTCTTCGTGCTTGTTCTTGGAAGCAGTCTGCAAGGGAGTCAGTGACCATGGCAGAAACTGAGAGTTGATGAAGTGGAGGTATATCGGCATTTCCAGCTCTTCTCCTTTGGGGGCTGGGGCAGTGGGGGACACAGATCAAGGGCCTGGGAGGTGCCAGGCTTGCAGGATCTGGCTGCCTCTGGCTTCCTGGACTGGTGTAATGGCTCTGTTCTCACAGAAGTGCTGACAAAACATGACAAATAGAAAACAGATGTGAACTGACCTCCTAAAAATGTATTTCAAGCTTTCGTACGCTCTGCACGGATTCCTCAGAGTGGGAGATGCCATCTTGGGGCAGCAGTGCTCACAGCATCGAAGGCTGATATTCCTGCTGTGGTCCCTGGCCAGCCCCTGCCCACAGAGCTTTCTCAGCCGTCTCCCGTCAGCATCCACTTCACATCTGCTCGTCTCTGCACCCAGGCTTCCTTTGCTGGGCTCACAGCACAGCCTTCGCATTCGTAGCTCTACCTTCCTTAGCAAAGACAGAGGCGGCTCTCCCATTTAGGCCATTGGAGTCACACTTGCTATGAAATGGTCCCTCTCCCTGCCAACCCTTAGTGACACTCCCATCACCTGATGACAGGGGTGTGTTCTGAAAAATGTGTCATTAAGAGCTTTTCTCAAACATCACAAAACGTGATGTAGGCATCAATCATTTGATATGAGATTTATTTATTTGTAGATAACAATCTCACTGCCTAGCCCAAGCCAGCCTATAACTTACTGCTAGCTCAGTCTGGCTTTTAACAAGAGATTCTCCTGCTTCACCCTCCTGAATATCAGAATTATAGGCATTCCCAGTTTAAGCATTGCGTGTGTGTGTGTGTGTGTGTGTGTGTGTGTGTGTGTGTGTAAAAGGAGGGCTGGGATGTAGTTTATTTTGTAGAGTGTTTGCCTAGCATGCACTCAGTCCTTGGGTTCAGTCCCAGCACAACATAAAATTGCAGGCCCGTGATCCTAGCACAAAGGAGGTAGAGGCAGAATAAAACAGAAGCTCGAGGCCATCCTTGGCTACATAGTTGATTGGAGGGCCAGCCTGGGTCACAGGAGATCCATCTCAGGAGGAAAAAAAATGAGAAGAAATACACTGTAAAATTACTATAAAAAGTTGTGTCTAGTAAATACCTAACATGGTTTCTATCATGATGGAATATTCTGCTCATACATTATTGAATGCATTCTGCTTTGATACTTTTGTCAGCAATGTGCAAGTGACTCATTGCGTCCCATCATTAGGAATGGCTATGGCATCATTAGGAATGTTTTAGCTACATTTTAATCTTATGGGATACCATGCTATATGCAGTCCAGTGTTAACTAAAATGCTATTGTCTAGCACATAACTGTATTTAGTTTTTGATACTAAGTTATGGTTTACGACTATTGAGTACATAGGATTTGTGAACACTTAAATTGGAAAGATTAGCCAGGCATGCTGGTATACAACTTTAATCCCAACACACTTGGGAGACAAGCAGACAGATCTTTGCATTTTATTTATTTATTTATTTATTTATTTATTTATTTATTTATGTATTTATTTCCGAGATAGGGTTTCTCTGTGTAACAGTCCTAGCTGTCCTGGAACTAGCTCTTGTAGATCTGGCTGGCCTTGAACTCACAGAGATCCACCAGCCTATGGCTCCCAAGTGCTGGGATTAAAGGCCTGCACCACCATTGTCTGGCTGAGGTCTTTGTGGATTCAAAGCTAGCCTGGTTTATATAACAAGTTTCAAGTTGGCCAGGGCTGTATAGTGAGAGCCTGGCAGGATAAAAGGAGATGGGAGGAGAGAGTGCTCAGCAGTTTACAGCACTTGCTCTTGTGGAGAACCCAGGTTCAGTTCCAATGCCCATCTGCGACTCAAATTTTTGGGTCCACAAGCACCTCGGTGCACATAACATATGTGAAGGCAAGCACTCTTCCACACACACACACATTAAAGGGAATGTCAATGCCAAATGGCAGTTTCAAAACCAGCTCAGGAAACAGGTCTCATGACCCTTGCCTTCCGTCTTCCTGATTGCAGTGTCCAGGTGCTGTTCCTTCTGTGTGTGAAGTTGTGCTCAGGTCATACAGATGTCTATGGCTTTAGATCACTCATTTGCTCTTCTTTGTGAATGCCTGCATATGCCCTACAAGACTTTGGGTGATGCTGTAATTTGCCTGTAAAACATCCCCCATAGGTTCATGTTTTCGAACACTCGTTCCCAGGCTAGTGGGACTATTTGGGGAGGGTCTGGAACCTTTGGGAGACAGGTGGGACCTATCTGGAGGAAATGAGTCCTTCTTGCCACATCTTGAGGTTTACAGCCAAACCCCACTTCTCAGGGGAGAAGTGGACAAACAGTCTCTAGCTGTCTCCTGTCACCGGAGCCGGCAGCTATTTGTACTGCCGGGTTTTCCTCACTGTGATGGCCTGGGCCTTCTTCCATGAGCCAGTATAAATCCTTCCTCCCTGAAGGTGCTTCTTGTCAGGTCGATCACAGCAATTAAGAAAGGAATGGACGCAGGTGTGATTTCTTAGAGTTTTGGTTCCCCTGCTCACTGTGCTTCCTTAAAGACATTCTTCCTTGCCACTTTATTGATATCCCACAAAACTCCGGGTAACAAACATTTCCTTGGAAAAGAAAGTCGTGCAAATACAAAGCCGTGCAAACCCATGCCTGGCACCTCTGGTCAGGGACCAACCATCAGTTGATCGTCAATCAGACTGGCTCGAACATCTGCATCTATACATATATCATGACACATTTTTCTCATTTATGTGGCTTGAAGCTTACTATGGGGATGCCAAGCTCGCTAGACGAGAAAGGCAAAGGTTTTCACAGCCGTGGTTTGATGTAGTACTGTGGAATTGTGGGAAGATTTCATTTCTTTCGTTCTCTTACAAGTAGGGAATGTAGATCAGTGAGTACCATGCTTGACCAGCCTCCATGGAGCTTCGGGTTAAATCTGAGTATTGCATAAGCTGGGCATGGTGCACATAGCTATGTCCCAGCCAGCACATGGGAGGTGGAGGCAAGAAATTCAAGGTTGTCCTCAACTTCACAGTAAGTTTCAAACCAGCTGGGCTGCATGAGGTCACCTTTTCGAAAAATTCATTTTCTACAAAAGGAGCTGTCCTAGTTTTTCTGTCACCCCGACAACTTGTAGAGGAAAGGGTTTAATGGGCATGTTGGTCACAATCTGTATCATCGAGGAGGGCAAAGGCAAGGACTCAAGGCAGGAGCCTAGAGGTGACAAGTGAAGCAGAGGCCGCAGAGGAACACTGCTTACATTGCTCCCAAGCTAATGCTTGGTTACCTTCCTTCTACAGCCCAGACCCACCTACCCGAAGATGGCACTGCCCATGGTGGGCTGGGTTCTTTCCCATCCATCAGAAGTCAAGAGAATGACTTGGCTTCTCCCTAGGCTGGACTGATGGAAGCCATTCTTCAAAAGAGGATTTTTTTTTTCCTTCCAAGGCGACCCGAGCTTGTGTGAAATTGCTAGCACAGACACTTTGTTCTGTGCTTCTCTGTGCGTCCTCAGCCCTGTCCTTGGCCATTTGGACCCTGTGCTGTCCAGGCTGTGACCCCCTAGATGTGGTCCTAACAGAATGTCTTGTTTAGCTACTGCTGTGCACACACAGCTTAGGGAATAGCTGATATTTCAGGCTTCACCATGGATACCGATGATGTTTTGCTTGAGAAACAGAGTCCTTGTACCCTGGACAGGCCTCAAATTCCACCTGTGGCTGAAGGTGTCCTTGGGCTGCTGACCCCCTTCCTTCACCTCTGTGCTTTGCAGGAACAGCGACGCAGCGTCGCCGTGCCTAGCTACAGTGGTTATTTCGCTTTTTCTTTTCTTTTTTGGACACGGTCTCAACTGTGTCACCTTGGCTAACCCGGAACCTACTATGTCAGTGGTTCTCAGCCTTCCTACTGCTGTGACCCTTTACTACAGTTCCTCATGGTGTGGTGACCCCAACCATAAAATTATTTTTGAACTATGTAGGCCAGGTTGGCCTCGAACTCACAAAGATTTGCCTGCCTCTACCTCCCGAGAGCTGGGATTAAAGGCGTGCGCCACCACCACTCTCTGTTGTTCTTTACAAATGTCTTACGTGTGTGTGTGTGTGTGTGTGTGTGTGTGTGTGTGTGTGTGTGTGTAGCCTGCAGAAGTCAGTGTTCTCTCCTTCCATCACATGGGTTCCAGGGATGGAACCCAGGTTATGGGGCTCTATGACCAGCATCATTACACTGGGCCATCTTGCAGACCCTTGGACTTGAGTATCTCAATTCTCATCCCAACTCTTCCGAGGCCCATATACATTTCCCCTCACATATATTGCAAAGAAACTATAATAGGACTGTGTAATTGTATAGAAGCCACAAGGCTTATGACTCGGGCTCATTTTTTTTTTTTTAAGTTTTAAGGAGAGGGAAGGCATAGAGTGGGTTGGTTCTGAAGTACAAAATTTGCTAACCATTGCAGACAGTTATAAGAAATGTTCAGAGAAGGCAGATGTATAGACAGGAAGGAACGCGATGCTTGCCTGGAGCTGAAGGTGGATGGACCGGGGCTGCAAATAGGCACAAAGTTTCTTTTAGAGGCAATGCAAATATTCTAAAATTAGACTGTGGTAATGGTTGTATGCAATTCTAAGTTTACTACAGAATCCCCAAATTGTACATCAAGTGGGCGAAATTTATGGTGCAGGTGCCGGTTTGCTGGAGCTGATGGAACCTCATGCGCTGGGTGGCTTGAACAACACCGATTTATTCTTATGCAACCCTGGAGGCAGAAAGTAGGAGATCAAAGTGCCAGCAAGGCCCACTCCCTCAGAGAGCAGCGAGGAAAGCCTGTCCCAGGTCTATCTGGGTATGCACAGCCATGTCCCCCATGTCTGTGGTCCACCGTCCTCTGTACGTGTCTGGTTCCAAATCCTCTTCCCCTTACTTCTCTTCTTCCTCCTTTTCTTACTTCTTTCTCCTTCCCTTCCTCTGATTCCTCCTTCTTTTTCTGCCTGTTTTTGTTTTGGGCTTGTTGTTTTTTGTTTTTGAGATAGGATCTCACTGTGTAGCCTGGCTGACCTTGAACCTCCTGCCTCACCCTTGCTGGAATTGCTGGAATTAAAAGCGTACAACTGCTGGTTGTGGTGGCACGCCTTTAATCCCAGCACTCGGGGGGGGGGGGGGGGGGGGGGGGGGGGACAGACTTAGGTGGGTCTCTGTGAGTTCAAGGGCCAGCCTGGTTTACGTAGTCAGCTCCAGGCCAGTCAGGGCTACACTGTGAGACTCTGTCTCAAAAGCAAGCAAACTAACTAACTAACTAAATAAAGGATACCAGTTATATTGAATTAGATCCCACTTTAATCTAATGACCTCATTTTAGCTTAATTACATATTTAAATGCCTAATCTTCATATATAATTACATTCTTAGGTACTGGGGGCTTGGGATTCAACATACAAATTTTGGAGGAGACACAAGCAAGCACGAAACAATATATAAATTAAACTCTAATAAAGCCGTTTGAGAAACAACACACTTAGTTTTTTGCATTCTAAGTTCTATGTCCAGTTCTTGACATACATCATCTTATTTGATCTTTTATGAGGTCACTATAATTATGCCCACTTTAAGCATGAACAAAGTGAGGCACAGAGAAGCTAAGTAAATAACTCGCCCGGGGTCACAAAGCCAGCCACAGAGGCATCGTTCAGACTTTGAAGTCTCACTCCAGAGCCCACACTCCGAGTCCTTCCACCAAACCCTCCTCTCCGTGCACAGAGCCACACCAGCCCTAACATGGGTAACAATAATGACTGGCGATGATCCCCAAGGATGATAACGGCCGGGATTGTTTACAAATGCCCTAAATCCAAACTCAGGAGAAGGGCCACACGATATGAGCATGGCCACAGGACCCCTTGCTGTGAGCGAGGTTTATAACTCTCCCCCGAGAAGCCTATGCTGGAGAGGTGCTGTCTACCGCAGATAGCAAGACAACTGGTGTGTGCCAGGATGAGGCGCTCATGAGGGAGGAAGACTAAAACAGGCGATGACTTACGCTTCAGGAATGTTCTAATGAAAGTGACTGCAGAATATCCAGATATATTATCTAGAAGTGATTTAATTTAGTCTGGAGCTTAGCATAGGCATGTAGGCTTTGAATGATTAGTATGAAATATTGCTTAAAACCACGGAGAAGCAAGAATTCCTTAAAAGCTGGTTCAGGGTAGACACTTGGAAAATTTTAAAGTTACCCCTCGTTTGTGGTAATACAACCTGTGATCCCAGTACTGGGGAGGCCGAGGGAAGAGGGTCGGGAGTGTTCAAAGCTATTCTCTGCTACTTATCAAGTTCTAGGCCTGGATTACATGAGACCTTGTCTCTAACAAAACAAAACCCCAAATAACTAATAAAATAAATTAAACATTCATAGACTCAATGGAGAAAGAGATGCTGAAAGGGATGGAGCTATTCAGCAGGACTGAAGAAGGAAAGAAGGAAGGAAGGGAGGGAGAGAGGGGGAGGGGAGGAAGGAGGGAGAGAGGGAAGGAGGAAGAAAAGGAAAAGAAAGGGAGGAAGGAGGCGGGAAAGGGAGGAAAGAAGGTATTCAGTTAGTCAACTGGGTATGGCGGCTCACATCCTTAACTGATGTCAGTAAAGATTATTATTTTGAGTTCAAGGCCAACCTGGGCTATGTACAGAGACCCCCGTCTCAAACAAACAAACAGACCCTCCCAATGATGCTGAGGGTCAGATAAACTCTGAACACTGAAGATGGCATGGGCCCCAGAGGGAAGGAAGAAGCCGATGTCTTCTGCAATGTCTTAGCGGGTTAGGAAGCAGATTTGGCAGGACACAACACTTTCTCCATGCTCATGAAAGGGGTGAGGGCAAGTCTCCGGTAATGTTCCATTGGGGAAAAAAAAAACAAAAAACAGAAAACAAAACAAAACAAAAAACAGCCGGTGTACTTGTGCTTCATGGTTCTTCAGAGTTCCATGACATTTCCTTTTACATTTATTTATTGTGTGTGTGTGTGTGTGTGTGTGTGTGTGTGTGTGTGTATGCGCGCGCGTGCGTGTTGGGGGTGGGGTGAAGAGCGTGTGGCGTGTGCATGCGTATCTGTCTGTCTGAGGACAACATACGGGAGTTGGTTCTCCCCTACAATGTGGGTCCTAGGGATTGTACTCGGTCAGTCTGATTCATCCTCTAAGCCATCCCACAGGCTCTAGCAAGCCCTTTTTTAGGTAGGGTAGCTTGGACTAATCGCATCTGCTCAGGACATTTGCAAGGGCCCAGCGACAAACTCTGAATTCCATGGGAAAGCATATATCGCCCTCTTGTGGTCAACATGTCCCAGTGCGTTTCCGAGTGAACGTTGAAAAACAAGCCCTGGGGCTAAGCCTGGCTGCCTAATCTTATATTTGGCCTGTGAATAGTGGATGATGTACATACTCACACACACACACACACACACACACATACATACACACACACAAATAGTTATGCGTAATATATATATATATCACTTATTACATATAGTTTTTCAATGTTAAATGAAGGAAAATATTTTGACATGAAAAATTATGTTATTCAAATTCAGTGTCAATAAAGCTGTTTTTATTGGATAGTTGCACTCATTTTCTGTGTGGGACTGCTTTCACACAATAGCAGAAGTCCCCAAATGACAAAAACAGATATTTTTTTTACTGTCTGGGTCTCTTCAGAAAAAGTTCCATTATCCTCAACTCAAAAGAGGGGGCTTAGGTGGACAGTGGTGGAACATTCAGGAGGCAGAGGCAGGCAGATCTCTGAGTTCAAGGCCAGCCTGGTCTACAGGGTGAGTTCCAGGACAGTCAGAGAAACCCTGTCTTCCCTGCCTTGGAAAACAAAACAAAGCAAAAGGCAGGAAAGAAATTCTGAGACTTTGGAGAGAGAGCTTAGTGGTTAGAAGCAGAGACTACTATTTCAGAGGACCCAGGTTCCATTTCTAGCATCCACATGGAATCTCACAACCATCTGTAACTCTAGTCCCAGGGGAGTTGCAGATACAGATACAGTTACACCCTAAACTGGCCTCCAAAGGCACCTAACATACAAGTGGTGTGTACATGCACAAATGGGGACACACTCCTACGAATAAAAACAATTATTTTTAAGTAGCTTGGCTACTTAAAAGCCTCAATGAAACAAATACACTTGTGCCACATCCTGAAGTCTTAGATTTTGGAACAATCCCTGGATTCCCAGGTCCAAAGCAGGAGGAAGCGTGGGGCCAGATAGGAGGCTTGGCTTGAAGCATGGGCCTCTTCAGCGTCTGCTACTAGCAGTGTGCACATGAGGCAGTGCTGGAATTTGGGAAACCGTTAATGCCAATTTCAGGCATGGCAGACTTACAGAGGGATAGCCACAGTTTCCCTGAGCCTAGGCTGCTTCGCCAGAGAGGATTTGATTTGTTTGTTTCACATTTTTTCTCTTGGGAATGTTTATTACAGTGCAGCAAAACTAGGCTTCCGAGACAATGGATGCCATTAGCTTAGGTGTCATCGGCTTACTAGAAGAGAGAGACATGGAAGTTATTTACGTGATGAAATCGTTCAGAATGTTGGTGGTTCGGGCAGCTTCATAAGCCATTATTTCAACAGTGACTTTTGTCCACATACTTTCCAAGAATGTCATCGTCTCCAAGTCAAAAACAATCGTGTTGTCTAGAACCACTCTGGTGCCTCTGTCTGTGGTCTGGGAGAGCTTTGTCTCCAACTTTCTCACTGACTGGTTGGCTCCTGCCAGCCTTTCCTTAGGACCCGATCCCATGGTAACTGCTGTCGTCTGCAACGCTTTTCCTTGAGATTTTTCTAGAACCTTATGCCACCTTTTGTTAGTCTTAGCTGCACTCCTTTCAACCAATATTTTGCCAAGGAGTAGAACTCTCCAAAAGCTTGTCCTGCCAAGCCTCTAGCTGCCACAGCCTACTTGGACTCTGCACACACGCCACCTCTGCAAGGGGTCTCTTCTTTCTTCAAAAAAAGGTTTATGTGTATGAGAGTTTTGGATTCATGGATGTGTACCATGTGCATGTCTGGTGCCTGTGGAGGCCAGAAAAGGGTGTTGGATCCCCTGGAACTGGAGTTACAGTTGGTTTTGAACCATCATGTGGGTGCTGGGAACTAAATCCAAGTCCTTTACAAGAGTAACAAGTACTTTTAACCCCTAAGCCATCTCTCCAGCCCCCACTTCCTTCTTGTCCTGCAGGGCACTCTAAACCATCCCATCCAGTTTTCAATTGAGTCATCTATTACTGTAACAATTTTTTTTTTTTTGAGATAGGATTTCTGTGTAACCTTGGCTGTCCAGGAACTCACTCTGTAAGCCAAGCTGGCCTTGAACTCACAGAGATCCGCCTGTCTTTGCTTCCTGAGTGCTGAGATTAAAGGCTTGTGCCACTACTGCCTGGCTAGAAAAGCTGACTTCTTGGAAAGTGAACATCCAGGTTGATTTTCAGATCATTCTTCTCTGAGAAGCTGTGTGTACTATACTTTAACGTTCATGCCTGCTCAGGTGGGGAATGCTGAATTCAAATTCTACCCCTGGCCTGGGCAGATTATATGACTTTGATGGTTTACGTTTTTCAAGACTTAATTTCATTATCAGATGTGAACTGAATTAAATATATCCTAAGCTCCCTTTCAGTTACAGCTGTGCTTGTTCAGTGAACAAAGCAGGTATAGATCCAGTTGACTGGAAAATTTCAAAACAGGGACTGGAGTGATGGCTCAGTGGGTAAGAGCATTGACTGCTTTTCCAGAGGTCCTGAGCTCAATTCCCAGCAACCACATGGTGGTTCACAACCATCTGTAATGAGGTCTGGTGCCCTCTTCTGATGTGCAGGCAGAACACTATACATAATCAATCAGTCGATCAATAAATCTTAAAAAAATAAAAAAAAACTTTCAAAACATAATGATTCACTGAGGAATTACTAAGGAGCAATGAAGCTCTGTTGAAGATAGAGAAGATAGCCTAGGGAAGCTAGACAGGGAGAGTGAGCACAATTCCGTGGGTGGAGGAGGGCCCGTCAGGCGGGAATTTGCAAGCAGTGTGTTATATGAGATTACTACCATCTAGGCTGTCATTGACTACCTCTTACATTTTTAGGGATTTAAAAAAGATTAATTAAAAGTAACTGAAGCTTAAAACAAGACAAACAAACCAAAAAATGAAAAACAAAAACACAAAAACCAGATCAGAAAGTCCAGCAAGACTACTAAGTCTAGACTTAGTCCCAGGAGGTGGCTCAGCAGGTAAGGCCACCAGCTGTGTGACCCTGATGACCCTGGCTGAGCCCTCCAGTCATAGACAAAGCTGGATGTGGTGGGGCACATCCACATCTTGGTGCTCCTGTGCTAGGGTGGGAGGTAGAAAGAGTCCTGTGGAGGCTCACAGGCCTGCTAACCTGGACTGCAGCAGTAGAAACAAGGGACCCTGCCTCAAGGACCCCAGAAAGTTCTCCTGTGCTGCCACAGACTTGCACTCCCAACCGTCCCTAATGTCAAAAATCCCCAAGCCGGTACAAGCCTTTCATCCCAGAATTTGGGTGACAGAGGCAGGCACATCTCTGTGAGTTCAAAGTCATCCAGGGCTACATAGTGAGACTCTGTCTCACAAAACCAAACAGCTCAGACTTCAGCCATCCATTTTTAGGTTAGGATCGCGGTGGTTCACTCTTGCTCACCACGACACACTGAGAGACACAGACCTTACCTCATCTTCTGGAAAGGGCCTGGCTCTTCAGTGTCTCATATGTGTCACTGCCGGGTCATTTCTGTGAACTCCATGTTATGATCTAGGTGTTAGGAGTTCCCGCCCCTAACTGAGGAGCTGTAGACAGCTGAGGGCTTCAGGGGAAGAGGAAGTCAGTTTTCTTTAAGGATGTGTCAAGATTCCACTCCCAGAAACACAGAGAGCAAACTGGAGTTGATAAGTTAAATTCAAAATGAAAAAGGGGACATGAAGTTGTGAAGTAGGGCGGTCAGGTGGATCTGGGAGGAGCTAAGGGGAGGAGGTGAGGGTGAATACGATCAAACACACTGGATGAGATTCTCAAGAAAGAAAAAACCCCAAATATTTATTTAAAATTACAAGGTGGAAAAGTCCTGGAGAAGTCACAGGAGGCAGACGGAGGTGCAGTAAGGTACATTTGTTGAATACTTACGAGATAGATAGTCCACAAAAGAGGTAGGATGGGGCAGGTAGGAACCAAGGGAATTAAATACATACACTAGTTCTCCTTAGCACTAATACACACACAAGTATAAAATATGTACACGTTAAACTTTGTAACAAAGTTTGGATGCCTGCATAAAGGAAAACAAACTACAGTCCTAATTAAAAAACAAGAGCAAAACAAAAACTTTAAAAGTTGTGCTTAGATCATGGAATGCCACACAGCATTGACTCTTAGAACAGAAGGACCGTCCAGGGAAGACGCCCAAGCAGCAAGAGCTCTCGGACTTCACGGCTGAAATCACAGCTGAAATCACAGCTGGCTAACGCCCACACGGCTCCCCACGAACATCACAGCGCCTGCACCATGTCCGTCCTCCTGCGGCGCCCGCCTGCTTTCGGCTGAACTTTCTGCCAGTCGTTCATATGTCTTTTGTCTGGTCATCTTCTTCAAGTTTTCTGATTTCATTTTTTAGACAATTTATAGTTTCACGACTTGCTTTTAATCTTTCCTTAAGCTCCGCAATTTCAAAGCTCGTTTTCTTCTTGGCAGCTTCTAATTTTTCTCTGGTTTTCACTTCAAGTTCTGCGACTGAAGAAAAATATGTGAGCTGAGAATTGATCCCTCTAATGGTAAGATGCACCACAGAAGAACAAACAGCATTTCCTAGGGCTGCTGTTTCCAGCATGAGAGGGGATACTTTAAGACACAGAACATGGAACACGGCTGAAAGGGTAGGGAGTCTAAACTTCCAACAGAGGCTCCAAGCTGTTTTCTAGAAAAATTAAACTACAGCTACTCACAGTTAAGGCTTTGAGACAACATTTCTTTGTTTTCCTCTAGATACATAGTACTTCGGACCCACAAACCCAAGAAATGCCAGTGAACCAAACCAAAACCTTCTTAACTAATGCATAGATGCAATTTACATACCAAAATCATATCACCAAAATAAGCCTCTAGCTTTTCCACTAAACTTGAAGCCTAGCTCTACTAACCACAACACAGTTCTATACTCACTTCCTCATTTAGGGCACAGCCCTCACGTTATTTGTAGAGAAGATTGTGTGCAGTGTGTGTGCAGGCCAGAGAATAACTTCAGGGGTTCTCCTCCATTGCTCTCTAATTTACTGTTCTGAGACAGGGTCTCTCACTGAGCCTGGAGCTCACTGATTGGTCAAGGACAGCTGGCTGGCAAGCCCTAGTGAACTCCTGTTTCTGAGCCACCAGCTCCCGGACTGTAGGCACACACCACCATATCCAGCATCTACAGAGGTGTTGGCGATCCAAACTCAGGTCCTTGTGCATCTGAGTACCCCAACCCCGTCCAGAAGATCTTACATGAACCAATGTGTAGGAAGTACCTAGAATACTGTGTGATATCTAAAATGCTTTACTAACTATTACTACAACTATTTATGTTGACAAAAGAATGTTATTTTAAAAAAAATGTCTAGAGGCTGGTGATGTTGTCTGTGGTAGAGTATGCTTAGGTGACGGGCTGGATCCAACCCCCAGCAACACAAAAGCAAAAATTTCATCTGGATACATGAAAAATTACCAAATAAATGTCTTAACTACAAACTCATATACATCTGCTTAAATATGCCAGTTGGCTAGTATGGTATGGTCTTGACAAAGAAAAACTCCTGCCTGCAGCCAACACCGCCATCTTGTGGAAGGCTTAGGTAACTGCTGCTGGCCAAGTGCAGCTGTTCTCACACATGAATCACTAACAGACAGCAAGGTGGTAGAGTGAGAAAAGCTAACTTTGAAATCGGAAAGACTTGAGTTCAAATACATCCTCACTCCCTACTGCCTAACCTCAGCTATTTCTGAGTCTCCCTTCATTTCTTGTACCACATGACAGTTAAAACTAGGCATTTCTCACAGGTTTGAGGATTAAGAGGGACAACTAGAGTTAAAGCATCTATCACCTAAAAAGGCACAGAAAATATTAGTGACTGTACTCCTTTATTTAACTCATTTAGCTATCTATGGTAATACCCAGCTTGTTTTATTAACTGCTATGGAACTTACCTTAAAAAAGCCACTAATGAAACAATTATTTTGCCATTACAGAACACACTGAAGCACTTACATTCAGTCTCGTGTTTATAGGCTCCTAACGTTAGCTGGCGAGACGTGGTCAGCAATTGTTGCATCATTGCTGTTGGGTCTTGAAATATCTTAAGGGATAAAACAAGAAAAAAAGACCAGTAACTCCAAGGTCTCCAACTGAAGTGCTTTTAAAACTCACTGCAGGAGCGGGCCCGAACGCTCAGCAGGTGAAGGTGTTTGCTGCCAAGCCTCAGAGCTGAGTTCAGTCCCACACAGTGGAGAGAACCAACTCCCAAAGCTGTACTCTGACCCCACACCACACCCAAAGGGTTTTAGAAAGCCCCCTCATTATGAAGTCTACCATTTCATCGTAGAATTCAGAAACCACCGTCTTCTTGCCCAGCATCGCATTGGTGTCAGACTGGAAGAGCTTCAGTAAGTGATACAGGGTCACCTGTGGAGCAGAGCAGGGGCCACCTTCTCAGGGCACCCACCATCATCTGAAACGTTCCTCCCACCCGTCAGCCCTTCCTCCTCCTTCTCTGCGTTCTGAGACCCGCCAGGCTGGCCTTGAACTGCTGATCCTCCTGCCTCCACTGCTCAAGTGCTGGAACTACAAGCATGTGCCACTAGGCCTGGCTGACCCTGTCATGTCTTCAGCTAATTATGGGATGGAATTAGTAAATATATCAAATTCCTGATTTTGCTACAGTTGTGACTTAGGTGGCAAATCACCCAAACTTTCTGTCCTTGGTTTTTCTACCAGGTCTGTCCACATTTCAGAGGAGAGGTGAGGGTCTATGCAAGCATCTCTAGAGAGTAACTATACCCAAACTGCATAACATACAGTTATGAGAATTTAAATAGTTTTCTGTGAATATTAAAGTTTACAAATTTCTTTGGGAACAAGAATTTGCAGCTGGGTGTGGTAGACAATATCTGTAATTCCAGCATACGGGAGGCTGAGGCAGGAGTGTTTCTGAGTTCTATGTCAGCAGCCTGGGCTGCATAATGGGACTGGGGGGAGGGGAAGGAGATAGTTTTCTAAAAGAATAATTAATACTAAAATCTCCACTGGGAGCCAGATACTCTCCTAGGGGCACACAAACAGCCGGCAGGTGTCCGAGGCCTCCGGAGAAGCTGTGTGCTGCAGCACATGGCCCATTACTTGACCAATCAGGAGCTGGCAAAGCTGCACAGCTCACGGTCCAAACCCATCTAGAGGCCACCAGAACTTCCCGCAAGGTTAGCTAAAATCACTGTAAGGAAACAGGATTCTTCCAAACAACCACAAAACAGTAAGTATACTCTGTAGAGGAAAATGAACACACATCTGCCACTAAATTTAAACAGATGAAATCAACTTACAGATGCCCGCCTGCTCTGGATAGGACTTAGCCAGTGTAACTACCCTCCTGTCAAAAGGCATTTCCCAGGTTCAGACTACAGCTCAGGAGTTCAAGCCTCTGGGTTTACTCCTAGCTTGGGGTGTGGGTGTGCAAAGGGAGAAGGCAAATCCCCAGGGTCTGGCTATCTTAAGCGGGAAGGTGAATTATGTGGCCACATTCATGATGTATTTGATAATTCATGAGACAGACAATAACTGTCTGAGTGTCTACAACCCAAGAGCACAATGATGGAAGGATGGAACTGTATGTGCACGCTACACGTCTGCAACCCGAGAGCACAAGGATGGAACCATGTGTGCACACCACACACGTCTGCAACCCGAGAGCACACGATGGAACCATATGTGCACACCACACATACAAATAAATAAATGTGAACATTTTTTGGAAAAAGAAAAATAGAGAAGGTCATGGGGTGGCCAGGCCTGCTGACCTTCCTTTTTCACTGGATACCAAGACAGAGGTGGCACTGAAGGTGACGTCATGACAATGAACATGGCCTTATGGGGTCTACATCGATAGGAAAGGTGTCCTATACATCCAGAAGGGCCCACATCCCATTGGGCCTGGCTGACTCTGACTCCTGAATCACTTGGTTTTGGTCAGGTAGGATACTCTGCTTTTTGTTTTTTTGAGACAGGGTTTCTCTGTGTAACAGTCCTAGCTGTCCTGGAATTCACACTGTAGACCAGGTTGGCCTTGAACTTACAGATCCACTGGCCTCTGCCTTCCGAGCGCTGGAATTAAAGGCCTGTACCACCACCTCCCTGTGTCTTTGTCTCAGGACGAGCAGTAGCAGATAACCTTGAACTCCTGTCTGCACCTCCTGAGTGCTGGGGTCACCGGGGCTTCCTCACCATGCCCGTTTTCAATTCTATCTTTTTGTTTCCTGTTTCAGGGTCTTATTCTGCGGCTCACCCAGGCTGGCAAGGGTCTGAAGGTGTTGACACTAACCAGCCTGAGCCACCGGGGCTGTAAGGTTTGTTTACATTCAGCTTTGCCAGGACCTTAGCGCCACCCCCACCACCTTCAGAAACTTTAGTTTCTTTCTAAACTCAAAGATCCTAAATAACAAAACAAAACAAAAAACAAAAACAAATCCTATATAAGAAGGGAAATCTTAACTTAGGGTGAGATCACCAGGACTGAAGTGTACAGGAGACCCTGGACACAGCAGCTCTTCGCTAAGTATGACACGTGCTCATTCACTAAATGTTCTACTCTCTATGTGCAGAGGTTAACGCTACTCACAGGTCTTTCATTAGGGTCGATGAAAAATATTTTGATGATTATTTCAAATTCACCCCATCCTGTTTCAGTAATTTCATAGGGCGGCTTAGTAACGACTGGAAGGGGAAGAAAAAGAAACAATTGTAAATTACTGATGCAGTTCCTTTCCTTTTATAATTATGTATATGATGAACCAACAACTGTAACATACCTCTTAAAGGATTGCCATAGCTTTCATGTAATTTAAACTGGATTTTCTTTACATATGCTGACATATCCTAAAACAGAGAAATCAGTGCTCCAATGGAAACTCACTTAGCATATCATACAATTTTGTAAAATATACTTTTCTTGAAGTTTACAGAACATAATTAAAACAAAGCAAGGGTTAGCTGGCATAGTGAGACACGCCTGTAATCCTAGCTGACCCAGAAGTCGAGGAAGGGTGACTAAGTTTGAGGGCATTCTGGGCAACGGGGCTAGACCCCATTTCAGAACAAAATGTTTAAAAAGGGCAGTGATGTAGTTCAGGAAGCATGCTTGATTTCCTCTCCCCGCACAGCAAATGAAACGATGGCTAGAATTCATATGTGTATGTACACGTGCATGTAGATATGTGTACATGTTTGTGTGAATGTGTGTATATGCGTGTGTGAGTGCTTGTGCATGAAAATATACACTTAGGTGCCCAAGGAGCCCAGAGGCTCTGGACTGCCAGGACTGCAATTATGGACACTTGTGAGCTGCCCTGTGTGGGTGCTGGAGACCAAACTCCATGAGTATTACTTGCTCTTAACTGATGAGTCATCTCTCTAGCCTCTTACCTTGATCAGAAAACATCTTGAGTTACATGAATTAATTAAATGAAGATAAGAATTAAGGGGTGGGGTGAGAATTCTAAAATGAGACCACTTCATTCTTGGAAAGTTACTACATAGAATTTTATAATTTACTGTCAAGTAAACAAACTATATTTCAAAATAACTATAGAAAAAACAAATGCGTACCTCATTTCTATATGGTTTCACATATACTGTCCACTGGTGGGTGTGTCCATCTTCTTCTCTTTTCTTCCCAAAATATCGGGCAACATTACCATAGACTATTGGCTTAACGATGGTAACCCCCTAAAAGAAAACAAGTTTAAAATCAGTTAGTATTTTACCATCACCTGAATAAATACTATGAGCATTGGCAGCTTGTTTTAGGGAACAGCATCTAACATCTTTTTTTTTAAAATTTATTTATTCATTATGTATAAAATATTCTGTCTACACGTATGCCTACAGGCCAGAAGAGGGCACCAGACCTCATTACAGATGGTTGTGAGCCACCATGTGGTTGTTGGGAATTGAACTCAGGACCTTTGGAAGAGCAGGCAATGCTCTTAACCACTGAGCCATCTCTCCAGCCCAGCATCTAATATCTTCAGGGTTTAGTTAGAACACAGATCTCTTCAACCCATTTTTACACTCATTTCAAGTTAACACAATAGCCAAGTATCAAATTAATTTCAGCCTTCCCATCTGAGTGCCGGAGAGACGGTCCAGCAGCTGAAGCACTTGCTGCTCTTGCAGAGGACGACGTTTGGTTTCAGAACCTACATATTTGAAACGTTTGTTGTTCTGTGCATCTGTGTGCACATTCTGCAGCGCGCAGTACATGTGAAGGAGGGATGGTCTGCAGGAGTAGATTCTCTTCCTTCCACCACGTGGGTCCTGAGGCCTGAACTCAGGTCATCGGGCTTAGCAGCAAGTGCCTTTACCTGCCGAGCTGTCCCATGGCTTGAATGATGGCTTGAATGTTGTCATCTAATCACCATGTAAGCAAGGCACATGAATATTTGATTAAAGAAAAACAAAATGTCTTCACAAACCTAAACGCTAAGATACTGAATACAGTTTGACTGGTATCGCTTGCAGGTAAACGTCTTTTAAATTAATTTATGGCAGTATTTACCAAAGCACAGCACAAAACCCCAGACAGTTCATGAGAGGATTTTGGGCAAACATTTTCCATTGTCATCAGTATGTAAATTACAATTTGGATATAAAGTACCTCCCAAAAGGCTTATTGTTGAAAACTTGGTCCCCATCCAGGACCGCTGAGAGGTGACTGGCTCACAGGGGCACTAACCTTACCAATGAATTAGTGCACTGATGAGCTCACGGCTGAATGGCTTGTCAGGAGGTGGTGCCCTGTGGGAGCAAGCAGGCCACTTGGGTTGGGTCTCTAAAGGGTCCATCTTGTTGGTGGCTCCCCTGGACCTTCCCCAGCTACAGACATCAGCAGCTTTGCTCTGCTGTGTGCTCCCTGCCATGATGTTCAGCTATGCCAAGTCTATAGTGGGCTAAATGATCACAGGTAGAAACCGATGGAGGACAGTGGGGACAAGCAGGGACATTTTATATTCTGTATTATAAACACATTTGTATTCCGTATAGAGAAAAGGGATCTGCACACGTTACTAAATGCTTAGTATGCGTGCTGCTGATGGTGGTTTTGTTCTGAGTTAAGTCCCTCGGCCTAGATGCTTCTGGAAAAGGACAAGGTTGACACCAGCAGACCCTTAACTAGACTTGGCACTTCAAGAGGACAGGGAAGAAAGAAAGGAATGGTAAGAAGAAACATGGCTGACCACTTGACCAGAGGGGCAAAACTAAGCTCAAAATCATGGGCTCCCTTTCTTCTGTTCCCCTACCCCCGAAATGGCTACAGAGGAAATGGAAGGCAGTGTGTAGGGTGTTGATCTGCTGCCTTCTCCAACTGCTGATCTCTGCATAAAACTAAACTAAAGGATCCAGTTCCCCTTTCTGTCCACGGCTTCTGTGGTGAGAGCTGCACAAATTCAGGTGTTCGGATTATGGTACCTCTGAAGCCTAGAGCCTAAATAAACCGTTCTCCTTTAGAATGGTTCCTTTCAGGCACTTTGTTACAACAATGAGAAACTAACACAATGGGATATTCACTACACAAGACAGAGCTATAGCCGAGTCAAACTCTCCATTTCAAAATGCTTAGGAAGAGACTTAAAAACTGGGATTAAGTATAAATGTTACAATAAATATTAATGAATGCAAGTAGGGCAAAAATAGTAAATGTGGCACCTGAATGCGTGAAGCACGCAAGGTGACAGCTACGAGCGTGTCTGCTACAGCTGTGCTCAGTTCTAGGGTGCTTTCATCGTTTCTGATTGGGGTAAAGGCTGTACCGACAGGTTATGATGGAAAGCTGTTATTAAAAATACCAAGTTTTGCACATAGATCTGAGACATTCTGTTCAATAATAGAAATACCCAAAGGACAGATGGCATATCAGTGTAGTAAACAGAAAGAGGAAGCCGGTAGAAAACGTTAAACCATAGCTAGACAGTTAACTATATCAGAACCTGTCTGCCTACAGACAATGCTGAGTCAGTGCAATGAATGACTCAGCAGGTAAAGGGACCCGCTACTGTGCCTGAGGTCCAGGGCTTGGTCCCCTGGACTCATAAACAGGAGAAAACGGACTCCTGAAAGCTGTCCTCCGACCTCCACACCCATGATGGAGCATGCCCATACCCACATAAACAAACAATTGGTAAACATAGTAAAAGTACTTTCAAGTCAATTCAAGAGAAGGGAAGTAGTTTTTATGTGGCGAGGACCACTGATAGCACTGTGGTTGCCACGGACATGTGCAAAGTTTTCACTTTGACCCCTTGTTCTGTAAACACTTCAAAATCGGCTCAAATTCTTACCTTAGGGAAACGTATGAATTCTATGAAGCCTCTGATACTAACACAAACATAATCTGGCATTTCTTTCTCCTGTTACATTTCAGTGGCTTTTAGAGTGTTGAGGAATTATCACTTTACATTTAATATTAAAGCGGCTATAGATGTATAGACACTATGACTGAGGTAATATAAAAATAATATGGCGTTGATAAAGATTTAAAAAAGCCGGGTGGTGGTGGCGCAGGTCTTTAATCCCAGCACTCGGGAAGGATAGGCAGGCGGATCTCTGTGAGTTCGAGGCCAGCCTGGTCTACAAGAGCTAGTTTCCAGGACAGGCTCCAAAGTTACAGAGAAACCCTGTCTCGAAAAACCAAACTTATTTCAAAAAACAAAACAAAACCTAAGTAGATGGTATACAAGTGGTTTCTTCTGAGAAAAAAAAAATCCCGTGATGGATTTATAAGTAGGAGTTAAAGGGGAAGGGGCATCAGGAATCAGTTGATCCGGCCTTAAAAATTAGCCAGTGACATAGGAAGGTGGGGGAGTGCCAGCTGGGAGCTGGAGACATGGCACACTGGGCAACGACGTCTGGAGGACCAGAGACTGGCATCAAGGACCCACGCACATGATGACCCCAGAGAACCGACTCCCGCAAGTTATACTCTGAGCTCCACCTCTTATCAATAATACATGCTAGATGATAAAACAAACGTGTGGGAATTAAATGTCACAATCTCCAACATTATGATGGGGACACACGTTCACTAAACACGAAAGAAGCTAAGTGCTTCTCTGACGACTTCGGGAATGATAAGACTGGGGGAATCTAGCCAGGCACCGCGGTTTCCAGGTCTGTAAGCGCCACAAACTGTCCCAAGCAAACCCCGAATCTTTGTTTTTCGGCGGGACAGAAGGCGGTGATGGGCGACTCGGGGCCCAATAAACGCCGAGCGGGGCGGGGCCGGCCGGAGAGCCGAGCGCCCGAGGGGACTCGGCGGCCTCCACACCGCGCCTGCGCACTGACCTTCACTCTCCCGCCGGAGTCAGGCCCAAATTCCGCCATTCTCTTGAACATATTGTCCCAGGGAAGGAGCCGCGGCCGCCAGGAAAGAGCTCAGGCCGGCGGGGTCTCCCGGGCCGAGGGGTTCAGACTGGAGGTGGGCGAGTCACCTGGGCTCGCGGCGCCGAACTGCCTCCTCCACACCCGCGGCGGCGCGGTTGGCCATTCAGCCCCGCGGTGGGAGAGCGGAGCGGAAGGGGTGTGTGTGTGGGGGGGGGGGGGACGGCGACGCGTGCGCATGCGCAAGTGCGACGACCTCAGGCGTACACTGCGCACGCGCCCGACTGCTGCTGTCCCTGGAGAGAGCCGGTCGAGGACTTGTAGAGATATAAAATCAATCAAAAATCACCACATACTTTCCCAAATCTATTACTATGAGAGACAAGTCAAGGTAAACATTTAGAAAGAAGGGCTCAGAAAAACAGCTCAGGAAACACAGTGTAACATGACCTGTAATGTGTATTTTATGGACAGAAGAGAATACCACATGCTTGGAACAACTTTGATGCTACAATAAATCACTTGAGGGAAAAATATAAATTTTATTATAAAATAAAAATGTGAGTGCATTTACACTCTTAAGAACATTTACTAGGAGAGCTAAGAGATGTTCTACAACCCAAGTATACATGAGGCCCAGGGCAATGCAAGAAGTCTCCTGGAGGGCATATAGTTGTTTGGGAAAGAGAGCACACATTGCTCTCTCTCAGAGGTCAGTAAGCGCAGGGGAGGAACCTTCTGCTTCTGGATGATGACCTCAGCTTCAGCAATAACCACTGAATGTCTGTCTCAGGAGGAGACTGGACCTACCCTGAGGGCTCCCCTGTTTAATGTTTTATTTATTTATTTATTTTTGACAAGTTTCTTGAGACACTTGGGAATTCCCACACAGGGAAAGTGGTGTGTTTTCCCCTTTGTCTGTAATTCAGAATGACCATTACTGCCTCCACACTCAAGAAGAATTGAAGCTCAGAGACAGGTTTGATGAGTTAGAACAGTACTACTGTGAAATTGCCATTTATGATGAAAAGTCCACTCCTACGCATGGCCGATTTAGATTTGCCTCTTCTGATTTAAATGGGTACGTGAGATGGTCCCTGGGAGTCCCACACATTATACTACATTTATTTTCCCTTTATGAAAATGTTCATGGCTTCTGTAGTACAAAACCCCACGGAACAGTGAGGACATCTTTGGTGCTTTGGTTTGCAGGGTCCTCTGTATTCAGTCGTGTGTCACTGTCATTTAGGACCACTTTTTGAGTTTGTTTCTGAAACACTGTTTTCTGTTAATAGTAAAATAAACGCGGCACGAGAAACTGCATAAAAATGGCCTTCTACTTTCTAACTGCAGCATCCTCAGAAACACAGACCACTTTCTAAGGCTGCTGCCTGCATCCTGAGTCAGGTGACTTCTTGTGGGAACAAGCAGGAGGGCTTAACCCTCACTGAGAAGTGGCATTTTGTAGTCCCTGTAACACCTGGGTTGCTAGGAAAACGGGCAGAATTTGGGTGGGTCAAATCCAAAACCAGTATATTTTCATATGAAAATTAATGATCGCTTTCTGGCCTTTTAGTAACTAATGTCTCTGCAGTTGGAATGCCTGTTCAGTGAAAATTAGATATAAAGAGGCAGAGAGTTTCCTTTCCAAGTCTTCAGACCCCATTCTATCTCTGAACATCACCTACCTTTAATCTGAGCTGACTCAGATTAAACAGTTCAACTCCAGTTGCCTTTTGCATCAGGAAACAACACAGACGAAATGATCTTTCAACATAGAAGGCCTGAATAAACAGTGTTATTTCTACCACACTGCTGATACTGTGCCAGTTTCTAGCAAAACACAAACAAAACTGAACATCAAGTTGGCGTGTTGCAAACCTGTGATGGATGGCACAGCCTAAGCAGCAACAGCCTTTTTGGCTTCTGCTGTGCATTTGCCCCAGGCACCTGAGAGAATTCTCTGCTCCTGGTGCTGCCTGCACCCATCCTCCCTGGGGCTGCCCTTCTGCTGTTTCCTTCTTCCCTTTCTCTGTTCCACCTGCTCCATGCATGGGGTCCGCACTGATGCTCTCAGGTTCATCAAGGGCCGCAGAAAGAACTGTTCTCTGCTGTTTACTCTCCTCCTCTCTGTCCTCCTCCTTACTCTAGCCCAGCAGGTTCTTGTGTCTGTCCTTGTCTTCAGGACACCTAGCCACGGGCTGTACTGATAACTGCTAGATAAGGACGGTGGTTCATAGGACAGGTGCTGAGATGGATTTCAGGTAAGCAGGTACGTTTGATAATGGCGGCCATCACAACAGGGAATCCATCTCAGGATGGATTAGAAGGACGAATACAGGGAACACATGGAAGTCCTCACATTTACAAGTTTCCGAAGGAGATAGGTGTTCTAAGACGCATGGTTTTACTCTCAGAAATGAGGCCATAACTCAAGAGTGTGGGTGGGCATCAGGGCTGTGCCTGTTTACAGAGGCAGAGATAAGATAGGAATATTTACATTATTCTTACAGCTAAAGAGATAGAGGCCCAAACTAAAGGGAAGTTGTGGCTGCCTTGTCTGTTACAGTGACCTCATTAAGAGCAGCAGGGCCACGACCTAGCATTCCTTGCGTTTTTGTTACTGTACGTGAAAGAACTCCATAGGCCAAAAGGTATCTCTCCAGACCCCTCCCTCTCAGAAAGCCTGTCAAGTGGTGGCTCCTCCCCCTGAAGCTCAAGACCACACCCACAGGGTATTTAAGTCCCCTCCGCTCTCCTGGACATGTGACTTCCTCCTGCTCCCCTCTTCTGCCTCACCTCTGGGGGCTGTAAAGTCACCTGGGAATACTTTGCTCATTCAACCTGGTCTTTTACTTCGCCTTGATCTGGCTTATTTCGTTGACGACGAAATCCATTATTGGGCTACACAAACCTATCATCTTGGTGTTGAACTGGGTAGAGTTGCGTATTTCTTCCTCCGACTTGTGGGAAGCCACTCTCCCTCTTATCTCCCCACCCCACCTCCACCACACCTGACCTAATTTTGGCTCAGTAAGTCACCCATTTCCAAACCAAAAGCTTATAAGGAGTCTGAGACTTCTTCCAACTTCCGAGTTACCCGCCAAGCCACGGCAGTACTGGGCAACCCAGCCCCATTTCCAGAGCATAGACTGTCCCTACTCTTTGGGGTCCTTTCTGCAGAAGACATTCTACACAGAGGCAGTCCCCACACTACTCTCGGCCCAGGTTTTAGCACTGGACACAGTTTTGTACCCTTCAGTATCCAGCAGAAGGGCCTGGGCAGCCGGGAAACGAACAAGCAGTCCCCTTCAACAGATGCTGATTTTGGAGTTTGCTGAGCTGGTTTTTGGTTTTGCTTTGGTCCAGTTTTTTTTCTCACTATGCTCCCTTCCCCACATTTTGGAATGGCAATATATATCCTGTGCCATTCTATGTTGGAAGTTTGTGACCTGCTTTTTGCTTTTTCTTTCATTTTTGTTTTTCTGAGACAGGGCTTCTATGTATAGCTTGGGAGCCTGTCCTGAAACTTGCTGTGTAGACCAGGTTGGCCTTGAACGCATAGAGAAATGCCTGCCTTTGCCTCTTGAGTTCTCTAATTAAAGGCAAATGCCACTACTGACAGACTTTATTTTGATTTTTACAAGTGATTACAGTTAAGAGATTGCATGAATCTCAGAAGAGACTTTGAACTTAAAAACATTGTTGAGTCTGTGATAGACTATGGGGACTTTTGAAGTTGCACTAAATGCATTTTTTATTATGGTATTTTTACAAGTTTATGGGGGCCAGGGAGTGGAATATGGTAGTTTGAATGCAATTGGTCTCCATAATCTCATAGGGGGTGGCTTTATTAGGAGGCATGGCTTTGTTGGAGGGGGTATGACCTTTTTGGAGGAAGAGTATCACTGTGGGGGCAGGTTTTGAGGTTTCCTATGCTCAGGATACCACCAAGTGTCTTTGTCAACTTCCTATTGCCTACAAGACGTAGGACTCTCAGCGACTCCTCCAGCACCATGTCTGCCTGCATACTGCCATGCTCCTTGTCATGATAATAATGGACTAAACCTCTGAAACTGTAAGCAAGCCACCCCAGATAAGCGTTTTCTTTGTAAGAGTGGACATGGTCATGGTGTCTCTTCACAGCAATAGAAACCCTAACTAAGACAAAGGTTCTTTGAAACTTTACTGCATTTATTGGAAGATTATACTAAGTCTTGAGGGAAGCAGCCTTACTCTAAGTGACAACTTACTGGAAAGGCTTGGATCACAACTGTCAATGCCTCCACATGCTCACCAGGGGGCATCTTTCAAAATGTCCAGTTTGCTCACATTAAGCAGAGTAATACCAGGGAAACTTCTGAAGACCTTGATGATAGACCTTCATGGTAGATGATGCAGGCTCCCTGCAGTGGGTACAATGTCAGATTCTTGTTTTGCCCTTGCCAGCTTTTATTTGCAGAGATTCATAGACCTTGGTGATGTCATCCCAGGCCTTATAATCCTTAACCATCAAAGCAGCCTTGGTCTTCTTGTAACTTTTTTTTCCTGTGTCCAACCACCTAAGACCGTTCAGGGACTTCATCAATATGATGACATTTAGACCTCACCAAGCTGGGGAGACTGAGGCAGACAGCCAAGGCAGAGAAGATGGCATTTTATGTAGCACACATTCTAGTTGGTCTTAAAGATAAAAACTCAGAGTCAGATATTAGGGGGTGAAATCTGAGAGATTAGAGAAGCAGAGTGGCCAGTCACTAGAGAGTTCTCACCTCTAGCAATACACAGACTTAAAGGGTGATCCTGTCCTCAGACTGCCTCCTCAGACTGCATCCTCAGACTTATTGTCTAGACTGCACTGCTCCATAGACTGCACTAAACTCCTATCTCCTCCTGCCTTATATTCCTCTCTCTGCCCAGATGTATCACTCCTGTCTCCACCTCCCTAGTGCTGGGATTAAATGTGTAGGATACCTAGTATTGGGATCACCTTTGAGTGAATTCTGTTTCCGTTTTAGACAGATTCAATCCCAGGTAGCCCAGGGTGGCCTTGAATTAACAGAGATCCCTTTGCCTCTGTTCCCCTGAGTCCTGGGATTAAAGGTGTGCCACCACTCCCTGGCCTCTAGTCGCTTAACATTTCACTGTGATCTTCAGGCAAGCTTTATTTGTTGAAATGCAAACAAAATATTACATTTCCCCCTTTTTTTGGTCTAAAATAAAAAAGAAGGCTTAAGTAATATAAGAAAAGCTAAAAGCTATATACAGTAAGTGCAATAACTATATACAATATATACAGGTAATAAGTACATCGATTATGTCTAGTTATTTGCATTTGACAAATCAAGAGAAAGTACTCCATTATCTATCCTATCCTGGTGAGTTCAAAGTCTTGTACCTAATTTATTTTCTATCATAATTTGCATTATCATACAAAACTATCTTTGGATATTTCCAACCTTATACACTTTATACCTCTTTAAAGAGTTTCTTGTCTGCATCTGATAAAGCAAGGAAAACTTTAGCTATAACCATCAAGTCTTCAACTCCCTCAGAGACCTGAGAAGGAAATATTAGCTGAGTAAGCAGGAAATGCAAGCAAGTGACTTTCAAAAAATGTGAGAAATGACAAAAATGGCTGGTTTCCTGGGCAGTCACCCAAGGTTCCTCTGCAACATTGGGACATCTATCTTCAGCCTACAGGCTTAGAATAGTCAACAAAATTTTCTATGAAGCAGGATTTTTGAAGGACTGTCTCTCCTTTTCTTGGAAAAGTTCAGCAATCCTTTCTTTTGTGTCCAGCTCATTCAATTTGGACAGTATACTGTCAGCAGTAAAGGCAAAAGTACTTTCTTGCCCAGTGGGCTAACTTTTGCCACAAAGACAGTAAATTCTACGTGGAGTTTCTTCAATGACCATCATCTTCGCTGAAGTTGCTGGTGCTGCCAGGAGCAGGTATGTCCCATTGTCATAAAAAGGAAAAGGACCTATGTTATTAAAACATCTTAAATGCTATATTCTTTAGATCTCTGAAGAGTTTGAAGATGACCCATCTATCTAAACTATATCTCTGTCTGACCTTGAAAACATACCTAATATGACTGCAAGTTTGATTGTAATAGGTGACTAATTGCTAACCTGCACTTTCTTATTATCCTAAATACTTGGTAATTATAATTTTCAAGGGCTAAAATTTGTATTACCCTGTTAAATGAGTTGCATAGGTACAATTTCTTGAACCAAAGTAGAAATGTATGTACATTATGTTCTAGCAAATAATTTTTAATTTGTATCAATGTACAAAGACCCATATCTATGTAAAATATTTAAAATTAGTAGCTACTTTTAAAAAGAAGATTCAGTAATCTACCTTTTAATCCTATTTCTATATCCCCGTTTTTTCTTTTTAGAGTCGATTCAATAATCTATGCTTATGTCCTATCATATATATATGATATGATATATATCACACACATATATATATATATATCTCCCTTTTTTCTTTTCAAAACAAGAACCCTGAATCTAAGACTCCTTTGTTCAGTTTTTTTCCTGACCATTACCAATAACAACAATTCCCCTAAACAAGTATCTACAACCCAATGAAAGACCAAAAACCACCGCTCTTCTTGGAAATGTGAGTGTTTGTTCTTTTTTTTTTTATAAAAAACATTTCTTATAGTTTATTTAACTTTTTTTATTTTATGTACATTGGTATGAAGGTGTCAGATCCCCTGTTGTGAGCTGCCATGTGGGTGCTGGGAATTGAACCCTGGTCCTCTGGAAGAGGAGTCAGTGCTCTTAACCACTGAGCCATCTCTCCAGCCCCATGAGTGTTTGTTCTTAAATTTACTTTCTACTGTCTGGGGGTAAGAGCATCTTTAGGGAATCCTGAAAATAAAAACTTGGGTTAATTGTCAAGTATTAGGAGAGGTAGCTGTATCATTTGTTGTTCAGTCTCTGTGTAATGGAAAAGTGCAGAGCTTGTCTCAAGTTCTGGCTAGAGTAGTCTGTGAGGCTGGATCATGTCAGCTAGCCACATCAAAATTTTCCTGAGAAGTCTGTAGTCCAAAGTTGACCTTTAGGTGATGTTTGTCAGCTTGGTGGCATTATCATAGTCCTGGTGGAATCATCATTGTGGGGCCCAAAACTTCCTTTGAAGACTTCAAAGGTTGCTGTTAGGCATGGTCTTGGTTCATTACAGAAAACTTAACTACTTTAAATGTCATATATAACAGATCTCATAAAAGTTAAAGGACCAGACTTTTCTATGTACATCCAAAGTACAAAATGTAATTCCAAGTCATGAGATAAAGACTCAAACCTGAAATCATGAACAGGAAGTTAGATGAAGCCTTTTTTAGAATTAGTAATCTGTATGACCATTAATAACAAGACAAAAGTTTAATATATATATATTATATACATATATTGATCTTTTAAATTTTGAGATAATATTTAAATCTTACAAAAAGCTTTAAAGAGTCAGTTCCTTAGCTGGATGCCTTCACTCTCCTGAAATGACAAAAAGAAAACCCTTCCACAACCCTAACTTTGGGGAGGTTTTCTTTTGGCAAGTTATATCTGATCAAATGAAAGCATTTGTTAGTTTTATAGTTTAGTTTAGATTGAATGCACATAATGTCTGATGAACTATTATCTGTTCTAAATAAGAGGTCTCTCTTGTTCAAATCTAACCTTTGTCAGTTTTGATTTATTATTTCTCCTGAAATTTTTATTTTATTTTCTAAAGCTGTTCTATCTTCCAGAGCAGTATGGCTTCTTAAAATAGCCATTAGGCATTAATTAGGCCTAAGGTCCTTTTTCTTCCTTTCTTCCTTCCTTCCTTCCTTCCTTCCTTCCTTCCTTCCTTCCTTCCTTCCTTCCTTTCTTTCTTTCTTTCTTCCTTTCTTTGAGACAGGCTTTCTCTGTGTAGCTTTGGATCCTGTTCTGGCACTCACACTGTAGACCAGATTGGCTTCAAATGGACAGAGATTCTCCTGCCTCTGCCTCCTAAGTGCTGGGATTAAGGTGTGTGCCACCACCGCTCATCAGGTATTAGGTTCTTTAATTGCTCTAGGAAGTAGTTTCCTCCATGATGACAGGAAATGACTGAACCAAATTTGGCATGGGAGCCTGTGAGAGGCCTCTCAAAATGTTTGCTGATGGCAAAAGATTCCATTGACTCTCCCTTGTTGATCTCCATTAATTAGTTCCAATGTCTGTCCTTGCCATTCCTTTTACATAATCCAGAAGGGACGGGGAATTCTGTTGAACTGTGCTTAGAAAAAGCATTGTTGGGCTGGAGAAATGGCTCAGCGGTTAAGAGCACTGACTGCTCTTCCAGAGGACCCGAGTTCAATTACCAGCACCCATATGGCAGCTCACAACTGTCTGAAAATCCAGTTCCAGGGGATCTGACACTTTCACACCAATGCACATAAAATAAAAGATAAATAAATCATAAAAATTTAAAAAATAAAGTTTAAAAAAAATAAAAAGCATTGTTTCTAGGAACATCTTGTTTATGATCCCTTTTAAGGTGACTGCTTGCCACAATTAAAACACTTGACATTTCAATTTTTCTTCAAACTTCTGGAAATCATCTCTTCTATCCAAACATCATCATGGTCATGTGATTCAATATTCATTGTATCTTGAATCTATTCATTCAGGGGTGTTGATATTGCCTTTAATGGCCCATTTACCCTTTTGCATTGTGCATTAGTATTTTCAAAATCCAGAGATTCAATTATTATTTGTCTAGCCTCTGAATTTGGTGTCATTCTATTTAATCCTGAAGTCAATCTTTGTAAGAAATCTGTGAAGTATTCCTTTGGACCCTTCATAACTTTTGTAAATGACTCAATTTTCCCCCCTACTTCTATGATTCTGTCCCAAGCAGTCAAAGCTGCTGTACAGCATAAAGTCAAGGTATGGTCATCCTATAGAAATTGCCTTTGTACATTAGTACAATCTCCCTCTCCAAGAAGTTGGTCTTGCGAGATTTCATCTTCTAGTCCTATATCGCTGTTCAATGGTCTTAGCCTTATCTTTCCACCAGGTGTTCCACTGTAATTGAGGACCAGGCTCCAAGACTGTGACAACCAAGCCTCTCCAGTCTTGAGGGATAATTCTATTACAAATTGACCACAAGTTTAACATCTGCTTTACAAAAGGTGAATGCATACTATATGAGTCTATCACTTCCTTGAATCTCCTTAAATCTAACATTTTCATAGGAGTTTATTCAGCTCTTGCACAGCCTTGGATATATCTATAATTTGGTAGTTGTTCCTGTAAAGTTATTGATAAACTAAAGTTGGCTGTTTGAAAATCTCAGGCTGTTCCTTTCTAACTTTAAAGTTCAATGCTGGGATTGGCTCCCCTTTAAATTCCTCTGTCTGTATCTGAATAGCTCTATGATATAACAAGTATTTCTACGGCCTGTAACTTGGCACTCATATCAACCTACTTTTTAAACGATAAACCAGGAATTATCAAACCAACAATAAAGATTATCAAAATGATAATTAACATTATGTTGATCCTGGTTAAATTGATTATCCCTTCATTTTATTGGTACAATTTTAAACCATCCATTGTGTAATCATATAGAGAACTAACTCCCTCCATCATAATAGTGTTTCCAAATTAAGAATTTACTTATCATGTATACAATATTCCTCCTGCATGTACACCTCTATGCCAGAAGAGGGCACCAGACCTCATTACAGATGGTTATGAGCCATCATGTGGTTGCTGGGAATTGAACTCAGGACCTCCGGAAGAACAGCCAGTGTTCTTAACTTCTGAGCCATCTCTCCAGCCCCAATGTTTCCAATTTTTTTAACATGGGAAAAGTTCTCTCTCTCTCTCTTTTTTTTAAAACTAATTCCCCCCTTTAAGAATTCCTGATTTTCTCACCAAATCTGCTGACGATGATGGTGGAGCATCAGGCTGTGTAGCACATCTGCTCGGAGAACTCAGGAGGTTCCCAGCCTGACTGAGGGCAGCTGCAGCTCCTGGCACGTAGCCTTGAGCTGAGAGTGTGTGGCGGCTGCAATAACAGTAGAAGCCTGAGTGGGTGTTTAGCAGCAGCTCAAGGAGGGGTTTCTGGAACTCGCTCTATAGACCAGGCTGGCCTTGAACTCACAGAGATCCACTTGTCTCTGCCTCCCAAGTATTGGGATTAAAGGTGTGCTCCATTACTGTCCACTCTCTGCTTTTCTTTAAAATATGTTTCCATTGGTAGTCCCGGGCGACAGTTCCAGTGTGTTCTAATTTCCAGTTTGAGAAAGAAGAGGAACTTCTCTCATGTTAGCAGACAGTCCCACAGCCTCCACTGACTCCTCACTACTTCAATGTGTGTTCTACTTTTTATCAGTGCTGGAATCCTAAGAACACTCTACCACTCAAGTATATACCAACCCCATTTTCATCAGAAATGAGAAATAAAATGACTTATACCATGTCAGGTGGATAGAATCAAAGGAATCTGTCTCCAATAATCACAGCTGCATGGACACTTGGAAAGTAATTTCTTGTATTCACTGTTTAGTGTCACAGAGGAAAGCTGCCTGGATCCGAACTGAAAATGGGTTCTCTAACCGTCTTTGTCATTCCTCACCCCTGTCTTTCAGCTTTGCTCCAGGATGACATCACTCAAGCCGTAAAATGAGAAAAAAGAGGGTGGCGAGGGACCCACCAGGCATTAGAGCATGGTATGTAGGATCTTTGGGAGGGGAGACTGCTGGTTCTGTTGACCTATGCAGTGAGTCTTTCTGAGGACCAAGTGTCATTCTGAGCATTGCAGACACAGCTGGGACCTGTCTCTATATCATCAGTTTTAGGGACTTACTCCAGATTTTGAGAATCCCCACACAAACTACTTCCTTGTCAGCCCTCCAGACTATTTGTAGACTATTTGTAGAATCAGCTACCTGCTCTGTGCTCTTGATGTCACATTGACACTGAGCATCCTTTGCTCTGCTCCTGCTCAGGGTTTGGAGAGGATCAAACTGCCATGTAGACACAGCTCCACCAGCCAGTAGCAGTTTATGGGTGCAGTTGTAATCCATGTTTCACATGAGATCTTGGCTCAGAACCCAATTGCCATTAGTCTCAATGTTACGCTATTTACACTCAAGGTTTGAGTATGTGTGTGACACAGGAGAAACGTTTAACATTTCTCTCCCATCTCACTTTCTCCACAGGGTGCCATGGAGAATCCAGTGTCAAAACAGATCTCACCCAGTGTATTCGGAACTGTGATGTGTAACTTCTGTGTGTTTCCACTCCAGCTCATTCTGTCTCTTTCTCGCTCTAGAAGTAGTTATGGGAAAGGTCACACTTTTTGGTTTTCCTTCAAACAGGCAGGCTTTAAACAGAAACAGCAGCAAAACGGAGGCTGTTTCCTGTGAGGCTTCATGCTGATTAATGTGTTCATTGTTTCATGTAATCCTCCATTTTTGTTTAACCAACGCAGCAGATGCTGGTGACAGTAACCTAATACTTCGATCGTCACACACATCTCTGTATTTCAGTTCTTAACCTGTGACGTCATTCACACTAAGCCCCACTGGAATTATCTTTCATCTCTCCCCTGCTGGATACACATATAATAAATATTGAAGGAGACAAGTTGATCTCAGGTAAAACGTTAGCTGTTTGAGCTCCCAGGCCTTGTGTGTGGGCTCAGCACCCAGACAGTTAGAAAAGACGCTGTGTAAGTCAAGGTGAGTTTGTAAGGGAACAGAATTCTGAGTGGATAGAACTGAGACAGCCTCAACTCAGAAGTTTGTTGTCATGAAATTTTTTGATAATACATCCAAAAAGTATTCTTCTTAGAGTTGGACTATTTATAATGCTTAAAAAATAAATTTTTAAGTCATGTGTCCATCTATTTTAACCCTGGAGAGAATGTTCCCATCCTCCAGCCGATCATGAGGTACCCAGGACAGATTAGTGTCTGTGCCAGCCATCAGTTTTCTCAAAGTAGATTCCTGAGTATTGACGAACTCTGAGTCAGATGAGCTTGTGTCAGTAAAACTAAGTGCATTGTGACAAACTACAAATAGCCACTAAACGATTTTAAAGTAAAACTTGTCTTTGTATACTGTCATATGGGGTCTCTGGGGGAAATTTTTTATGTATTGGGAAAAATCAACATGATCCTCTTCATGGGGTCTACACCCTCACCTAAGCTTAGTCGGCACCTACTTCATCCCCTTCACATAGCCGTTGCCTGCATCTTCATCTGCACATCCCCTGAGCCTGCATCACCTGCACAGGACCATTGCCTGCATCATCTGCACTCAACCAGCAGGATGTTTCGGAGGTAATACCCCAAAGCGAACTGACCAATCTCTCTCGTCCCTAATAGACCCTATGCAAAGTAATCCACACATTATGTCCTATAGACATGAAGACATTGCTACAGTGACAGTCAGATCCCTGTGTGTTGTTCTAGCATTTTGCTTCCGTCACTTCCTTTCTATTTGTCCCTCTCACTCTCTGTATCTAAATCAGTTTTTTTGAGGCATTTTGAAGTGCATTAGAAACACCACAGTTTATTCTAAAATTCTTTATTTTCAACTCCCCAAACCAGTGTTTTTTTCCCCCTTTCCTCATTTTGTTCTATGTGTATGGATGTTTTGCCTCCACACATGAGCGCCACGTGCATCAGGGCCCTAAAAAGCCACAAGAGGGCACCAGATCCCCTGTGAATGAGGAACAGAGGAGTGTAAACTGTGCTGTGTTCAGAAGGAATCTGGGTCCTCTGCAAGAGCAGACATCTTTCGAGCTTTCTTAGGAATACTTTTTTTTTTTTAGTAATTTTTCCTCAGCCTACCAGAAAAAGCTGGCTAAATCTGAACAAATTCTGCTGCGGTCCTTTCTGTTCCTCACTCCTGTGTTACAGATTCTCTGGAAATGACACCACTCACATAGACGCACATGCAGTGGGCTGTGAGGAACCTACAAAGCATGCTTTAAGTTTTAAGAAGGAAACCTTGCTACCCTGTTGCAGATACATGCAGTATATCACCCCATCCTTGAACAAATCATTGATATTTTATTCTTGTTTTAAGCATATTCAAGGCATTTAATATCTGTTCAATTAATAGCAATATTCAGGTCTAACTCCGGACCATGTTGTACTGTAGATGAGATATTTTGTTTTCCCAAAACATTTGAAGTGTAAGTATTATAAAAAAGAAAGAAAGGGGTGCTATGAGATGCTACCTTCTGGACACAACATGGCTGTTGGACCCATAAATTCTCAGCATCAGTGGCTTCCTGCTCAAGACTGGGCCCACTAGAATTTCATTCTGGGTGGGAGAGGGATGAGTGAGGCCGCGCCCCTTCCAGAGTAGCTATCAACAACTCATGGTTGCAGGGGGGAAGGGAGAGAGGGGTTGCACTCCTCAGTGGTGTAGCCACTGGTAATTGCCTTGCAGCAACCCTAACCTAGGCCTTCTGCACACATTCACAACAGGCACTATTGTGGAGGCCAAGGCTGATATTCAGTGTCTTTCTCAGTTGCTCTCCTCATTACACTTTGAGGCAGGGTCTCTCCCTAAACAAGGAACTCACTCTTTTGGTTTGTCCAGGTAGCCAACTTACTCTAGGAATCCCCTGTCTCCACACCCCATGTTCTGGGATTCCAGGCAGACTACCATGTCACAGGCCATTTATCCATGAGTTCTGGGTAATCCAACTTTGATTCTCCACGTTTGCTCAGAAAGTACTTTACCTCCTGAGCCACTACTCCAGACCTGGTTTTAAAAGGAGAAGGCAGAGGGACAAAGGGTCTCAGGCAGCTGACTTCAAACTGGATACATATCCAAGGATAACCTTGCTCCTCCTGCTTCTACATCTTGAGTGCTGAGATTACAGGCTTGCAGCACCATCCTTGGGTTTTATAGGGGCTGAGGATCTAATCCAAGACTTTGTGCACACTAGGTAAGCATTCTACTGCCCAGAACTGCAGTTTAATATTTATGAATGGTTACCCATTATCTCCTAGATTAGGTTCTAAATCCCACTGTAGTTGGGATTATCAGTATCTGGTCCAGCTTCCTCCAACTGCATTTTTTTTTCAGACAACCTGCATTGCTTTACACATCTTCCTCAGCCTCCTCTTGCTTCTGGACCTCACTACATGCGCTTTTGTTCCCATCCTGCCCCACTCTCCCAATGTCTGTAAATTAGTTAACTTGAATTGATAATCTAAGGCTTGGGCGGGACCTCCCTCACAGGATTATCACTATATTTCTCTCCCATAATCACTGCCACTCTTTCTGTAGAGCTCACCACACCATGAATTGTGTTCTACTCAACGTGATGAACTTCCCATAAGTGCTGTGAGGACAAGGATGACGTGTGTTCCTTCTCAACCTGGAGTCTGGGCACAGGGCTTGCCTAGCTCAGTACCTGCTAGATAAACACTTTAGACTCTATATTTCCCACTAAGAGAGTGGGAATAGGCATGCCAGTTTAGTCAGGCAAGAGAACCAAAAGCTAACTGTCTGTGCTTTAAGATTCAGAATCAGACAACAGACATCAGAGACACGGGACAGGAGGCTTCAAAACTCTTCATCGATATCCAGGCTTATACCTATTACCGCCCCTTTAATAAGCGTTTTGATTCTCTTTAATCCATATCTGATCCAATACTCTAGAATGCTCTTCAAAGTGTTACTTGGACACTTGTGGATAATGTCTCCTATTGCAGGAGTACAGATTCCGCCTTTGGACCAAGCATCAGCATCCAATGAGGATGAAGGTGAGAAAGAGACAAGTCCCTACAGCATCATAGTCCAACTGAAAGAAACTAGATAAGAGGGGGGAATATCCCTATCTCTGGGCCCTACTCCCTTTGCCTTCTGTCTTATGGAGCTCTTTCTTTCCTGTACTGTAACAAAAGGCAGGGAATATTAGGTCACGGTTCTGCTATCCTAATGTGGTCACTGTAATAGACAAGGCAGTCACAGCTTCCCTGAAGGTTAGATCTCTCTCTCTCTCTCTCTCTCTCTCTCTCTCTCTCTCTCTCTCTCTAGCTGTAAGAACAATGTAAATATTCCTTCTTTATCTCTGTCTCTGTAAGCAGGCACAGCACTGATGCCCACCCACACTCTTGAGCTATGGCCTCATTTCTGAAAGTAAAGTCATGTATCTTAGAACACACGCCCCCCCCCCCCCCCCTTGGTAAACTTGTAAAAATAAGGACTTCCATGTGTTCCCTGTACTTGTTCTTCTAATCCATCTTGAGATGGATTCCTTGTTTGGTGACTGGCATTATCAAAAAGAATGTTTTCCTGAAATCCATCTCAGCACCTGTCTCATCAACCACCATCCTTATCTAACAGTTATCACTACAGCCCATGGCTGCGGTGCCAGGAAGACAAGGACAGACACAAGAACCTGCTGGGCTAGAGTAAGAAAGAGGACAGAGAGGAGCAGAGTAAACAGCAGAGAACAGTTCTTTCTGTGGCCCGTGGTGAACTTGAGAGCATCAGTGCGGATCCCATGCATGGAGCAGGTGGAACAGAGCAAAGGGAAGAAGGAAACAGCAGAAGGACAGCCCCAGGGAGGATGGGTGCAGGCAGCACCAGGAGCAGAGAATTCTCTCAGGTGCCAGGGGAAAATGCACAGCAGAGGCCAACTTGGCTGTTGCTGCTTAGGCCACATCATCAATTACAGGATTGCAAGTTGATTTTATTTGCTTGTTTGATATAAATTGGTACAATATTGGCAGTGTGGTAGAAATAACAGTTACTCAAACCTCTGGCATATGTTGAAAAATCATTTCTCTCAGTGTTAAGCTGTTTCCTGATGCAGAAGGCAACTGGAGTTAGACGATAGCTTGAATTAAATGTACGCGATGTCCAGAGATGGGATGGGGTTCGAAGACTTGTGAAGGAAATTCTCTGCCTCCATTTAACAAATTTTTACTGAGCAGGAGTTTCAACTCAGAGACATTGGTTATTAAAAGACCAGAAATTGATTATTAATCTTCAAAGGAAAATACACTGGTTTTGTATTGACCCACCCAAATTCTGTGCTGTTTCCTAGCAACCCAGGTATTACAGGGACCACCAAAATTACACTTTTGGGCTAGGGTTAAGACCTGTTTGTTCCCACAAGAAGTCACCTGACCCAGGAGACAAGAACCAGCCACATAAGGTGGTCTGTGTCTTTTGGGGACACTGTAGTAGAAAGTAGAATGCCATTTTTATATAGTTTCTCATGCCAAGTTCATTTTAATAGTAAAACAAACAGAGAAAGCAGTTTTTCAGAGACTAACTCAATGAGTGGTTTTATAAATTCCAGTGAAGCAAGACTGTGATTGTAGAGAACCATTGCAAACAGAATTCCAAAGATGCCCTCACAGTTCCATAGGGTTCTGAACTGCAGAATCCAGAAAGCTTGCTCAGAAAACAAAAACAAAAACAAAAACAAAGACAAAGAGTGCACTGCTTGTGGCTCCCAGGGATCATCTCACTCCCCATTTTCATTCTCATTCAAATCAGAAGAAGGAAATCTAATTTGACTATGAGCAGGAGTGAGCTTGTTAATCATCAATGGAAATTTCACTTGCTATTTTTCTAATTTATCATCTTGTCTCTGAGCATTTCTTCCTTCCTTCCTTCCTTCCTTCCTTCCTTCTTTCCTTCCTTCCTTCCTTCCTTCCTTCCTTCCTTCCTTCCTTCCTTTTAATTTTTTTTAAATCTTCAGGTTGGCTAACTCTAGTTCTTTTTTTTAAAAAATATTTCTTTGTTTATTATGTATACAATATTCTGTCTACATGTATGCCTGCAGGCCAGAAGAGGGCACCAGACCTCATTACAGATGGTTGTGAGCCACCATGTGGTTGCTGGGAATTGAACTCAGGACCTTTGGAAGAGAGGCAATGCTCTTAACCACTGAGCCATCTCTCAGCCCTCCCTCCCTCCCTCCCTCCCTCCCTCCCTCCCTCCCTCCCTCCCTCCCTCCCTCCCTCCCTCCCTCCCTCCCTCCCTCTCTCTCTCTCTCTCTCTCTCTCTCATTATTAAATTAATTTATTTAAAACAATCTTTTCTCACCAAGCTACGGAAAAACCCTGTCTCAAAAAGAACCAAACAACAACAACAACAACAACAACAACAGCAAAACCAATCTTTTCTCATGTTACATACCTATCCCAGTTCCCACTCTCTCCTCTTCTTCCGGCTCTCCATCATCTCCTCTTCCCACCCAAGCCCCCATCACTCCTTAGAGAGGTTAAGTCTTCCTAAGGGGAGTCAACAAAGTCTGGTACATCACTTTGAGGCAGGACCAAGGATCTCCCCCCATAGCTAGGCTGAACAAAATGTCCCTCTAAAAAGAATGGACTCAAAAATGCCTGTTCCCACTGACAGTGGCCCCAAAGACTGCCCAAGCCACGCAAATGTCCCCCACATTCAGTGGGCCTAGTTTGTTCCTATGCAGCCTCTCCCACTATCAGTCCAGGTTCAGTGAGTTCTCACTAGTTCAGGTCAGCAGTGTCGGTGGGTATCCTCATTATGGTCATGACCCCGTTGATCATATTATTTCTCCTCCCTCTCTTGAACTGGTCTTCAGAAACTTGTTCACTGCTTAGCTTGGCTCTCTGCGTCTGCTGCCATCAGTTGCTGGATAAAGATTCTATGCCGACAATTAAGCTAGTCATCAATCTGATTACAGGAAAAGGCCAGTTCAGACATTCTCTCCACTATTACTTAGGGTCTTGGCCGGGGTCATTCTTGTGGATTCTTGAGAATTTCCCTAGTGCCAAGTTTCTCACTAGCCCTATAATGGTTTCCTCAATCAAGATATCTCTTTTTTTCTCAACCACCTGTTCTCTCATGTTTTCCCCCTCCATTCCTTCTTCTCTGCTCTCTCCCCTTTCACCCTGTCTTCTCCCCCTCCCACCTCCAATTTTCTCAGGAGATCTTGTCTAATTCCCCTTCCCAGGGTGATCTGTGTATATCTCTTTTAGGTTACACCTTGTTACTTAGCTTCTCTGGGGTCATGGACTATAGGCTGGCTATCATTTGCCTTACGTCTAATATACACTTATGAGTGAGTGCGTACCATGCTCATCTTTCTGGGTCTGGGTTACCTCACTCAGGATAGTTTTTTCTAGTTCTACCCATTTGCATGACAATTTCAAGATGTCACTTTTTTTTTAAATTTATTTATTATGTATACAATATTCTGTCTGTGTGTATGTCTGCAGGCCAGAAGAGGGCACCAGACGTCATTACAGATGGTTGTGAGCCACCATGTGGTTGCCGGGAATTGAACTCAGGACCTTTGGGAGAGCAGGCAATGCTCTTAACCACTGAGCCATCTCTCCAGCCCCAAGATGTCACTTTTTTTCCATTGTGTAAATGTACCACGTTTTCTTTACCCATTCTTTGGTTGAAGGGCACCTAGGTTGTTTTCAGGTTCTGGCTATTTATTACAAATATTACTGTTATGAACACAGTTGAGCAAATGTCCTTGTGGTATGAGTATGCATTTTTTTTGGTATATGCCCGAGAGTGGTATTGCTGGGCCTTGAGTTGGGTTGATTCCCAATTTTCTGAGCAACTGCCTTACTGATTTCCAAAGTGGCTGTACAAGTTTGCATCCCCACCAGCAATGGATATAAGATACATAGGTTATTCCAATATTTTTGCACCTGTTAAGGTTTGTTTTGTGATTGAATATGTGGTCAGTTTTAGAAAATGTTCTATGAGGTGCTGAGAAGAAGGTATATTCTTTTGTGTTTGAGTTAAATGTCTTGAAGATGTCTATTAAGTCCATTTAAGTCATAACATCGGTTAGTTCTCTCATTTCTCTGTTCAGTTTCTGTCTGGCTGATCTATCCATTGAGAGTGGGATGTTGACCCCACTCTCCTACTATTAGTGTGTGTGGTTTGATATGCAATTTAAGCTTTAGTAATGCTTCTTTTACATGTGTGGATATTCTTGTATTTGGGGCATAGATGTTCAGAATTGAGACTTCATCTTGATGGATTTTTTCCTGTGATGAGTGTGAAGTGTCCTTCTCTATCTCTTTTGATTGACTTTAGTTTGAAATCTATTTTAATAGATATTAGGATAGCTACATCTGCTTGTTTCTTAGGTCCATTTGATTGGAAAATCTTTCCCCAAACCCTTACTCACAGGTAATGTCTGTCTTTGAGGTCAAGGTGTATTTCTTGCACACAGAAAAATGGATCCTGTTTTTATATCTATTTTCTTAACCTGTGTCTTTTTATAGGTGAATTGAATCCATTGATATTAAGAGATATTAATGACCAGTGATTGTTAATTCCTGTTATTTTCCAGTGGTGGTGTTTGTGTGTTTCCCTTCTTTGGGGTTTGCTGCTCTGAGGCAACAACAGCCCTACCTTTAAAATGGTTAACTGAGAAACCAATATGGATTAAATAATGGCCTTTAACAGAAGAGAAACTACAGGCTTTAGAACAGCTGGTACAGGAGCAACTAGATGCTCAGCATATTGAAGAATCAACCAGTAATTTGAATTGTCCTGTATTTGTTGTTAAAAAAGAATCTGGGGGCTGGAGAGATGGCTCAGTGGTTAAGAGCATTGCCTGTTCTTCCAAAGGTCCTGAGTTCAATTCCCAGCAACCACATGGTGGCTCACAACCATCTGTAATCAGGTCTGGTGCCCTCTTCTGGTCTGCAGACAGAATATTGTATACTAAATAAATAAATAAATAAATATATTAAAAAAATCTGAAAAATGGAGAATGGTGACAGACCTAAGAGCTGTCATCAAGGCAATTCAGTCTATGGACCCTCTACAATCTGGAATTCCTTTGCCTTCACTATTGCCTAAAGGATGGCCTCTTATAACTACTGATTTAAAAGATTGTTTCTTACAAGAAAGGGACAAATAAAAATTGCCCTCACAATGCCTACTTATAATAATTCTCAGCCTACTTAAGGAGGTATCAATGGACCGTCCTCCCACAGGGAATGTTCAATAACCTCACGCTGTGCCAGTATTTTGTGAGTCAGCCATTGGAAGTAACACATAAACAATTTCCTAAATCTATAGTTTACCATTACATGAATAACATCTTGCTACCCAATTCAAATGTAGGTACTTTGGAAAGAATGTTTAAAGAAGTAAAGAAAGTTTTGCCTAAATGGGGATTACAAATTGCTCATGGAAAAATACAAAGAGGAGATACCGTCAGTTACGTAGGTTATAAAATATGTTTACAGAAAATTAGAACACAAAAGGTAAAAATTAGGAGAGACTGATTGTGGACTCTTAATGACTTTTCAAGATTGTTAGGAGACATTTTCAATCTGTGACCAGTTGTTGGGATAACACCTTATCTAATAATTCATTTAAACAAAACCTTAGATGGTGACAAAGACTTAAATAGTCTCAGGGAATTAACGGCTGAAGCTGAGAAAGAATTCACTGTGGTTAAAAAGAAATTACAGGAGACACATGTGGATCAAGTGAATCCAAATCTTAATTGCATTCTAGTCATACTGCCTTCCAGAATTTCCTCTATAGGAATTTTAATTCAGAGGAAAGATATTATCTTAGAATGGTTCTTTTTTACCATATAAGCCAAATAAAAAATTAAAAAACTTATGTGGAAAAGGTCTCTGAATTAATTATAAAAGTAAAATTGAGACTTTGTCAACTAGCAGGAATAGACCCAGAAGAGACTACCTTTTATTACTGACGAAATTAAAAAATTATGGGAAGACAATGAACCCTGGCAAAGAACTTGTGCTAATTTTTTAGGAGAGATTAATAGCAGTTATCCAAAAGGCAATAGAATTAACTTTATAAAGAGAACTACTTGGACTCTTCCCCGCGTTGTATGTGACACACCAATAACTGGAGCCCATGCATTTTATACTGATGCAAATAAGTCAGGGAAGGAGGTTACAGCTCAGAAGATTTTAAGTAATGTGGAAAAAAACTCTTATAATTCTATTCAAAAGGCAGATTTATATGCTATTCTCATGGTACCAAAGGATTTTAAAGAACCTCTCAATATAGTTACTGATAGTTACTGATTCACAATATGTAGAAAGAGTTGTTTTGCATATTGAAACTGCTGAATTTATACCAGATGATACAGAGTTGACTTCATTATTCATTCAGGTTCAAGACATAATTTGGAATAGGTTTTGTACCATCTACATAACACAAATCCGATCCCATATGAGACTGCCAGGTAATACAAAAATTGATTGATTATTGATTGGAAATGTGCAGAAGGCCTCAGAATTTCATAAAAAGCATCATGTCAATAGCAAAAGTTTAAAGAAAGAGTTCTCTATTATATGACAACAAGCTAAGGAAGTTATAAAGAGATGTTATACTTGCTCTTTCTATAACCAAACACCATTACCTGCAGGAAGTAACCTAAAGGGGTACTCAAAGGAATGAAATCTGCCAGATGGATGTATTCCACTTTGTAGATTTTGGAAAATTAAAAAATGTACACCACACCATTGACATTTATTTAGGTTTTCAATGGGCAACTGCTTTGAGCTCAGAAAACACTGATTCAGTAATCACACATTTATTAGCAGCTATGGCCATCATGGGTATACCTGCACAAATAAAGACAGATAATGCTCCAAACAACTGTAGAACGTGGCATTTAAATGACTTAGGTTTCTGTTGACATGAGACACAATTGCTTCTGGCAGCACTGTTATATTCCCGAGAGAATGTTGGGCACTGAAGACACTCCACTTGGAGCTTGTTTTCTTCTTGGCAAAACTGGCCTTTGGGCAAAGAACTGCCCATGCCTCGACCACTGACAAAATGAGTGGTGTTCAGACAGGATAAGCAGGACACAAGAAAAAAGACTGTCAAGCCTTGCCAAGACAGAGTATGATGGCTTTAGTAATTTTCCTGCCTCTGAAAATGGTCTGTCAGTTACTCTAGGCCTTAGCAAAAGTTGATTGCTTCAACATTGCAATGAGACTTTGGGTGATTGTCCAGGTAGCCAGTAGTCTCTGTCATTTATTGAACCTTTTGGAAGTTGCTTGAGTGTACTTCCTGTTTACTCAAGTAATATTATTTCTCAGGTCTTTGATGGGATTGAAGACTAGATAGTCGTAGTTACTTTCCTCTCATGACTTGGCCAAGTCATTTCTAATACAAGAGTTAGATTCCTTAGGATAGGATAATTATTAAAACATTTAGCATATGTTTCTTGCTTTCTATTGTTTATACTGGCTGTAATTCTAATTTTTATACTTGATATTTTTCTTACTATATATAATTTTGTATTAGGCTTAGAACTCTCTTATTTAGACAAAAGGAGGAGGTGCTGAGGAAACTCCTTCAGCCAATAGCTTCTAAGATATCAACCTACTTGAGCATGGTCTCTTATACTGTAAATGCAGTTGTAAAGCTTGAATGTGCTCTCTCTCCTCTTTAGACTGGCTGCTGGATTCAGTTTCTGAAATCAAGAATAGAAACAAAGAAAACAGTACAAAGAATCAATGAGACAAATAGTTGGTTTTCTTCGAGAAAATCAACAAAATAGACAAACATCTATCCAAACTAACCAAAAAGCAGAAAGAGAATATCAAAAATAACAAAGTCAAAAATGAAAAGGGAGATATAAAATAGACACAGAGGAAATATAGAGAGTCATCAGGTCATATTCTGAAAACCTGTACTCCACAAAATTGGAAAACTTAATAAGGAAATGGACAATTTTCTAGATAAACATTACCTACTAAAATTAAATCAAGACCAGATAAACAAATTAAAGAGACCTATAATAGCTAAAGAAATAGAAACAGTCATCAAAAGTCTCCCAACCACAAAAAGCCCAGGACCAGATGGTTTCAGCTCAGAATTCTGTAAGATTTTCAAAGAGGAACTAAAACCAATACTCCTCAAATTGCTTCACACAATAGAGACAGAAGGAATATTGACAAACTCTTTTTATGAGGCTACAATTACCCTGATACCCAAACCACATAAAGATATTACTAAGGAAGAGAATTACAGACCAACCTCATGAACACTGATGCAAAAAATATTCAATAAAATATTGGCAAATCAAATCCAAGAACACATCAGAAAAATCATCTACCATGACCACTTTGGCTTCATCCCAGAGATGTAGGGATGGCTTAACATATGAAAATCTGTCAATATAATCCACCATATAAGACAAACTGAAAAACCACACAATCATCTCATTAGATGATGAAAAGCTTTTGACAAAATACAACATTCCTTTATGATAAAGGTCTTGAAGAGAGCAGGGATGCAAGGAACATACCTAAACATAATAAAGGCAATATACAGCAAGCCAACAGTCAACATCAAACTAAAAGGAGAGAAACTCCCAGCGATTCCACTGAAATCAGGAACAAGACAAGGTTGTCCACTCTCTCCATATCTATTCAATATATTTCTTGAGGTTCTAGCTAGAGCAATAAGACAACAAAAGGAGATCAAGGGGATACAAATCGGAAAAGAAGAAGTCAAACTCTCACTGATTGCTGATGATATGATAGTTTACATTAGTGACCCCAAAAATTCTACCAAGGAACTTCTACAACTCACAAACACTTTCAGTAAGGTAGCAGGTTGCAAGATTAGCTCAAAAAAATTAGTAGTCCTTCTTTACACAGATGATAAAAGGGCTGAGAAAGAAATCAGAGAAACATCACCCTTCAAATAGTTACAAATAGCATAAAATATCCCGGAGTAACTATAAATAAACAAGTGGAAGACTTATATGAACTTCTGGAGGCATCACAATCTCTGACTTCAAAGCTCTACTATATAGAGCTACAGTACTGAAAACAGCCTGGTATTGGCATAAAAGTAGACAGGAGGCCAAATGGAACCAAATTGAAGACCCAAATATTAATCCACACACCTACAAAACCTGATTTTTGACAAAGAAGCAAAAATAACAAATGGAAAAAAGAAAGCATATTCAACAAATGGTGCTGGCTTAACTGGATATTAACACGTAGAAGAATGAAAATAGATCCACAACTATCACCATTCACAAAACTCAACCTACAACCAGCACACAAAGCAAAGAAAATCAGCCTACAAATTACAATCCCAGAGAACCTAGACAACAATGAGTACCCTAAGAGAGACATACACGTAACTAATCTACATGGGAAATAGAAACAGACAAGATCTCCTGAGTCAATTGGGAGCATGGGGACCATGAGAGAGGGTTGAAAGGAAGGGCAGGAAGGGAGGGGATCAGAGAAAAATGTATAACCCAATAAAATCAATTAAAAAAAACTCAAGTTCAAATGGACCAAAAACCTCAACTTAAAGCCAACCACACTGAACTTCATAGAAGAGGAAGTGGGAAGTATACTTGAATGCATTGGCACAGGAGATCACTTCCTAAATATAACCCCAGCAGCACAAACACTGCGAGAAACAATTAATAAATGGAACCTCCTCCTGAAACTGAAAAGCTTCTGTAAAGCAAAGGACATGGTCAACAAGACAAAACGACAACTTACAGAGTGAGAAAAGATCTTCACCAACCCCACATCAGACAGAGGTCTGATCTCCAAACTATACAAAGAACTCAAGAAATTGATCATCAAAAGAACAAATAATCCAATAAAAAATGGACTACAGACCTAAACAGAGAACTCTCAACAGAGGAATCTAAAATGGCTGAAAGATACCTAAGGAAATGTTCAACATCCTTAGATATCAGAGAAATTCAAACCAAAACAACTCTGAGATTCCATCTTACACCTGTCAGAATGGCCAAGATCAAAAACACTGATGACAACTTATGCTAGAAAGGATGTGTGGTAAATGGATTTTTACCTTTACCATTACATTTAGCATTGCTGGTGGGAGTGCAAACTGGTACAGTCACTCTGGATGTCAGTATGGCGATTTCTCAGGAATTTAGGAACCTTCCTCAAGACCCAGCAATACCACTTTTGGGTATAAACCCAAAGGATGTTCAATTGTACCACAAGGACTTGTGCTCACCTATCTCCATAGCAGCATTGTTTGCTATAGCCTAAAAACAACCTAAATGCACCTCAACTGAAGAATGGATAAGGAAAATGTGGTACATTTACATAATGGTGTACTAAAAAGCAGAAAAAACAATAACGACATCTTGAAATTTGCAGGGAAGTGGATGGATCTAGAAAACATCATATTGAGTGAGGTAACCCAGACCCAGAAAGACAATTATCATGTGTTCTCACTCATAAATGACTTTTAGACATAAAGCAAAGAAAACCAGCCTACAATTCATAAACCCAGAGAACCTAGACAACAATGAGGACCCTAAGAGAGACATACATGGATCTAATCTACATGGGAAGTAGAAAAAGACAAGATCTCTGGGAGCATGGGGGACCATAGGAGAGGGTTGAAGGCGAGGGGAGAGGAAAGGCGGAGAGCAGAGAAAAATGTATAGCCCAATAAAATCAATTAAAAAAAAAAAGAAAGGCAAAGTGGGTGCGTACTAAAAATACATGTCTTGTACAACAGTTAGTACAAAGAGGTTTATTGGGGGAGGGAAAGAGTGAAAGACCATGAGTTGTGGGAACTCCTTTTGCCAATAACCTTTAAGATTCCCATCCACTTTAGTGTGGTCTCATGTACTATAAGGGTAGATGAAAAGCCTGCATGGCTCCCTTTTCTGCTGGGTTTGTTTCCATTTTCCAGCACACACAGAGGACTGTGACTCACTACCCTTACTGTGATTTTTAAACCCCAAATAAATAAAATTTCGTTATACTCCATTCTGGCCTATTGTGGAACTCTTTGATACAACTATAGCCATGTCGGAGTGGGAACATGAATAACACAGGCAGACAAACAGAGAGATGACAGAGAGAACAGGGAAGACACAAGAGGAGGGCTGGAGAGATGGCTCAGTGGTTAAGAGCACTGACTGCTCTTCCAAAGGTCCTGAGTTCAATTCCCAGCAACCACATGGTGGCTCACAGCCATCTGGTGCCCTCTTCTGGCCAGCAAGCAGACAGACAGGACACTGTATACATAATAAATAAATAAATTAAAAAAAAGACACAAGAGGAAGAAGAGAGACAAGAGAGGAGCAAGAGATGAGAGAGCCAGCTGTGCCTGGTGGGCACTTTTAAGGAGTGCACATGTCACGTAGCTGACAGTGGAAAGGCACCTGGAGACAAGTGATGATGTAACTGCTCTGGTGGGAGAGGCAGGCTGCTGCCCAGGTGAAACTAACAGTCCTGTAGAGTCATGTGTTTGAATGCTTCTCCTAAAGGGAGTGGTCCTGTTAGGAGGTGTGTTCTTGTTGGAGTGGTGGCCTTGTTGGGCAAAGTGTGTTATTGTGTGGATGAACTTTGAGGTCTCTTATGCTCAAGCTACACCCAGCGTGGAACAGTTTACTTCCTGTTGCCTGTGAATCAAGATGTAGAACTCTCAGCTCCTTCTCCAGCACCATGTCTCCCTGCATGCCACCATGGCCCACCATGATGATAATGGACTAAACCTCTAACACTATAAGCCAGTCGAAATTAAATCTTTTCCTGGACAAGAGTGGGTGTGATCATGATGTCTCTTCTGGGCAATAGAAACACTGACCGAGTACTCAAGTCCTGTACTAGTGGGGACAGAAGATAAACTGTTTGGAGAGCTACATTCTGTTTCTAGGATGACAGATTCCTAGGGCATTTGCTTCCATGATGGCGGTGATACAGTAAAGAGGACAAACAGCCCAGAGTAGTGAGTGAGCTTGGATTCCAACTGCATGCTGGGACATCACCTTTAACAGGAGCCAAAGCCCTTCAATCAAGCCAGAAAGAAACTAGAAGCCACCCAGGGAGTGTGCCAATAGTTTTGGTGACTTAGAGGGGAGAACTTTGCGTGGCATTGCTTCTTTTCTTTCACTGTATGAGGCCCTGGACTTTTAAACTTAGACTTCCGCAATTTTATGCACACATCCAAAGTACTTTGCTCATATTCCTCCCCAGTATTTCTCCTATCCACCTCCACTTCCCACTGAACTCCGTCTCTACATGCCCTCTCCTCACTTAAGAGCATTCTATATATGTGTTCCTGCAGCATTAGTTAGCGTTGCTTGTATTAAGTGGGTGGATGATTCTCATTTGAGCAAGGGCAATTACCAGAGGCTACACCATTGAGGAATCCAACTCCTCTGCTCCCCTGGCCTCCCCTCAGCAACCATTAACTGCTGACAGTTACTCTGGAAGGGATGGGGCCTCATACACTATTTTTTCACCCAGAATGCAATGCTAATGAACCCAGTCTTGAGCAGGAAGCCACTGCTGCTGTGAATTTATGGGTCCAACACCATGTTGTGTCCAGAAGATATCATTTTATAGGACCCCTTCCCATTCTTTCTATAATACCTACACTTCAAATGCTTTGAGAAAACAAAATATTTCATTTTCAATACAACATGGTCTGGCGTCAGACTTCAATATTGTTATTAATTGATTGATATATTAAGTGCCTTGGATATGCTTAAAATAAGGATACTATAGAAGAGGAAGTCTCTCAAAGAGATGCCATAAACAGTTTATTCAAGGATGGAGTGATAAACTGTGTGTATCTGCAACAGGGTAACACGTTTCCTTCTTAAACATAAAACCTGTCTAGTTGTTCCCACACAACAGTCTGCACAGGCTGTGGTGTCCGTGCTGTCGTGTGCAGTGAAGGTCAAAGACAGGAGTGAGGGAGAAAGAGATGGTCACAGCATTTGTTCAGACCTAGCCAGCTTTATTCTGGTAGACTGACGGAAAATTGCTAAGAAAGTGTTTCCTAAGAATTCATGTAGGATGCATGGGCTTCCAGAGGAGCCAGGTTCCATTCTGAACTCATCACAGATCACACTCATCTGTACCTCAAGTCCCAGGGGATCTGGTGTCCACTTCTGGCTTTTGAGGGCACTGATGTATGTGGTCCACATGAGTGGAAGCAAAGCATCCATTCACATAAAATAAAATGGGAAGAAAAAAACAAAAACAAAGCACTGCAGCTTTTGGAGCTGAAAATAAAGAATTTAAAAATGAACTGTGATGCTTCTAATGCACTTTATTTATTTTTATTATTTATTTTTTATTATTAAAAATTTCCACTTCCTCCTATTTCCCTCCCCCTCTGCCTCCCCCTTTCTCTCCAGTCCAAAGAGCAGTCAGAGTTCCCTGCCCTGTGGGAAGTCCAAGGTCCTTCCCCCTCCATCCAGGACTAGGAAGGTGAGCATCCAAACAGACTAGGCTCCCACAAAGCCAGTTCATGAAGTAGAATCAGAACCCAGTGTCATTGTCCTTGACTTCTCAGTCAGCCCTCATTGTCCGCCATGTTCAGTGAGTCTGGTTTGATCACATGCTCCATCACTCCCAGTCCAGCTGGCCTTGGTGAGCTCCCAATAGATCAGTCCCACCATCTCAGTGTGTGAATGCACCGTCTTGACTTCCTTGCTCATGTTCTCCCTTCTTCTGCTCCTCATTTGGACCTTGGGAGCTCAGTCCAGTGCTCCAATGTGGGTCTCTGTTTCTATCTCCATCCATCGCCAATACCACTCTTGGGAATATACCCAAGGGATGCCCTATCATGCTACAAAAGCATTTGTTCAACTATGTTCATAGCAGCATTATTTGTAATAGCCAGAACCTGGAAACAACCTAAATGCCCCTCAACTGAAGAATGGATACTCAGCGGTAAAAAGCAATGACATTTTGAATTTTGCATGCAAATGGATGGAAATAGAAAACACTATCCTGAGTGATGTAACCCAGACCCAAAAAGATGAATATGGTATGTACTCACTCATAAGTGGATTCTAGCCATAAATAAAGGACATTGAGCCTATAATTCGTGATCCTAGAGAAGCTAAGTAAGAAGGTGAACCCAAAGAAAAACATATAGTTATCCCCCTGAATATTGGAAGTAGACAAGATTGCCAGGCAAAAATTGGGAGCTTGGGGGTGGGGGTGGGGTAGGGATAAAGGGAGATGGGGAGAGAGAAGGGAGAAGGGGAAGATTGGGGAGAGCTTGGGGGAATGGGACAGTTGGGATGGAAAAAGGGTAGATATGGGAGCAGGGAAGTATATATCTTAATTAAGGGAGCCATTTTCGGGTTGGCAAGAGACTTGACTCTAGAGGGGTTCCCAGGTGTCCAAGGAGATGTCTCCAGCTTGTTTCTTGGGCAGCTGAGGAGAGGGCGCCTGAACTGGCCTTACCCTATAGCCACACTGATGAATATCTTGCATATCACCATAGAACCTTCATCTAATGCACTTTAAAATGCTTTAGAAAATCGTTATAGATACAGAGCGTGAGAGGAACAAATAGAAAGGAAGTGAAAGCAGCAAATGCTAGAACAACACACAGGGAATGGCTGTCACTGTAGCAATGTCTTCATGTCTGCATGACTGGAGGATGTCGTCATGTGGGAACAGCTGTGTCAAGGGTCTGTTAGGGACAAGGGAGATTGATCAGCTTGCTTTTGAATATTATCATAGAAGTATTCATCTGGTTGTGTGTAGATGAGGGTATGGGGATAGGGTGTGTGTTGGTGACGATACTGCTTGTATGTAGGGGATGATGTAGGTGCTGGTTAAGGTTAGGTGAGGGTGTAGGCCTTATTATGAGTGCCATGTGAATTTTCCCAATACATAAAAATTTCCCAAGAGACAGCATATGAGAGCATACAAAGACAAGTTATGCACTGAAATCATTTAATGGTGTTGTAGTTTTTTTTACAATGTGCTGAGATTTGCTGATACAAGCTTATCTGACTCAGAGTTAGTTGATATTTGGTAATCTTTTCTTAATGTGTCATGATCAACAAAAGGCATGGGATCATTCCCTCCAGGGTTTAAACAGACTGACACATGAGTAAAGAATTTACTTTTTAAATAGTATAAATGGGCCAAATCTAAGAAAAATGTTTTGAAAGGTCATATATTTCATTACAGTAAGTTTCCCAGTTGGGGAGTCTGATTTCTACCCAGTCAGAATTCTACTCCCTTAAAAAAACCAACCTTGACCCTTACAGTAGAAGTTCTAATTGACAGGATGCTGAGCCCATACACAAGGCCTGGAAGCTCACACAGCTGCCATTTTACCAAGATCAACTGTTGCCTGAAATATTTCTTGTGTGTGTATCCAACAGGGGGGAGATGAATGAAGATTAATTCTGATGAAACGTAATGTGAATGACTTTATAGTGAAGAACTGATGTATACAGATGTGTGTGACGATCCAGGTGTTAGATTACTGTCACCAGCATCTGAGGCATTGACTAACTGAAAAATAGAGGCTTTGCGTAAAAGAGTGAATACGTTAGTCAGCATTAAGCCTCATGGGAAACAGTCTCTATTTTGCTGATGTTTCTGTTGAAAGCCTGCTTGTTTGAAGGGGAAACGAAAGAAGCGTCACCTTTCCCATGACTACTTCTAGAGCGAGGAAGAGACAGATGAGCTGAAGTGGTGGCGCACAGCAGTTAGACTCCACAGTTCCTAAGATACTGCCTGAGATCTCGGTTTTCACAGCGGTCTTCCCATGCCCTCCTGTGGAGAAAAATGAGATGGGGAAGAAATGTTTAAATTCCTCTGTCATACACAAACTCAGGCCTTGCAGTGGGAGAGAGCAATAGTGATATCAGTAACCCTAATGGATATTGTGTTCTGGGTCAAGATTTTGTGTGAAACATGGGACATAGCTGGACCCAGAAAGTGCTACTGACTGGTGGAGTTATATCTCCATGGCAGTTTGATCCTCTCCAAACCCTGAGAAGAACATAGGATGCTCACTGTCAATGTTAACTGATTCTACAAATCAGGAGGCCTGACAAGGAAGTAGTTATGTGTGGGATTCTCAAATCTGGAGAAATTCCCTAGAACTAAATTCCTAAAACTAATGATGTAGAGAAAGGCCCCAGTGGTCAGTATGACACTTGGGCCTCAGAAAGAGTCACTGCATAGATCAACAGAACCAAGAGTTTCCCCTTCCAAAGTTCCCACCTACCAAGCTCTAATGCCTTGTGGATCCCTCACAACCCTCTTTGCACATTTGATGGCTTCAGTGATGTCATCCTGGAGCAAAGCTGAAAGACAGGAGTGGAGAATGACAAGGATGGTTAGAGAACCCATTTAGTTCCGATCCAGGCAGCTTTCTTCTGTGACACTGAGCAGTGAATATAAGAAATTTCTTCACAACTGTCCATTCATCTCTGATTATTGCAGAGAGTCTCTCTTGTTTCCATCCACTCGACATGGTATAAGTCATTTTATTTCTCATTTCTCAAGACCCTGGGTGATGGAATAGACTTGAGAGTAGAGTGTTCTTAGGATTCCAGCACTGATAAAAAGTAGAGAACACATTGAAGTAATAAGGAGTCCCTGGAGGCTGTGTGACTGTCAGCTACCATGAGGGAAGTTCCTCTTCCTTCTCACACTAGAAATTAGAACATGCTAATAACTGTCGCCTGGGTCTACCATTGGAAAATTCATCCTAACAAAATATACACCGCACAGATGGCTCAGTGGCTAAGAGCATTGGATGGTCTTCCAGATGACTTAATTCCCAGAACCCACATGGTGGCTCTTTAGTGTCTGCAATACCTGCTCCATGAGATGTAAACCCTCTTCTGGCTTCCACAGGTACCAGACACACAAGCGGTGCACAATCCTATATGCAGACAAAGCACCCACACACATAAAGATAAATGAATACTTTAAGAATGAAAATGCACAAGCCTCGGGTGAATAAAGTTCTTCCTAGTAATTTATACCAGTAAAATAAACAGAGACAGGTGCTCTATCACTCAAGACCTGAGACTGCAGAAATAACTCAGGCTGAAGAGCACTGGGTGAGCCCCAGAATCTTGAGTTCATTTCCCAGCAACCATATAGAGACTCATAACCATCTATAATAAGATCCTCGGACCTCTTCTGGCATTCAGGTAGAACATTGTAACCATAATAAATAAACAATTTTTTAAAAAAAAAACTTTCTGTACTTAAGCGTGGTGTTTTCAACATAGAGAATATTGCTACTGCAACTTTATTCATTCTTTAAATAAGAATTCAGGTGAATATTTGTTACTATGAACATAGTTTTGAGTAATAACCATCTCTCAAAGCTATGCAAGTATAATTTATGTAAAAATAGGAAATCTTTACATGTTTCTATGTGAGTATATATGTACATTATATATCTCTGCATGAATCTACAGAACAGATGTTTAGTCTTGAAGAGTATTTTCCAGAGCTTTCCAGGTAGATGAACTCTCTAAGCAGTCAAACCGGGCGTGATTTTCCTATATCCCCGTGGATTCTAATCCCTTTCAATGACTGTAGATGAGTCTACAAAATGCTTTTGCAGATAGGCTAAGTAGATGACAAAAATATTCCATCATCTGTTTCTCTTGAAAATTTTAACAACCAAATTTAGCAGAGTAGGAATTAATAGTTCATTGTTTAGTGCTTGGCTAAATTGTACCAAATCTTGGGTTCACTTTCCACACTGGAAAAATAGAACGACATTGACTGATTAAATTCATACACAGAAATTGCGTGTTACTTTGACCATTGTATGAATTCAAGCCTCCATCCTGATATGAACCCTGTGCGCTCCGTTTCTTGTTGAAAACAAGTTTCTTCTTAAATACATAAATCTATGTTATTTTGTTCGATGAGATAATGTCCATCTAGGAGTTAATTGTTTGGATATGCTAACTAAAGCATTTTAAAACTAAATTTGATATTAGTAATTCACTCTAAGATCTCTCAACACGAAGAGCACATCAATACATACACAAAGAAGCCAGTTGGACAAAATTCCAGATACTTAGTGGTATCCTGTATGTAGTCATTATTATAGTAATGTCTTCATTTGTATATATTAGAAATTTTCATAATAAAATTCATTCAGTAATAAATGACCCTATGACAATATCTATGACTACCCCTTTATGAACAGATAAAATGGAAATCATCAGAAGAAAACACTAAGAAGACCACTTACAATTAATCAGTACATATTCCAGAAACTTTTGTTTATTATAAAATAACAACTTGTTACCAATGTTTATTTTTTGCCAATTTTGATCACGTCTCTGTATATGTGAGTATAGGCTTAAAAAAAACACCAAGGTTTAATGATACCAGCTCTTTATTTTTTAATTTTCTACTAATTAACATGTGTCTGTGTAATGTGGTATGTGTACCAGTGAACATGCACATGTGTGTCTATGTGTATGTAGAAGTCAGAGGACATATACAGTAACTGTTGCTTAGAAGCAGTCCACATGGTTTCTGAAACAGGGTCTTGCCATTGGAACTGGCTTACAGATTAGGCTATGCTGGTTGGTCAGTGAGCCCCATGGATCTGCCTGTCTCAGACTTCCCAATGCTGGTCTTACAAATGCATGCCACCAAACTCAGCTTTTATGTGGGTGCTGAGGGTCACACCTTGGCTTGGGGGGACTCTTCTGTCTCAGCTGTCTTCCCAGCATCTGTTTATATTGATTATTGATTCAGTGATTTTGGAGGTGGAACCAAGGGCCCTCTGACTGGTCACCAAGCCATGTCCTAAGCCTGATGTCTTTCCTGGCTAATTTTGACGTGAATAACAATGACTTTCTAACAGCCAGTGGTGTGGTCCACAGGATTATATGGTGAGAATTCAGTTGACAAAAATCACTCTGCTACCTGATGGGGGTCACACATTCCAGGGAAGGAAACCCAGTTTGCAGAGCTTTGGGGATACCTGCCTTATGAAGAGTTGCTGTCATTTCTGTAAAAATCTTGTGAAGCCATAGTACTTCCTTTTCCATAGTGAGACTCATCCTAAAAAACCCTAGGAGTGTATTAATTATTGGGCACAACTCTCTCATGTACTGTTATACTGGATGACTTTTCATTTTGCTTTATCATCTTGATAAATAGAATATATACAAAAGGCCACAGAGAAAAGAAATTCTTCTCACTCAGTGATCAGCAGTACCAAAACCACTGCTTGACCCAGAGGCTGAAATTGCCAGACTTTGGATTTCATACTACGTAGCCATTGCTTTTCCCCTCGATCTAAGGTACAGTAGCTGTAATCTCTTGGCCTGAGGGATTCCCTTTAATCAGAAAACATTTGATGAAAATGCTATAGTGAACCCATTTGTGCTACCCGTTTTCCTTCCACAGCTTATGCCGGCTGCCAAGGCTATCATGACGCTGCGTTCCCAGTCACATAAGAAGCGGAAGACAGTGCTCAGAGTGCACAGCCCTGCAGCGTTTTGTTCCTCTTTTTTCTACATTATCAATTACAAGCTTCTAGCTTAACTAACCACACAGATGTAGTTAACACACCAACTCTCTCCCCTCCACACTTAGAAATCACAACCCCTTTCAGATATGTCCAGGCATTTCACAGGCACGCCCCCTCTGAGACATAAGTAAGTAAGATAACAGACTCCCACTTTTTCAGCTTTATCTGTCTTCTTGACCCTGAAAAATGCAAGCTATTTGCTATCCTTGCTATTGCCAGAGAATTGCTAATTGTATCTGTGTGAGCCTATAAACTGGAAACCTTGTGGGAGGGAGACAGAACTTTGAAAGAATAAAGAGACTTGATGAGAAGAAGACATGTCTGAGTTGGTTCATTGCTTTTATCCTCAGATCCCTTTAACCAGTTCCCGCTTGCTGTAAGCATCTGAACTCTGAGGGAGCATTAAGACAGGCACTCAGAGGACTCCATTAAGTCAAGACAATCTCCCCAGGTTCCTGATGGTTTCCTCAGTGTGTCTCCTGCACAGCATCCCTGTTCTTGAACATAAGAACAGCTTGGTTGTTTGCTATCCCTTGAAACCCTTGTCTTACCACTGCAAGATATCCGACAGCCATTCACTGCTCTGGGGGTTCTGCCATCATTGCACCAGTATCGGCTATTGATCTGAAATATCCCATAGTCGGTGCCTCGTCTCTCAGAGTTGAAGTTTGTAGCTCGGGTGTTAAAGCTACTCTCATGCTGAGCCAAGCACACCCCTAAAAAGAAAAAGAATATTCATCAATAAGCAGCAAGCACAAATGATTCATAATGGATATCAAAATGAGCTCCTTGAGCTGGCTGTATTTCACAAGTGATTTACTTTATAAGTGCTACTGTATTATTAAATTATTAAATATTATACAAGTTCAGGCCAGGTTTGGCTGTGCCCCTCAGGGTAGTCCCTGGTCTCAAGTGATCCTCTTGCCTCTGCCTTTCAAGAACATGGAACTGCTGTACCTAGTAGCAAGTGAAAATTTTCAAGAACCCCCAAAAAGAATCTCTTTGAGGACAGATCAATTTGCACCGAGAATAAACAGGATAATGCCTTTTAAATACTCAAGAAGATGAACCGGTCACAGTGGTGCTCACTTTTATTCCTGGCAGTGTGGGTCAGAGGCTGATGAATCTGTGTGGGATTGAGATTAGCCTGGTCTACATACCAAATGCCAGGACAGTCACTGCCATATAGTGAAACTGTATCCCCTGCCCCCAAATATAATAGCTATTTCTTTCATCTCTTTTCCCTCCCCATCTATCCTTGAGACACTGTTGTCTAAAACAGAAACACAAACAGGAGTTAGGTGGATTTTATAAATTAGTATCAAAAACATATGCTAATAGAAAATGTTCCTATTAGGAAAACGAGGATTTTCTCAGAGAGATGTTCTTAGACTCAAAGTGAATTTGTGTGTTAGAAATCTTTTTTTCTTCCATGTTTCTATGATTTCTACTTTGGCACAGAACATGAAATTTCATGCCTTAGCATCCCATTGCTTGGATTCCAGGAGTGTGCACCATTACAAATGGCTGGTGAGAATACTGAAAGCAAGAACATTAGAGCAGGAAAGGCTATTCTGCAATTCAGTCCATCCGTCCGTCCATCCATCCATCCATCCATCCATCCATCCATCCATCTGATCATCCATGCATCCACACACATCTGTTTACTTGTTCATAGACAATTAGTTATTGCATAATAACTGCCTTAATCTAATATGAAAAACAGACATCGATACAAGAAGCCATGAACAACTTTTCCTCATCCACATCTTCCATTGTGCAGAATGAAAAGCCATCCCAGAGTGAAGAAGCACACCAATTTTATTCTGAGTTTCAGAAGACCTCATTTAAGCAACAATGAAGGGGAGATAGGATCTCTCTGCCCTGTATAGGAAGTTCTAAAATTTGAATTTTTTTTCTCTCCAAAGATCGATGCCATGGCAAGAAAAAAAATGAAGACAGATACCAATCAATCCAGGCTCTCAGAACTTAAGTTCTGAATGAGCGAATCCTCCCATCTTTCCTCAGCCCCCTGTAGACTACCGAGTCTGAAGCGACTGAAAAACCCAGTAACACTCTAAGAGCACCTTGGATCCTATTGCCTTAGCCTGGCATAGACGTCTCTTCCCATGCCTTCATCCCAGTATCTCTGATCAAAAAGAAAAACGCTGATGTTTTTAATCAAACCAAGTCACAGACACAGGGATCCCAAATGCTTATTGACTCCAGATCCTTCTCTGATCCCTCGCTGGATCCTTAAACCTGATCTTCAGGGGGTGCTTATCTGGAGGAGTCAAGAAAAGGAGACTTACAGTCTGCCAGGCTGATTCCCCAGTAGCCATCCATTCCACTTCTTTTAAGAATTCTGGCAAACTCACATCGGTCGTAAACCTTAGCCTGGACAATGACAGAGAGCAAGAGGAGGCCCAGGGCAAGGAGAGCCTTCATGTTGACCTGGAAGCTGAAGCTGCTGCAGGCTGGCTACTGAAAGCAAGCCTGGTACTTAAGCATCCTCCAGGTTCCTCCTTTCTCTTGCAGCTGTGACCTCTAAGTTTTGAGGAACTTAAAAACTGTGTACAAAGGAGGAAGTTCCTACAACTCTGCTGATTTCAGCATTTGATCTTTGCCCACAAGTTAGATTGTAATGCCCTGTCTTCCCTGTTCCTCAAGGCAAAAGCACAAGATGCAAGAAATGTTTACATTAACCAGCTTAGCTTTCCCTGCTTGATTCTGCCAGCCGGAGGGGATTAGTTTAAAACCTTGTTTCCGTCTTGATATGGTAATTTTACCTGCTAAGGAGGATTTTTATAGGTGCCCTGAATCTCCTCCTATCTGTCTGTCAGGGTTTCCAGCTTGGTACCGACCTGCCAACTAGAGCTACGGGGTTCCTGAGAAGCTGGCTAAAGTGATCCAATATCTGGACTCCACTTTCCCCCACTCTCTACCCTTGATCTGTCTGTCATTGCTGCGGCACCAAAGACGGCTGCCAGTTTTTCCTTTCTTTTTTCTTATCCTGTCAGCAGATTCTGGACACTATGAGTAACTTCTCAACACAGGCTAAAATGCCATAATCTTTCAAATTGAGCTAAATTTACAATTGGATACTACAGTTAATCTTTACAAACTGGGTATGGGTTTTTGACCCCTGCTGGTCACAAAAAAGGCTTTTGCTGTTTTTTCTCGGACCCTGGAATACAAAATTTACTAATTGACTGTCATTTAGTCTGGCTAGTTATTCTGGGGGCTCCATTCACCGGTGCTGTAGCCTTACTCAAGAGACTCTATTCTGAGCAGACTTTTTAGGATTGTGCTAAGCAAAATCTCCTTTGGGGATACTTATATACACTGGAGCGTGACCTTCATGATCTCATGAAGCTGGAGTCAGAACTACTCAGGTCAAGTCCTTTTGACATTCGCCTCAAAATATCTTTCAGCATAAATCTGACTAAACTCAATGATATTGACTGGTAAGCCTATGACGGGTATGGTTTCTGACAGGCTTTCCCCGACCTAAGATAGGATTATGTTGGACCTGGGCACCCTCCAGAGACGGGTAAGGGGTCAGTCTGATGCCATGCCACCTAATACTGGCCCTAGTCATCATATTTTATATAAAAGGGGGACATGTAATGCCCTGTCTTCCCTGTTCCTCGAGGCCAAAGCACAGGATGCAAGAAATGTTTACACTAACCAGCTTAGCTTCCCCTGCTCGATTCTGCCAGCAGGCGGGGATTAGTTCAAAACCTTGTTTCTGTCTTGATATGGTAATTTCATCTGCTAAGGAAGGTTCTCACAGGTGCCCTGAATCTCCTCCTATCTGTCTGTCAGGGTTCCCAGCTCGGTAACCCCTGCTGAAAGCTCCTGCCACTTGGTGCCAGTGGCTCAACACCTTGATCTCACACCTGGCTGGGAGGGGCTCCTTCTCTCCTCTGGGGAAAAGTATTTAACCTGGCAAATTCTGAATAAATGGGGCATTCTCCTCTTGAGGATGACTCGAACTCTGTATCTTTGTGTACATCTGTGTTTTAATCCCTAGGACAATATAGAGCTCGTGAGAAATATGGAGTCGCGGTCCCTACTGGATGGGTGATGATGCTGACCCCATGGTGTGGAACGACCGCCACATTAGATGGGTGATGTTCTGGGGGTCCAAGAATAAGTGCACAGTGCTCATTTTAAAGTGCTTAAAGGTGTGACTCACTAAGAATGGAGAGGTACACTGGACAGTAGTAGTGCACGCTTTTAACCCCAGCACTCGGGAGGCAGAGGCAGGCGGATCTCTGTGAGTTCGAGGCCAGCCTGGTCTACAAGAGCTAGTTCCAGGACAGGCTTCAAAGCTACAGAGAAACCCTGTCTCTAAAAACAAACAAACAAAAAAAGAATGGCGAGGAAGTTCTGTTTCAGATAGAGGATTTTTCTTCAGTTTAATTATGAAGTTAGTGAACTAAAAGAAAAAGAAACAAATGATATTTCCACTGCACACCAGCAACTGCTTTTTACTGGCATTCCTTCATATCCAATTATTTTGTGTGTGCACCAACCATTTTGCATTCATTTCTACTTGAATCGTTTTATGTGTATATTTCCCCACATGGACCTGCTGCATGAAGCTGTTCTTGAAAAGACTGTGTCATGTGACGTCACATTGCGTAGCCAGTTTCTACTCCAGAATGTTTTCATGGCTGTTGTTCGTTTTGTGTCACTATTATAGGTGAGGCTCCCATGGACATCATTCCTAGTTCCTTTTACACCATGCTTTGCCTCTTCTCTCTGTGTCAAAACATAGAAGGTTACCATAAGCAATGGGACTTCAAAACTCAAACTGAACTAAACACGTAAAGCTAACCACGTGCAAATTTTAAAAGTGATCTAAGAAGATGTGGATACTTTTTTTTTAAAAATTTACTTATTTATTTATCTATAAAAATTTCCACTTCCTCCCCTCCTCCCAATACCCTCCCGCTCCCCCCACTCCCTCTCCTACTCCCTCTCCAGTCCCAAGAGCAGTCAGGGTTTCCTGCCCTTTGGGAAGTCCAAGTTCCTCCCCCCTCCCTCCAGGTCCAGGAAGGTAAGCATCCAAACAGACCAGGATCCCAAAAAGCCAGTACTTGCAGACAAAACAAGACCCAGTGCCATTGTCAATGACTTCTCAGTCAGCCCCCATGTCAGCCACATTCAGAGAATCTGGTTTGATCACATGATCGTTCAGTCCCAGTCCAGCTGTCCTTGGTGAGCTCTCATTCGATCAGTCCCCTTGTATCAGTGGGTGAACGCACCCCTCGCGGTCCTGACTTCCTTTTTCATGTTCTCCCTCCTTCTGCTCCTCATTTGGACCTTGGGGGCTCAGTCCAGTGCTCCAACGTGGGTCTCCAACTCTATCTCCATCCATCGTCGGATGAAGGTTCCCTCTGGTTCTGCCTTCCTTGGACACATTCTCCCTCCCTCTGCTTCTCATTTGGACCTAGGGAGTTAAGTCCAGTGTTCCAATATGTCTCTCTCTCTCTATCTCCATCCATTGCCAGATGAAGGTTCTATGGTGACATGCAAAATATTCATCAGTATGGTTATGGGCCAAGGCCAGTTCAGGTACCCTCTCCTCTGCTGCCCAGGGAACAATCTGGGGACCTCTCCTTGGGCCTGGGAACCCCTCCAGAATCAAGTCTCTTGCAAACCCTAAAATGGTTCCCTTAGTTGAGATATATACTTCCCTGCTCCCATAATCATCCTTCCTCCCTCCCCCGATCCCATTCCCCCAAGCCATCCCCAATTCTCCCCCTTTCCCCTCTCCTTAACCATCTCCCCTTACTTCCACCCCCACCCCCGTGCACCCAAGGTTGCCTGGCAATCTTGTCTGCTTCCAATACACAGGGGGATAACTATATGATTTTCTTTGGGTTCATCTTCCTATTTAGCTTCTCTAGGATCATGAACTATAGGCTCAATGTCCTTTAATTATGGCTAGAATTGACTTATAAGTGAGTACATACCATAGTCACCTTTTTGGGTCTGGGTTACCTCACTCAGGATAGTGTTTTCTATTTCCATCCATTTGCATGCAAAATTCAAGATGTCATTGTTTTTTACCGCTGAGTAAAACTCTAATCAGGACTATTTCCAATCTCCACGCAGATAGCTAAATGATTTTCAACAGGTTCACCTTCTTATTTAGCTTCTCTAGGATCACGAATAATAGGCCCAAAGACCTTTAATTATGGTTAGAATCCACATATGAGTGAATACATACCATATTCCTCTTTTTGGGTCTGGCTTGCCTCACTCAGTAAGGCGTTTTCTATTTCCATCCATTTGCATGCAAAATTCAAGATGTCATTGTTTTTTACCGCTGAGTAGAACTCTAATGTGTATATGTTCCACACCTTTATTAACCATTCTTCTATTGAGTGGCACCTAGGTTGTTTTCAGGTTCTGGCTATTACAAATAGTGCTGCTATGAACATAGTTGAACAAATGCTTTTGTGGTATGATAGGGCATCTCTTGGGTATATTCCCAAGAGTGGAATTGCTGGGTCCTGAGGGAGGTTGACTCCCAGTTTCCCGAGAAACCACCACACTGATTTCCACAGTGGCTGCACAAGTTTGCATTCCCACCAACAATGGATGAGTGTTCCCCTCATTCCACATCCTCTCCAGCATAGGCTATCATTGGTGTTTTTGAGTTTGGCTATTCTGACAGGTGTAAGATGATATCTCAAAGTTGTTTTGATTTGCATTTCCCTGATCGCTAAGGAGGTTGAGCATGACCTTAAGTGCCTTTTGGCCATTCGAAGTTCTTCTGTTGTGAATTTTCTGTTCAGTTCAGTACCCCATTTTTTAATTGGGTTAGTTAGAGTTTTAGTGTCTAGTTTCTTGAGTTCTTTGTATATTTTGGAGATCAGACCTTTGTCTGATGAGGGATTTGTGAAGATCTTCTCCCAGTCGGAAGGTAGCCTTTTGGTCTTACTGACAGTGTCCTTTGCTTTACAGAAGCTTCTCAGTTTCAGGAGGTCCCATTTATTCATTGCTTCTCTTATTGTCTGAGCTCCTGGGGTTCTGCTTAGGAACTGGTCTCCTGTGCCTATATCTTGTAGACTACTTCCCACTTTCTCTTCTATCAGGTTCAAAGTGGTCAGATTAATGTTGAGGTCTTTAATCCATTTGGACTTGAGTTTTGTGCATGGTGATAGATATGGATCTATTTTCATTCTTCTACAGGTTGACATCCAGTTATGCCAGCACCATTTGTTAAAGATGCTTTCTTTCTTCCATTGTATGCCTTTAGCTCCCTTGTCAAATATCAGGTGTTCATTTGTTTGTGGGTTAATACCTGGGTCTTCTATTCGATTCCATAGGTCGACTTCTCTGTTGTTATGCCAATACCAAGCTGTTTTCAATACTGTCGCTCTGTAATAGAGTTTGAAGTCAGGGATGGTAATGCCTCCAGAAGTTCCTTTATTGTATAAGATTGTTTTGTCTATCCTGAGTTTTTTGTTTTTCCATATCAACTTGATTATTGTTCTCTCAAGGTCTGTGAAGAAGTTTGATGGAATTTTGATGGGAATTGCGTTGAATCTATAGATTGCTTTTGGTAGAATTGCCATTTTTACTATGTTGATTCTCCCAATCCAAGAACAGGGGAGATCTTTCCATTTTCTGGTATCCTCCTCAATTCCTTTCTTCAAAGACTTAAAGTTCTTGTCAAATAGGTCTTTCACTTCCTTGGTTAGAGTAACCCCAAGATATTTTATGCTATTTGTGGCTATCGTGAAAGGTGTTGTTTCTCTGATTTCCCTCTCTGCTTCTTTATCCTTTGTGTATAGGAGGGCAACCGAATTTTTGGAGTTGATCTTGTATCCTGCCACATTACTAAAGGTGTTTATCAGTTGTAGGAGTTCTTTGATAGAGTTTTTGGGGTTGCTTATGTACACTATCATATCGTCTGCAAATAACAAAAGTTTAACTTCATCTTTTCCAATTCGAATCCCCTTGATCCCCTTATGTTGTCTTATTGCTATTGCTCGAACTTCAAGCACTATATTGAAGAGGTATGGAGAGAGTGGACAGCCTTGTCGTGTTCCTGATTTTAGTGGAATGGCTTTGAGTTTCTCTCCGTTCAATTTGATGTTAGCTGTCGGCTTGCTGTATATTGCTTTTATTATATTTAGGTATGATCCTTGTATCCCCAATTTCTCCAACACCTTTATCATAAAGGGGTGTTGAATTTTGTCAAATGCTTTTTCAGCATCCAATGAAATGATCATATGGTTTTTTTTTCTTTCAGTTTATTTATATGATGGATTACATTGATAGATTTGCATATGTTGAACCAGCCCTGCATCTCTGGGATGAAGCCCACTTGACCATAATGGATAATTTTTCTAATGTATTCTTGGATTCGGTTTGCCAGTATTTTATTGAGCATTTTGGCGTCAATGTTCATGAGTGAGATTGGTCTGTAATTCTCTTTCTTGGTTGTGTCTTTGTGTGGTTTTGGTATCAGGGTAACTGTAGCTTCATAAAAAGAGTTTGGCAATGATTCTTCTGTTTCTATATTGTGAAATACATTAAGGAGTATAGGTATTAGCTCTTCCTGGAAGTTCTGGTAGAATTCTGCATTGAAACCATCTGGACCTGGGCTTTTTTTGGTGGGGAGATTTTTGATAACAGCTTCTAATTCTTCATGACTGACAGGTCTATTTAGATTGTTCACCTGGTCTTGGTTCAACTTTGTTATTTGGTACTTATCTAAAAAAATGTCCGTTTCTTTTACATTTTCCAATTTTGTGGCATACAGACTTTTGTAGTAAGATCTAATGATTCTCTGAATTTCCCCTGTGTCTGTGGTTATGTCCCCCTTTTCATTTTTGATCTTATTAATTTGCATGTTCTCTCTCTGCCGTTTGATTAGTTTGGATAGGGGTTTGTCAATCTTGTTGATTTTCTCCAAGAACCAGCTTTTTGTTTCATTGATTTTTTTGGATTGTTTTCTGTGTTTCTATTTTGTTGATTTCAGCCCTCAGTTTGATTATTTCCAGTCTTCTACTCCTCCTGGGTGAATCAGCTTCTTTTTTTTTCTAGAGCTTTCAAGTGTGCTGTTAAATCTCCAATGTATGCTTTCTCCGTTTTCTTTAATTGGGCACTTAGTGCTATGAACTTTCCTCTTAGCACTGCTTTCATAGTGTCCCATAGGTTTGAGCATGTTGTGTCTTTATTTTCATTAAATTCAAGGAAGACTTTAATTTCTTTCTTTATTTTTTCCTTGACCCAGAGGTGATTTAGTAGTTGACTGTTCAACTTCCATGAGTTTGTTGGCTTCCTGGGGGTAGCATTGTTGAATTCTAACTTTAATCCATGGTGATCTGACAAGACACAGGTGGTTACCAATATATTTTGGTATCTGTGGAAGTTTGCTTTGTTAGTGAGTATGTGGTCAGTTTTCTAGAAGGTTCCATGAGCTGCAGAGAAGAAGGTATATTCTTTCCTATTTGGGTGGAATGTTCTATAGATGTCTGTTAAGTCCATTTGATTCAATACCTCCAATAATTCTCTTCTTTCTCTGTTAGGTTTCTGTCTGATTGACCTGTCCATTGGTGAGAGAGGTGTGTTGAAGTCTCCTACTATTAGTGTCTGTGTTTTGATGACTGCCTTGAGTTCTAGAAGTGTTTCTTTTACATAAGTGGGTGCCTTTATATTAGGGGCATAGATATTCAGGATTGAGACTTCTTCCTGATGAATTGTTCCTGTTATGAGTATGAAATGTCTATCTCCATCTCTTCTGATTGATTTTAGTTTGAAGTCTATTTTGCTAGATATTAGAATGGCCACACCCTCTAGTTTCTTAGGTCCATTTGCTTGGAAAACCTTTTCCCAACCCTTTACTCTGATTAGGTGTCTGTCTTTGTGGTTGAGGTGGTTGTGGTTGATAGTGAATGATAGCTTGGCTGGGTATAGTAGTCTGGGCTTGCATCCATGGTCCCTTAGTTTCTTCAGTACTTTACTATCCAGGACCTTCTGGCTTTCATGGTTTGCATAGAGAAGTCCGGTGTAAGTCTGATAGGTTTACCTTTATAAGTTACTTGACCTTTTTCCTTTGCAGCTCTTAATATTCTGTCTTTAATCTGAATGCTTTATGTTTTGATTCTTATATGGCAAGGGGATTTTTTTTTTGATCCAGTCTATTCTGTGTTCTGTATGCTTCTTGAACCTTCATAGGAATATCATTCTTTAGGTTGGGAAAGTTTTCTTCTATAATTTGTTGAATATATTTTCTGGACCTTTGATCTGCAATTCTTCTCCTTCTTCTACCCGTATTATTCTTAGATTTGTTTTTTTTTATTATGTCCCACATTTCCTGAATGTTTTGTGATGAGAATTTCTTGGATTTGCTGTTTTCTTTGGTCAGAGCATTTATTTTCTCTATGATGTCTTCATAATCTGAGATTCATTTTTCTATATTTGTATTCTATTGGTTATGCTTGTTTCTGAAGTCTCTGTTTGTTTACCTAGATTTTCTACATCCAGCCAGCCCTCGATTTGTGTTTTCTTCATTGCCTCCATTTCACTTTTCAATTCTTGCCCTGTTTCCTTTACCTGTTTGATTGTTTTTTCTTGTTTTCCCAGGGTGTCATTTACGGATTTACTCATTTCTTCAAACTTTTTGTTATACTTCTCTTCCAATTCTTTACTCATTTCTTCAATCTTTTTGCTGTACTTCTCTTCCATTTCTTTTAGTTATTCTTTCCCTGTTTAATGGACTCTATTGCTTTCATAATGACACTGTTTTCCACTTCTTCCAGAATAAGATGTTCAAATCCTTCTGTAGTAAGATTGCTGGGATCTGGTGTTTTCATGTTGTTTTTCAGATTGTTGGAGGAATTCTTACCTTGGCGCCTGCCCATCTCTTCCTTTAGATGCTCTCCAATGGCTCTTCCCTCTGCTGGATCTTCTGCTACAGGATCAGTGCCCCTTGCTGGCTAGAAACCTCCCTGCCTACAGTCCTTCCTTGCTGCAGGCAGGCTATTAAAACAAAGGAACTCCCTCCTGCCGGGTTGCACTCACCGCCCTGTCCCGGCGCCCACACAGACTGGGCTGGGAGATTTTATGCCCAGAAAAAGGGAGGGAGGAACGGAAGGGATTCTTGGCTGAAAGCGGGGATGGGGTAGGAAGAGAGAGGGCTTAGCTGGGGGAAGCCACCTCTCATATGTGGATACTTTTGAAGGAAAGTTTTCATCTGCTGCTACAGAGAAGACAACAAATAGAATGTTTTTAATCTTTTAATTATTATTTTTATTTTATGTGTATAGGCATTTGTGCCTTCATGCATGTCTGAGTACCCGCTGTGTGCCTGATCTTATAGAGGCTAAGAAAAGGTCAGATCCTTGGGTGGAGTTAGATATCCTTGATGGTCATGGACCACCATGTAGTGCTGGGAACCTGGGTCCTCTGGTAGAGCAGTCAGTGCTCTGAACTGCCTAGCCCTATCTTCCCAGACTCTCTGTGGTGTCTTGAGGCCAAAATTCACTGTGAAGCACAGGTTTTTCAGACTGTCCTTGAATTAATGACAATCTTCCCCTCACACCATCACATGGCCTAGGATCACAGGTGTCAGCCAGCAATGCCCTCCCTGTCACCAGCACTTCTTTCTGTGTGACACAATTTTCTCAAGGCAGGAGCCAGTAGAATTCTTCCCGTGGATAAACCACTGAAGCAAGGAAAAAAATAATGGTCCAGTGATGCCAACGTTTGGCCTCTCAGGAGAATAACCAAGTCTTTCAGAAAGGCCACACCCTCTAATCCTCACCAAACAACCACCATCTGGAAAACAAATATTCAAATGACAGAGACTTGTGGAGGACAGTACATTCAAATCACCACTGTGCTTCTAACTGAGGACACATTTGCCCAGCTCTGCAGCAGAAGCAGCCTTCAGCCACCTCATTTCTGGCGCATCTAACAGCTTCCTCCCCTCCTAAAACCCTTCACTCCACTAGCTGCTTTGTACCTCCCCCAAACCCCAGCAGGCTCTCCCTGAGAGCACAGGCCACTACAGCCTGGGAAGAAGGCAAGCTAACTGCAGATCTTCACCCCTCCTTCCCTTACTCCAGTTCTACTTACCTACCCTATGCCAATTCTGCAGCGGAACTCCCGCTGCAGCCTCCCATCCCCTCCTGCACTCACTGATGAACCAGCCTGTCCCATTTTAGGTTGAACGTTATCTTATAATAGATGCAAACTCTGTTCATTCCAGTCATGTTTAAACCTTTGTTTCTCAAGGATTTGCTTATGCTTCACCCATGACCTTAGCTAAAGATGGTTCTAGACTGCCTGTTCCAGGAAATGATAACCATGTCTTGGTTTCAAAAGTTATTTATAGCCATCTTGCTGCTTGTTTGTCCCAGCCTCCCAGCTAGCTTAGACCTGAAATAATTATATAGAAACTGTATTCATTAGATCACTGCTTGGCCCCATTAGCTTTAGCTTCTTATAGGCTAACTCTTACATCTTAGTTTAACCTATCTCCATTAATCTGTGCATCACCATGAGGTTGTGGCCTACCAGCAAAGTTTCAGCATGTCTATCTCCAGTGGAAGATTCATGGCATATTCCTGACTCCACCCTTCCTTCTCCCAGCATTCAGTTCTGTCTTCCTCACCTACATAAGTTCTGCCCTATTGACAGGCCAAGGAAGTTTCTTTATTTATTAACCAAGACAGAAAGACCTCCCACATTATGGAGGTTTGTAAGAAAATGGTCCAAATATGTCTATAGGGAGTGTCACTATTAGGAGGTGAGACCTTGGAGTAGTGTGGAGGAAGTGTGTAACTGTAGGGGCAAGCTTTGATTTCCCTTATGTTCAAGGTAGGCCCAGCATGACATTCACTTCTGCTACTTGCAGATCAAGACATAGAACTCTCAGCTACTTCTCCAGCATCATGTCTCCCTGATGCCTCCATTGTTCCTGCCATGATGATAATAGACTAATCCTCAGAAATGCTAAGCAATTCCCCAATTAAATATTTTCCTTTATAAGAGTTGTTGTGGTCATGGTGGCTCACGACCACCTGTAATAAGATCTGGTGTCCTCTACTGGCCTATAGGATATATGTAGGCAGAATACTGTATACATAATAAATAAATAAATCTTCTTATTTTTTTTTTAAAAGAGTTGTTTTGGTCATGGTGTCTCTTCACAGGAACAGAAACCCTAGCTACGACACTTTATTTCAAAAGGTTATGATCACATGTTGTTATGAGTTCCTTGTTACAAACACCCTGCACAATCCTGTCATTGTTACACAAGAGGTTGCTATGGCTCACTTGCTATGTTTGTGTTCTGCTCCTGTAACCCTGTAAACTAGAGAGAGTGCTAGATTCTCTAGCAGAAGCTGCTCTGCAGAACAGGCAAGGATGACACCCTTTTTTTATGTAGCAAGGAGGACTCTGTGCAGCCTTAGGAGAGGAATGTTGTTTCTATGTCAAGCATTCTGAGGAGTCATCTGTGCCTCCATGGCCATCCTAAGAAAAAGGATCAAGGGCAGGGACCGAGGAGTCAAGGAACATGCTGGATGGTATGAAGGTCTCATTAACTGGTCTCCTTGGCTCACCACTCAATTGTCAGCTCTAGCATTGCCCTTCATGATCCTCTTCCTTTTACTGACCCTTGGGCCATGCTTAATGGATAGGTTGATGACTTTTGTATGGGACTGGGCCAACAGTGCTCAACTTATGGTCCTTAAGTCACAATACCCCCTTTAGAGACCCTAGACAGCCAGGACTCATGATTTTGTCCTTCATAGTCACTTTTAGAGCAGGAATGAGGTGCCCTAGTCTGCATTTACAATAGTACTGCCATGACGGGTTTCTGTTGTACAAAGTCAGAGATAGCCCCAGATATTGGTTAACCCCAGTTCCCCCAAAACCCCCACAAACTGTAAATACTCCATAATGAATCACTCAAAAGCCTGACAAACAAGTACCAGACATTTCAGGGCATTAAAGATAGCTTGCTCAGCTTGCTTGTGGTGGCTAATTTCCTCACAGTCCTGCCAGCATCAATCCTTTTTTGACAAGACTCCTGTTGCTCCACTTTTGCCCAGTCCCAGCCCTGACCCTAGTCTGAATCCCAAGTTTCCTTTCCTTACCTCTACCCCTTAAGATCCCTGCCTAAGCTGAGCTCGGGCTTCTCCGATCCCAACCGCTGCCTTGGAACAAAGGATCCCAAGTTCAAGCTTGAATAAGACTTCTTGCCTTTGCATTACAAGTTTGGATTCTTTGGTAGTCTCTGGGGAAATCTGAAATTTGAGCATAACCGAGATAATGGCTATGTGTAGGTGAGGATATAGGCACAGACTGTGTAGATTAGGATGTAGACACAGGTTATGTGTAGGTGAAGATATAGGTTCAGACTATATCTTCTATATTTGAGGATGTTGGCATGATGGATAGATGAGGATACAGGTACAGGCACAGGCTATGCGTAGATAAGGATGGAGACAATAGCTCTTTGTCGGTGAGGACGTAGGCACAGCCTCTGTGTACGTAAGGACAAAGAGGTTGATTGTGTGTAGGTGATGAAGTAGGTGCTGCTTAAGTTTAGGTGAGGACATATTCCCTATTAAGAGTGTTGTGCTGATTTTTATGATATATAAACAATTTTCCCAGAGAGGGCTATGCGAATAAGCAAAGACAAGAAATGCACTGAAATCATTTAATGGTATTCACAGTATGTCACAATGTGCTTGGTTTTGCTGATCCAAGCTCATCTGCCTCAGAGTTAGTTAATATGTATGAGGCTACTTTAAGAAAGTTAAGGGCTAGCGCAGTCACTAATCTCTCCAGAATACCTCACGATCAGCGAGAGGCACAGAACATTCTCTCAAGCATTAAAACAGAGGGGCAATTGAGTAGAGCATTTACTTTTAAGCAGTATAAATGGGCTAGCTCTAAGAAAATACTCTTTTGAAAAGTCACAGAGTTCATGATGAGAAGTTTCTTAGCTGAGGCAGTCTCAGTTCTATGCACTCCAAGTTCTGTTCCCGTAAAAACCCACCTTGCCCCACTCTGTGGCTGTTCTGTCTGTATGCTGAGCCCACATGTAAGGCCCTGGAGCTCACACAGCTGCCATTTTACCCAAGATCAGCTTGCCTCCCTAAATATTTGTTGTGTGTGTATCCAACAAGGGAGAGATGAAGACTAATTCTAAAGAAACTTAATGTGAGTGACTTCATAGGTAAAGAACTGGTGTATGGAGATCTAATAACTGGTGTATGGAGAACTGGTGTATGGTGTATGGAATGGTGTATGGTGACGATCTAAATTTTAGACCACTGTCACCGGTGTCTGCTGCATTGACTCACTGAAAAATAGAGGCTTTGCATAAAACAATGAACACATTAGTCAGCACGAAGCCTCTTAGGAAACAGTCTCCATTTTGCTGATGCTTCTCTTTCAAGCCTGTTTGTTTGAGGGGAAACTGAAGAAGTGTGAGCTTTCCTGGAACTACTTCTAGAGAGAGAAAGAAAGAGAAAGAGCTGAAGTGGAAGCACTCCGTGGTTAGACTCCACAGTTCTGAATACACTGGGTGAGATCTCAGTTTTGACAGTGGATTCTCCATGCTGCCCTGTGGAAAAAAGTGAGACGGGAGACAAATAGTTAAAATTTTATCCTCTGCCACACACCGACTCAAACATTTGGTTGGAGGAAATAGTGTAACAGTGACACTACTGGTGATTTTTCTTTTGGGCCAACACCTAGTGTGAAGAACAGGCTATAGCTACACCATAAACTACTGACTGGTAAAGCTATGGCAACATGGCTCTTTGATTTTTTCCAAACCCTGAGCAGAGCCCAGGATGCTCAATGTCAATGTAACATCACGTGCACTATACATTTAGCTGATTCTACAAATAGTCTAGAGGGCTGATAAGGAAGTAGTCACGTGTGGGGATTTCCACAATCTGAAGAAATCCCCTAAAACTGATGATGAAGCAAAAGGCCCCAGTTCAGAATGACACTTGGACCTCAGAGAGACTCACTGCATAGATCAACAGAACCAAGAGTTTCCCATTCCAAAGTTCCTACATACCAAGCTCTAATGCCTTGTGGATCCCTCACAACCCTCTTTGCACATTTGATGGCTTGAGTGATGTCATCCTGGAGCAAAGCTGAAAGACAGGGGTGAGGAATGACAAGGACAGTTAGAGAACCCATTTTCAGTTCAGGTCCAGACAGCTTTCTTCTGTGACACTGAGCAGTGAATAGAAGAAATTATTTTCCAAGTGTCCATGGATCTGTGATTATTGAAAACAAATTGTCCTGATTATATCCTTAAGTATCTGTAACTCCAGTTCCAGGTAATGAAAGCCCTCTTCTGGCTTCCACAGGTACCAGGCACACAAGAAGTGCACAATACTATGTGCAGGCAAAACACCCACACCTGTAAAGATAAATGAATACTTTATGGAAGAAAACAATGACAAGCCTTGTGTAAATAAAGCTCTTCCTAGCAATTTATAACCAGCAAAATAAATGGAGTCAGGTGCTCTAAGACTCAAGACTTGAGGCTGGAGAAATGGCTCAGGGTTAAGAGTGCTGACTGGTCTCCAGAATCTTGAGTTCAGTTTCCAGCAACCACATGGTGGGTCACAGCTATCTATAATAAGATTCTATGCCCTCTTCTAGCAGGCAATCAGAACACTGTAAACATAATAAATAAAGAAACCTTAAAAAAAAAGGAGACTCAAGACTTTAAAAGTGATGTTTTCAGCAAACAGAATACTGCTACTTCAATTTTATTCACTCTTTTCGTTTGAGAATTCAGGTCAGTTTTTCTTACTATGGATTACTTTTGAGTAATATAACCATCTCACAGAGCTGTGTAAGTATAATTTAATTTGTGTATAAATGTAAAATCTTTACATGTTTCTATGTGAGTACACACACACACATACACACACGCACACATACACACACACACACATATATATATATATAACTTTACATGGACCTACAGAATAGATTCACAGTCTAGAAGATTATTTTCCAGTTATATCAACTCTGAGCACTCAAAATGGGAGTGATTTTCCTCTATCCCAGAAGATTCTAATCCTTTTCAATGACTGCAGATGAGTCTAAAAAATAATTTTAAAGATAGGCTAAGAAGGCTAAAATTTTTCCACAATGTGTTTTCTACTGACACTTTTAGTAAAAATTTTAATAACCAAATTAAACAAAGTAGGAATTAACTGTTCACTGTTTAGTGCATATCTTGGGTTCAATTCCCACACTGGAAAATTAGAATGATATCAGACAATTTTATTTATTTACTAAAAGCTGCATGCTGATTTTTCATGGCATGAGTTCATGATCTACCATCCTAGGCCACAGTCCTGATATTAATATTGTCTGCTTTATTTCTTGTTATGAAGAAGTTTGACCTTCAGTATATAAATTTATGTTACTTCATTAGATGATATAATAAATCTCCCTAAGAATTAGATTGTTTGAATGTGTAAATTTAAGAGTTTAAAAACCAAATTTGATATTAGTAATTTACTTTAAAATCTCTCAACACAGAGAGTCTATCAATACATACACATAGAAGCCAGTTGAACAAAATGGCAGTTAGTGGTACTATCATATGGCTTTTATTATTGCAATACCTTCATTTGTATATGTTAGAAATTTTATAATAAAATTAATTCAATCAAAAAATGACCCTAGAACAATATCCAAAATTACCCCTAAGTAAATAGCTAGAATGGAACTCTCCAGTACAAAATACCAAAGGGTATAATTGGTATAAAATCCTGAAATTTTCATTTGTTATAAAATGACAATTTCTTAGAAATATTTCTCTTTATTAATTTTAATTATCTGTCTGTATATGGGTAAATGCATATGAGTAGAGGCTTAAAAAAATCCCACCAAGTTTATATGATACTGGCTCTTTATTTTTTAATTTTCAATTAATTTGACATGTGTTTCTGTGTACCATGTAGTATGTGCATCACTGAACGTCCGTGTGTGTATGTGAATGCGGAGGTCAGAGGACAGCCTCAGGAGTTCTTCCATAGAAATAGTCCAATTTGTTTTGAAACAGGGTCTACCATTGGAACTGGCTTACAGATTAGGCTATGCTGATTGGCCAGGGAGCCCCACGGATCTGCCTGTTTCAGACTCCCCATTGCTGGTCTTACAAATGTGTGCCACCAAACTCAGCTTTTATGTGGGTACTGAGGGTCACACCTTGGATTGGAGGACTCCTGACTGAGCTGTCTTCCCAGGCACTATTTGGTTTATAATTCAGGGATTTTGGAAGTGGAACCCAGAGCCCTCTGAATGGTAGTCAGGGCATTCTATCATCACACTATGCCCTAAGCCTAACGTCTTCCTTGGCTAGTTTTGATGTGAATGACAATGACTTTCTAACAGTCAAGACAGTCTGCCCAGGTTCCTGATGTTTGCTTCAGTGTTGTCTCCTGCACAGAATCTTTGCTCTTGCACATTAATGGGAACACCCACTGAAGCAGTTTACTTCAACTAATGGGAGTTTGCCAACTCCAGCTGGACAGGGAAGGAACCAGCATAAGACCAAATTAGACACTCTGAATGTGGATAACAGTTGTATGGCTGGGGCAGATTGCAGGGCCACTGTCAGTGGAACCAGGGTTTATCCCTATGGCTTGTGCTGACTTTTTGGAACCCATTTTATTTTAGATGGATACCTTGCTCAGCCTACATATAATAGAGAGGGCCTTGGATTTTCCTCAAAGCAATGTGCCTTACCCTCTCTGAAGGGGGCATGGGAGTGGAATGGGGGGGAAGGTAGAGGGAATTGGAGGAGGGGAGGGAGTGAGAACTGAGATTGGTATGTAAAATAAAAAATGATAGTTTGTTTTCTTTTATAAAATAAAATAAAATAAAATAAAAGAGCAGGTCTGTTGCTTGCTATTCCTGTAAACCTGCCTTGTCGTAATATTGCAGGATATCCCACAGGTGTTCACTGCTCTTGGGGTTTTGCCATCATTACACGAGTATCAACTATTGATCTGAAATATCCCATAGTCAGTGCTTAGGTAGTTTTAGTTTGTAGCCTGTGTGTTAAAACTACTGTTATGTTGAGCCAAACACACCCCTAGAAAGAAAAAGAATATTCATCAATATGCAGCAACAGCAAACAATTTATATTTGGTACCAAAATTTTCTCCTTTGAGCTGGCTCTATTTTCCAAGAGATTTGCTTTATAAGAACAATCACATGGTTAAGTTATAAAATATGCTACTAGGTCAGGCCAGGTCTGGCTGTGTTGTTTAGGGTACTCCATGGTCTCAAGGGATCCTTCTGTCTCTGTCTTTCAAGTAGGTTGCTGTATCTAGTTAGCACTTGAAATATTTCAAGTATGCCAAAGACAATAATCTCTTTGAGGACAAGTCAATTTACTGACAATAAACAGATACGGTACATTTAAAGTACTCAAATAGATGAACCAGTCACAGTGATGCTCACTTTTATTCCCAGCACTTGCTAGGCAGAGGCTGGTGAGACTGTGTAAGTTTTGACCAGCCTGGTCTACACAGCAAGTTCCAGGCCAACCAGTGCTATACACTGAAGCCATACCCCTTGCTCCAAAATAAAATAGCTATTTCTTCCATTGCTTTTCCCTCCCCCATTTATCTTTGAGACACCTCTGCATGAAATAGAACACAAATAGTAGTTAGGTGGATTTTATAATGTCCAATACATATGTTAATAGAAGATGTTCCTATTAGAAAAATAAGGATTGCCTTAGAGACATATTCTGAGAGCCAAGATGAATTTGTAGGTTAACTTAGAATTCTTTTTTCTTCTCTATCGTTATATATCCAACTTTGGTACAGAACATGCAATCTCCTGTCTCAGTGTCCCATTGCTCAGATTCCAGGAGTAAGCATCATCAAAAATGGCTGATAAGAATATTGAAAGTGAGAACATTAGAACAGGAAAGACTATTCTGCAGTTCTGTCCACCAATCCTTCCATCCACCCACACACCCCTCCATCCTTCCAACCATCTATCCAATGATACATCCATCCACCCACACACATCCATTGATCCATCCATCAATCTATCCACCAACCCATTCATCCACACATCCATTTGTCCATCCATCCATCCATCCATCCATCCATTCATCCATCTATCCATCCATCCACCCACCCCTTCATTCTTCCAACCATCCATTCACCAACAACATACCCATCAATCCATCCATTTATCCACAACATACCCATCAATCCATTCCTCTTACATTGGAGAGCAGGGGTCTCTTTCACTGTCTTGGGAAGTTGGAGCCAAAGCAAGCTCAGGGCAGAGCAGCAGGACACGGCGGCTTCCACATGTCTTGTATTCGGTGAATCTCTTTGAGTCCCCAGTTCCTTTTAAATCCCCATAATAAAGACAATATGTAACTCTCACATTATCTCTCACTTTAGTAATGTTCCAATTCCATGAGCCCCCACCTCCCTTTACCTCCTGTTCAGTGGAGCTCTTTCTTTCGTGTCCAGAAACAACAACAGACAGGGAGCGTTAGATCACGGCCGTGCTATCTTAATGTGGTCACTGTAACAGACAAGACAGCCACAGCTTCCCTGAAACTTGGATCTCTATCTCTCTTTAGCTGTAAGATCAATGTAAAGTAAATAAATATTCCTTCTTTATCTCTGTCTCGGCCAGTAGCCCTGATGCTCACCCACACCCTTGAGTTATGGCCTCTTTGTGGTGACTGGCATTATCAAAAGTACCTGAAATACACCTGTCACATCAACCACCATCCTTATCTAGCAGTTATCACTGCAGGCCATGGCTATGGTGTCCAGAACACAGGGACAGACACCAGAACCTGCTGGCCTAGAGTAAGAAGGAGGACAGAGAGGAGCAGAGTAAACAGCAGAGAACAGTTCTTTCTGCGGCCCTTGATGAACTTGAGAGCATCAGTGCGGACCCCATACATAGAGCAGGTGGAACAGAGCAAAAGGACGAAGGAAACAGCAGAAGGGCAGCCTCCGGGAGGATGGTTGCAGGCAGCCCCAGGAGCAGAGAGTTCTCTCAGGTGCCTGTGGCAAATGCACAGCAGAGGCCAAAAAGGCTGTAGTTGCTTAGGCTGAAATAATTACATGTTTGCAACACGCTAATCAGATGTTTTTTGTTTATTTGCTTGCAAGAAACTGGCCCAGTATCGGCAGTGTGGTAGACGATCACTGTTTACTGAGGTCTTTGGAGTACATTGAAAGATCATTTCTGTTAGTGTTAAGCTGCTTCCTGAATCAAAGGGCAATTGGAGTCAACCAATAGGTCGAATTGAATGTACACGATGTCCAGAGATAGGATAGGGTCTGGAGTCTTGTGAAGGAAATTCTCTGCCTTCTTTGATTAAATTTCTACTGAGCGGAAGTTTCAATTGCAGAGACATTGGTTATTAAAAAGCCAAAAATTGATTATTAAGCTTCACATGAAAATATACTGGTTTTAGATTTCACAACCTGAATTCTGCGCTGGTTTTATTTATTTATTTAATTTATTTATTTATTCTTTTTTTTTAAAGTAAATTTTATTAAATTATAAAAGTTTCCATTTCCGTCCCTCTTCCCAACACCCTCCCACTCCCCCCACTCCCTCTCCTCCTCCCTCTTCGTCCCTTAGGGCAGTCAGGGTTTCCTGCCCTGTGGGAAGTTCAAGTTCCTCCCCCCTCCCTCCAGGTCCAGGAAGGTGAGTATCCAAACAGACTGGATCCCCAAAATCCAGTATATGCAGAGAAAACAAGTCCCAGTATCATAGTCAATGGCTTTTCAGGAAGACTTCGGGCCAGCCACATTCAGAGAATCCGGCCAAATTCCGAGAATCTGGTTAGATCACGTCCTCGTTCAGCCCCAGTCCAACTGGCCTTGGTAAACTCTCATCAGATCCATTCCCTTGTATCAGTGGGTGATAGCATCCCTCGCAGTCCTGATTTCCTTTTTCATGTTCTTCCTCCTTCTGCTCCTCATTTGGACCTTGGGGGGCTTAGTCCGGTGCTCCAATGTGGGTCTCCGTCTGTATCGCCATCCTTCGCCAGATGAAGGATCTATGGTGATAAGCAAAATATACATCAGTATGGTTATGGGCCACGGCCGGTTCAGGCACCCTCTCCTCTGTCCAGAGAACAATCTGGAGGATCTCTCCTTGGACCTGGGATCCCATATATAATCAAGTCTCCTGTAAACCCTAAAATGACTCCCTTAGTTGAAATATATTCTTCCCTGATCCCATATTCATCCTTCCTCCCTCCCCCCCCCATCCCAGGCCACCGAGCTTTCCCCATTCCTCCCCTACTCCCTTCTCTCTAACCCTCTCCCCTTCCATCAACCCTCCCACCCCCCCATGCACCCGAGGTTACCTGGGACTCTTGTCTATTTCCTACCTCCTGGCGGATAGCTAAATAATCTTCACCCCTTTACTCTGAGTAGGTGTCTGTCTTTGTGGTTGAGGTGTGTTTCTTGTAAACAGCAGAATGTTGGATCCTGTTTTCGTATCCAATCTCTAAGTCTGTGCCTCTTTATAGGTGAATTGAGTCCATTGATATTAAGTGGTATTAATGACCAGTGGTTGTTGACTCCGGTCGTTTTTTTTTTTTTTTTTTTTTTTTTTTTTTCAGGTAGTAGAGTGTATGTGTTTTTCTTCTTTGATTTGTGCTTGTGAATGGTCGCTTGATGTTCGAGTTATTGTAGGCCGTGTTGGGAATGTTGGATTCCTTCGGTAGTGATTTTCCTTCTAATATTCTCTGTAAGACTGGATTAGTAGCTACGTATTGTTTAAATTTGTTTTTATCCTGGAATATTTTGTTTTCTCCATTGATAGTGAACAATAGCTTGGCTGGGTATAGTAGTCTGGGTTTGCATCCATGGTCTCTTAGTTTCTGCAGTACCTCTATCCAGGATCTTCTGGCTTTCATGGTTTCCATAGAGAAATCCGGTGTAAGCCTGATAGGTTTACCTTTATAGGTTACTTGACCTTTTTCCTTTGCAGCTCTTAATATCCTTTCTTTAATCTGAATGCTTTGTGTTTTGATTATTATATGGCGAGGGGATGTTTTTTTCTGATCCAGTCTATTCGGTGTTCTGTATGCTTCTTGAACCTTCATAGGAATATCGTTCTTTAGGTTGGGAAAGTTTTCTTCTATAATTTTGTTGAATATATTTTCTGGGCCTTTGATCTGCAGTTCTTCTCCTTCTTCAATCCCTATTATTCTTAGATTTGGTTTTTTTTATTGTGTCCCAGATTTCCTGAATGTTTTGTGTAGAGAATTTGTTGGATTTGCCATTTTCTTTGACCAGAGCATTTATTTTCTCTATGGTATCTTGAGAATCTGAGATTCGTTCTTCTATCTCTTGTATTCTATTGGTTATGCTTGATTCTGTAGTCTCTGTTCGTTTACCTAGGTTTTCCATATCCAGCCAGTTCTCATTTTGTGTTTTCTTCATTGCCTCCATTTCAGTTTTCAATTCTTGGACTGTTTCCTTTACTTGTTTGATTGTTATTTCTTGGTTTCTCAGGGTCTCATTCACGGATTTACTTATTTCTTCAAACCTTTTGTTATATTTCTCATACAATTCTTTAAGGGAGTTATTCATATCCTGTTTAAGGGACTCTATTGCTTTCATGATGGCACTTTTTTCCACTTCTTCTGGGTTAAGGTGTTCAAGTCCTTCTATTGTAGGGTCCTTGGGATCTGGTGTTTTCATGTTGTTTTTCAGATTGTTGGATGAGGTCCTGCCTTGGCGTCTGCCCATCTCTTACTTCAAATGTTCTCTATTGGAACTTCTGTTACTGGGTCAGGTTCCCTTCTTGGGCAGGGACTTCACTGACAGAATGCCCACCTTTCCTCAGGCAGGCTATTGAAGCACAGGCACTCCCTCTTTCCGGGATGTGCTTACAATGCAGGCCCAGCTCGCAAGGCAGCTGAGCTGGGGAAATTTTATGGCCCCAGGGGGAAGGGAGAAATATAGGAATTCGTACCTGGATGGGAGCTGGGATGGCAGGCGGGAGGGGGTAGCCAGCACTGCAGGGCGACCTGGGCGTCTATGGGGTCGGGGAACGCCCAAGCTCTTCCTCACCGGGACCCTGCCCCAGCCCGAAGGAAACTCACCCCTCCGATGGCTCTCTGCTAGAAGTCAGGGCCCCTGCTGGTCAGGAATGTGGCTGAGCTGGCCCCTGGTCCACCTGTCCTCAGGGAGGCCTTTAGGACCCAGCAACTGCCTCCAGCCGGGATGCGCCTGCAGCCCGGGCCCAGCTCGCAAGGCATCTGAGCTGCGGAAATTTTATGGCCCCAGGGGGAAGGGAGAAATATAGGAATACGTACCTGGATGGGAGCTGGGAAGGCAGGCGGGAGGGGGTAGCCAGCACTGCAGGGCGACCTGGGCGTCTATGGGGTCGGGGCTCTTTTTTTTTTTTTTATAGGGACCACAGAATCACAAAAATGTCACCAGAGGGTTAGGGTTAAGGCCTTTTGCCTTTGTCCACAAGAAGTCTCCTGACCCAGGAGGCAGGCAGCTGTCACATAAACTGGTTTGTGTCCCCAGTGGTATGGCATTTAGGAAGTAGAAGGCCATTTTTATGCAGTTCTTCATGTCAACTTCACTTTAATATTAATACAAACAAACAACTTGGAAAGTGGTCCTATAAATTACAGAAAAACCAGACTGTGAATATGGATGGCCACTGCAAACCAGAACACTGCAGACGCTCTCACCATTCCACAGGGTTCTGAAGGGCAGATGCTGGAGAGCCTGTTCAGGAAAACAATAGGAGTACAGTGCCTAGAACTTTCCAGGACCGTCTCACTCCCGATTTTCATTCTCATTCAAATCAGAAGAATGAAAACTAATTCAACTCTGTGTGGCAGTGACCTAGTTAACCATAAATGGAAATCTCACGTTGATATTTTTGTAATTCATCATCTTGTCTCTGAACTTTAATTCTTCCTGAGTGTGGAGGCAGTAATGGTCTTTCTGAATTAAAAACAGCAAGAAAAATAAATAATGTTCCCTATGCAGGAAATTTCAAGAAACTACAGTCATAAGTTATAATGAAAAAACAGGGGAGCCCTCAGAGTAGGTCCCGTCTCCTCCTGAGACAGACATTCAGTGGTTGTAGCTGAAGCTGAGGTCATTACCCAGAAGCAGAAGGCTCCTCCCCTGAGCTTATTCACCTCCAAGACAGGGCAACGTGTGCTCACTTTCTGCAACAGCTATGTGCCCTCCAGGTGGCTACTTACATTGCCCTGGGTCTCATGTAGACGTGGGTTGTAGAACATCTCTTAGCTCTCCTAGTAAATGTGTCTTTAATATAATAGCTTTTATTTCATCATATAATTTGTATTTGTTCTCTAATACTTTATTATATCATCACAGTGTGGCATCAAACTTGTTCCGTGCATGTGATATTTTCCTTTGTCTCTGAGATACACGCTATGGGCCTGTTTTATTGTGTTTCCTGAGCTCCTATTTTCTGAGTTCTTCTTTCTAAATCTTTCCTTTGACCTGTCTTTCACATGGAAGTATGTGATGATTTTTGGTTTATTTGTTAGAGCTTTAACACTGAGAGGCAAAATGGAAAATCCTAGCAGAACTGGCAGTTTCATTGGTAATCACAAGTATTAGTATCAAAAAGAAATCATATTGAATCCTACCTGGAGGTAGTTATGACAGGCAAAAATCAAGTTGCTCCAAAGGGGCGGGTTGAAAAGGGTCCTGGCTTAGGGCTCAGAATGCAGGGTTTATTTGATCACCTCTTCTGCATTATCTCATTATAACTCTCATTTTACCCACCCTGTCTCTCCGTACTGATGTTTCTTTAAATTTTTATGAGAGGATGTGAACAAAGGTCCACTCAGCCATATAGGACACCAACAATAGATGAAAGGAACAATTCATCGAAATCCAACTCAGTGAACCAAGGAGTTAGTGGGTTTAAGTAGAGAACGTAAACAAGATATTTCTTAAAGAGTCATGAGTAACCCAACAGCTAGCTGCATCACTGAGTTCCCACCCATTATGAATGACCACATCATGAAATGACCACATTATGAATGACCACATCGTGGAGTTTCCCCTCCCAGCTAACGTATATTATACTCAATAATGACCCAGGATCACCAGCAGTTGGGGAAGAATAGAAGGGAATAACGGCTGGAGTTTATGGTGAGGGTTCCAGATTCTCCCTTTCTCTGCCTACTAGAAGAGGTGACCATCCTATTAACATTGCCTGACTAATCCTTCCTAGTTGACTCTGTTCATTGCCAAGGCTGCCAGGTGAATGCTCTACAGCAAGATGATGATCATTTTCTGCCTGGAAGAGAACTTCACACTCCAGCAGCTGGGGATCTACATGTGCTAGAATGCACTCTACCGCTGAGCTACACCCCAGGCCATTCGCTGTGCCTTGAGTCTCAAATCCAGAGTGTTTCACTCATTCTCTCCAAGAAATGATTGTGCCATTCTTCCTCTGGAACTTCTCCCCGCAGGAAAGAAGAGCGAAGCATTGAAATGACTTCGTAGACAGCCTTCCCTCCTGTCTTGTTGTTCGTGGGCTGTCATGCAGTGCTGTATCCAGATTCTCTTAGTGTTTTCCAGGCTGTAGGGTGAGACCCAGATTACCTTGTCTTGATCTCTCCTTCCGTGGGCACTTGGGGGTTGTTTCCCCACATCTCATGTTCCTGTTCTTCATGTATGGTTTACACTGCTTGTGCTTCTTCATTGTTGCTACCTTTTCCATGTATTTTTAGGTGAACTGGAGGAGTTGGAACACTGTGTCCAGGGCACTTCTTCAAACACAGCTTCCAAGTACCTTCTTCAGACAAATGTCCATTGTGGCAAAGCACTGACCTGTGAAGCTGTTTTCCACCGTGGGGTGCCAGTCACATATTTGACAGATCCACAGTCAACTTCCAATTTCATAGACCTAAAGTCCACAATGCTCATCATAATTAATTCCTTTATCCTTGGGATCAAGATGAAAAAACTATTAATTATGAGCACATGTGCGTTCTCTTCCATTATAATATAACAAAATTGTCTGGGAAACCTAAATATTCTAAAAATGTGATAAAAATACATATTTTTTACAAAAGAAGAGTGAAATCTCTGCCCAAATTTTGTATGATTGTTGTTTTATGTTTAAGTTGCTCCCTTACTGTTTCAAATGAAGCAAAAATTATAGTTGAATATTGTCACTGCCTCTAACTCCTTTAACAGAAGAAATAATTTTTGAGATCAGCATCACCCCACCCCTGGCCTTTGAAGGAGTCACACTGGATCTTTGATAGTGGTTTGACTCTGAATTCTGAGTAAATATTTGCTGATTCAACCCCCAAGAAAACACCAGTTCATGGCCGTTCCAATGTCCGTAATGAAACATCATTTTAGTCAATAGACTGCAAATAGTTGTACAGATAACAACTGTATGTTCCGGGGCACTGGCTTAGGACGGGCGCAGAGGAGAGAGCTTGTGTCCTCTATCTGGTTTCTGTCATTCTGAATTCCCCAAATCCATATCAGTATGTATTTTTAAAGAATCAAAATTACTCTGACAAAAATTATGGCATTTTTAAAATTTTTAAATAGGATGCTCAAACAATGCCTTGGAGACACAACAGGCACTTTCTAAGGCCAAGTAGACAGGAACTCCCATTGGTAGGAATGGAGTTGATCAAAAAGATGGCATTTTGTTACTTAGGAGTTTCCTTCCTAGCCTGACTCCTTGCGTAATCTTTGGGGATTCTGATGGTGTTGTGGTCAAGAATGTGCGGTTTCCCAAGCTGATGATGTCTGAAGGCAACACTCAGTTGTATATGTCTGTTTGTGTCAACTTCATTTTTAAAGTCCCTTTGTTTCCTAGTGATCTTTTATACTCTGTCAGGGAAATGAATTGGGAGAGAGGAAGACATGGTCCTGTGTGAAATATTAGGAAACTTGTTCACATGAGTGTTATTTATACTTAAAAATATTGATTTATGGGTTGTCTTATTTAGTGTTTCAATTGCTGTGAAGGACACAATGACCATGGCCACTCTCACAAAGGAAAAACATTTCATGGCTTGCATTTTCCAGTCCATTATCACCACAGCCAGGAGCATGTTGGCATGCAGACAGGTATGGTGCTGGCTACATCTTGAATGCAGGCAACAGGAAGGAGGTTGTCTCACTGGGAATAGCTTCAGCATAGGAGACCTCAAAGCCCACACCCACACTTACACACTTCCCCTAAAAGAGCCACAGCTCCGAATAGTGACACTCCTTTTCGGGGCCATTTCCTTTCAAACCACCACATCTGTCCAGATCAAAAAATGGTGGTGTTAGTACTTCGGTTTTTTGACTATTAGATGGGCCTTGAATACCACTATAAACAAGGAGGGCTCAGTTTGTTATGGAAGCCCCTCATTTACTTCCTCACACTACTTGGTTAGCGAGCTTGCTGAATGTATTCCTGAAGTCACACTGTTAAGAACACAAGGGATCCAAGTTCATCACTATTTCTGTCTTGCATCAGGACCAAGCCCTTTCCCTGAAGAGGAGATAACTCTACTCGCTCCTTAACTTTAATGTGATTCTTCTTCACCAGGCTATGAAGATGAATAAAGAAAATCACAAATTTCCCCACAGTTCTACTGGGATATTTGTTTAAACAGAGCAAGGATGTGTCTATATTTTGCCTCACTAGCCTAGCCACCTTACTACCTTAATAAAGAATTGAATGGCCAATATTGAGGCAGGAGAGAATAGGCAGATTTTTGGGCAGAGAAAGGAACATGAGGCTGTGTCTGGCATGGCAGGAGATGGCACTGAGACACGGAGAGAGCTGGACCTACAGAGGAGAGGAAAAGAGTCATGTGGCAGAAAGTAGACTATTAGAAACAGGTTAACCCATGCTCTGAGAACTAGTTGGGAACAAGCCTAAGCTAAAGGCCAATCTCTCATGATTAATAGTAAATCTCTGTGTCATTATTTGGGGTCTGGCAGTCAAATGGAAGTTCGACAAAAAAGACTCCATACACACAGCACTGGTTTGAATTATTACTCTGGCGTGGACCAGAAAGAGTGCAGGGTTTTAACGTTATTTTTTCATATGTCAAATGATGACCAGTATATTGGTCTTCTATTTCTTTCCTTATGCTGGAAGATGACTTAAATAGGCATGTGAAAAAAAATAGTTTCTGGGCATGGAAGCACATATCTTTTACCCTAGCACTCAGGAAGCAGAAGAGTTCAAGGACACCATGTCTACATAGCAATTTCCAGACCAACCAGGCTCGTACAGTGAGACCTTGTCCCAGAAGGAAACCAAGCCAGTGGTATCCACCAATACAAAATTTATAACACTATCAAGAAAGTCTACAAAAGGAAACAAACTAAGCAAAGGCATACCACAAAATATAGTGAGATTCATATTGTGGGAAGGTCTATGTAAGATAATTTCAAGTGAAAAGACAATACAAATGGTAAATGCACAGAAAACAATTTAATTTTAAAAGACTTTTTATTTATAGTCATATGTTATTGTAAGCAGTAAAAATTCACACTTTGTTTTTCTTTATATTGGTCATATTCAAAATAAAATAAACAGGGCTTCCTGTTTAGGAGGACTGCTATCTCCTGGTTCTTTGTAATCAAAGCATTCAACAGCCTCTTTACATCATTATCTATAGACCAGAATGCCTCTGTCCAAACACTGGGTGGAAATAAAAATGTTTTTGAAGTTTGTGGATCAATAAGAACTTCCTGCTTCACACAAAGCTCAAACGGTGGAGACCGCAAACCACTAGAGGATGATGGGAATTAAGAGATGCTTAAATACTGGATCCTGGCTACTCTGGTCAGCTGCTGAGCTGCATCCCAGGCAACATGAAGGCACTCCTCATTCTGGGGTTCCTCTTGCTTTCTGTCACTGTTCAGGCCAAGGTCTATGAACGCTGTGAGCTTGCCAAAATTCTGAAAAGAAACGGAATGGATGGCTACAGGGGAGTCAGCCTGGCAGACTGTAAGTCTCCACTTCTAGACCTCTCCATATAGGCACTCCCTTGAAAACAGGAACAAGGAAGCAATGAATGAGAGGGAGCTGGAGTCAATGAGTATTTAGGATTCCTGTGTGCTTGACTAAAGTCGTCAATGTTTGTCTTTTTCCCTCAGAGATACTGGGTTGAGGGTTTGTGAGGGCATCTGTGCCAGGCTAGAGGACCTGAGGCGCTCTTAGAGTGTCACTGGGTTTTCCAGTTGCTTCAGACTCGAAGTCCACAGGGGACTGAGAAAAGGTGGGAGGACTCACTCATTCAGAACTTGAGTTCTCAGAGCCTGGAGTGAGTGGTATCTGTGTTCGTTGCTCTTACCACGGTATGGACCTTTTGAGAGAAAAAGTATCAAAGTTTTTGGACTTCCTATGCAGAGCAGAGAAAACCCATTCCCCCTAGTTGCTGCTTAAATGAGGTCTTCTAAAACTGGGAATGAAATGATTCGGTGTGCGTCTTCACTCTGGGATGTACATTCGTTCTGAAAAATGGAAGAAATCGATGTGTAAAAGTTGTTCATGGCTTACTCCATCTTTGTCATTTAAACTAGTGTGATGTTCAGATTATTTTAAGTCAGCTAATACTCAATAACTGTCAATGAATGAATGAGCAGAGAGGTGTATGTGTGGATGGATGGATGGATGGACAGACGGATGGATAGATGGACAGATAGATAGGTGGACAGTGGATGGGTGAATTGTTGAAGACATGGGTAGATTTTATTGCAGAATAGTCTTTCCTGTTCTAATGTTCTTGTTTTCAATATTACCACCAGCCATTTGTGAAGGTACACACTCCTGTAATACAAACAATGGGATGCTGAGGCAGGAGATTGCATGTTCTGTGCAAAATTCAGATACTTAGTGACACAGAGAAAAGAATTTTAACTTAACATTCAAATTTCCCTTAGTTATTAGAACATCTGTGTGAGGAAATCCTCATTTTTCTAATAGGAACATCTTCTATTAGTTTATGTACTGATATAAATTTATAAAATCCATCTAATTACTCTTTATGACTCCATTTTAGGCAGAGGTGTCTCAAGGATAAATGAGAGAGGGAAAAGTAATGGTAGAAATAGCTATTTTATTTTGGGGGCATGATTCCACTGTATAGCACTGGCTGGCCTGAAACTTGCTATGAAGGCAAGACTGGTCTCTATCCCAGAATGATTCATCAGCCTCTTCCTTACAACTGCTGGGAATAAAAGTGAGCATCACTGTTACTGGTTCATCTATTTGAGTACTTTAAAAGAACCCCATCCTGTTGATTCTCAGTGCAAACTGATTTGTCCTCAAAGAGATTCTCTTTGGGGCACCTGAAAATCACTTGCTGCCTAGGTACAGAAGTTCCACCTACTTGGAAGTCAGAGACAGAAGGATCACTTGAGACCAGAGACTACCCTGAGGAACTCAGCCAGACCTGGTTTGAAGCAGTGGTAGCAAATTTTATAATTTAATCATGTAGTTGTACTTATTAAGTAAATCAGTTCTAAAATACAGCAAGATCAAAGAGCTAATTTTGGTATCCAATATAAATCATTTGCTGTTGCTGCTTATTGATGAATATTCTTTTTCTTTCTAGGGGTGTGTTTGGCTCAGCATGAGAGTAACTTTAACACTCGAGCTACAAACTACAACCCTGGAGGTCAAAGCACCGACTATGGGATATTTCAGATCAATAGCCGATACTGGTGCAATGATGGCAAAACCCCAAGAGCGGTGAACTACTGTGGGATATCCTGCAGCGGTAAGACATGGCAGACTTAGTTCAGATAGCAAACAAGTCACCTGCTCCTAGGTGTGAGAGCAGAGATTCTGTGCAGGAGACAACACTGAAGGAAACATCAGGAACCTGGGGAGACTGTTAGAACGCCATTGTAAAGCACACCAAAATTAGCCAAGGAAGACATTAGACTTAGGGCATAGTGTGGTGATAGAATGCCCTGTCTACCAGAGGGTCCTGGGTTTTACCTGGGGAGTCTGAGACAGGCAGACCCATGGAGCTAACTGACCAACCAGCATAGCCTAATCAGTAAGCAAGTTCCAATGGCAGACCCTGTCTCTGAAACAATGTGCTTCTGCTTCTAGGGAACAGCTCTTGTAGCTGTGTTCTGACTTCTAATATACACAGGCTCACTGGTGCACATACCACAACACACAGAGATACACATGCTAAATTAGTAGAAAATTAAGAAATAAACTCCTGGTACCTTTAAAACTTTGTGGTTTTTTTTTTTAAAACCTCTGCTCACATGCCCATACCCAGACATGTAATTAAAATTAAAAAAATACCTGTAAGAAGTTATCATTTTATAACACATGAAAATTTCTGTGATACGTACCAATTAATTGTAAGTTGCCTTATTGGTATTTTGTTCTGAAGATTTCCATCCTAGCAATTTACCTATGGGCTGTTATGGATATTACTGTAACATCATTTTTGATGAAATGAGTTTTATTATAAAGATTTCTAACACATACAAATAAATATATTACTATAATAAATACCATCTGACAGGGTATGACGAAGTCACTGGCATTTTCTCCAAACTGGCTTTGATGTGTATGTGTTTATGCACTTCTCATCTTAAGAGATCTTTGAGTGAATTTCTAACATTAAATTCTGCTTTGAAACTTTTTAATTGACATTTCCAAACTATATAATTTATTGATGAACATTATCTCATCTATCAAAATAACATGGATTTATGTATTTAGGAAGAACTTTGTTTTGAACAAGAAAAAGAACAGACAAGCTTTACATCGGGATGGAGGCCTGGGATGGTAGAACTTGAATTAATAGCATGATGGAAGTAATATGCAATGTCTGTGCAGGAATTAAGTCAGTCAATGGTGTTCTATTTTCCAGTGTGGGAAGTGAACATAAGACTTGCTATTTTAGTCAAGCACTCTAAACAGTAAACTATGAATTCCTACTCTGTTAAATCTGGTTGATAAACATTTTTAAGAGAAATAGATGGTGGAACATTTTTGTAGCCTACGGCACCTATCTTTAAAAAAACATTTTGTAGACTCTTCTACAGTCATTGAAAGGGATTAGAATCTACAGGGATAGAGGAAATCACTCCTGGGTTGAGAGCTCAGAATTCATATAACTAGAAACCTTTGGACAACACCCTTCTAGAGTGTAAATCTATGCTGTAGGTCCATGGACAGCTATATCATGGGCATATGTACTCACATAGAAACTTGTAAAGATTTTACATTTATACACAAGTTAAGTTATACTTGCCCAGCTTCATGATCAGTTTATTACTCAAAAGTACATCCATAGTAACAAATACTGTTCTGAATTCTTATTTTAAAGAGTTAATAAAATTACAATAGCAATATTCTCTATGCTGAAAACACCACACTTAAGTTTTGAGTGTTTTTTTTAAAGTTAACATTATGTTTACAATGTTCTACCTTCATGCCAGAAAAGGGCACAGAATCTTAGTATGGATGGCTGTGAGCCACCATGTGGTTTCTGGGAACGGCACACAAGATTCTTAACCCCGTGCCTTCTCTTCAGCCCCAAGTCTTGAGTCTTAGAGCACCTGGCTCCTTTTATTTTACTGGTTATAAATTTCTAGGAAGAGCTTTATTCACACAAGCCTTGTGCATTGTTTTCTTCCTTAAAGTATTCATTTATCTTTACATGTGTGGGTGTTTTGCCTACACATAGAACTGTGCACTGCTTGTGATCCTGGTACCTGTGGAAGCCATAAGAGGGCTTTCATTACCTGGAACTTGAGTTACGAACACTGGAGAGCTGCCATATGGGTACTGGGAATCAAGTCTTCTGGAAGAGCATCCAACACTCTTAGTCACTGAGCCATGGGTGCAACCTATATTTCTTTAGTATCAGTTTCCACTGGTCATTCCAGATGACAGTTCTAGTGTGGTGTTCTCTTTTCCAGTGTGAGAAGGAAGAGGAACTTCCCTCGTGGTAGCTGACAGTCCCACAGCCTCCAGTGACTCCTCGTTACTTCAAAGTGTTCTCTACTTTTTATCAGTGCTGGAATTGTAAGAACACTCTACCTGTCAAGTATAATCCCACCTCCACAGTCTTTAAAAATGAGAAATATAGTGACTTATACCATGTCAACAGGAGAGAATCAAGAGAATCTCTCTCCAATAGTCACAGATGCATGGACAGTTGTGAAGAAATTTCTTGTATTCACTGCTCAGTGTCACAGAAGAAAGCTGCCTGGATCGGAACTAAATGGGTTCTCTAACCGTCCTTGTCATTCCTCACCCCTGTCTTTCAGTTTTGCTCCAGGATGACATCACTCAAGCCATCAAATGTGCAAAGAGGATTGTGAGTCAACAAGGCGTTAAAGCTTGGTATGTGGGACACTGGGAGGGGGAAACTGTCGGTTCTGTTGTTCTATGCAGTGAGTCTTTCTGAGGCTCAAGTGTCATTCTGAACACGCAGGCACAGCTGGGACCTTTCTCTACACCGTTAGTTTTAGGGATTTTTTTTCTAATTCCAAGAATCCCATACATGACTACTTCCTTGTCAGGCTTCCAGACTGTACTCTTGTTGTCACATTGACAGTGAGGATCCAGGGTTCTGCTCAGGGTTTGGAGAGGATCAAACCACAATGTAAACACAGCTCCACCAGTCAGTTGCAGTTTCTGGGTGCAACTATAGGCTTTGTTTCACACTGGATCTTGACCCAGAAACTGATCGCCGGTAGTGCCACCTTTACACCATTTCCCCACAAATGTTTGAGTCTGTGTGTGACAGAGCAGACAATTTTAACCATTTCTCCCCTGTCTCACTTTCCTCCACAGGGTGGCATGGAGAAACCGCTGTCATAACCGAGATCTCACCCAGTACATTCGGAACTGCGGAGTCTAACCACTGTGTGTTTCCACTTCAGCTCATTCTGTCTCTTTTTCGCTCTAGAAGTAGTCATGGGAAAGGTCACACTTCTTTGGTTTCCCCTCAAGCAAGCAGGTTTTAAACAGAAAAGGCAGCCGCAAAATGGAGACTGTTTCTAAGAGGATTAATGCTGACTCATGTGTTCACTGTTTTAAGCAAAGCCTCCATTTTTCGATTAGCCAATGCAGTGGATGCTGGTGACAGCGGTCTAACACTTCAGTTGCCACACACATCTCTATACCTCCGTTATCTACCTGTGAATTAATTCATATTTAGTTTCATCAGAATTAATCTTCATCTCCTCCTTGTTTGATGGAGCTATAACAGATATTTAAGTGTCTAGTAGATCTCGAGTAAAATGACAGCTGTGTGAGTTCCCAGCAACCAGACAGGTAGAACAGACACTATGTGGGGCGAGGTGGGTTTTTAAGGAAACAGAACTCTTGAGTGAATAGAAATGAGAGTAAGTCAACTCAGAAACCTGTTGTCATGAAAAGTGTGACCTAAAAAAAAAGTATTGCTTAGAATTGTCTCATTTACACTGCTTAAAATATAAATTCTCAACTCACATGTCTGTTTCATCCCTTGAGAGAATGTTCCCATCCTCTTGCTGATCATGAGGTATTCAGGACAGATTAGTGTCTGTGCTAGCCCTTAACTTTCTTCAAGTAGCTTTATGCATATTAACTAACTCTGAGACAGATGAACTTGTATCAGCAAAACTAAGAAATTGTAAAAAAAAAAACAAAGCTACAAGTAGCCATTAAATGATTTTCAGTGCACAAGTTGTCTTTGTATCCTCTCGTATTCTGTCTATGGGGAAATTGTTTATGTATTGTAAGAGGGAACATGGTATTCATAATAGGGCGTACATTCTCATCCAAGGTTAACCAGCACCTTCTTCATCACCTACACATAATCAGCATCTACATTCTCATCTACACGTAGTCTACTTCTACATCCTCACCTACACATAGTCTGTGTCTACATTCTCACCTACACATAACCATTTGTATATTTCTCGGGTAAATTGCAGAAGCAAGTTGACCAATCTCCTTGTCCCTAACAGGCCCTTGAGAAAGCTAACCATTTCTTACCAGAGTTTGTTCTAGCCTAGCCTCATCCTCCACATACCCTACTTCTCAAACCCAGCGCTTGATCACCCCCTTCCTGGACAGTTGAGTGAAGTAATTTTTTGAGGGTGTTCACAGCAATCTTTCAAGAGGGCATGGTCTATCATACCATATTGGGATAGAAGCAATCCACAGGATCTCATCCTCTGTGAAATCAAAAGAAGACCCTCTTTTCCAAAGCATCATATCCTTAGACCCAAATTTGGAACATACATGCTGTATCAGCTTAGCATCCCACACAATGAAATGTCTCTCTGTATTTAGCTCCTTCAGAGTCAAAAAATTCAAAGAAAATATAATATACAGAATCCAAACTATCTGTGAATTTTCCATTTTTATGTGGCTTATTTTTCTTTATTTTTTTAATTTATAACTATCTGTACTCTGTCTCTTTAAAGACTTTACCTTTTTTTTAGAGCATTAGTTTTATTCTCTATATTCTTTTTCTTCTCTCTCCTAAACCTACGTATGTCTATCTAACACTATGACCCATTTAGAGGTCTTTTATGTCTGAATCTGTCCTATTGCATTGCCTGTAACTCTTTGCTCTCCAGGAACATTTTTGCTTTGCGCTTTTAAATCACTAAGCACTTAAGAATCTAAGCTGTGACATTCCTAGGTCAAAAGCAGGTCCTGCAGGCTTGCCCCGCACAGTCCAACATGGGAGCTGCTTGTGCCTCTGAGCTGTGGCATACAATGTCCGCCTTTTAGGAATATAGCAAGTTTAGTTGCCATCAAACAAATCATAGCACTTTACTCCAAATGCTCCGTCTCCCAAAAGAGTCAGAGTTTGCAATGGCGGCACAGCCCAGAAAGCTGGTGTTTTAAAACCTCAACTTTCTAGTAGACCTTATCCTGCTGCCTACCAAGGCAGGAAGAGCTGAGCCACGGGCATGGTCTCAGCTACTTTCCTCCCGATCCTGAGCAGACACACAAACACTCAGGCCCACAAATGCACCATAGCCAGAGTTTGCACCAGAGGCAGGGCCCAGGAAGCTGCGTTTTAAAACTGCATGATTTTTTTTTTGTACAGCTGCTGGATCAGGAAATCTCTCTGCAGCACACCCTAGCAAACAGCAAAAAGCTATGTTGATCTCTCTCTCTCTCTCTCTCTCTCTCTCTCTCTCTCTCTCTCTCTCTCTCTCCTTTTTAAGCCCTCTCAAGTTTTATGTGGAGTTAGTAGACCGTGGTGGCCAGCCACTCTGTAGTAGTGAGAGCGGCAGGCTGTGGCCCCACAACCTGGCTAGTTTATGCCTGAAATAACCACACCAAATTGTGTTAATTAAATTGCTGCCTGGCCCATTAGTTCTAGCCTCCTATTGGCTAAGTCTCACATATTGATCCAACCCATTTCTAATAATCTGTATCGCCACTTGACTGTGGCTTACCGGCATGAGTCTAACCAATGTCTGTCTCTGAGAGGAGAGCCATGGCATCTGCCTGACTCTGCTTTCTTTCTCCCAGCATTCTGTTCAGTCTACTCCACCTATCTAAATTCTGCCCTATCAAAAAGCCAAGGCAGTTTTTTTTTTATTTGACCAATGAAAGCAACACATAGAAAGAAGACCCTCCTATACCAAATGTACCACATTTTCCTTATCCATTTTTGGTCGAGGGTCATTTAGGTTGTTTCTATGTTCCAGCTATGACTAACAACTAGCAATGCTCCTGCCTTGTTGGTGGGAGTGCAAACTGGTACAGTCCCTTAGATTACCAGTATGGTGATTTCTCAGAAAATTAGGAAATAATCTTCCTCAAGATCAAGCAATACCACTTTTGGATATATTCCCAAAGGATGTGCAATGGTACCACAAGGACATGTGCTCAATTATGTTCATAGTAAGGTGATTCTTTTCTCATTCTTTCCTAGTCATACCTGCTTGCCCT